>NC_087064.1:81673502-82273502 GCF_963678635.1 Symsagittifera roscoffensis | reverse complement strand
CACTGCTGGCACCTATTAAATTTGTTCTAACATGAGTCGGAGGAAGCAGAGAGCGTCTCTGCGTTTCGCACACGCTACTGGGTCATTGGGTCTCTCACACTCGTCATCAAGAGCACCTTTTCTTCCTTTGATCTCTTCCTTTCTTTTGAGTCATATTCTTCCCTCGTCAATCCAGTCATGCGCCAAGCGAACCTAAGTTGCAGCTCCATGTATCCACCAGCGGGTTCGTCGATCGAGACGGTTTCCGAAACTGTCAATCAGTTATGTTCCACGGGGATCAGCTGTCCTACGTCTCGTCCCTTTCCATGATTCATGCAAGATGGTCTGAAATCTCGTAGGGTACTTTGTCCACACTGGCTCAGTGTTTCCATCTCTACTGTCGCTCCAGTCAGAGTGCGGTCACTCCCCTCGGTTTTATAACTGGCTGACCTTAGTCTTGCCATGAGGATGGGTGGCACCATCGTTACATCTCTCAACTTTCTATCTGTGCCAGTCAATCGGTCGTCGTCTTGCCCCATGCCCATGACTTCTTCGACATGCTTGCGCTTAACTGAGTTGACAGCTTTTACTGAGATCTCAGAGTCTACGTTCGCCTTCCCAGTTATCCTCAACGTCACTTTGCTGGCAAGTTTCATCTTCATGTCATTGATTTTATCTACCACCATTTTCGATCGTATCATTCCTTTCCGGGTTCTTGACAGGTATACTACTTCATTGCTGCCTTCTTGCTGCGTTGGTTTTATGGGAGAATTAACTTCACTTTCGTCAGTGGCCGAATCGATTAATAACTTGCTCAATCTCCCATCACATTCATCCAACTTATCAAGGATCTCCCGCATCAATTGTCTGTTGAGACCCGTTTTCAGCCTTGACTGTGTGCCGTAGCACTGAACTACCATTCAGACCTCTTCCAGGGACGCAAATCTGTCCATGTTACACCCTGTCCTACTTTCATGGTCTCTGTGGTGGACTTCCCACTCTTCTTCTGGCAATGTCCCCAAAAAAGGTAATCGGGCAGTGCTTCTATTCTTCTTCTCCTCGGGGACTCCATTAAAAGTTTGGTTCCGGTAGTTTTAAACTTACCAGGAGAGCTGCTCTCCGGCAAACTTCAGTTTACATCATGAAGGCTGACTGAGGTCCAAGCGTGGAAGTTTCATCTTGTGCTGACTCAGTCGTCCCTTCTAACGTTTCAGTCCCAATTCCAAAGTCGTCCAAGAAAATAAAATCTAGGCTCTACATTCCACCCGTCGAAGCTTTGTCGTCATCTTTTCCAGCCTGATCGGGATCCTGCTGCATGGGTCCTTCCGATCGACGGTCCTCTCCTTCCTTATCACCTCGTTTTTGGTTTCTCCCTGAACTCGAATGGCCTTGCTCTTCACTTCTTGTCCCGTCTGGAAACTTTGGTACGACTAGCCTGCCAGCTGACTTGTCTTCTTCTTCTCCGTGCTTTATCTTGATATCTTCACAGCCGAAGGGTGCTAGTGCAGTCCTCGTCATCAGTTTCCCGCTTATGGCCAACTCCGGTTTCACACTCATTACAATTAGCGCAGCTTCTTGCAGGTCCGCCCTGCCTCTCATGATCATTGGCGCCAGGTCTAATTCCGCCCACTCTTCTTCAAATCTTCCAGGTTTCGGAGTGGCTGCATTGGTCATTCGTCTCCTCATCGATTCATCCGTAAATGCAAACTGCATGTACTGCATTACGGCAGCGTTTCTGCCCACGAAACACGGGTCCATCGTCTCAGAAAACTTCGCCATCTCCCTTTCATTTGTCTCAGAGGCTCTCAGTCTAAGGTTTTGTACTACGGAGTCTTCTCCGAGCAACGTCCTTCTGATCAAGGGGAACTCAGGTATTTCTTCCGGCAGCTTCTTGTAATCGCCCCAGCCTTTCGTCTCTTCTTTCATTTTGTGGTACAAGGCCGTGAAACGAAGACTTCTTGTTACCGCCATTCGTTTTATCGCACGGCCTCAAAGTCCCACGGCCTTTCTCTACTTCACCCATTCGGTCACGGAAGGGATCATCAAAATTCAGTTCACTGCTGTCATCTCTGGCTCTGATATCTTCGCGAACAGCAAATCATCACTCATCAACTCACGTAACACATTCTGATATTACCACTTGAGTGCGCTCCCTTTCACTGCTGAAATTAGGTTCAGGTGCAGCAGCGACCTTCTATACGCTTCCACATGAACGTCAGGGAGCGCAAATGTTACCGCAGGACCATATATCTTTGTCACAAGTTCCGTGGTTCCTCTGATTAGCGCTAAGGAATCGGTCCTCATAGCCAGGCTCAAGTCAGTCAATAGGGGCCTGACTCATGCACGACGTCGCACTTCTTCTTCTTTTTCAATCGTTTTGCCTTCTCCTGTTCCAAAGCGATTCTGTAACCTCAACACCGTTCCAACCCCAACACCTCACCCAGTACTAGCATCTGTAGCGAATGGTCTTTGAACCCTCTCATGGCGTTTGAGATATCCGACCATACTGGCGGTAATTCTGCCCTGAGTAATCTCAAATTTCTCGCCTCCACTTCGCGATTCGGGGCAGATAAGATCACATCATACTTCCCTTCTGATAGCAGTGCCACCTCCGATAGAAGCTCCGGATTTTCCCTCCTGTTCGAGTCGCTGGAATGACTTCTTCCTTGATACGCATGACCCCAGTTCACGGATTCACGTCTCCCAGTTGCATGGGCGTCTTGCGTTGGTCGTTCATTTGAGGTCGGTCTTTTGCCAGTTGAACTTCCTCTGATGTTTGGGCCCCGCGGCCTATTGTCCCCTGTGGCATAGCTGGATGAACTGCCCTTTCCTCTCGTGGATCCATATGTCCTTCTTCTAATGGGTTGTTCATTGAAGTTCACTCTCGGCTCCAGTTGGATTCTCCTGAGTTTGTTTCCCCATTCCTCGATCCACTCCTGTTTCCTAAGAGCCCATCCAACTTTTCCATGATAACCTGAGTGCACCTCTCTATCATCGCGTCTATTCTCGTGTCAAGAGTCCCAAGAGTCTGCTCTTGTTGAGTTCTCAACTTCTCCATGTCATCTCTCAATCATTTCTCCCTTTGCTCAGCTTCCCTTATCATTCGTGACAAGTTTTTGGTCAAGTTTTCATCCGTCCTCTCCTTCAAACGTTTTTCGTTTCTGCTGACATCTTGTCTGTTGCGGTTGATCTCTTCCCGCAGGTTTTCTCTCTCGACGTGAACTGCCCTCTCTAGTTCACTCATTCTTAAGGACATCTGTTCAGTCTGTTCTCCTATACTATCCACTATCTTGGTCAAGGCTTCTTCGATTGATGCTTCGTTATCCACCAATGGCGTCACAATTGGTGTCACTCTATCGGTTCCAGTCAGCTTGGTGCTGGTGGAGACTCGAGTCCTACTTCTCTGCCTCGACGTCTCTTCATAATGCGCTTCTGGATCCGCTGGTGGGTTACATGGCCCTGCATTTATGTTCTTCCTGGGTTGCACTTCCGAATTCGTCAGAGTCACAAAATCTCCTGACTGGTTTGATTCATTTGTGGTCTTGCTTTTTTTCCTGACCACAACAAACTGCTCCGTAGAGCCAGTCTCCCTATTGGTATATGTATCATTCTCCTGAGTCGAACTATTGAGGCTTGTTTGAGATTCGAAGTCATCTTTTTCGTCATTGTCTTCCTCCTCTTCCTGGGTTTCTGCTTTATCGCCTGTACCCGTTCCCATGGTAAATGGAAAGAAGTTTCCCAAAGTGTTCTTCACTTGTTCCCGAGTCGAACTGTTGAGGCTTATTTGAGATTCGAAGTCATCTTTTTCGTCATCGTTTTCCTCCTATTCCTGGGTTTCTGCTTCATCGCCTGTAACCGTTCCCATGGTAAATGGAAAGAAGTTTCCCAAAATGTTCTTCACTTGTTCCGAAAACGAGGAAGACGTTGCCGGTTTCTCCGTCACCCCTTGCTTCATAGGGTTATCGGCGGTTGATCTTGGAGTCGCCACGTTTTCAGTAGAGATGTCGGACAGTTCCGACATCTCCTCTCAATCTAGAGTCCCGGTGGAAGTGGCAAAACCTTGTTCTTGTTCTACCGGAGTAGATTCACTCACCAACCTTCTGTTGCCATTCCCTTCCGTTCCACGTCCTGCCCGATTCTCATTCAAGGCAGGCTCCGGATGGATATCTACTTCTAACGTTGCCTTTTGTCGTTCTGAGGACTTTTGACTCCTGGTTTCAAATTTTCCGCCTGAATTTTTCTTCCCTCTGTTGGTCCGGGTCAGTGCAATCCTTTCCACAAAAGGGTCGTTCATTGCCTTTCTTTGTTTCTCTGGTATGAATTTCCCAGAGGTATCACTTATTCAAGGTATCCTTGACTTGTCTAGACTCATTTTCGATTTATCACTTCTTACTGCTTATACACTAAATTCGATTGCTAATGTTTTTAATAATACTGATGATTGATTGACTAGTTTTAATAATAACACAAAACAATAAATTCCAAAAGATTTACTTAAATAGTAACCACGAATCCTTGTATGTTATCACAGTACAGCGTGTATACAATTTATTCACAATGATTGATTGTTGATTATTGGATATGAAATTACCACAAATTTCATCGACTCACGTAATCACTATCCAGTCAAGAACAATTGTTATGGATTTAAAATTAAAAAGTGAAGAAAGTTTAAAAATATTTTCTAAAAAAATATGTGTGTGTGTGTTTTGTACTTTAGTCAGTCGCAATTCATTTATCGAACTTGTTTCTAAAGAATAGTTTTCCCTGCTCAGTGCCGCCTTAAACAGAAAAAATTAAAGGCAGTGTTTTTTCAAGTGGGCGTCTATTGTACCCACCGAATCCGGTGTTACCTAGCTGCCTTCGTATTGCCCGAGCTAGATCCACTAAAATCTTCAAAAAAATTTTGGATTTTAATCTACACAATTTAGTGTTAAACTCTTATTCCAATTAGACTTAGTGTCGCAAATGTCCAGGTTTAGACCTATTTTATTTTACTATTGTCTTTTTAAAGGCAAATTACCAGTTCAGTCACTGGTTTCTAGCCTGAATCCTAATAACCTAATACTAAAAATAGGACCCTTCAGGATTGGTGAAAATGGGACCCTTCCGGATTTGGACCCCTCCGGATTTGTGAAAATGGGACCCTTCCTGATTGGGACCCCTCCGAGTTTGTAAAAATGACTTTTCTTTACACCCGAGACCCTTTCCAATACAGTCTCCGAGTCTATTATGCTAAATGAATTAATTAGAAATGGTGTATTCCGGCCCTAGACACTTCCGGATTGAAGCTGAGCTGCTTATTTGACAATTCTCTTTAACTGTGAAGGGACCTATAACTAGCATAGTCTCCACTCGACTCTCGTTTACTGGGTTCCATAGCGCTCACTTTTTGTCGAAAATAGCGTAAAATTGCCTTATTCAACGGTTACTACCATCTGGTAGGGGTATAAGGGCTTTCTAAAAAAGTTTTACAAAACGTGAAGGGTCTACCTTCACAAATTGTTAATTTTGCTAAACAATCTTAAAAATTTTCTTTGCTTACTTTTTTTAACTAATTGAAGGCTTTATAAGTAAGCTCAAATAATTTCTGATCAAAAAGTATCAAGATCAACTAAATTTGTCCAGTAGTTCCAAAACGTCTTTATTCTAAGGTTCAAAAATTTTCTCACTCATAGGTTCCGCCTAACTTTTTTCGCAATTCTTATCTTTTCGACCTAAAAAATATTGATCCGAGATTAAAATGCCCATACTCTTCTAATTAAATGCAAAAAACTCATTCTAAGGCGTTCCAGCGTAAAAAATTTGCCAAAAACAATGCTAGTCGGACCCCTCCGGATTGACGAATTCACCAAATCAAACACGTTAAGTTAGATTTCACAGGGACCCGGAAGGTTATGGGCAAAAGGGTTTTAAAACTTATCAGTTCACTAGTGAACGTTGTCCGAACAACATTTTTTTGTCCTGACGCAAAATTGCCAAAAATTTTACTTATTTTGTAGCGTTTCGTTTTTTCAAAAATCAAGAACGTTCGGTTTTTGGCACCCAATTGGTTCCAACCACTTCCGAACTAAACTTAACCGGTTCCACCTACTATACTATTACAGTTGCGATGTAACTCACTAATTTAGCGCTTTTTTGCCTTTGCAAAAAATAGCGATATCTCAAAAACCGCGATTTGTGGGGGGATCAAAATATCGTTATTTTGACCCTAAAAACCGGTCTGCTTTCTGTGTTTTTCACTGAAAAACGATATAGGAGTATTAATATGGGCTATATAAGTAATAATATTAGTTTACTATACCCCTCCGGGTTTGTTCAATATCCGAATTAAGGTGCTTAACTCAGATATTCGCAGTTTGGTGAAGGGTCACTACAGTGCAGCACTGTCGAGCCCCCCACAGATTACCCAAAAGGGATACAAAACATGTTAACGATACCCAACAGTCGATTGTTGTTGTCGTTGAGCCCCTTCTTGTTGCTCCTAGTACTGCTTGCCGGATCAGTCTTCTCCCAAGAACCCTCCGGATTGAGCGCAAATCAGCAGACCCTTCCGGATTGAGCGCAAATTAGCATTAACGTGCTTAAATACTCATACAACCCTACAGTACAAGCCTCACAAACGGTCTACAAAAATGATCGTAACAATCTTGACTGATATAAATGCCTGTAACAACAATATATCTATCAACAACAAACGGGAGGGTCGGATCACATCTTGTCTGGGAGGATGATTTCTACTGATTTTTTTTTTGCTGTTTTTGGTTTTTTCGGTTATTTTTTATGTTTTTTGTTTTTCTTGGTTACTATACTACTTTTTGTTTGGTTTTATATATATCCTTAAGTGTTTTTGGTCACAAACTTCTCAGGGAACGACGGGACGGCCAATCCCCCACCCTTCATGGTACGTGAATTTTTGGTCTTAACTAGGTTAAAAAGCTAGTTTCGGGAATCCGGAAGGCTTCTGCGTTTCAAACTATCCTTCCGCCCCTGTACTAGGGGCCTTATTCAGAGCGTCCGCTCGGCACGGAGTGCTCGTTAACGGTTCTGCCGGTCATGGTGTTTAAAAAAATAACACCCAGGACCGCCAAAAAAACATGTAAGTAACGTTCACCCGGAAGTACATATCGACGGAAACCAAAGCTTGGTTCTTAAACGACTGGCTCGCCTCTTAATACAGCTCTACATGCTTTTCACCGTCTCTGACAAAGCCAGTTCTTTTGGTGGTCTTTCTAACATCGGGTCGACAAAAACATTACTGTTTCCGGCTTCGATCAGAACGCTCTAATTAACTTAATTACATGCAGAAATAGTGAGCTCATGGCTGAGTCTCAGTATCCCCAGACCACGAGGTCACTCCTAAAAGCAGGGCTACTACATATTTATCATATTACTATTGTTTTTGTTCAGTAGATAAAAATAGGCATCTCCATCGAAGTTGGATCAACTCTTTCCCTCAACTCCTAGCTTCTCATAATCTGAAAACGAATTTAGATGTTAATGACTCAACTCAGGACAAGACCAGAAGCTAAAAACTCATATAAACAGAAAATTACAGTTTTCTCTCGAGATCCCTCCGGATTCTGGAATCCGGGCAAATAACAGTCCTTATTCTTTTACGGAAGGCTGCACACGTCGTCCCAAAAACCCTTCCTGGTTCTCGGGATTCGCGTTGTAACTATAGTAGCGGCAAAATTGTTACAACTCGGAATGGTCTTCTGATAGTTTTTTTTTATTTCAATCTCGATCGGTCTCGCACAATTGCCGTTCACGGTTTTTCTCAACGAATTGTGTTGTTCTGTTCTTCTTTCAGTTTTCAGTTGTCGCGAAATTTCGACGTCGTAACATGACTTTCTTTTCAAACGAAATTTTGAAAATTAACATGCTAGTCTAAATTGACCATTCCGCGTTCGTCAAAATGAACGGTTAACACTGTTGATGTGTTAAAACCACCAACTTTTTCGCCCAGCTGCCATAATAAAACTCGAATTCGAAAGTCATTTTGATACATTCTGGTCGAATGTCACAAATTGTTACGTGTCATGCACGCCAAAATTTCAAAATAATCAGGTTAGTCCAAACTGATTCTTCCCAATTCGTTCATTTAAAAAACTCATACTATTACTTATCGAAATCAACACATTGTCTTTCAAAACTGCTCAAAAAAATTCGATGGTGACATGCGTTCAGGTCATTCTGGTCGAACGGCGCAGGTCATGAAAATCAAAAAGGGTGCAGACTGAAATCTACTAATAAAATATCATATGAGAGCGTCAACCTTGACATTGTTAGTTAGGAGTGATTTTATTATGTGGTAACACTGATGCGCAGCAAGTAAAACACCTACTGGCCATGAGCATAAAAGCTTGCAACATCATATATTCAAAAACCTGCCTCAGAAATCTCAAATTTTCATCAGCGAACCAACTTCTAAATTCAATCACCGTTCCCACAGCAAAATACGCTATCAAAGTCTTTGAAAATCTAAACCTCAGTTTAATAAACAAGATCATTGCTTTTTTTGGAAGAGATGGTGCAGAATGATCAAATATGCTTCCATTTCTGAATTGTATGAAGACCCGGCATTAAGTGAAACCATTGGGTTTACTTGTTGTTGTGATAAACCTTTTAGCCTAATTGTTGTGATAAATCTAATAAGTACATTTGTTATGTTTGATGTTTGTGCCGGTTTGTGGAGCGCCCTCTGAGGGATTTTAGAGACAGGTCTGTCAAGTGGCTTTCTGTGGGGAGGTCGTAAACTGGAACTGGCTTGAAGAGCCTAGTGGTGCACCGCTGGACTTACTGAGCTGGGATGAGATTGTTCCTTGATTTTGACTTTTTTAATTTGATTTTAAAATTTAAATTAATTTAATTGTCTTTTATTTTTTTGTTTGCTGATTTACAAAACTCCCACTAACCGATTATCATGGGTTAGTTCAATCCACTAAAATCCAACCAAAATCCTTTTTTTTACCTTTATGCTGCGTCAAGATGAGGAAAAACAACACAGATTGTACAAGCAAAGATTGCTTAAAACCTTCAGGACTGATAAATTGGGTTAGATGTGATTGTTGTTCTAGTTGGTATCATATCAAGTGTAAATATTTCTCTTAGCGACTCTAAGAAAACCCAATGGTTTTAGTGTACTTTATGCGTTGATGTTAAATCTGTTAATGAAGCAACAATAGGTAATGATTAAGTGCTAGAAATTTATGTTAAAACAGCCATCTCAAATGTCCGAGTACTCAAGAGAGTACCAAACGACTCGCGTGTTCCCATGGCGGAAAGTCTGTCGGACTAAACAAATGACATTGTCTACAATGTAGAAGATGTTACAAATTGGCTAATTTTTTAATGTCTTTCTTGTTTTTTTTTGGAGCAACCGAAAAAAAGTGGCCGCAAACAGACCACAAGCATGAGCTCTTTGATAAATAAAAAAAAATCGAGCAAATGAAGTGTCACTTCCAAAACCCCATCCCCAAGTTTCAAGCCCGCCTCTGAGTGACCTCGAGCAGAGACTAAAGCTAATAAGTAGTAAGCTCGATGAAGGATATGTAAAGGGAGGAATAAGGCTTGCTGCTTCGGATGACAAAATTGCTCCTTTTGCAACTGATAACTATCAAAATAGTTGTCTAAGCACCCTCAGTGAGCCAAATTTGCAGCTCCAAATCCAGAAAATTTGGAGAGTTTTTTCGTAAGCGGTTTCGACTTATACAAAGCGATAATGTCCTTTCCAAACGGATCAGCAGCAGGTCCTGATATAATAGTTCCTCAAATTTTCACAGATCGAATGGCAGTGCAGGACTTAATTTTCTGAAATCGCCTACTAATCTGAAATTGCCTACTAAGCTGTTAGTAAGTCGAATGGCAGTGCAGGACTTAATTTTCTGAAATCGCCTACTAAGCTGATAAACCTCATTGGAGATGGCAAAATACCCGAACCCCTAAGACCTTTCTTTTTTGGTACAAAGCTTATCGCCCTCATAAAGATAGACGGAGGGTTGTGACCGATTGCCATAGGCAACACGCTGGGATGTATCGCGTTTGAAAGCGCTGGAAGCAAGGCCCTCTCCGAGCGACAAAATTTTTTCGGAAACCTACAGGTAGGATGCGGTACCAAATGAGGAGCAGAAATAGCTGCACACTCGTTTCGATATTTAGTTGAACGCGAGGACAATCCAAAATTCACTATTCTTTTAAAACTAGATTTTAAGAATGCCCTCAACTCTCTAAATAAAGAAACAATGCTGAATCATGTTTATTCAAATCGCCCCGAATTGTATAATTACACCCATTGAGCATATAGTAAACCTAGTTACCTTTTTAGCGGAAGCTCTGTCATAATTTCAGAAGACGGAACTCAGCAAGGTGATCCTGAAGCCCCTCCCCTTTTTGCGGAAACAATTCATACACTAGTCAAACAATTCGAGTCGAAAGTTAACATCTGGTATTTAGATGATGGAAATTTAGCCGACGACTATAAGGTAGTACTCCGGGACCTTAAAAACATTCTGAAGTCGGAACAAATTTACGGCCTGAGCTTGAACACTGAGAAGTGCAAACTTTGTTTTTTGGGGCCGACTACGAGTACACAGTATAATTCAAAAAATATGCCCTAAAGTAAAAATAAAAACAAAAGAAGAACTCCTCATTTTAGTATCTCCAATCGGCGAACTTTGCCGAAAAGAATTGGTCGACAAAAAATTAAGGATATTCAAAAAATCCTGCCCCAAAACTATATCTGACGCCTACAAATATCATGAGAGTATCAAAATATTAAAATACCAACAAAGAATTCTGGATGTGGAACACAGCAGCTTTGTTCCACTAATTTTTGCGTGTACCGGAGGAGCAGCACCAGGCTCTACAAAAACCATCCAGAAACTAGCAGAGAAACTAAGCGAGAAACGGAACGAATAATACTCGGACACAATAAACTTATAAAGAACAAAAATAAATTTTGCACTTCCTCTGCCTTACTGGGTGCAAAAATCTTAAAAATACATCCAACGTTAACAATTCTATCTGTGCTATAAACGAGGAGGGTAGATTTTAATTGACAATTCCCTTGATGCATTAGTATCGACTTGATTCAATCATAAAGTTTTGCCGATGTATTACATAGCGTTGGTATGGCCCTATCTAACTTGTGCACGTACCATCGCATGACGGAAGGGCCCGTTTTAATTAACCTTTTTTTGTGCAAATAACCATCACCATATCAAGCAATGATGCAAAATCCGGTTTCCTCAGTATCTTCTCAATATCTACTGAAGATTAAATTTCAATATCTAGCCTTCAGTATCCTAATTTTCAAAATTCAAAGTTGATATTGTCCTAATATTCAATATTGATCTTTCAATATTGCAATCTCGGGTCCCTTGCCCTATCCATTAGATTTTCCACAATGGTGGTATTTCAATTTAGTGTGTTTTGTGCTTAGTGTGATGATAACATAGCTCTATAAACGCGTAGAATTTAGTGAATTATCACCACAGTTGTCTTCCAAAAAATGAATAACCAAAAAAGTCGAGATGTTTTTTCTCTCATTTTTTGCTTTTTTTTTTCCAGTTATTGCACGAAATTTTTCATATGTATTCGGAAGGTTTTTTGTCTTTAAAGGGCTATATTTGGCATCCAAAGTTATTTTTTCTTTCGGAGGAAATATCAATTTTTAGCCCAAATTGTAATTTTCTTTCATAACGAACGTTACTCGATCGTTTCGCTCGCAGTTAGATGAAAACTCAAAAACTCTAAACAGGTTTTTTTGGCACAGAATTTTTTTTGAAAATTTTTTTATGGTGTTAGAATCACGGTTGAGAGGGCTTCAATCTGATATATCACTCAACCCAGTTCACTGGTTATCTGTGATAGCTCATTTGGCGTGGAAAACAAAAACAAACACACCTGTATTCAAAGTTTCTTCCCATTTTCTATGGACGGGAGAAAAAAAATGAAAAAAAAACTGAAACACACCCAAATACCAATTCTTCCACATTTTTCAAATGGTCGGACCAATAATTTGATTGTGACGAGTACTAGCGTAAAATTCTACAAATCCGGTTGTGATGCATGCTAGCGTTTTGTTTTTCAAATGCAGCACGGAAACATGTATATAACATGTGTTTTATTGGAATAAAACACCAATTTTATCCGCTTATTTAATTATGAATTACTAAAACTACTAGATCCACGCAAATTAGGAATAAAAATAATGCTTCGTCAATAGATTGAATGCACAAAACGTCAAGAACTTAAATTTAAGATATTTTCAATTATTTTGTAAAGAATATTCATCTGTGGCACTATGATGTTTTTGAACCTGTTTTAATTTAAACCTTACATAGTTGCATATCTGAGACAATTCGCTTGGCAAATAAGTGTTCTTTTCTAAAAAAAAAGTTCGGCCAGAAGTTCCTTCGGCTGGAAGTTTCGACGTCCTCTTGTAGACCCGTCCCTGTCAAATAATTTATGTGCACTTCCTTTCTCATAGGATGAGTTTTTCGGGAACTCCTCGTTGCATTCTTTGATTTATCATCAGTGTTAGTTTTCTCTGAATTATTGTTTGGTTTTCTGCAGAAGTTTATGTACTACTTCTTTGAAAGAGGCTCTTTCAGCTTTTCAGAAATTTTTTATCACCATTTGTTTGATGCAAATAACCATCACCATATCAAGCAATGATGCAAAATCCGATTTCCTCAATATCTTCTCAATATCTACTGAAGGTTAAATATCAATATCTAGCCTTCAGTATCATAATATTTAAAATTCGAAGTTGGTATTGTCCTAATATTCAATATTGATCATTCAATATTGCAATCTCGGGTCCCTTGCCATTTCCATTAGGTTTTCCACGATGGTGCTATTTCAATTTAGTGTGTTTTGTGCTTATTGTGATGATAACATAGCTATATAAACGCGTAGAAAATTAGTGAATTATCACCACAATTGTCTTCCAAAAAATAAATAACCAAAAAAGATGAGATGTTTTTTTTTCATTTTTTGATTTTTTTTCCAGTTATTGCACGAAAATTTTCATATGTATTCGAAAGGTTTTTTGCCTTTAAAGTGCTATATTTGGCATCCAAAGTTATATTTTCTTTCGGAGAAATTATCAATTTTCAGCCTAAATTGGTAATTTTCATTCATAACAAACGTTACTCGATCGCTTTACTCGCTCGCAGTTAGATGAAAACTCAAAAATTCTAAACAGGTTTTTTTTGGCACAGAATTTTTATTGAAATTTTTTCAATGATGTTAGAATCACGGTTGAAAGGGCTTCAATATGATATATCACTCAACGCAGTTCGGTGATTATCTGTGATACCTCATTTGGCGTGGCAAAAAAAACAAACACACCTGTATTCAAAGTTTCTTCCCATTTTCTATGGACGGGACAAAAAAATGAAAAAAATTGAAACACACCCAAATACCAATTCTTCCACATTTTTCAAATGGTCGGATCAATAATTTGATTGTGACGAATACTAGCGTAAAATTCTATAAATCCGGTTGTGATGCATGTAGCGTTTTGTTTTTGAAATGCAGCACGGAAACATGTATATGACATGTGTTTTATTGGAATAAAACACCAATTTTATCCGCTTATTTAATTATGAATTAATAAATTTACTAGATCCACGCAAATCAATAATAAAAATTATGCTTTGTCTATAGATTGAATGCACAAAACGTCAGGAACTTAAATTTAAGATCTTTTCTATTATTTTGTAAAGAATATTCATCTGTGGCACTATGATGTTTTTGAACCTGTTTTAATTTAAACCTTACATAGTTGCATATCTTGGCAACAGTTCGCTTGGCAAATAAATGTTATTTTTTGAAAAAACTCGGCCGGAAGTTCCTTCGGCTGGAAGTTTCGACGTCCTCTTGTAGACCCGTCCCTGTCAAATAATTTATGTGCACTTCCTTTCACATAGGATGAGTTTTTCGGGAACTCCTCGTAGCATTCTTTGATTTATCATCAGTGTTAGTTTTCTCTGAATTATTGTTTGGTTTTCTGCTGAAGTTTATGTACTACTTCTTTGAAAGAGGCTCTTTCAGCATTTCAGAAATTTTTATCACCATTTGTTTGATGCAAATAACCATCACCATATCAAGCAATGATGCAAAATCCGATTTCCTCAAAATCTTCTCAATATCTACTGAAGTTTAAATATCAATATCTAGCCTTCAGTATCCTAATATTTAAAATTCAAAGTTGGTATTGTCCTAATATTCAATATTGATCATTCAATTTTGCAATCTCGGGTCCCTTGCCATTTCCATTAGATTTTCCACGATGGTGCTATTTCAATTTAGTGTGTTTTGTGCTTAGTGTGATGATAAAATAGCTATATAAACGCGTAGAAATTTAGTGAATTATCACCACAATTGTCTTCCAAAAAATAGATAACCAAAAAAGATGAGATGTTTTTTTTTCATTTTTTGATTTTTTTTCCAGTTATTGCACGAAAATTTTCATATGTATTCGAAAAGTTTTTTGCCTCTAAAGTGCAATTTTAGGCATCCAAAATTATATTTTCTAGCGGAGAAATTATCAATTTTTAACCTAAATTGGTAATTTTCATTCATTATTGGAATAAAACACCAATTTTATCCGCTTATTTAATTATGAATTAATAAATTTACTAGATCCACGCAAATCAATAATAAAAATTATGCTTTGTCTATAGATTGAATGCACAAAACGTCAGGAACTTAAATTTAAGATCTTTTCTATTATTTTGTAAAGAATATTCATCTGTGGCACTATGATGTTTTTGAACCTGTTTTAATTTAAACCTTACATAGTTGCATATCTGCAACAGTTCGCTTGGCAAATAAATGTTATTTTTTGAAAAAACTCGGCCGGAAGTTCCTTCGGCTGGAAGTTTCGACGTCCTCTTGTAGACCCGTCCCTGTCAAATAATTTATGTGCACTTCCTTTCACATAGGATGAGTTTTTCGGGAACTCCTCGTAGCATTCTTTGATTTATCATCAGTGTTTTTTGCCTTTAAAGTGCTATATTTGGCATCCAAAGTTATATTTCCTTTCGGAGAAATTATCAATTTTCAGCCTAAATTGGTAATTTTCATTCATAACAAACGTTACTCGATCGCTTTACTCGCTCGCAGTTAGATGAAAACTCAAAAATTCTAAACAGGTTTTTTTTTGGCACAGAATTTTTATGCCATTTGTTTGATGCTAATAACCATCACCATATCAAGCAATGATGCAAAATCCGATTTCCTCAATATCTTCTCAATATCTACTGAAGGTTAAATATCAATATCTAGCCTTCAGTATACTAATATTTAAAATTCAAAGTTGGTATTGTCCTAATATTCAATATTTATCATTCAATATTGCAATCTCGGGTCCCTTGCCATTTCCATTAGATTTTCCACGATGGTGCTATTTCAATTTAGTGTGGCTTGTGCTTAGTGTGATGATAACATAGTTATATAAACGCGTAGAAATTTAGTGAAATATCACCACAATTGTCTTCCAAAAAATAGATAACCAAAAAAGATGAGATGTTTTTTTTTCATTTTTTGATTTTTTTCCAGTTATTGCACGAAAATTTTCATATGTATTCGAAAGGTTTTTTGCCTTTAAAGTGCTATATTTGGCATCCAAAGTTATATTTTCTTTCGGAGAAATTATCAATTTTTAGCCTAAATTGGTAATTTTTGTTCATAACAAACGTTATTCGATCGCTTTACTTGCTCGCAGTTAGATGAAAACTCAAAAATTCTAAAAAGATTTTTTTTTGGCACAGATTTTTTTTTGAAATTTTTTCAATGGTGTTAGAATCACGGTTGAAAGGGCTTCAATATGATATATCACTGAACCCAGTTCGATGATTATCTGTGATACCTCATTTGGCGTGGAAAAAAAACAAACACACCTGTATTCAGAGTTTCTTCTCATTTTCTATGGACGGGACAAAAAAAATGAAAAAAACTGAAACACACCCAAATACCAATTCTTCCACATTTTTCAAATAGTCGGACCAATAATTTGATTGTGACAAATACTAGCGTAAAATTCTATAAATCTGGTTGTGATGCATGCTAGCGTTTTGTTTTTGAAATGCAGCACGGAAACATGTATATAACATGTGTTTTATTGGAATAAAACACCAATTTTATCTGCTTATTTAATTAAGAATTACTAAAACTACTAGATCCACGCGAATCAATAATAAAAATTATGCTTCGTCTATAGATTGAATGCACAAAACGTCAAGAATTTAAATTTAAGATGTTTTCTATTAGTTTGTAAAGAATATTCATCTGTGGCACTATGATGTTTTTGAACCTGTTTTAATTTAAACCTTACAAAGTTGCATATCTGCAACAGTTTGCTTGGCAAATAAGTGTTCTTTTTTGAAAAAAGTTCGGCCGGAAGTTCCTTCGGCTGGAAGTTTCGACGTCCTCTTGTAGACCCGTCCCTGTCAAATAATTTATGTGCACTTCCTTTCACATAGGATGAGTTTTTCGGGAACTCCTCGTAGCATTCTTTGATTTATCATCAGTGTTAGTTTTCTCTGAATTATTGTTTGGTTTTCTGCTGAAGTGTATGTACAACTTCTTTGAAAGAGGCTCTTTCAGCATTTCAGGAATTTTTTATCACCATTTGTTTGATGCAAATAACCATCACCATATCAAGCAATGATGCAAAATCCGATTTCCTCAAAATCTTCTCAATATCTACTGAAGTTTAAATATCAATATCTAGCCTTCAGTATCCTAATATTTAAAATTCAAAGTTGGTATTGTCCTAATATTCAATATTGATCATTCAATTTTGCAATCTCGGGTCCCTTGCCATTTCCATTAGATTTTCCACGATGGTGCTATTTCAATTTAGTGTGTTTTGTGCTTAGTGTGATGATAAAATAGCTATATAAACGCGTAGAAATTTAGTGAATTATCACCACAATTGTCTTCCAAAAAATAGATAACCAAAAAAGATGAGATGTTTTTTTTTCATTTTTTGATTTTTTTTCCAGTTATTGCACGAAAATTTTCATATGTATTCGAAAAGTTTTTTGCCTCTAAAGTGCAATTTTAGGCATCCAAAATTATATTTTCTAGCGGAGAAATTATCAATTTTTAACCTAAATTGGTAATTTTCATTCATTATTGGAATAAAACACCAATTTTATCCGCTTATTTAATTATGAATTAATAAATTTACTAGATCCACGCAAATCAATAATAAAAATTATGCTTTGTCTATAGATTGAATGCACAAAACGTCAGGAACTTAAATTTAAGATCTTTTCTATTATTTTGTAAAGAATATTCATCTGTGGCACAATGATGTTTTTGAACCTGTTTTAATTTAAACCTTACATAGTTGCATATCTGCAACAGTTCGCTTGGCAAATAAATGTTATTTTTTGAAAAAACTCGGCCGGAAGTTCCTTCGGCTGGAAGTTTCGACGTCCTCTTGTAGACCCGTCCCTGTCAAATAAATTATGTGCACTTCCTTTCACATAGGATGAGTTTTTCGGGAACTCCTCGTAGCATTCTTTGATTTATCATCAGTGTTTTTTGCCTTTAAAGTGCTATATTTGGCATCCAAAGTTATATTTTCTTTCGGAGAAATTATCAATTTTCAGCCTAAATTGGTAATTTTCATTCATAACAAACGTTACTCGATCGCTTTACTCGCTCGCAGTTAGATGAAAACTCAAAAATTCTAAACAGGTTTTTTTTTGGCACAGAATTTTTATGCCATTTGTTTGATGCTAATAACCATCACCATATCAAGCAATGATGCAAAATCCGATTTCCTCAATATCTTCTCAATATCTACTGAAGGTTAAATATCAATATCTAGCCTTCAGTATACTAATATTTAAAATTCAAAGTTGGTATTGTCCTAATATTCAATATTTATCATTCAATATTGCAATCTCGGGTCCCTTGCCATTTCCATTAGATTTTCCACGATGGTGCTATTTCAATTTAGTGTGGCTTGTGCTTAGTGTGATGATAACATAGTTATATAAACGCGTAGAAATTTAGTGAAATATCACCACAATTGTCTTCCAAAAAATAGATAACCAAAAAAGATGAGATGTTTTTTTTTCATTTTTTGATTTTTTTCCAGTTATTGCACGAAAATTTTCATATGTATTCGAAAGGTTTTTTGCCTTTAAAGTGCTATATTTGGCATCCAAAGTTATATTTTCTTTCGGAGAAATTATCAATTTTTAGCCTAAATTGGTAATTTTTGTTCATAACAAACGTTATTCGATCGCTTTACTTGCTCGCAGTTAGATGAAAACTCAAAAATTCTAAAAAGATTTTTTTTGGCACAGATTTTTTTTTTAAAATTTTTTCAATGGTGTTAGAATCACGGTTGAAAGGGCTTCAATATGATATATCACTGAACCCAGTTCGATGATTATCTGTGATACCTCATTTGGCGTGGAAAAAAAACAAACACACCTGTATTCAGAGTTTCTTCTCATTTTCTATGGACGGGACAAAAAAAATGAAAAAAACTGAAACACACCCAAATACCAATTCTTCCACATTTTTCAAATAGTCGGACCAATAATTTGATTGTGACAAATACTAGC
The DNA here is from genome assembly GCF_963678635.1 of Symsagittifera roscoffensis. NCBI lineage: Eukaryota > Metazoa > Xenacoelomorpha > Acoela > Convolutidae > Symsagittifera > Symsagittifera roscoffensis. The sequence goes on along the minus strand of NC_087064.1, from coordinate 82,254,918 downwards.
GTAAAATTCTATAAATCTGTTTGTGATGCATGCTAGCGTTTTGTTTTTGAAATGCAGCACGGAAACATGTATATAACATGTGTTTTATTGGAATAAAACACCAATTTTATCTGCTTATTTAATTAAGAATTACTAAAACTACTAGATCCACGCGAATCAATAATAAAAATTATGCTTCGTCTATAGATTGAATGCACAAAACGTCAAGAATTTAAATTTAAGATGTTTTCTATTAGTTTGTAAAGAATATTCATCTGTGGCACTATGATGTTTTTGAACCTGTTTTAATTTAAACCTTACAAAGTTGCATATCTGCAACAGTTCGCTTGGCAAATAAGTGTTCTTTTTTGAAAAAAGTTCGGCCGGAAGTTCCTTCGGCTGGAAGTTTCGACGTCCTCTTGTAGACCCGTCCCTGTCAAATAATTTATGTGCACTTCCTTTCACATAGGATGAGTTTTTCGGGAACTCCTCGTAGCATTCTTTGATTTATCATCAGTGTTAGTTTTCTCTGAATTATTGTTTGGTTTTCTGCTGAAGTGTATGTACAACTTCTTTGAAAGAGGCTCTTTCAGCATTTCAGGAATTTTTTATCACCATTTGTTTGATGCAAATAACCATCACCATATCAAGCAATGATGCAAAATCCGATTTCCTCAATATCTTCTCATGTGCCATTCTGCCAGACTGGCACAGCACAACCTTCCGGCGACGTAAAAAAGAACAACTAGAGGCCTTATTGACGAAAAATTATTGCGAAGGAGGGTCGGAATGTTCTAGAATTTTTATCTTTAAAATTTCGATTGGAAGAAGAATATTTCTCAGAAATACGACAAACGGCCATTTTGACTGAAAAAGTGACGAAATACAGAACAACGACAAATATTGTGAAAAACAGTCGTACAAGAGACGGAAGATACGAAGCCTCTTATTGTGGCAACAACGCACGATAAGACACTTGACAACAGATATTGGTGGAGAAGGAGGCTTCAGTGGGGGAAGAAATACACCACGGAACCCTCCCGGGACATAAATCAGAGGAGATAAGAGCGTTATCTCAGGAATATTACGGGAGCGGAGGCTTGGTCCCGCAGAGACTGTTCTATGTGAAGGGACTGTATAAACTAACTTTATAGCTACTGGAATGTCATAGATCTCTTAATTAACACCGTTATTGTTTGATATTTCAGAATATGAGTAGCTAGAAAGAGGAAAGGGTCAATCCATCTCCAATGGATTTAATATAGAACTGTCACACAAAAACATATTAAAATAGGTTGTTCGAGCCGTGTTTTTATTGACAATCACGTAGTCTGAGGATCCGAGACTCAGCTATGTGGTTGTGTTTGCATGTAAACGAAAGCTGATCAAAAGTCGTTTGACTGATGGCCTAAAAATGGTAACTTTTTACTTTGCCCTAGACAGACCAGAAAATCAACTGGCAAGGTCGAGACGGTGAAAAGCGAGTAGGATTAAGGTAACTGACGCCTGCCAGTCGTTAATAGGTACTTTTCCTACGCTCCGTCGCTGTGTAGTATTTGGGCGAATGTTACATAGACGTTTTTATGGCGCTCCTGGGTGGGCCTGTCAAAGGCATAAGACCATCATGATCAGCAAGCGTTTCAGCGACGAACCCTCCGCTCCGGAGGTATGCCCGAGTCAGAGGCCTTAATGACCGTTATTGTACTAGGGGGAAGGTGCGTACCCTCCGCCCAGTACAATTTAGCTTTTTAACTTAAATAACACCGAAAATTCCGGGGGCCGGAGGGTTAGGTGGGAAGTCATGAACCCGCTTGTCCCGAGGTCCCGGGACCAAAAACAATTAAAGAGAAAGAAAGCGTAAGACCAAACAAAAATAGTGTATAACCAAGAAAAAGCCAAAAATAAATTTATTTGAAAACAAAAAAGTACAAAAAACAGTAAAAAATCCAAAAAAGACCAAAAACAGTAAAAAACGTAAAGTGACAGTTTATATGTTATTTCCGGACGAGATGTGATCTGACCTTCCTATTTGTTGTTGTTTCAGATTGATTTATATCGTTTCTGATAGAAAGATCGTGTGTTTTGGTGAAGGGTTGGATACCCTCCCTCGAGTGTAAATTGAGTGTTTAAGCACGTTAATGGTGATTTTGCCGGTGACCGGAGGGTAGAGTGGCAAGCTGACCGACGTGTTCCACACTCAACAGGGACATCAAGGACAACATCCGCAACGACTGTTGGGTATCGTTGAAGCAATTTTAGTATCGTTCGGGTACTATTTCATTAAAACTTAAGTGGTGGGGGGCATGATTGGCGCGGTCCGATTGTACCCTCCATCGATTACAAATTTCCGAGTTAAGGGTCTTATTTCAGGTATTTTGGTGCAAAGGAGGGTATAGTACTATTCATTAACGACTACTAATAGGTTATTATCCTTATTACATATTACTTATCTCCTAAGTTAGACCCAAAAAACACCCAATTTTGTCGAAAATCATCGATTTTCGATCAAACTGTAGACCCCCTAATTTTTGGATATCCGAGCTTTTCCGAACAACAAAAAGCTTTTATATAGGGAGTAGCTACGTAGTTCGATCCCCCTAATTAAAGAAACCGCGTGAGAAAAGACTCAGTAGAAGTTGGAAAAAACCAAAATTTTTCGGTCAAAAATTCGATAATTTTCCGGATTTTGTCAATCTGTTTTGGGGATCGAGTTTTTGAGTTTTTAGAGTAAGAGCAATAAAATTTTTTGCGTAAGGAGCGTGCTAGCATAACGTGCTCGTATACTAGAGAAATTCTTGAGTAACCCTCCGATCAGCTCCGTAGATAGAGCTAACGACTTAAGGATCGGAAAAGGAAGGAATCGGAGGGTCCAAATTTAATAGTTATTGGCCAAATTTTTGTCTCCAAACCAATTTTGATCCGGTTTTTTGCACTATTCCAGTGCCGTACAGGGCTACTACGCTCGTTTCAATTATTTTTAGGCACTTTCGATAGGAATTGCGGAAAAAGTTTTTCAGAACCTATACAGGTGGTGAAAAAAGGCCATTTGGACAAACACGTTTTTGGCAATTTCTCAAAGACTAGTCATCCGATTGGGATAATTTTGGTACCATAAGTCGACATTTTGGACCACTTTTCCGGACCGCAACCGTTTTGGGTTGATAATCTCGGAAAAGAAAATTTTTTTTTAGAATTTGTTGGTTCGGAGGGTCCAAATTACAGGTAACCCTCCGAGCGGCAGAAAATCTTATCAAAACATCTTTTTATTCAACTGGGAGGGTTGACCGTGTCAGCCAACCTAGTTTTAAGTCAGGTAGACCGCTTTTGAGGCTTTGTTGCGGTGACATAACCTTTTTTCTTGATTTTTGAGGAACCCTTCGAGGTAACCCTCTGGAGTCAGCTAAGGCCCTTAGCAACCCTCCTTAGTGGAAGATTTCCACGAGGTTATCCAAAGAGTTAAGACAGCCCCCCTGATAGAGAATTTAGCTTGTTTTGACGCTTCCTGAAGTCAATTGAAGGACCTTCTGAGTGAAGCTCAGAAATTTGAAAATTTTGGAGGTACCCTCCGAAGTAACCCTCCGGAGCATACTAAGCATCTTATTGACCCTCCTTAGTAAATTTAGGGGACCCTCCGAAGTGACTTGGGTGATTAAGGTACCCTCCGAAGTAGGCTAAGTGTCTTAACAACCCTCCGAAGTAACCCTCCGGAGTGTCTTAAACCTTCTAAACAACCCAAAGTTAGAAACTTGAGGAAATCTTCTGTGGCAATTTGGGAAAAGGAAAATATCCATTTAATTTAACTCATATTAGGATATTAGGCGCGCTTATTAGGATCATAAGAGTCCATCTTGACCCGGAAAATTGTGATCAACTTTGGATTCTAGATCGGGTGTATCAGAATTACCCGAACAAATTTTTTTTAATTGTGATTTTGGTTGTGTGGTTGCCCTGAGCTACTTAAAAGGAAAGTTCGGGCAATCCGGGAACGAATAAAGGAATACCTCGGTGAGTGTATTAGGCAAATACACACTCACTTGAGAAGAAAAGTTGTTCCCTACTCTCGTGCACTTGGAGCAGTCCGGGTGTGGGAGAGCTTTTTCATAGACTTTGAATATTTTCGATCAGAGGTTGCCTTGAGCTACTTAATAGGACAGTTCGGGCAATCGCAGGGCACCTAAAAGAAGACCTCGGTGGGTGTATTCAGCAAATACACACCCACTTGAGAAGACTGGGTCCTGGGCTTTGTTCTTTCGGATCGTTCCGATTGAGGGAAGTCTTTTTCTTTAAGACTAAGTTTTATTGATCTGTTTCTGAGTCATCACTGCTTTTTATCAAAGATTGTTTAATTATAACAAAGCAGTGACTTGATAAATTGTGTGGCGATAAATTGATACTGACAAAAGGTCGCTGTCACCTGTAGGATATTCTTATCTGGTTATCTATTGTGTTTGGTGTGTTGATTATATCTTGTGAAAATTATGTGATACTGTTATAATATACGACAGGGTTGAGCTAGCATTATATCAATACTGAGTAAGCCCTGTGTGTGTGTAACTCTAACGGAGTCACTAATATTGTCATTGAGAAATCTAAGAGACACTCTTGATACTTACGAGATCGAGGGGGCAGCGTTAAGTAATTTAACTTGAATTTGTTTGCGGTACGTGTGCGTCGCCATTAAATCATACGAAAATTGTTTTTGTAACAAAGCATGCAGCGCCGGGACTCGTTAGGATCGACTACTAAGATCCCCAGGCTGAGTAAGGGCAGCACGCAAAAATTTAAAACTAGGCGTAGCCAGTCCTCGTTTAGCAGCGCCTCCGACGTGTTTGCCGAAAACGAATCGACTAAAGGTCAATCTGATCTTTCAGTGAGCGGAATGAGATTGAGGAGCGAGAAGAACCTCGATGGCGATCAAAGGCGGAGCGCCGAAGCCGGAACCGCGAGCGAAACGCTTGTGGAACCCTTTGACGAGGGAGAACAGACGCTCATTCGACCCGACTTTGAGCCGAGCGAGGACCTCGAGCGGGAGGAAGTCGAGAGGACAGAGGAGACCTCGGAGCGTTCCGAGGTCGAGCCGCGAGAGGAAGTATTATTCAAGGGGATGTCCAAATCGGAAACCAAAAGTCACAGGTGGAGGGGAGAATACTCACATTCGGCTAGTACCCACTCATCTCTGGCCAAGCAGAGCAACAACGCGATGATGTCGAGTATAAGCCCGAGTGAAGAACGAACGGGTTCGAAGGCCAAGAAGAGTTGGAAGTCTTTGTACGACAAACGCATAAGGTCACTACCAACTGTAGGTTTGACTTCCAGTGATGACTACCCGGAGATAACCCATCCGGATGTGAACTTCACACCGTGCCCAAGGAACGATATGAGCAGGAAGGCGTCGTCAACCTCGCCGACCAGGCCCATGTCAGATGGGATAACGATGGGAGCGTCATCAACCTTCGACAGATTAATGACGTCGATGAGCAAACAAAAAGGCGGTGCGTCATCAAGCACCAGGCTGCAGCCGCAGTTGACCTCATCTTCTCTGGGACTAACCCCGTCATTTGGGGCCACTGGCGACATAAGTGACATGTTCGCTGGCGTAATGAATGGTCTAGATGAACTGAGGCGGGACATGACTAAAAGAATAGATCAGGTTGATGAGAGAGCTCACAAAGGTCAAGAGAATCTGAGAGACGAACTAACGCATGTGAAGTCGCAGGCGAGGGTTGATCAGGCTCAGTTGATTCGCAACACCGATCAATGCCTGGCGGAGAGCCTGGCACAGGCAAACAAGGAGTCATACGAAAGAGAGGCTAGGATGACCAAGGAGATCGAAAGATTGTTGAACGATCATGATAGTACCTACGCCCACACGATGACTAGCCTGGAGAAAAGGTTAGATGCAAAGTCTGATTTAATGATGCGGAAGCTTGACGCGATCCTGAATGGGAGCAATTGGCAGGAGCGTTCCAACCCAAGGGAGCGCTCAAGCCATGCAAATGATGGAGATGGTACGGGCAGCAATGCCAGAGCCCAGCAAGGCTCGAGAACGAACTACGAACCCAGAAACAAGGAGCGGCCAAGGGCAGCCCCGTCGAGGCCTGGCTGGACGAATCCAGTTCCGCCGGAGGCAGATGCCACCCCGGAGACAAGGTTGCCAACTGTGCCACAAGTCAGTTCAGTACCAGATCTGACTACGGTCTCACAGGACACAACGATGTATGCCTCGATGTTTGAGCCTCTGAACAGATCTCTCGAAACATTCATCACCAAGCTCTCGAAGTCAACAGAGAGAGGAGAGAGGTCAAGGAGGACACTGAAAAAGCCGAAGTCATATAAAGACGAGTCAGATGGCTGCATTGATACTTGGATAGAGGTGATGAAGTTACACTTTGAGGAAGAGAATCTCTCCAAGAAACAAGAGTGTAGCGCGCTGACGAGCAACCTGGAGGGTACTGCATTAAGTTGTGTAACGGCGAAAAGAGCCAATGAGAGAGACAGCGCTCGCAATATATTCGACATCCTGCTGAATCGTTTCGGCTCTGGAGTACAAGGGCACCAGGCTATGGTGAAGTTCGAGAAGAGGCGTCAAAGAGATGAAGAATCAATAGATAAGTTCTTGGACGACCTTGAATTGCTCAGGAGGAGAAGCAACCCGGATGAGAGAATATCCGAGCGAAACTTGGCGATTGCTTCGAAGTTTATGGATGGAGTAAGGAGTGAGGAGTTGAAGACGATGTTGGCCACTCACTTCACCCTGTCGCTTGACCAGGTACCCACGCCTGACGACTTGCGTATGAAGTCACGCGAGTATTTACTCATAAAACCGAGGGCGCAAAACCGTTACAGCAATTATGGCAACTATAGCGGGACAAACACTGGTGCGAATTCCAGTTGGTACAAACCTCGCGATGACATGGATAAGAGGAGGTCGTGTGCGAATTGTGGTTCGATGGACCATCACGTTTCTGCGTGTTCTGCATACAAACAGAACATGAAGGCCATAGGCTTTTTTCTCGAGGACGCCGACGCGACCGACGAGGATCATGAAGAGTACGTCAGAGGGCTCATCATGAAATATGGTCCGAGGTGTTTCTTCTGTAATTTGGAGGGACACTTCAAGTCGGATTGTACTCAATTTTGGGACGCAGTAGCGGCGAAGAGGCGCTTTCGGGTGTCAAGGCCAGTCGAGCACGTCTGATGAACGAGGCTGAATCTCGGAGAAAGGAGACGACACCGAGCACCTTCACGACCAAAAAGGTTAGGACATGGCCTGACGAGGTGGTAGCCTCAAACCTCGAAGCAGAGTCGTCTAGCCCACTCAAGGTGGATTACGGCCTGGCGGCAAGGACAGCGCTGCAGAATGTCAAACAGGACCTAGCCACGAAAGAAGTGGAGCAATGGGTAAGGTCGGAGCTGGAGAGCATAGATCTTCGGGAAAGTTTTAATGTCCTGGGTAAAACGACAAAAGCAGAAGACAAAGAGGAACCTAAGAAACAGGGACTAAAACTGAACGTTATATCTGGTAAGACTTTCGGCATGACGAAGGCGGGGACCAAAATAATGTCCATCATCTCAGTCGCAGGGCACCAGGTGGTCAAGAACTTGAGTGAACCATCCGAGATTACACTAGTCCACCTGGACATCTATGCCGACTACCTGAAGGAGAAGGATCCCAAACTGGACTCCAGGGCAGTGCGAGCGCTGCTCACAACGGGAGGTCCGAGACTGATGAAAGTGGACGGACATTATATCGATGTCCATGGCCCTTACCCGATCCTGATGAATATGGATGGCATCAATATCTACACGAAAGCTCACATAACTGATGCGAACGATCAGATTGGCCGGATATACATTGGTCAAGAGGAGCTGAAGGTTAGACGAATCGGACACAACGCGATGCTCGAACAAGATGCGGTGCATATTGGTTGTGAGGCCGATCTGGCCGCACACGTTCTGGACGTGCAAGGCAGACAACTTTCAGTAAAGGGACTGCTAGACACGGGATCAGTGGTTAGTGTCATGCCAGTCAAAACTTGGACTGACATGGGTTTCGAAAGGTCGGATCTCATACCGACAAGCATCAGGTTGGCAGCTGCCAATCAGGGAGCGATCTATGTCACCGGACGAACCCCGATCATTTCACTGCAGCTCGGAGGAAGACATCTTTGGATGAGCTTCCTAGTAGTAGAGAATTTGGACGAATCCGACCAGTTCATCTTGGGAAGGGATTTCGTTCGCAACTTTGACGTCACGATCGATCTCAATGACGGATTGATTAGGATCAAGGATCCTGAGAGAAAGTATGAAAAAAAACCCCTTAATAAGATCTTAATTAATCAGGCCAAGGTGCCGATTTTTCTGGATCGAAAAGTTAGATTAATACCAAACCAAGCCGTAGTAGCGACGTTTAGGATGAGGAACCTGAATGAACTCAGCAATGACAGACAGGTGTGTCTGGTACCAAATCCAAACAGCAAAAGCTCGGCTATTTTAGGAAGAAGCTTCTCACTCACTCAGAGCGGACTGTGTGTGAGTGTGTTATTGAACACAGAAGCAACAACAGTGACAATACAGAGGGGAAAGAAACTTGGCTACGCTTTGCCTCTGAACACAGACTTTCAGAGTGTGGAGAACTTGAAAAAGTTTGATGTAACTAAATGTCCATTGCATGCGAACCAAGAATGTATAATGAAAAGAGTGAATGAATTGAAATCTTCGAGGAAATTGTTTTCAATGAAGTCGGAAACAGATGATGGGCTGTCCAGTTGTTCCAACTTCCCTGAGAGACCGACGGAGGCAGAGTTAGCAGTGAACAAACCTGTCCTACCTGAAATAGAACATCTGAAGGGTAAAATATCAGACAAGGAACTAGATTCGCTCAGGGCGGTGCTAAATCGGAACGCAGACGTTTTTTCGAAACATAAGGCTGACATAGGTTGTTGCAATTTTGTAGAGCACGAGATTGAGATAGAAGAGGGCTCGGTACCTCATAGGGAAGGGGCGAGAAGAATGACCCCAAACAAGTCAGAAGCGTGTAGGAAGGAGATCGAGATGTTAATGGAGTACGACATGATCGAGCCGTCGAAGTCCCCATGGGCTTGTGGCGTGGTCATAGCGAAAAAGAAAGGGGGACAACTCAGATTTTGTTGTGATTTCCGTTATCTGAACGCAGTGACTATAAAGGACGCATACCCGATTCCCCGCATCGATGAGAGCCTATCCAAGCTGGGAGACGCGAAGTTCTTCACGACGTTGGATTTGGGCTCTGCGTTCTGGCAAGTGCCACTCAGAAAGCAAGATCGAGAGAAAACAGGCTTCGCGTGTGAGCTGGGATTGTTCCAGTGGAAGAGGATGCCATTCGGATTGTGCAACGCGACGGCCACATTCCAGCGACTGATGGCCCAGGCACTCACGAGCGTCACTAAGAAATACGGGAATCTCATCATGTGTTATGTCGATGATGTCGTGATTGCAACACCAACCTTAGAAGACCACATAGAGAGGTTGGAGGAGGTGTTTTCTTGCATGAAGCAGGCGGGTCTGAAATGTAAACCCTCTAAGTGTGAAATCCTCAGGGATTCCATAAAGTATCTGGGCCGCCTGGTTGACAAACATGGAGTGAGACCAGATCCCGAAGCGGTTGAAGCGGTGCTGACCTGGAAGGCACCTAAGACAGATACACAGCTGATGAGTTTTTTGGGATTCGCTAATTATTATCGAGAATTCATCAAGGGGTATGCTGACAAAATATACCCCATGCAGAGGTTGATGAGAAACAAGGGCAAAAAGTTCACCTGGACTGATGAGGCGCAAGTTTCATTTGAAAACATCAAACGTGAACTTTGCGAGGCACCGGTCCTCGGCATGCCGACAGAGAAGGGGATGTTCGTGCTGGACACGGATGCATCAGTCGTTGCGATATCGGGCATACTTCACCAGGAGCAGGAGTGGAACGGGAGAACGGTTCTTCGTCCGATAGCCTACGGGAGTAAAGTCCTGAGTGATACTGAAATGAAGTACGGCGCACCAAAAGCGGAGATGTTTGCGGTGATCACTTTCGTGGAAAAATACAGGGCCTACTTGGGGAGTGCTCCCTTCAAGTTACGTGTGGATAATCGTGCCCTTGCCTGGTTTAAAACCTACTCGATGGACCAAAGTTATATTGGTCGTTGGATCGTGCGCCGTACCCGTGACAAGCATCAGAACGCAGTTAGCCTCAGTAAAAAGACAGAATTTTATGAGCGCCTCGAGGATAAACAGGCTAACCAATCAGAGATCAAAGACGGGTTTTCCTTTCTGGACAAAGAAACCTACGACAAGCTGCCACTTACTAGGTGGTTAGACAAGTCAGGGCATCCTATACCCGGACACCCTGACCTTCCAGTGGAGACGGCCGCGGAGATAAAGCTTTTAGCCAGAGGCGAGCCCGTTCCGTTGGATCTGCTAGTCCGATCCAACTTTGTACAGCAAGAACTAACCAGGCTGGGTATAAACAGCATGGCTCTATTGAACAGGACGTTGAACGTGGCGCCGGACGTCATGGGAAAACTCCGTGACTTGTTGGACAGGGAAGTGGATAGGCATGATCGTGAAAGGATGGAGACCATGCAGCAGTTGACTGTCACCGAGAGAACAGAGAAGAGGCCAGTGTCCATTCGCAGCCGAGGCGTTGAACGGGATTGCAGGTCGATTGTCAACCAGCTGGTGAGCTCGATGCCGAAGGAGGTCTTGTTAAGAACTTCGTTCACTGAATATGGAACACTGAATCAGAACCAAACTACTGAGGAAGTCAGGATCAGGTCGAAATCTAGCTTCACGAGTAGAGTGCACTTCACGGATGCAAAAGAGGAATACGAGCCGAGCCCAGATTGTTCGTCCGTGGACGAGACAATGTCCGGGGAGTCTGATACCTTAGAGCCAGTCAAGGGCGACTCGTCTGAGGAGTCAGACACCGTTGAGCCCGTGCAGGACGACTTGTCCGGGGAGAGGTTGACTAGACCACCTAGGGGCAGAATTTTGTCCGGGGAGTCGGGTTCAAAGCGACCGATGGAGAGAGTTTTGTCCGGGGAGTCGAGAAACATCTCAGACAACTTGGAGTATGATGTTGGAGAATCAGTCAACTCAAGTGTTGACTCGGGACCCCAGTCCTGGGACAACACGTCTGAAACAACTTCCAATTCCGATATATCAGAGATCGCAATCCACTCCTTATTGGTAGACTGGAAGCAGCGTGGGCTGGACCGAGAAACACATCAGGATCCAGACAGGGACAGCTACACCTCAGATGAAGAGGGCACTGTGGTAGATAATGCCGCAGACGAGCTCGAGCTGATAGCAGTTTCGAACCGCCCAACCAGATTGCTGCCACATGGTTCGGTCTTCCGTACCAATCTGGAACCATCTGTGCAGGAAGCGACGCCTTTGAAAAAGATATGGTGTGTCAAGTTGATGGACGATGCTCATGCTCCGGAGATAATGAGTGGGCAAATGAACGTGGTGAAGACGTATTTGAAAGCCAGGTACAGGCTGTCGGATCTCCTAAGGGCTCAACGAAATGATAGAATGACGAGCAGTCTGAAGAGATGGATCGAGAATGGAGCACCTGACAAGGGAGATTTGGAAGAAGACAGCTACAAAATCCTGAAGCAATTCTACCTGAAGCGAAACGACTTGTTGTACCTGAACAAGGACGGAATCGTAGCCTGCAAACGGAAAAAGGAGGACAAGGTCCTCTATAAATACAATTCAATAGTGTTACCACAGTTGTACCAGACCGAATTGCTCTTTCGCTCACATGATCAGATGGGCCATCAAGGCGTGGACAAAGTGTACAACAGGATACAGAAACAATTCGAATGGCCGGGATTGAAGAAGGCTTGTGAGAAGTGGATCGCAGCATGCCTGTCATGTCAGCAGGCGAAGGATCCCAGGAAGCTAAGGTTCCCCCTACAGTCAATAGAGTCGTCAGGTTTCAACGAAGTGGTGCAAATTGATCATCAGAAAATCTGCATGACGGCAACGGGCTATAATCAGGTTCTGGTAATGATCGACCATTTTACGAAGTATGCGGAGGCAGCACCCTGCATGACAGCATCGGCGGAAGAAACATGCGATCATCTGATAAATGTGTGGATAGCGAGGCATGGCTGCCCCATCACGTTCCAATCGGACAATGGCAAAGCATTCGTGGGCGATCTCACGAAGGAGTTGATGAAAAGGTCGCAGGTAGCGCAGGCCCACTCGACCACTTATCACCCGCAAACGAATGGCCTAGTCAAGAGGCAAAATCGCACACTGGTATCCATGCTGAGAGTCTATTGCTCGCGTTACATGGATGACTGGGACAAGCACTTGCCGCAAGTGATGGGTGCTTACAACAGCACGGAGCATTCCACCACGGGAATAAGTCCGCACATGATGTTAACGGGTCATGAAAAAGCGCTCCCGTTGACGTTTTTCTACCTTGAATATGAGGGGAAGAGGACAGCACCGCAAACGTACGTGCGGGATGTTATTAGAAGACAGCAGGACCTCAATGACTTATGCAGGAGGAATACGCAACAGGCGCAGATTAGACAAAAAAGGAGGTTTGACAAAAGGACAGCTGATGCGAAGGCCTACTCAGTTGGCGACTACGTCTGGGTGTTCCAGGAAGTGGTTCCACCAAAAGGAACCAAGAAATTATTAAAGAAATGGCGTGGTCCATTTCAGATAACAGAGGTGCACCAAGGAGGTTGTTTTTATCGATTGAGCACTGGAAGAGCAGCTCATTACGAGAATATCAAACCACACAATGCCTCGTCAGAGGATTGGTGCATCCCAGCGGACATGCAAGAGGGAGACTATTTGATAGTGGATCCTGCTTGTGAAGTGAATGAAAGGGGTACTCGCGACAAGAACGACGGGAATGAGGTGGTGGACGATTGCGATCTACCACTGGATCTCGAGTTCACCGAGCGAGTAGAGGTGGACGATGAAACTCTACCTTATGCCGAAGAAGACTGGGACTGCCCGGAACAAACCGAAATTGACAAAGGAATACAGCCTGACTTTCCTCTCACTATGGAAACACGCCAAAGCAAGAGAGGAAAAAACCAGAAGAAGTACAATCCGTACGGCGAGGACTTCGTTATAGACAGGATAGTAGTAAGTGATGCCATAGACTCGCTGGTGGGACTGAACGAAGTGGCGATGCTAGAAGAAATAGACCTTGTGAACGATATGGATCAAGATTGGATCGACGATCGATCAGAACCGGAAGTGGAGTTCAAACCAGATGCGGGACAGACTCATGAGCAGGAACTAACAAACTTGCGCGTGCTCGAATGGCTCCATGATCTGCCGACAGATCCAAAAGAGACGATCCTGACGATTCAGGACGTCGATAGAGACGGCGTCAAATTTATCAGTCATGACAATACCGAGTCCAACTGGGTCGCCCCAGATGGTCCTCTACGTGTTCCACAATCCAACCTCGATCTCCTAGACTTTGGGCGATCGACGGGGACGTCGATGGATATTTTTGTCCGGGGAGTGGGGGTAGGACTCACCCACACCGAAAATCTGATAATAAAAAAATTGAAATCGGCAAGAGAAACCGGAGAATTAGAGACAGAGGGCGAGAATGCTAAAAAACCACCTTTTGGACGAATCTTTGAATCCTATTTTGATCTACCGAACCATTATTCGAACAATATTGTCATAACGGACAGCGATTTCATACTCACGGAACGCACGTGCGCCATAGCGATAACCGCGGACGTAAGCTTCAAAACAGCACTAGCGGCAGACTTCAAGAGAGAGTATAAAAATATCGAGTTTTTGTGGAAACAGAGGCCTGGTGTGGGAGGGATGATAGCGCTGCCCCCTGTTGCATCACAGATACCAGGGAAATATTTGTGTTTCCTGGTTACCAAGGCCACTGATAGGCAACACGTAGATCCAAAGAGCTTGGTATTGGCCTTGACTCGACTTAAGGATTTTTTGGTTGAGAGAGGAGTGACCTCTCTCTCGTTGCCAGTATACGATCCTAATAGGGGAAAGCTACTTCCGAGAGAGTTGTACGCACTTGTACATGTGATATTTTCAGAGACTGACATAGAAGTTTACTTACATAAAAAATACTATCTGAGCATATGCTAAGAATTGCGCTCGGCGATAAGTGGTTTTTATTAAGTTATTCGATAGGAATTGGAGTCAAGTTTTAGGTTAGGTTAGGTTTTAGGTACAGTATTAGGGATTATGTTTTTATGTGATAGTATAGGTGTGTGATGTTTATGTGTTTATGTTATGTTATTGTTATGATATGTTTTATGTTTGTGTCATAATAGACCTGGGGTACTCCAGGTCATCAAGGTGACAGCGCACATTCGTGCTACTCTGACAAAGGTAGAGGTGGACGATCCACCTTGGTGCTAAAATTTTAAACCAGAATTGAAAAAAGAATTTCAATGGAGAGTTTTAAAGAATTGAATGATGTTGTATCCAAAAATGATGGTTCTAAGTCGCGACTTGTTTTTTAGATCTTGATTGATCGAAGATTGTTTATTGAATCCATTGAATCGAAACGACACAAGAAGACACTACACGACAGCAAGAATCAACACGATAAGAAATGGGTGACACGAACGAACTCATGGAATTCCTCTCAGCGAGTCTAGGAGCGACTCTAGACGAGATCTATCAGCGGCTGATCGATTGTGATTTCACACGAGAAGACCCGGGGTTGGCGATGTTTGTGGTCGCGCTCCTTAATGCACTAGGACGAGAGGGTCGAGGGAATCGCCCTACGGAATTCGTGTTGATGTTGGCCTTCGGTGAGTCCGGGACCGCCGAGAGAGGCCGAAACCGACTGATGAGATGGAGGCGTGGAGAAATGTCTGGCCACGACCTGGCTCGTGAGCCAGGACTAGGTGAGCAGAGGGACCACCGGCTAGGTGAGATGCCCTTACCAGTCCAACCGGCGCAGCCACTCATCGGAGCGAAGAGACAACGTGATGGGCCAGGCCCGTCACATTCGGTCAACTCTCCTACAGCTGCTCCTCCTTTGAAGAAAGTGAGGGTGAGTGAGATAGAGATCCAGACGTCGGAGACGATCGAGACGCTGGAAAAGAAGGAGAAAGATCAGAGCGAGCTGTGTGCCAAACTCCAGGAGTATAGGGCAATAGCTCGAGAAAGAGACGAATGGAAGAAGAAATACGAAGATCTTCAGGTGGCTTATAAGGAGGATGAAATCAAACACCTGAAGGAGCTGTATATGGGGAAGTCCTGGCGAGCATGAGCTGTGTGTATCGAGAGAGCCCGAGGCTCCTCAGCAGACACGACTGTCTGCTTCTAGTCAAAGGTTCACGATACCAGACCCTTCTGACACTTACCTCGCCCCTCAGTTCCAAGAATCGTTTAACCAAATGGCCAGAGCGACAATGGAGGAGATCAACCGGACCACTGGGCGGACATTGGGTAGGATCGTTCCTTCCCAGCGTCGTGATCAATCGTCAAATAGCTCGGAGCGAGCACCCCACACGATGGTGCCCTCGGGGACTGCGCATGGCAGAACCTATCAGAAGTCCCGCGTGGTAGATATCAGGAAGAATCTGATGACACGGCACCAGTTCACGCAAGTAGCTGCGGAGCATCCTCGAACTTGCCTGAATGACATGAGCTGGAACCCCGCTACGAGCGACCAGGTGATTCCCCCAGGGAGTCGCCACCTGATCATAGGAGACAGTTTGGTGAGGGATCTGAATGAGATCTTCGTCTATGGTCAGACAACCACCTTGTCCTTTGGAGGGGCTTCACTGGCTCAGGTCATCAAGATGATGGAATTCCAAAGCGAGGATCAACTGGATACGCTGGTGATAATGCTAGGAACTAATGACGTCTCGAGAGCCCCAGTGATCCCCGAGTGCAAGTGGGAGCCTCTGCTGGTATGCCTCCTGAATGAACTGAAGGAGAAGTACAGGCCCAGGTTTGTGGTGCTGTGCACGATACCACAAAACCCGCTGATGGGCACCACAGTGGCAGATTTCATGAACGGCAACGTGACACGGTGGAATGAAATGATCCGTAATCTGGTGAGAAACAACCCTGGCGAGTTGCGACTTCTGGATATCGAAAACACGCTGCGCATGATTGATCATGTTGCACTTACCAAAGATGGGATTCATTTCAACACCCAACGAGGGAGACACTGGATGAATGATATATTTCAGACGCAATTGAGAGAAATGGAGCAGGAGTCGAGGGCGACCAGTTCTCTGGCTCGGACCAGTTCAACGACCGGAGGAAGTAGAATAAGGGCAAGCGTGCCCGAATCCCTCGTCAACCGCCTAGGGCCCTTGGCAACGGAGACGGTTGTAGCCGCACCCACCGCTCCGAGCTCAAACGTGAGAGAGAGGCTAGGGACTGCTCCTCCTCCCAGAACACAACCGCTTGAAAGCCGACTCGGAAGATCAGTGGTTCAGAACAGAAATAACTCCCAGACCGTGTCTAGGAGGAACGATCCGCCCGCCACGGCAAACCCTGCTCCAGCAGCAGGATCGTCTACGAGCGCCGTGCCTGCGGAAGGAATTGAACCAGGCAGCCTGCTGCTTTGGAATCGATCAGACCCTAGTCATTGGGGAAAGTATAAGACGGACGTGTCCACGAAGCAGAACATGAATACCCTGACGTGTCGGGAGGACGCGATGAGAATGATTGGCGGAGAAAGTCCCACGGTGTCGCGATTGTATCGGATACCAGGCGTGGATTGGCTGCTAGCAGAGCAGGAGCAGTTCAGCTCTGCGACTACGCTCCGACATGCAGACTTAAACGGGTTGTCTCAGGACAATACCTTTGGACCCTTGAACACGCGGTCCCTTACGGACGTTCGACAGAGAGCCCGGGAATTGACGCCACCTGCTCGAAGGGGCAAGTTTCAGGCAGAAAATAAGCCCAATAACAAGCATCATAAGATGTACAGGTAGTTCGCTAAACCACCCGGTCAGACGCCTGGCGAATATTCAAGGGACTACCCCCGAACGACTACGGTAGAGGGAGATGAACAGAGATATGGGAAACTGAAGGCCCCAATAGGCGATGGCCTGTTCGCTGCTTACGATCCCTTAGAGATGAAAGCTGCGAAGTATCTGATCGTGGCCAGTTCCGATTATCTCTATACTCCCCGTTCTCTCTTTTGGCCCGACGTGATCTTTTTGACGGCACCTAAATTGGACTGGGGACAAGCAATCGGCATGATGATAAGTTTGCGAAGGGTGGTCAGTATGGAGCCGCAGGTCATAGTGGTTGAAGGCTCAAATGATCATCTGCAAAGCAGGGGCTTATTGTCACGTCTGACGGATGGGTCGATCCCGAGTAACGAGGCCATAGGGGAGGCGATAATGACACTGCTCTCGGCGATGGCTGAGTTAGAGGCAGCAGCAAGACAACGCTTCACCATGAATGTGGTGAAGGTGATCTTTGTATTGTCACCAGGGTACGCTGCATTACCAGAACCCCTCCAATTTGTATATACAATGGTCACAACAATAGCAGAGGGGAGGTTCAATGTGATAATTCCTGCCCCAAACAGAGTAGTGGACCCGGACAATTACTACCCGTCCCGATCTGAGCTTCCCGCCGTTTGGGCTGACATTTCGAATGCCATACAGGGGTTCAGAGATTGTAGCACAACTCGGTTGGTGCTAGATGAAGTTCTGGGGTTGGAGCTGTCCAACTTTGCCAGATTGCTGAAACTAAGACCAGGGGTGGATGACGATCATCTGTTAGTACAACAGGTGGCTGATGATCTCTGGTTCAGACAGATGGATCAGGCCGAGAATGAGCAGGGCATGACAGTCAGGAAGAACATGACAGCAGCCGAAGAAGATCTCATGGCAATGGCTAGGCGCACGAAGCCGCACAACAACATATGGTTGTACTTGTCACCAAGGCTGTGCACCTTGGGTGAGGACGCGTTCGAGCACGCGCCGGCAGTGATAAAAGAGATACACGTGTACCTGAAAGACCTGTTTGATGCCCGGGAGTTAACTGGGGGCATGATGTTGAAACTAATGCAGGACGTAAACAAGATGTCACTGGACAAGTTCCAAGCTGACGTGCTAGCCACGAGGGCACAGTACGAACGATCGGATGCTATCTTGGGAGGAATGGGAGTGGGATGGACGCCATCCTTCCTATCGACGTGCTATCCTAGGGCATCCCATAACTTGATTGCGAGTTTTGTCAGAGACATCAGGAAGTTATCGATCGGCCTGGTATTAGCCTTGTACGTGACATTTGGTCACGAAAATTTCGTGAAGGGGCCGGCGAATCTCTTCACCCAAGCGTTAGCCGATTTGAGATTGGATGGACTCCTGACTCTGACCTACGGTCAACTGGGTGATTTGCTTGTGCTGTTACGTTACCCTGAACAACTACAGGGACCGAGTCGTGAGTTCAATGCACAGTTGGAAACCGCCTCGCTCAAGAAGATGAAAGACTGGAGGACTCTCCTGCTTCAATACCTCTTACAACAGAACAGAAGCGTCACGGGAGAGGACAAGGTGGCGACGAATGCGGGCGAGAGTAAGCAGTATTGTGGCATGCCCTTACTGACGGACTTAGCTGTCATGATGCGGGTTGATCCGTTGGCTCTGGTCCACGGACTGAGGGAATTCGTCACAGTGGTGTATGGACCGGTGATGTCTTTTGCGTTCCCGGATGTACAAGTTAAGGCGTACAGGAATTCGGTGTTGTACGTCAACCTGGTCTCAGTCGTGGACTGTTCCGTGCTGAACTGGGTAGAACAGAGTGAGTTGAGAGGGCTGGCCAGTGACGATAGGCTGTTCGGAAGAATAGCGGAGCCAGGTTGGATGTTGATGGATTTCAACAACCACTTCAAATGCCGAATGGGCCGTGAGGAACTTTCTCATATCCAGTTCAACCCGAAGCTTTGGAACTTAAGACCAGTAGTAAACGATACGGGAGCGGCTATGGGAGTGCCACTCTTACCAGAGGCCTATGCACACGCCAAAGAGAACCAGCAAGCGTGGCTATCTGGGTCCAGGCCGCTGATGGACCAATGCCCTCGATATCCACCGATAAGGAGGATGTTGTTGGGAGTCACATCTCCCATCATTGCCCCTCGCATCGGAGCAGCTCGTGATGCAGAAAAGAGAATGTTGAAGTGGAGTGAAGGGATGGAGCCGCGCTTCATCGGCTGGAATGTGGCAGCCGCGCACACATTCGACTTCTAATTTCCTGATGCTTGGAGCAGGAAGAAGATCAAGGCACTACCTTCCAGGAGACCAGAGGTCTCGGCCGAAATGTGGAACGAAGTGTATTCTCCCACGGATGACTTATCAAGACTGAAGTGGTCAGGAGAAGTGAAGGTAGTGATGATGGAAGTGGCAAAGGAGAGCAGAGGGGGCTCATATATAACGATAGAGGACCTAGCACCATATGGCGAGGAATCTGTAGAATTCCTGGTGAATGATGAGTTGTTTTATCATGCAGGAGACATGACCGTCCCGGCTCGGCCGGACTCGGGCACTGACTCACGACAAGGACCTTCAGGACCCAGGCCGAAACCTGATGCAGGTGATGATGATTTGATGGATCATGACGATAATGATACCGAGGGAAAGACGGGAAAACCGGGTGAGACGGATCTGGGGGCGTTAGAGAGAGACTTGCTAGAATACCGGTTTAGTGAAGACGACGATGGGGAAGTCGATGGGAGTCTATTGCTAATGACGCCATCGTCTTTCATGTCCCCTACAAAGGAGTTGTCGGCCGACTTATCCCCGATAGACCCAATAAGCCAGGCGAGAGAGTGCCAAAGCAGGGATCCGCAGAGATTGCTCCATGAGTCACCAAGGAGGAGAAAAATCGAAGAACCAATGAGGGTATCCTTCCTGAGCACGTTGCCGGAAGAGGAATGGGAGAGATATCAGAGTGAGCTAGAAGGCAAGACAGGGACAACCTGGAGCCGAGTGAATTTCATGGAAAGATCATGGGACGTGATAAGGCGATATGGGACGCAGTCCATAATGAAGGTGGGATTGAACCAACCCATCATGCGTGAGGTCCTGGAGAAAATAGTGAACTCCAGGGAGTCGGATGTTCTGACCGAGTCAGTAACAGAAGACAGTGCCGATGATCAGCAGGTTACAAAGAAATTACCTGTTAGACGAGCCAGGAAGGGGCTGAAGCGACTAAAAGGGAAAACAGGAAGTCGAGCCATGAACCCGAGAGTGGTGAAGTCGAGAGCCAGCGCAGTGGTGACCTCTTTAACGAGCGCAGGTCGCTCAGGCGAGAGCGGGCAAGGAGATAGCGCAACGCTGACAGGGGGAGAAAAGGAGAATCTGATACCCCCTATGCTCTTGGCTGGTCTGACCACGACTGCCGTAAGATCAAAGAAAACTGCACGAACCCTGGCAGACACTAAATTAGAGATGGAGATCATCAGTCAATGTGGATCTGGAGGACTTGAAGATTACAGGCCCTCGCGGACCAACATAGCCAAGTTGAAGCTGGAAGGACAACTCGACGTGGTCGAGTACAGTCGAGTTACTGTGCCAGAATCAGTCCACATGGGAGATCCAGCAGGAGGTTATGTGGAAATGTTGAAAGCGAGAAACTCCGCGAGAGGGCACCTGATGGCTTGGAGCGAGAAGCGAGCCATGCAGGAACATCTGAAAGAGCTCACGGAAAATTCGAACTTAAATAGAAAAGAATACGGCACGGTAATGTCCTCTGAAGCGAACGAAGTCGGATTGGAAAAATTGCTGGAAATCTCCTGGAGGGCGGCCCTCCAGAGATATTTCGACGAGGCGATGCATGCACCTCTGCTACAGTGGCGGCATACCTGGCTCATCCTTGCGTGAGAACTGATCTGCAAGTACGGTTGGCTTGGTGCTTGATGGGCATCAGGAGAGCGGAGTATGAAGCCAGTAATGATTCGAAATCATGGGAACAGGAGCTGGAGTTGATGGAAGCTCTGCGAGCGTTGATTTCGAAAGACGATTCTGCGATAGCAGGGGCTAAGCGTAAGGATGCCCTTTGCTTTGTCAGGTTCGTGGTGGATCGTATCCCCACTCCTGTTTTGGGAGAATGCATAAAGATCATTCGGCAAAAGGGAGTTGATTGTGAAAGGAACTTCCTTAGGGCACTCCTGGAACTATATCAGGACATGTCATTGACTGTGCCAAGCAAGGAGACGAATGATATGGAAAGCTATCGCAAGTTGGAAGAGATGAGAAGATATTCCAACAAAGAATTGAAAGTGAGCCGGGAGTTGATTGAAGCGGTCAGAGGACAAAAAGAGTTTGCAACACTAGGGAAACTGAAGTCATTCCAATACGTGTCTGGCATACCGGGGATGGCGTGTAATCCCTTCGTGAATGAAGAAGCCAGGGAAGCGTACTTCGACTATGAGCAAGTCATAGTACTCAATTTCTGGGTTGAACGTATTAAAGAAACTGGGATGCTGATGGTGGAACAACCCAAGCTGGGAATTATTTTGGAAGAACTAGTGGTCGAACCCTCGGTTCCCGAGCTAAAGGGGCAAGTGAGTTTTGATTGTGGTTCTTGGGACGGTCCCTTGAAAACCAGTCTAGTGACGATGTGGGAACTCATGAAGCCTTCTTGGTGCCCTCATCCTAATGCCGGTTTAATCTGGGACATGACGGCGGATATCACGTTATACCTAGATGATGACGCGAGTTTACATGATCTGGCCATGATACATCATCTGCTGGCCATGAGATTGACGAAGCGGAAGAGCAACCCATCCACGGAGCTGTCCGAGGAAGGTCCATCGAGTAATTGGTTGAAGCAAGGCACATGCTTGGCTCAACACAGTGGGATGGAAGGACATGTTTGTAACCTGGGAAACTGCCTGGTTACGCTGAGCGAGCAGCATCGGCAACTGGCACGATTGTACGGAAGACTGAGCATGTCGGATAAAAGTGGTATGGAGTTGGTTGCGGACTGTCATGGGGTGACGGACGTATATTTGATCACAGCCTTGGGATTTTGCAGCATGACGAGTTCGATTGAATCGCTTGAGTGCCTGGAGCGTGCCCATGAGCTAGTGACGTCCCTCAGCGTGGAAGTATTCCCTGGAGCATTGCAGACAGAGCAGAAGATCGGAGGCTGGAGAGAAGCTCTGGAGAACGAGATGAATCTGAAAGATAGTGAGGCCTATCATAAACCGACTGGTTCAAAGTATCTGGTGGGTTCAAGCTCCGCGCCATATTGCAGTAGCAGATATCCTACACACATGGTGGTGATGGATGCGAGGACACAGCAGGTTTTGATTGATCAACTTTTCTCTGTGCCAAAGTGCGTGAGGTTGGCCAGGATGTCGGAGAGGTCACATGATTTGTTGGCAAAAAATCTTTAAGGCAGTCCCGATGAGATCTGAAGGCGAGTTGCAAGACGTGGTGGGTGAAGAGTTTCTGAGATTGAGTGAAGGCAATGTGAGTGAGTTCCAGAAATAGAAAGCGAGTGGAGCCTTACCCACTGAATTCTCCACAATAGAAGAAAAAGACGACTTACACAGAATTCTGATGGAGGTGGAACCGTTGCTGGCAGCCTCAGGGTACCGGACCCGAAGGAACATCGTGAGAACCCATGGGGAGTATCCTTGCCACTGCTTGGCGCAGACGTTGTGGTACCCCAAACGCGGGAATCTGATGCTAGTATGGGACGTAGAGGAGTTATACTCTACGGGGTTGCCCGATCAGAATCAACAGGTGTCAATCGTGGTGGTTAGTGCCATGCTGGCAGTGAGATGGCTGGAGGCTAACGCGGACACAAATGAGCAGGAGACGGCCGTGCCGACTCCTGAGCAGCTGAGCAACGTGAAGATGAGTCGTGAATTGGATCTTTTCAGAACCACCTGCAAGGTTCTGAGGATACCTAAAGCCATTGAAAGAATATGGTCAAGGCAAAGATTGATGCCTTGGTTCCGTGCAGTGATGACATCATGGATGTATGAACGCGCGAAGCGTCACATGTTGAGGAACACGGAAGCCTATCAATCTTTCCAGCTAGATATAGGACCAGGAGCCTATAAGAGAGCATTCTTGACGCACAGAAACGCGGTCACCACAGCGGTGAAGCGGGTAGCTGGAGCGGCTTGTGTTACTGAAGACGAGAAGAAAGAGGTCTTAAGAGCTGAACTAGAACGAAACGTGAGCCTATGTCTTCACAACAGCTTTTGCAGGAACCGGGAGCAGAAGGTGAATGTGGACTTGCTACCTTGTTGCAAACCGAGGCTGTTGGAGCAGGAGAGTTGGGGCACGGCCCGCAACTCTATGGATATGCTGGAGAAAGTTCTGGAAGACAGTGACGCTGAACATCAGGATGGAGAAGCGATGGAATGAAGATGATGAACGGAGAGGACAAGTGAAGACGTGAGCAAGAAAGGAAGAGAAGGAGAAAAAACTTGATTGTCTTTGTGTGCTAAAACTAGAACAAATCAACCAAGTTTTGATTATTGAACTTGTGAAACTTTCTGTTTTGATTTAGTTTGGCAAACCAGATTTTGAAAATGTTGCAATTGTTAAAATTGTTGAAATCGTTGATTTTAGTTATGGGTATTTATGTATGTATATGAGGAACCTAGGTGAGTATATTTACCTATCTATTCACGACTGAAGTTTTTAACCTGTGTAAGACACAAATTCACTGTGTGGCGACATGGTAAGTTTGAGTAAACTAGCTCGAGAAGGGTGGGTAACTCAGTAACTTTCCTAGCCACAGAGTTTCTTAGTTTTAATATTGAAAGGACCGCATAAATGACTGATTATACTTGGTGAGTAATGTTAATTTTAACGGGTGCGTGGCCGTGCCACGTCCCACTTTTTAATCACAAAGATTGAGAAGAAAGACGACGTAAGTAGTCAGAAAAGAAGTTTTATCTAGGACACTCCTCATGGTGCAAATTTTGTGAAAATGTTGAAAGGCAGTGAGATGTAGTACGATGCCATTTGTGAACACGTAGTGAGTTGAGGTGGGGTAGATAAATTTCATTTTCTAATGCGATTTGTAAGATTTATTACAGAAAACTGGACAACTACTTGACGATAACCCGGTGTTATGCGATCAATAGGGACATTGATGGGAACTGTCCGGGGAGTATGTGCCATTCTGCCAGACTGGCACAGCACAACCTTCCGGCGACGTAAAAAAGAACGACTAGAGGCCTTATTGACGAAAAAGTATTGCGAAGGAGGGTCGGAATATTCTAGAATTTTTATTTTTAAAATTTCGATTGGAAGAAGAATATTTCTCAGAAATACGAAAAACGACCATTTTGACTGAAAAAGTGACGAAAATCAGAACAACGACAAATATTGTGAAAAACACTCGTACAAGAGACGGAAGATACGAAGCCTCTTATCGTGGCAACAACGCACGATAAGACACTTGACAACAGATATTGGTGGAGAAGGAGGCTTCAGTGGGGGAAGAAATACACCACGGAACCCTCCCGGGACATAAATCAGAGGAGATAAGAGCGTTATCTGAGGAATATTACGGGAGCGGAGGCTTGGTCCCCCAGAGACTGTTCTATGTGAAGGGACTGTATAAACTAACTTTATAGCTACTGGAATGTCATAGATCTGTTAATTAACACCGTTATTGTTTGATATTTCAGAATATGAGTAGCTAGAAAGAGGAAAAGGTCAATCCATCTCCAATGGATTTAATATAGAACTGTCACACAAAAACATATTAAAATAGGTTGTTCGAGCCGTGTTTTTAATGACAATCACGTAGTCTGAGGATCCGAGACTCAGCTATGTGGTTGTGTTTGCATGTAAACGAAAGCTGATCAAAAGTCGTTTGACTGATGGCCTAAAAATGGTAACTTTTTACTTTGCCCTAGACAGACCAGAAAATCAACTGGCAAGGTCGAGACGGTGAAAAGCGAGTAGGATTAAGGTAACTGACGCCTGCCAGTCGTTAATAGGTACTTTTCCTACGCTCCGTCGCTGTGTGACATTCGACCAGAATGGCCAAAATGCAATTTATGCAGACTTCGAATTTTTAGCAGTAGGCCTTCCGAGTTGATGATTTCGAAGGATTAACGACGTTATTCGGATGATTGGCAGAACGGTGAAGGTCAGGATATTCCCGTATTTTAAAATTTTAAATTTTCGAAGTGATGACGTAATATTTCTGAGAAGCGTCAGAAACGGCCATTTTAGCAAAAAGAACTAAGAGAAACAGAACAACTTTATATGTGATTGCGAACAGAACGAAAATCGAGATTAAAGAAAAACGATAACGAACTACAATAGCAGAGAACGTTCCAAGTTGCAACTATTGTGCTGCTACAATAGTTGCAAGACCGTTGCCAACAACGGTGAAGGGTGAGAACCAGCCTTCCTGATTGGCGTGAAATTGAACTTAAGGAGCTTGATTCACTGGATTCAAGAATCCGGAAGGGTTTCGGGACTGGAACTTTTAGCCTTTTATATAAACTTTTAGCTTCTTGTCATGTCCTGAATTGAATTTAATTAACAACTGGATTCATTTTGATAAGGATGAGAAGCTAGGAGTTGGGGGGAAAGGGTTGATCCATCTTCGATGGAGATGATGGTTTTTATCTACTGAACAAAAACAATAGTAATATAATAAGTAGTAGCCCTGTTTTTAGGAGTGACCTCGTGGTCTGGGGATACTGAGACCCAGCCATGAGCTCACTATTTTTGCATGTAATTCAGTTAATTTGAGCGTTCTGGTCGAAGCCGGAGAGCAGTAACGTTTTTGTCGACCCGATGTAAGAAAGACCACCGAAAAGTACTGGCTTGGTAGAGACGGTGAAAAACATGCAAAGCTCTGTTTAGACGCTAGCCAGTCGTCTTAAGACTTAGTTTTGTTATCCGTCGATATGTATCTTCCGGGCGAATGTTACATGTATGTTTTTATGGCGCTCCTGGGTGTTATTTTTTCATAACATCATGACAGGCGGAACCGTTAACGAGCACTCCGCGCCGAGCGGATGCTCACATTAACGCCCTTAATAGGCCTAAACTGCCGGGGCGGAAGGGTAGTTCGGAACGCGGAAGCCTTCCGGATTACCGTGAATAGTTTTTTAACCTAGTTAAGACCGAAAATTCACGAACCAGGAAGGGTGGGGGGAATCATGAACCCCTCATCCCCTGAGTGGTTTGTGACCAAAAACACTTAAAGATATAAGCAAAACCAAACAAAAAGTAGTATAGTACCCAAGAAAAACAAAAAACATAAAAAAATAACCGAAAAAACCAAAAACAGTAAAAAAGTAAAAAATCAGTAGAAATCATCCCTACAGACAAGATGTGATTCAACCCCCCCGTTTGTTGTTGATAGATATATTGTTATTACAGGCATTTATATCAGTCAGGATGGTTACGATCAGTTTTGTAGCCCGTTTGTGAGGCTTGTACTGTAGGGTTATTTGAGCATTTAAGCACGTTAATGATAAATTGCGCTCAATCCGGAAGGGTCAGCTGATTTGCGCTCAATTCGGAAGGGTCCTGGGTGAAGACCGATCCGGCAAGCAGTAGAAGGAGCAACAAGAAGGGGCTCAACGACAACAACAATCGACTGTTGGGTATCGTTAACAAGTTTTGTATCCCTTTTGGTACAAAAAGTAAGATAGTAATCTGTGGGGGGCTCGACAGTGCTGCACTGTAGTGACCCTTCACCGAACTGCGAATATCCGAGTTAAGCACCTTAATTCGGATAATAAACAAACCCGGAGGGGTATAGTATTACTAATATTATTACTTATATAGCCTATATTAATAGTCTTATATCGTTTTTCAGTGAAAAACAACGAAAACAGACCGGTTTTTAGGGTCAAAATAGCGATATTTTGATCCCCCCACAAGTCGCGATTTTTGAGATATCGATAATTTTTGAAACGGAAAAAAGCGCTAAGTTAGTGTGTTACATCGTAACTGCACTACTGTAATAAGTAGAACCGGTTAACTTTAGTTCGGAAGTGGTTGGAACTAGTTTGGTACCAAAAACCAAATTTTCCCAATTTTTGATAGTAAGAAACACTATAAAATCAGAAAATTTTTTGAAATCTTTGAGTTAGGACAGTAAAAATAGTTGTTCGGACAACGTCCACTAGTGAATCTACGAGTTTTAAAACCCGCTACCCGAAAGCCTTCCGGGTTGCAGAGAAATCGAATATAACGTGTTTGATTTGGTGGATTCATCAATCCGGAGGGGTCCAGGTAGCATAGTTTTTCGCAAATTTTTTTTACAAAAGCGTTTTAGATCGGGTCTTTTGCATTGAACTAGAAGAGTATAGGCCTTGTGAGCTCAGATCAATAATTTTTAGGTCGAAAGGACCAGATTTGCGGAAAAAGTTAGGCGGAACCTATAAGAGAGAAAATTTTTGAATTTGGAAAAAAGACGTTTTGGTTAATAACTTTGGAACTACAGAGCATATCGAGTCAATCTTGGTACCATTAGATCAGAAATTAGCTGAACTTACTAGTAGGAAAGAGAATTACTCGAAAAAGGTATGAAGAACACCTTCGGAAACATCTTTCCATTCAGCATGGGAGGAGGAGCAGGAAATGACGGTGAATCCCAGGAGGAAGAGGATGAAGAGGAGCAAGGGGACTTTGGATCTCAGGTCAGCCTCAACAGTTCGATCCAGGAGAACGAGGCATACGTCGGAAGAGAGACTGGAACCATGGACAAATTTGGTGTAGTGACAACGATAAGCAAAGAGGCAAACACACCAGGCCAGTCAAAAGACTTCGCGATTAGGACAAGTTCAGAGCCACAAACTGGAGAGAGTAGAACCAGAGGGCTAGGCAACGCGTTAGCGGATTCCGAAATAGATAATGAAAAGACGTCAAGACAGAGAGTCAAGGCCCGGATCTCGACCAGCACGAAGCTACCTGGGACCGACAGAGTTACACCACCACTAGTGACGCCACTCATGGATAACGGGGCAGCACTAGAGGAAGCCTTAAACAACATAGTGGGCAGTTTAGGAGAACAAAATGAACAGATGTCGATAAGGATGAGTGAACTGGAAAGAGCAGTTCACATTGAAAGAGAAAGTCTGCGGGAAGAAATAAACCGCAACAGACAAGAAGTTGGCAGAAGCGAAAAACGCTTGAAAGAAAGAACGGACGAACATATGACGAGGAATGGGAGAGATATCAGAGTGAGCTAGAAGGCAAGACAGGGACAACCTGGAGCCGAGTGAATTTCATGGAAAGATCATGGGACGTGATAAGGCGATATGGGACGCAGTCCATAATGAAGGTGGGATTGAACCAACCCATCATGCGTGAGGTCCTGGAGAAAATAGTGAACTCCAGGGAGTCGGATGTTCTGACCGAGTCAGTAACAGAAGACAGTGCCGATGATCAGCAGGTTACAAAGAAATTACCTGTTAGACGAGCCAGGAAGGGGCTGAAGCGACTAAAAGGGAAAACAGGAAGTCGAGCCATGAACCCGAGAGTGGTGAAGTCGAGAGCCAGCGCAGTGGTGACCTCTTTAACGAGCGCAGGTCGCTCAGGCGAGAGCGGGCAAGGAGATAGCGCAACGCTGACAGGGGGAGAAAAGGAGAATCTGATACCCCCTATGCTCTTGGCTGGTCTGACCACGACTGCCGTAAGATCAAAGAAAACTGCACGAACCCTGGCAGACACTAAATTAGAGATGGAGATCATCAGTCAATGTGGATCTGGAGGACTTGAAGATTACAGGCCCTCGCGGACCAACATAGCCAAGTTGAAGCTGGAAGGACAACTCGACGTGGTCGAGTACAGTCGAGTTACTGTGCCAGAATCAGTCCACATGGGAGATCCAGCAGGAGGTTATGTGGAAATGTTGAAAGCGAGAAACTCCGCGAGAGGGCACCTGATGGCTTGGAGCGAGAAGCGAGCCATGCAGGAACATCTGAAAGAGCTCACGGAAAATTCGAACTTAAATAGAAAAGAATACGGCACGGTAATGTCCTCTGAAGCGAACGAAGTCGGATTGGAAAAATTGCTGGAAATCTCCTGGAGGGCGGCCCTCCAGAGATATTTCGACGAGGCGATGCATGCACCTCTGCTACAGTGGCGGCATACCTGGCTCATCCTTGCGTGAGAACTGATCTGCAAGTACGGTTGGCTTGGTGCTTGATGGGCATCAGGAGAGCGGAGTATGAAGCCAGTAATGATTCGAAATCATGGGAACAGGAGCTGGAGTTGATGGAAGCTCTGCGAGCGTTGATTTCGAAAGACGATTCTGCGATAGCAGGGGCTAAGCGTAAGGATGCCCTTTGCTTTGTCAGGTTCGTGGTGGATCGTATCCCCACTCCTGTTTTGGGAGAATGCATAAAGATCATTCGGCAAAAGGGAGTTGATTGTGAAAGGAACTTCCTTAGGGCACTCCTGGAACTATATCAGGACATGTCATTGACTGTGCCAAGCAAGGAGACGAATGATATGGAAAGCTATCGCAAGTTGGAAGAGATGAGAAGATATTCCAACAAAGAATTGAAAGTGAGCCGGGAGTTGATTGAAGCGGTCAGAGGACAAAAAGAGTTTGCAACACTAGGGAAACTGAAGTCATTCCAATACGTGTCTGGCATACCGGGGATGGCGTGTAATCCCTTCGTGAATGAAGAAGCCAGGGAAGCGTACTTCGACTATGAGCAAGTCATAGTACTCAATTTCTGGGTTGAACGTATTAAAGAAACTGGGATGCTGATGGTGGAACAACCCAAGCTGGGAATTATTTTGGAAGAACTAGTGGTCGAACCCTCGGTTCCCGAGCTAAAGGGGCAAGTGAGTTTTGATTGTGGTTCTTGGGACGGTCCCTTGAAAACCAGTCTAGTGACGATGTGGGAACTCATGAAGCCTTCTTGGTGCCCTCATCCTAATGCCGGTTTAATCTGGGACATGACGGCGGATATCACGTTATACCTAGATGATGACGCGAGTTTACATGATCTGGCCATGATACATCATCTGCTGGCCATGAGATTGACGAAGCGGAAGAGCAACCTATCCACGGAGCTGTCCGAGGAAGGTCCATCGAGTAATTGGTTGAAGCAAGGCACATGCTTGGCTCAACACAGTGGGATGGAAGGACATGTTTGTAACCTGGGAAACTGCCTGGTTACGCTGAGCGAGCAGCATCGGCAACTGGCACGATTGTACGGAAGACTGAGCATGTCGGATAAAAGTGGTATGGAGTTGGTTGCGGACTGTCATGGGGTGACGGACGTATATTTGATCACAGCCTTGGGATTTTGCAGCATGACGAGTTCGATTGAATCGCTTGAGTGCCTGGAGCGTGCCCATGAGCTAGTGACGTCCCTCAGCGTGGAAGTATTCCCTGGAGCATTGCAGACAGAGCAGAAGATCGGAGGCTGGAGAGAAGCTCTGGAGAACGAGATGAATCTGAAAGATAGTGAGGCCTATCATAAACCGACTGGTTCAAAGTATCTGGTGGGTTCAAGCTC
Organism: Symsagittifera roscoffensis; assembly: GCF_963678635.1. Taxonomy (NCBI): domain Eukaryota; kingdom Metazoa; phylum Xenacoelomorpha; order Acoela; family Convolutidae; genus Symsagittifera; species Symsagittifera roscoffensis. The sequence goes on along the minus strand of NC_087064.1, from coordinate 82,224,464 downwards.
CGCGCCATATTGCAGTAGCAGATATCCTACACACATGGTGGTGATGGATGCGAGGACACAGCAGGTTTTGATTGATCAACTTTTCTCTGTGCCAAAGTGCGTGAGGTTGGCCAGGATGTCGGAGAGGTCACATGATTTGTTGGCAAAAAATCTTTAAGGCAGTCCCGATGAGATCTGAAGGCGAGTTGCAAGACGTGGTGGGTGAAGAGTTTCTGAGATTGAGTGAAGGCAATGTGAGTGAGTTCCAGAAATAGAAAGCGAGTGGAGCCTTACCCACTGAATTCTCCACAATAGAAGAAAAAGACGACTTACACAGAATTCTGATGGAGGTGGAACCGTTGCTGGCAGCCTCAGGGTACCGGACCCGAAGGAACATCGTGAGAACCCATGGGGAGTATCCTTGCCACTGCTTGGCGCAGACGTTGTGGTACCCCAAACGCGGGAATCTGATGCTAGTATGGGACGTAGAGGAGTTATACTCTACGGGGTTGCCCGATCAGAATCAACAGGTGTCAATCGTGGTGGTTAGTGCCATGCTGGCAGTGAGATGGCTGGAGGCTAACGCGGACACAAATGAGCAGGAGACGGCCGTGCCGACTCCTGAGCAGCTGAGCAACGTGAAGATGAGTCGTGAATTGGATCTTTTCAGAACCACCTGCAAGGTTCTGAGGATACCTAAAGCCATTGAAAGAATATGGTCAAGGCAAAGATTGATGCCTTGGTTCCGTGCAGTGATGACATCATGGATGTATGAACGCGCGAAGCGTCACATGTTGAGGAACACGGAAGCCTATCAATCTTTCCAGCTAGATATAGGACCAGGAGCCTATAAGAGAGCATTCTTGACGCACAGAAACGCGGTCACCACAGCGGTGAAGCGGGTAGCTGGAGCGGCTTGTGTTACTGAAGACGAGAAGAAAGAGGTCTTAAGAGCTGAACTAGAACGAAACGTGAGCCTATGTCTTCACAACAGCTTTTGCAGGAACCGGGAGCAGAAGGTGAATGTGGACTTGCTACCTTGTTGCAAACCGAGGCTGTTGGAGCAGGAGAGTTGGGGCACGGCCCGCAACTCTATGGATATGCTGGAGAAAGTTCTGGAAGACAGTGACGCTGAACATCAGGATGGAGAAGCGATGGAATGAAGATGATGAACGGAGAGGACAAGTGAAGACGTGAGCAAGAAAGGAAGAGAAGGAGAAAAAACTTGATTGTCTTTGTGTGCTAAAACTAGAACAAATCAACCAAGTTTTGATTATTGAACTTGTGAAACTTTCTGTTTTGATTTAGTTTGGCAAACCAGATTTTGAAAATGTTGCAATTGTTAAAATTGTTGAAATCGTTGATTTTAGTTATGGGTATTTATGTATGTATATGAGGAACCTAGGTGAGTATATTTACCTATCTATTCACGACTGAAGTTTTTAACCTGTGTAAGACACAAATTCACTGTGTGGCGACATGGTAAGTTTGAGTAAACTAGCTCGAGAAGGGTGGGTAACTCAGTAACTTTCCTAGCCACAGAGTTTCTTAGTTTTAATATTGAAAGGACCGCATAAATGACTGATTATACTTGGTGAGTAATGTTAATTTTAACGGGTGCGTGGCCGTGCCACGTCCCACTTTTTAATCACAAAGATTGAGAAGAAAGACGACGTAAGTAGTCAGAAAAGAAGTTTTATCTAGGACACTCCTCATGGTGCAAATTTTGTGAAAATGTTGAAAGGCAGTGAGATGTAGTACGATGCCATTTGTGAACACGTAGTGAGTTGAGGTGGGGTAGATAAATTTCATTTTCTAATGCGATTTGTAAGATTTATTACAGAAAACTGGACAACTACTTGACGATAACCCGGTGTTATGCGATCAATAGGGACATTGATGGGAACTGTCCGGGGAGTATGTGCCATTCTGCCAGACTGGCACAGCACAACCTTCCGGCGACGTAAAAAAGAACGACTAGAGGCCTTATTGACGAAAAAGTATTGCGAAGGAGGGTCGGAATATTCTAGAATTTTTATTTTTAAAATTTCGATTGGAAGAAGAATATTTCTCAGAAATACGAAAAACGACCATTTTGACTGAAAAAGTGACGAAAATCAGAACAACGACAAATATTGTGAAAAACACTCGTACAAGAGACGGAAGATACGAAGCCTCTTATCGTGGCAACAACGCACGATAAGACACTTGACAACAGATATTGGTGGAGAAGGAGGCTTCAGTGGGGGAAGAAATACACCACGGAACCCTCCCGGGACATAAATCAGAGGAGATAAGAGCGTTATCTGAGGAATATTACGGGAGCGGAGGCTTGGTCCCCCAGAGACTGTTCTATGTGAAGGGACTGTATAAACTAACTTTATAGCTACTGGAATGTCATAGATCTGTTAATTAACACCGTTATTGTTTGATATTTCAGAATATGAGTAGCTAGAAAGAGGAAAAGGTCAATCCATCTCCAATGGATTTAATATAGAACTGTCACACAAAAACATATTAAAATAGGTTGTTCGAGCCGTGTTTTTAATGACAATCACGTAGTCTGAGGATCCGAGACTCAGCTATGTGGTTGTGTTTGCATGTAAACGAAAGCTGATCAAAAGTCGTTTGACTGATGGCCTAAAAATGGTAACTTTTTACTTTGCCCTAGACAGACCAGAAAATCAACTGGCAAGGTCGAGACGGTGAAAAGCGAGTAGGATTAAGGTAACTGACGCCTGCCAGTCGTTAATAGGTACTTTTCCTACGCTCCGTCGCTGTGTGACATTCGACCAGAATGGCCAAAATGCAATTTATGCAGACTTCGAATTTTTAGCAGTAGGCCTTCCGAGTTGATGATTTCGAAGGATTAACGACGTTATTCGGATGATTGGCAGAACGGTGAAGGTCAGGATATTCCCGTATTTTAAAATTTTAAATTTTCGAAGTGATGACGTAATATTTCTGAGAAGCGTCAGAAACGGCCATTTTAGCAAAAAGAACTAAGAGAAACAGAACAACTTTATATGTGATTGCGAACAGAACGAAAATCGAGATTAAAGAAAAACGATAACGAACTACAATAGCAGAGAACGTTCCAAGTTGCAACTATTGTGCTGCTACAATAGTTGCAAGACCGTTGCCAACAACGGTGAAGGGTGAGAACCAGCCTTCCTGATTGGCGTGAAATTGAACTTAAGGAGCTTGATTCACTGGATTCAAGAATCCGGAAGGGTTTCGGGACTGGAACTTTTAGCCTTTTATATAAACTTTTAGCTTCTTGTCATGTCCTGAATTGAATTTAATTAACAACTGGATTCATTTTGATAAGGATGAGAAGCTAGGAGTTGGGGGGAAAGGGTTGATCCATCTTCGATGGAGATGATGGTTTTTATCTACTGAACAAAAACAATAGTAATATAATAAGTAGTAGCCCTGTTTTTAGGAGTGACCTCGTGGTCTGGGGATACTGAGACCCAGCCATGAGCTCACTATTTTTGCATGTAATTCAGTTAATTTGAGCGTTCTGGTCGAAGCCGGAGAGCAGTAACGTTTTTGTCGACCCGATGTAAGAAAGACCACCGAAAAGTACTGGCTTGGTAGAGACGGTGAAAAACATGCAAAGCTCTGTTTAGACGCTAGCCAGTCGTCTTAAGACTTAGTTTTGTTATCCGTCGATATGTATCTTCCGGGCGAATGTTACATGTATGTTTTTATGGCGCTCCTGGGTGTTATTTTTTCATAACATCATGACAGGCGGAACCGTTAACGAGCACTCCGCGCCGAGCGGATGCTCACATTAACGCCCTTAATAGGCCTAAACTGCCGGGGCGGAAGGGTAGTTCGGAACGCGGAAGCCTTCCGGATTACCGTGAATAGTTTTTTAACCTAGTTAAGACCGAAAATTCACGAACCAGGAAGGGTGGGGGGAATCATGAACCCCTCATCCCCTGAGTGGTTTGTGACCAAAAACACTTAAAGATATAAGCAAAACCAAACAAAAAGTAGTATAGTACCCAAGAAAAACAAAAAACATAAAAAAATAACCGAAAAAACCAAAAACAGTAAAAAAGTAAAAAATCAGTAGAAATCATCCCTACAGACAAGATGTGATTCAACCCCCCCGTTTGTTGTTGATAGATATATTGTTATTACAGGCATTTATATCAGTCAGGATGGTTACGATCAGTTTTGTAGCCCGTTTGTGAGGCTTGTACTGTAGGGTTATTTGAGCATTTAAGCACGTTAATGATAAATTGCGCTCAATCCGGAAGGGTCAGCTGATTTGCGCTCAATTCGGAAGGGTCCTGGGTGAAGACCGATCCGGCAAGCAGTAGAAGGAGCAACAAGAAGGGGCTCAACGACAACAACAATCGACTGTTGGGTATCGTTAACAAGTTTTGTATCCCTTTTGGTACAAAAAGTAAGATAGTAATCTGTGGGGGGCTCGACAGTGCTGCACTGTAGTGACCCTTCACCGAACTGCGAATATCCGAGTTAAGCACCTTAATTCGGATAATAAACAAACCCGGAGGGGTATAGTATTACTAATATTATTACTTATATAGCCTATATTAATAGTCTTATATCGTTTTTCAGTGAAAAACAACGAAAACAGACCGGTTTTTAGGGTCAAAATAGCGATATTTTGATCCCCCCACAAGTCGCGATTTTTGAGATATCGATAATTTTTGAAACGGAAAAAAGCGCTAAGTTAGTGTGTTACATCGTAACTGCACTACTGTAATAAGTAGAACCGGTTAACTTTAGTTCGGAAGTGGTTGGAACTAGTTTGGTACCAAAAACCAAATTTTCCCAATTTTTGATAGTAAGAAACACTATAAAATCAGAAAATTTTTTGAAATCTTTGAGTTAGGACAGTAAAAATAGTTGTTCGGACAACGTCCACTAGTGAATCTACGAGTTTTAAAACCCGCTACCCGAAAGCCTTCCGGGTTGCAGAGAAATCGAATATAACGTGTTTGATTTGGTGGATTCATCAATCCGGAGGGGTCCAGGTAGCATAGTTTTTCGCAAATTTTTTTTACAAAAGCGTTTTAGATCGGGTCTTTTGCATTGAACTAGAAGAGTATAGGCCTTGTGAGCTCAGATCAATAATTTTTAGGTCGAAAGGACCAGATTTGCGGAAAAAGTTAGGCGGAACCTATAAGAGAGAAAATTTTTGAATTTGGAAAAAAGACGTTTTGGTTAATAACTTTGGAACTACAGAGCATATCGAGTCAATCTTGGTACCATTAGATCAGAAATTAGCTGAACTTACTAGTAGGAAAGAGAATTACTCGAAAAAGGTATGAAGAACACCTTCGGAAACATCTTTCCATTCAGCATGGGAGGAGGAGCAGGAAATGACGGTGAATCCCAGGAGGAAGAGGATGAAGAGGAGCAAGGGGACTTTGGATCTCAGGTCAGCCTCAACAGTTCGATCCAGGAGAACGAGGCATACGTCGGAAGAGAGACTGGAACCATGGACAAATTTGGTGTAGTGACAACGATAAGCAAAGAGGCAAACACACCAGGCCAGTCAAAAGACTTCGCGATTAGGACAAGTTCAGAGCCACAAACTGGAGAGAGTAGAACCAGAGGGCTAGGCAACGCGTTAGCGGATTCCGAAATAGATAATGAAAAGACGTCAAGACAGAGAGTCAAGGCCCGGATCTCGACCAGCACGAAGCTACCTGGGACCGACAGAGTTACACCACCACTAGTGACGCCACTCATGGATAACGGGGCAGCACTAGAGGAAGCCTTAAACAACATAGTGGGCAGTTTAGGAGAACAAAATGAACAGATGTCGATAAGGATGAGTGAACTGGAAAGAGCAGTTCACATTGAAAGAGAAAGTCTGCGGGAAGAAATAAACCGCAACAGACAAGAAGTTGGCAGAAGCGAAAAACGCTTGAAAGAAAGAACGGACGAACATATGACGAGGAACTTGTCGCGAATGACAAGAGAGGCGGAACAGAGGGAGTTACGCTTAAGAGCCGACATGGAGAAGTTAAGAATTCAGCAAGAGCAGTCTCTTGGGTCTCTTGACACAAAGATAGACGCGATGATGGAGAGGCGAACGCAGGCTATCATGGATAGGTTGGACGGGCTACTAAGCAGCAAGAGTGGACCAAAAGAAGGAGAGCCGAACTCGGGAGGTCCAAGCAGGGAACCGAGGGTGAACTTCAATGAACATCAAAGGAGGAAGACGTATGGATCCACTAGAGGCAGGGGCAGTTCATCAGGCTATGCCACAAGGGGTAATACAGCATGGGGCCCGAACAGTAGAGCAAGTTCAACGGGGAACAGACAAACCTCGAACGAACGACCAACGCAAAGCATACATGCGACTGGGAGAAGCGATTCTGGCAACTTGAGGCATACAAGCCCGAGGAGGAGTCACATGGGCCAAGCGGGAAACGCTCATGGTGATTCGGATTGCAGGGATGCACCGCACACAGAGCCTTCGACAAGGTGTGAGGACACTCAAGCGGGACACTCAAGGGATGCTACGGCAATGGCCACAGCATTTGAACCCCTGAACAGGTCTTTAGAGACATTCCTGGTTATCAAGAACCAATGAACGCAGTGAGAAGTCCAGAAGAGTCTTTAAGAAACCAAGATGCTACAAAGACGAATCTGATGGCTGTATTGATACCTGGATAGAGGTAATGAAGCTGCATTTCGAGGAAGAGGACTTGTCGGAGAGACAGGAATGCAGCGCGCTCACCAGCAACTTAGAAGGGACAGCCCTGAACTGTGTCATGGCCAAGAAGCAATATCAACGTGACACTGCTGAGAAAATCTTCGAAATCTTGTTAAACCGTTTTGGATCAGGGGTGCAGGGGCACCAGGCGATGATGCGCTTCGAGAAACGGAGGCAACGAGAAGATGAAACAATAGACAAGTTTCTCGATGATTTGGAAATGCTGAGAAGACGCAGCCAACCGGATGAGTCAAACCGAAGGATGAACCTGGCCGTAGCCTCAAAATTCATCGATGGTGTGAAAAATGATGAACTTCGTACGATGCTAGCAACGCATTACACACCACTATCAACTAATGCGCCAACACCGGAGGAGTTGAGGCTCAAATCAAAAGAGTATCTTTTGTTGAAACCTCCTTCGAGATCTGGATATTACAAGAACAATTATGGCAATTTTAACAACGGACCAGCAAACCAAGGGAACAATTGGTACAAACCGAGGGATGATATGGACAAGAGACGTTCTTGTGCTAATTGCAGTTCAACAGACCATCATGTGTCAGCATGCCCAGCTTACAAACAAGGCATGAAAGCAATAGGCTTTAGCCTCGAGGACGAAGATGCGTCAGAGCTGGATCATGAGGATTTCATGAGAGGAGTAATTGCGAAATTCGGCCCGAGGTGTTTCTTTTGTAACTTGAAAGGTCATTTTAAATCAGATTGTCCGAAATTCTGGGATGCAGTGGCAGACATCAAGCATCCAAGACATGAAGAAGCTTTGTCAGGAGTGAAAGCCAGCAAGGCTCGACTTTTGAGTGAAGCGGAGGCACGCAGAAAGGATAAACCTCAAGAGCTGGTGGCAAAGAAGATGCAAGCGGTAACAGAACAAGCACGTGAACCGGAACCAGCAACTGCGGCCGATGACTTCAAAATCGATTATAGGGCAGCTGCGAGGGATGCTATAAATAGAGTACAGCAGGAACTAGTGACGAAAGAGATTGAGCAAAAGGTGAAACTCGAGCTGGAGAATGAAAAATTACAGGAGCAACTGAACGCATTTGAAGCAACGGAAGTTGAAGAGGCAAAAGCACCAAGCAGCTTGAGCATGAAACTTAATGTTATCTCTGGTCAGAGGTTCGGTATGGCACCGCAAGGAAGTAAAATACAATCGATAATCTCGGTGGCAGGGCATCAGGTAATCAGAAATCTGAGTGAACCATCTGAGTTCACTTTGATGCATTTGGACACATATGCAGACTATCTGAGGCAGATGGAGCCACGCACCGAGTCGAGGGCTGTGAGGGCACTACTAACCACGGGTGGCCCTCGCATGAAGAAACTTCACGGACGCTACCTAGAAGTCTATGGGCCGTATCAAGTGATGCTGAAAGTGGATGGGATCAGCATCTACACCAGGACTTATGTAACAACAGATGATGACCAAATAGGGCAGATCTATTTGGGAGAAGAGGAACTCAAGGTCCGCAGGATAGGCCATGACGCCATGATGGAACAAGACGCAGTACACATTGGATATGAAGCAGATGTGACAGCACATCTGCTCGACACCAACGGAACAAAAATCGGAGTCACAGGGCTTCTGGACACAGGAGCGGTAGTGAGTGTGATGCCGATAAAAACTTGGGAAAGAATGGGCTTCACGCGGGAAGATCTGATTCCAACGAATCTCCGACTGGCTGCAGCCAATCGAGGAGCTATCTACGTAGCCGGAAGAACTTCAATAACGGTCCTTCACATGGGAGGACGAGACCTTTGGATGAGCTTCCTGGTGGTAGAGAATCTGGACGACGCCAACCAATTCATCTTGGGCAGAGATTTTGTCAGGAATTTTGACGTGATGATTGACTTGAACAACGGTCTAATACGGATTAGAAACCCGGACCGAAAGTATGTTAAGAGACCAATTAATAGGATAATAACAGATGAAAATAAGGTACCAGTTTTTTTGGATAGAAAAGTAAAGTTACAACCAGGACAAGCTGTAGTAGCAATTTTTAGAATGAGAAATTTAAATTCGTTAAGTGATAGCAAACAGGTTTGCTTAGTACCGAATCCAAATAGTCAGAGTTCGGTGATTTTAGGCCGGAGCTTCTCGGTAACGCGAAACGGACTGTGTGTCAGTGTGTTGTTGAACACACTGGACACCACGGTTTCAATCCAGCGTGGAAAGAAGCTTGGCTACGCCTTGCCGATGAGGACCGACTATGAGGAGACAGAAAACTCGAAGAAATATAGTGTGAAAGACTGTCCTTATCATGCAAATAAAGATAAAATCTTAAAGAGAATTAATGAATTAAAATCTATTCATAAATTGTTTTCAATGAAATCCGAAACGGACGACGGCTTATCAAGCTGCTCGAATTTTCCGGAACGCCCCTCGTCATATGAACTAGATTCTGACAAACCGGTTTTGCCAGAAGTAGAACATTTAAAAGGAAAAATAGGTGAGGGAGATTTTGAAAAATTGCGGGACCTCCTAAATCGGAACGCCGAGGTATTTTCAAAACATAAGGCGGACATCGGTTGCTGTAATTTCGTCGAACACGAAATCGAACTAGAAGAGGGCGCCGTTCCCCATAGGGAAGGCGCAAGGCGAATGACGCCACATAAATCGGAAGCGTGCCGAGCGGAAATAGAAATGTTGCTTGAATACGACATGATAGAACCCTCGAAATCGCCGTGGGCTTGCGGGGTAGTCATGGCGAAAAAGAAAGGGGGGCAGCTTAGATTTTGTTGCGACTTTCGTTACTTGAACGCGGTAACGATTAAAGATGCGTACCCGATACCGCGAATAGACGAGAGCCTATCTAAACTTGGTGATGCAAAGTTCTTCACCACATTGGACTTGGGTTCTGCCTTCTGGCAGGTTCCTCTGCGAAAGAAGGACAGAGAGAAAACAGGATTCGCGTGCGAATTGGGGTTGTACCAGTGGAAGAGGATGCCCTTCGGCTTGTGCAATGCAACAGCAACTTTTCAAAGGCTGATGGCTCAGGCTTTGACAGGAGTGACCAAAAAGTACGGGAATCTCTTGATGTGCTACGTGGATGACGTAGTCATAGCGACACCGACCCTGGAGGATCACATTGATCGGCTCGATGAGGTCTTCGGATGTATGAAAAGAGCAGGCTTGAAATGCAAACCATCGAAATGTGAAATCCTTAGGGATTCGATCAAGTACCTGGGAAGAATGGTGGACAGGCATGGTGTGAGGCCAGATCCGGAAGCAGTAGAGGCTGTGCTGACATGGAAGGCTCCGAGGACGGACACACAGCTAATGAGCTTCCTAGGGTTTGCCAATTACTACCGAGAATTCATAAAAGGATACGCGGACAAGGTGTACCCGATGCAGAAGCTGATGCGCAACAAAGGGAAAAAGTTCGAATGGAACGATGAGGCACAGGTTGCCTTCGAGAACATAAAACGGGAACTGTGCGAAGCGCCAGTGCTGGGCATGCCTACAGAAAAGGGCATGTATGTTCTCGACACAGACGCATCGGTGGTGGCCATCTCAGGAATATTGCATCAAGAGCAAGAATGGAACGGAAGAACAGTTCTCCGTCCCATTGCATACGGCAGCAAAGTCTTGAGTGACACAGAGATGAAATATGGCGCACCAAAAGCAGAAATGTTTGCAGTAGTCACCTTCGTGGAGAAGTACCGTGCATACTTGGGGAGCGCTCCCTTCAAGTTACGCGTGGACAACAGAGCGTTAATCTGGTTGAAGACCTACTCGATGGATCAAAGTTATATTGGTAGACGGATAGTAAGACTGGATGGCTACCATATGATAATCGAACATAGGATGCGTGATAAACACCAGAATGCTGACAGCCTCAGTAAGAAAACTGAGTTCTATGAAAGATTGGAGCAGAAGCAGGCCAATCAGGCGGAAGTAAAGGAGGGATTCTCGTTTCTGGACAAAGAAACTTATGAAGAGCTTCCCTTAACGAGATGGTTGGATAAATCAGGACATCCAATTCCAGGGCACCCTGAGTTACCTGTAGAGAAAGCAGCCGAGATAAAGATCCTGTCCAAGGAGGATCCGGTCCCCTTGGATTTGTTGCTGCGCTCGAACCTGGTCCAGCAAGAACTCTCTCGCATGAATATAAACAGCCTCTCATTATTGGATAAAACGGTGCAAGTCACACCACAAATAATGCGGATGCTGGGTGGATTGTTAGAAAGAGAAGTGACCAGAGATGACCCCGAGTGGACAGCAGCAGTGGCATCGCTGACAGTCAGTGAGAAGGTGAAGATCATGCCGTCCAGACGACAGCACGAAGAGAACGAAAGGGATTGTAGGACAATAGTTCAGCAACTAGTATCCTCAATACCCCAGGAGATTTTAACAAGTACTTCTTACGGACAGAAAGAACAGGGGAGCAGCAAGCGAAAGAAAACCGTCACCTTTGTAGACCGGGATAAAGAGGGTGAAGTTGTAGAACAAAATCTGCTGCAAGACTATTCGTCCGGGGAGAAGGATGATGAGAAGAACCAGCGATCACAAGATCAACACCCGGGACAAGGAAATTTGTCCGGGGAGTCTGAGATAAACGACGAAATTCCTGATGAGAAACAGGACCGAGAGAACAAGGTTTTGTCCGGGGAGTTCAGATGGATGCGAAGAAAGCACAGACATGATCTGGAGGAGCGTGCAGTCTCCAGCACAACCTCTTCGACGGATGATGATTCCCGAAACTCAGGAATGGACACCTATTCAGACAGGAACTCGAGTTTGGGATCCGAGCTGTCAGAACTGGCGATACACACGCTACTAGTGGAAACTCGGGCGAGAGACCTGGACAGAGAGGTGTACCAGGATCCTGACAGTGATCGCTACCTAATACCAAGCGAAAGAGTCTTTGACAACGCAGCGGATGACTTAGAAACGATAGCGGTATCGAAACGTTCGATAAGCCTGTTGCCGCAGAAAGAGGTAGTCAGGACTGATCTTCAGCCGTTTCAGCAAGAAACACAACCGTTGGCGAAGATTTGGTGCGTTAAGATGGAAGAAGACACACATCAGCCCAACGAGCTGAACAGCCAGATGAGAGTCATGAAGACGTACTTGAAGGCGAGATACAGACTCTCGGACCTTCTAAGGGCGCAGAGAAATGATCGCATGACAAGCAACCTAAAAAGGTGGATAGAAAACGGTGCACCTGACAAAGATGACCTGGAAGAAGACAGCTATAGGATCCTGAGACAATACTTCATGCAGAAGGAGGGGAGATTATATCTGAACAAGGACGGGATCGTGGCTTGCAGGAGAAGAGAAGAAGACAAGGTCTTATACAAATATAAGGCGATAGTGTTGCCGCAACTCTATCAGACAGAACTATTATTCAGGTCGCATGATCAGATGGGCCATCAAGGGATCGACAAAGTGTATCAGAGGATCCTGAAGCGCTTTGAGTGGCCTGGGATGAAAAAGGCATGCGAGAAATGGGTGACAGCATGTCTGTCATGCCAACAGGTCAAGGATCCTAGGAAGTTGCGATTTCCTTTACAATCGATTGAGTCGTCTGAATTCAACGAGGTGGTGCAGATAGATCACCAGAAGATATGCATGACAGACAGCGGTTACAACCAAGTATTGGTCATGATAGATCACTTCACGAAGTATGCAGAGGCCGTGCCCTGCATAACTGCCTCGGCGAAAGAGACATGCGACCACCTGATCAATACGTGGATAGCAAGACATGGTTGTCCAATGACGTTTCAATCGGACAATGGAACGGCTTTCGTAGGAGAGCTTACGAAAGAGCTTATGAGACGCTCACAGGTCGCTCAGGCTCACTCCACGACATACCACCCTCAAACGAATGGTTTAGTGGAAAGACAGAATAGGACGTTAGTGTCGATGCTGAGAGTATATTGTTCCAGGTACATGACCGATTGGGACAGATACCTTCCGCAGGTGATGGGAGCTTATAATAGCACGCAACACTCCACCACTGGAGTCAGTCCACACATGATGCTAACTGGACACGAAAAGTCTTTACCCTTAACCTTCTTCTACCCAGAATATGAGGGAAAGAAAACGTCCCCACAGGTCTACGTGAGGGATATGATCAGACGCCAACAGGAGTTGAACGACTTGTGTAGACGAAACACTCAGCAGGCACAGGCAAGGCAGAGGAAAAGATTCGACAAGAAAGCAGCTGGTGCAAAGGCTTACTCGTTGGGAGACTACGTTTGGGTATTTCAGAACGTTATACCACCGAAAGGGACAAAGAAGCTTCTGAAGAAGTGGAGGGGACCCTTCATGATTACAGAGGTGCACCAAGAGGGACGCTTTTATAGACTGAGTACTGGCCGAGCCGCCCACTACGAAAACATCAAGCCACACAATCTATCGACAGAAGACTGGTGTGTACCTGCAGACATGGAAGAAGGGGATTATCTAAAGATGGATCCTGCTTGTGAGGTCAATGAAAAAGGCACCAGGCAGAAGAACGATGGAAACGAAATCGTAGAGGATGGTACAGATACACCGCTGGACCTGGATCCAAACGAACAGATCGAAGCGGACGATGAGACCTTACCCTACGCAGAGGAAGATTGGCAGGATCCCGAACAGACAGAGGTTCCCAAGAACTTGGAACCAGATCTTCCGTTCACGATGCAGACTCGTCGGAAGGACGGGACGAGACCAAGAAAGAAGTACAATCCTTACGGTGACGACTTTGTAGTGGATAGGATAGATCTGAAGAAAGTAGTGGAGGAAGTAGTGGGTTTAGAAGAAATAACTGTGTCACAAGACATTGACATAGTCGATGATCATAACGATGAGTGGGTTGACGACTGGTCAAAAGCCGAGGTAGAATTTGACGATGAGCAACAGCAGTCATATGAACAAGACCAGACGAACCTGCGTGTCTTAGAGTGGCTGAATGAAATGACATCAGACCCTAAAGAGACCAGCGTTACGATTCAAGACGTAGATCGTGAAAGCGCGAAATACATTAAGACCGAACGAGATGATCCTTCCTGGGCTGCCCAGGAAGGACAACTTCTCATTCCAGCTTCTAACCTTGACTTAATACCCGGTATGCGATCGACGGGGACGCCGATGGATATTTTTGTCCGGGGAGTGGGGGTAGGACTTACCCACACTGAAAACCTGATAATAAAAAAATTGAGAATAGCAAGAGAAACAGGAGAGTTAGAAGCAGAAACAGGTGAAGAACCTAAGAAACCTGACATAGGCAGGGTAGTGGAGTCATATTTTAATTTACCAAATGAATATTCTAGTAACATAATACTAACAGACAGTGATTTCATACTCACAAACAGAACATGTGCGGTAGCAATCACCGCAGACATGAGTTTTAGGACGGCGCTAGCGGCAGATTTTAAGAGGGAATATAAAAACGTGGAATTCCTTTGGAAGCAAAGACCAGGGATAGGGGGCGTAGCAGCCTTACCTCCGGCGGTGTCGCAGATACCGGGAAAGTACTTGTGCTTCTTGGTAACGAGGGCGACGGAGAAGCAGCACGTGGACCCAGAAAACCTAGTCTTGTCTTTGACGAGGCTGAGGGACTTCCTTGTGGAAATGGACGTGAAGGAGCTTTTGCTTCCAGTGTACGATCCAAATAGAGGAAGACTGCATCCTCGGGAATTGTACGCGCTTGTACACGTGATATTCTCTGATACGAACATACAAGTATATCTACATAAGAAATATTACTTAAGTATAGGCTGAGTGATGTGCGAGAGGGTGTTAGGCCAAAGGACCAAGTTGCATGTAATATGTGATATGTGTGTTATGTTATGTTATGTTATGTGTTAGGTTATTAAGATCATGGGTAAGTAGGGGTTAGTGACCATGAACAACTAGATGACGATCTTGGGAATAGATCCAAAGTTTGGACTGTCCAATCTTAGGTCGAATTCCAAAATTTTAGAAACCAATTGATTTTAATAAATTTTAGGATAAATATCTTTTTATCTGAAAGCAAATTTTAACGATATATATTAAGGTGAAACTGACAGGTGTGACAGTCGTGATTCCTTTTCTAGATCCTGATTGATCATTTAATTGCTCACTTGAGTCAAAACTTGAAATCGAAATCAAATCAAACTTGGAAAGAACAGTATGGACAATTTCAACCTGGATGAATTGATGGACCTGGCAGAGGCATATGTGGGACCGATGGTAGATGCGATCTATCGTCGGCTGATCGAACGAGACTTCGCTCTGGAGGACCCAGAGGTGGTCATGTTGCTGACCGCCCTGATCAACATCTTGGGGCACGACAACCGTGGGGACCGCCCCACGGAAGTCCTGTTGATGGCAGCATATGGAGAAAGAGGAGTACTAGACCGCCCGAACATGAGAGTGATGAGGTGGAGAAACGGGGCTCTCTCAGGGAGTGACTTGGCGAATGAGCCTGGATTGGGAAGTTCTAGGACATACCAACCAGGTGAGATGCCAATGCCCTCTAAGCCTAAACCTGGGCTGACGAGAATGCATCGGGAGATGAACAGCGAGGCGACCTCGTCTGGTTCACCACTGAGAGCAGCTGTGCCACCAAAAAGGGCGAAAGTAACACAGAAGGTTCAGACGAACCAAACCATACAAGATCTGGACGAGATGAACGATCAACTGAGGAGTACGAAGAAGGAGTTAGACGATATGACGCAGACCATGCTGGCGATGGAGGAAGACCGGGACATGTGGAGAAAGTTGTTTGAAGACTGCAACAAAAAGCAGGGTCAAGAGATCGAACGCTTAAGGCAGGAATACAAAGAGCGATCGGAGCAGGTGGCGTTGACAACGGCCGTGGAGAAAGTAATACCTGCAAGGGATATTCCTCGTGGGCAGTCCCCGATGGAGCTCTTGACGCCTCGAGAAATGAGTCAAACAACGGAGACACGACCTCCAATGGAGACAAATCGAGTAACGATCCCGGATCCTAGCGACACCTTGGGTGACCCCGTCGTAGAACAGACAGTGAGAAAACTGATAGAGACAGCTGGACGATTGGTCGCTAACAAGAATGCACCAGGTTCCGGGGTGACTGCACCCTATGGAACGATTGACGATACGGGCAGAGTACAACTCTCCCATACAGTAATCAGAGAAGGGATGAGTAACGTGACACCACTCATGGGGAACTCGAGAATCCCAGAGAGGAAAGAAAGGAAGATGCCAGCGAAGAAAGTGTCTCGTGTAATAGACGTGCAGAAGAATAATCAATTGAAGTATAATTTCACGGGAGTTCCGGAGACAGATCCGAGGGCCTGCTTCAATCGAGCTGCCTGGAGCCCGGCTGTGAACCTGCAGCAACCACCACTCGGGACATCTCACCTGATATTGGGAGACAGCTTAGTCAGAGTACTGTCGAATTTGAGGACCTCATGGGTCACCACGGTGATGGCCTTTGGAGGCGCGACGATTGCCCAATTATATCGCATGGTGGAGCTGATGAATCCAGGGAAGATACCCAATGTGATGATCTTAGTTGGGACGAATGATATCTCCAGAGGATCAGATGAGCAGGAAGCACTGTGGGAATCAATGATGGTGTGTCTGTTCACTACTCTCTGGCAGAAGTTCAGTTGCGCGGTACTGACCGTTTGCACGGTGCCAATGAACGCAAGAAACCTGACAGCATCAGGAAGAAGGCACAACGAGGGAGTCATGAGATGGAACAACATCTTGAGAAACCTAGCAAATCGAAATGCCGGAAGAATGATCCTCATGGACATTGAACATGAATTGAGAGCCATGGATCAAGCCAGATTGACCACAGATGGCATCCACTTCGACAGTGTCGAAGGACAAGCTTGGTTGAATCGAGTCTTCCAAGAACGGTTGGATGAGCTGGAAGCAGAACTCTTTGACACAGGAGTGCTGAAGGAAGAAGGAACGGTGAGTGATACGGTGATCACCACCTTTGTGCCTCCTAACCTGGAAACACGCTTGGGTACGGTCCCAGCCGTCACAAATTACCGGCAACAAAGCTCCGGTGAACCAGGTCGAAGAACAGACGTACAAGATCGGTTGGGAGAAGCACCGATGAGGAGGACAATTCATCCTAGGAAAAGGATAGGACCTGTCAACCAACCAATCGAGGAAGTAGCAGGCACATCCAGATCGGACACTAGATCGGAGACGACGAGTACCAGTCGAGAGGAGAGACCGAGCAGAGGCTCATTGATGTGGTCGCGATCCATACCGTCTCCTTGGCATATATACAAAGACGAACTAATGAAGCTGGACCTACAGAGAGTGAGCTTCATCGAAGATGCAAGGGGGATGCTGAATGGAGCGACGCTATCCGTCAGCAGATTGTACTCGATAACCGGCGTAGACTGGTTGATAGCCGCTAGCATAAATTTCAGCTCCACGACGGCCTTGAGATTTGCCGACTTGGAGGGACTGCCCTCCAACAACACAATAGGACCTGTAAATGCAAGACCGTTGCAAGATGTGAGATTGAACCATGATGAGAGGAATCGTGAAGAAAGGCCAGGAAGATTCCTGACGGCGAGAGCGCCGATTGGACAACACGTGAAGATATTTAGGCAATTGACGACACCACCTGGTCATGTGAAGGAGAGAGTGTACCCAAAACTAGTGAACCAAGATGGTGATGCCCAGAGATATGGCGGATTGACAGCGATAAAGAAAGATGAGACCATCTTCGCCGCCTACGACAAAGCAGAGATGAGAAAGGCCAAAATCATGGTAGTAGCGAATTCAGAGTTCGTGTACACCTCTAAGTCTTTGTTTTGGCCGGACGTCATAATGCTGGCCGCAGTTGACTAGACCTATTGCAATCAGTGTCATTGGCTATAGGGGTACAAAGGCAGACAGAAATGAACCCGATAACGATTAAGTTTGCTGGCATCAATGACCATCTACACAGTAGAGGTTTTCTGAGCAGGCTCAGAGATCCTGCAACAGCAGAAAACGCAGTATGGCCAGCGATAAAAGACATCCTGGAGTCAATGGGTGAAGTGGTAGACGCGACAAAGGAGGGATCATTCAATAAAATGACGTTGAGAGTAGTATTTGCGTTGTCTCCGGGATATGCACATCTCCCGGATGGACTGAAATTTGTGTATGCAATGGTAGCCTTACTTTCGGAGGGAAAATATGATGTGATCATATCAGCCCCGAATCGCATGATAGAAATGCAGAACCTGAGGCCACTTAAGGCTGAACTGCCTGCAGTATGGTCAGATATCTCAAACGCGATGAGAGGGTTCAAGGACCACGCGCTACACATGTTGGTGTTGGACGAAGTGCTGGGGTTGGAACTGTCCAACTTCAGTCGGCAACTCAAACTGAAACCAGGAATAGATGACGACCATCGAGTGATCACGGCGATGTCCAACGACTTGTGGTTCCGAGCAATGGAAGTGGCGAGTGAAGACACGAGAAGAAAGAATTCACTGGAGACGAGAGCTCATCTGGAAGCGATGGTGCTGAGAACCAAGCCGGAAGCAAACCAGTGGCTACACCTGAATCCGAGAGTAGCGGCATTGGGTGCAGATGCTTTTCAGCAAGGCCCAGTAATGATCACTAAGATACACGCCTACTTGTTAAGGAGGTGAATCTGGCGGAAAATGCCGGAGAAAAGACAGCTGAGTTCGTGAACAGAATGTGTCAGATTACTCTGGAAACCTTCTGGACCCAGGAAGTGAAGGGACAGGAGGGATTTGAAAGGACAGACAGCATGCTAGAAGGGTTGGGAGCCGGATGGACCGCGTCCTTCTTGGCAAAAGTTTACCCGAAAGTCTCGCACTATTTGATAAAGGAATTCCTCCAAGCAGTAGTGAAAGTATCGATAGTGGAATTAATAGCCTTGTTCGTGACGTTCGGAGCGGAGAGTTTTGTAAAAGGACCGGCGATACTGCTTACGGATGGAATACAGAACCTGCGACTAGATGGACTTCTGACACTGATCGCAATAACCCACGGAAACTTGGGAGGACTGATGAAACTGGCACGTTGTCCAGAGCAGATGAAAGAGAGAGTGAGGAATCTGGATATGAAGAAATCCACAGACTCGTGGAACAAAATAAGAGACCTGAGACACACTCTTATCCAGTATCTTTTGCAGCAGAATCGCTTTGGAACCGGAGAAGACGAGACAATTGAAAGAGAGGAAGATGTTAGACGACATGTTGGAGGCATGCCGCTGTTAACAGATTTGAGCTTAGCTATGAGAATCGATCCCTTGGCGCTGATCAGAGGAGTCACGGAGTTCGTGACAGTGATCTATGGACCAGCAGTCACCTTTGCGTTCCCTGACGTTAAAGTGGAAGCATATAGGAGGTCGGTGTTGCACCTGAACCTCATATCGGCAGTGGACGGTAGTACACTGAACTGGTGTGAGCAGCACGCATTGCGAGAGCTCATGAGTGAAGATCTGTTATTTGCGAAAATATCGGAGCCAGAGATGACAGTCATCAATTTTGACGATCACTTCTGTGACCGCATGGGAGAAGTAGAAAGAGGGCACATCGAGGTGTTTCCAAAGCTTTGGAATCTGAGGCCCTATGACAAAACGAATGGTGAAATGACCAGAGTGCCTCGTCTCACAGCAGCCTATCACAAAGTGAGAGAAGAGACGAAGGACTGGGGCGATTACAAGAAGCTACCGGAAGCAATCCCTGAATTCCCTCTGATAAGAAGGATGCTGCTCGGAGCAGTCTCCGTAGTACAAACTCCTAGATTGAGAGCATTCGAAGCCAATGAAAGGAGAGTAGGGAATTTCTCGGTGACGATGGATCCATGCTTCGTAGGGAGAAATGCCGCCGTGTTACAGTACACACGATTCGCATACACGGATCAAGCGACGAGAAGGAGAATAAGCAACGCCGCTACTCCCAAGCCTGGAAGATTTGATGAGGAATGGAGGGAACTAGGCTTAACTCCGATAAGAATGAGAGGCAGGACAGAATTGCCTGAAGCCTCAATAATCCTGACCAGTGTGAAAAAGGAGATGAAAGTGGGAGGAATATTGCAGACGAGAACCTTCCTAGCACCCTTCGGTTGCGAAGAAATCAAAGTGGTCCATCGAGAAGAGGAAGATAAATCAGCCGGTACATTGCTCATACCGAGATTCCAGGAAGAAGCTGACAATGACGAACAAGGACCATCGAGCTCGAACAAGGACAAGTCAGAAGGAGATGACGGACAGGGTGGAAGCCGTCAGACGGAAGAACCCATGCAACAAGATCAAGCTGGTGGGGAAGACGACAGGGCATCGACAGGAGGAACATCCAGCCTGGATTTCAATATCTTCAGTGATCTTGAGAATAATGCAGACACGTTGGAAACGACTGAGCCAGCGGATGAAGGCATCTCGACACTGGAACCTCCGTCAGCCTTTGAGGAAATGAAACGGAATTTGCCGGAGAGCAGCTCTCCTGGCAATTCAAGAAATAACGACCAGAGAATCCTTATGGAATCACCTCGAAGGAGAAGAATAGAGGCCTCAGCCAGAGTATCTTTCTTGGGAACGCTGCCCGAAGAAGAATGGGAAGTACATCACCGAGACCACGAGAGTGGGACGGGATGTAAGCTGGACAGAATGGCGTTCATGGAAGAAGTCTGGACTGTGATTCAGAGCTATGGGACCCAGTCCATTCTCAAAACAGGTCTCAATCAACCCTTGATGAGAGAAGTACTTGACAAGCTTGATGAGTGTGAAGGGAGACTGAGTGAGTTATTGATCGACTCAGCCACTGATGAGAGTGAAGCGAATTCTCCCATCAAGATGACACCGCAGGACAATGAAGAAAAGGTGGTGTACCTGTCAAGGACCAGGAGAGGAACGATGCGATCAAAAATGGTGATTGATAAAATCAATGCGATGAAAATGAAGTTAGGCAGCAGAGTGATGCCGAGGAGAATTGGAAAGACGAAAGTGGATTCAGAAATATCGATAAAAGCTGGTAACTCAGCGAAAAGGAAGCGACTCGAAGAAGTTATGGATTTGGGGCAAGGTGATTATCAATTGTCCGGCACAGATAGAATATTAACTGATATAGCGATGGTGCCACCCATTCTCATGGCAGGGATAAAGTCAACCGGTTATAAATCCAAAAGGAGTGACCGCACTCTGGCTGCAGCAGCCTTAGAAGTGGAGGTGCTCAGTCAGTGTGGAGAGAGTAGAATGAGGGACTTCAGGCCGTCTCCCGTGAATCGTGGAGAGGGAGGTTGTTGCATTGTTCTTTCTAACCACAAGGTTTCTTGGTTTTAATATTCAGGACAATAAACAAGCAAGATTTCCAAAGGGAAGGAGCATAGTAGGATAATTTTAGCTTGTTGGTTGGCAGGACTGTCCTGCAAGCCAACACCTTTTAAATCTAGGAGAAAAAGCTTTAATCGGGACATTGACACTGGAAGTCAGAAAATATGTTTTATCTTAAGTCATATCCTCAGAGTGCAGATTAATGAGAGAATTTGAAGGCTATAGTGATGTAGTATGATGCCATTTATATTCTGCAGTGAGTCGATGTGACGTAGATAAAGGTAATTTCGTGCATTTTGTAAATTCTGTTCGATGACACTGTAACCATTTTACGAACATAGTGCGATTCAATGAGGACATTGACCGGACTGTCCGGGGAGTATGTGACATTCGACCAGAATGGCCAAAATGCAATTTATGCAGACTTCGAATTTTTAGCAGTAGGCCTTCCGAGTTGATGATTTCGAAGGATTAACGACGTTATTCGGATGATTGGCAGAACGGTGAAGGTCAGGATATTCCCGTATTTTAAAATTTTAAATTTTCGAAGTGATGACGTAGTATTTCTGAGAAGCGTAAGAAACGGCCATTTTAGCAAAAAGAACTAAGAGAAACAGAACAACTTTATCTGTGATTGCGAACAGAACGAAAATCGAGATTAAAGAAAAACGACAACGAACTACAATAGCAGAGAACGTTCCAAGTTGCAACTATTGTGCTGCTACAATAGTTACAAGACCGTTGCCAACAACGGTGAAGGGTGAGAACCAGCCTTCCTGATTGGCGTGAAATTGAACTTAAGGAGCTTGATTCACTGGATTCAAGAATCCGGAAGGGTTTCGGGACTGGAACTTTTAGCCTTTTATATAAACTTTTAGCTTCTTGTCATGTCCTGAATTGAATTTAATTAACAACTGGATTCATTTTGATAAGGATGAGAAGCTAGGAGTTGGGGGGAAAGGGTTGATCCATCTTCGATGGAGATGATGGTTTTTATCTACTGAACAAAAACAATAGTAATATAATAAGTAGTAGCCCTGTTTTTAGGAGTGACCTCGTGGTCTGGGGATACTGAGACCCAGCCATGAGCTCACTATTTTTGCATGTAATTCAGTTAATTTGAGCGTTCTGGTCGAAGCCGGAGAGCAGTAACGTTTTTGTCGACCCGATGTAAGAAAGACCACCGAAAAGTACTGGCTTGGTAGAGACGGTGAAAAACATGCAAAGCTCTGTTTAGACGCTAGCCAGTCGTCTTAAGACTTAGTTTTGTTATCCGTCGATATGTATCTTCCGGGCGAATGTTACACTGTGTAGTATTTGGGCGAATGTTACATCAATATCTACTGAAGGTTAAATATCAATATCTAGCCTTCAGTATCCTAATATTTAAAATTCAAAGTTGGTATTGTCCTAATATTCAATATTGATCATTCAATATTGCAATCTCGGGTCCCTTGCCATTTCCATTAGATTTTCCACGATGGTGCTATTTCAATTTAGTGTGTTTTGTGCTTAGTGTGATGATAACATAGCTATATAAACGCGTAGAAATTCAGTGAATTATCACCACAATTGTCTTCCAAAAAATAGATAACCAAAAAAGATGAGATGTTTTTTTTTCATTTTTTGATTTTTTTCCCGGTTATTGCACGAAAATTTTCAGATGTATTCGAAAGGTTTTTTGCCTTTAAATTGCTATATTTGGCATCCAAAGTTATATTTTCTTTCGGAGAAATTATCAATTTTTAGCCTAAATCGGTGATTTTCGTTCATAACTAATGTTACTCGATCGCTTTACTCGCTCGCAGTTAGATGAAAACTCAAAAATTCTAAAAAGGTTTTTTTTTGGCACAGATTTTTTTTGAAATTTTTTCAATGGTGTTAGAATCACGGTTGAAAGGGCTTCAATATGATATATCACTCAACCCAGTTCGATGATTATCTGTGATACCTCATTTGGCGTGGAAAAAAAACAAACACACCTGTATTCAGAGTTTCTTCTCATTTTCTATGGAAGGGACAAAAAAAATGAAAAAAACTGAAACTTACCCAAATACCAATTCTTCCACATTTTTCAAATGGTCGGACCAATAATTTGCTTGTGACAAATACTAGCTTAAAATCTATAAACCCGGTTGTGATGCATGCTAGCGTTTTGTTTTTGAAATGCAGCACGGAAACATGTTTATAACATGTGTTTTATTGGAATAAAACACCAATTTTATCTGCTTATTTAATTAAGAATTACTAAATCTACTAGATCCACGCAAATCAATAATAAAAATTATGCTTCGTCTATAGATTGAATGCACAAAACGTCAAGAATTTAAATTTAAGATCTTTTCTATTAGTTTGTAAAGAATATTCATCTGTGGCACTATGATGTTTTTGAACCTGTTTTAATTTAAACCTTACATAGTTGCATATCTGAAAGAGTTCGCTTGGCAAATAAGTGTTCTTTTTTTAAAATAAGTTCGGCCGGAAGTTCCTTCGGCTCGAAGTTTCGACGTCCTCTTGTAGACCCGTCCCTGTCAAATAATTTATGTGCACTTCCTTTCACATAGGATGAGTTTTTCGGGAACTCCTCGTGGACTTCTGACACTGATCGCAATAACCCACGGAAACTTGGGAGGACTGATGAAACTGGCACGTTGTCCAGAGCAGATGAAAGAGAGAGTGAGGAATCTGGATATGAAGAAATCCACAGACTCGTGGAACAAAATAAGAGACCTGAGACACACTCTTATCCAGTATCTCTTGCAGCAGAATCGCTTTGGAACCGGAGAAGACGAGACAATTGAAAGAGAGGAAGATGTTAGACGACATGTGGGAGGCATGCCGCTGTTAACAGATTTGAGCTTAGCTATGAGAATCGATCCCTTGGCGCTGATCAGAGGAGTCACGGAGTTCGTGACAGTGATCTATGGACCAGCAGTCACCTTTGCGTTCCCTGACGTTAAAGTGGAAGCATATAGGAGGTCGGTGTTGCACCTGAACCTCATATCGGCAGTGGACGGTAGTACACTGAACTGGTGTGAGCAGCACGCATTGCGAGAGCTCATGAGTGAAGATCTGTTATTTGCGAAAATATCGGAGCCAGAGATGACAGTCATCAATTTTGACGATCACTTCTGTGACCGCATGGGAGAAGTAGAAAGAGGGCACATCGAGGTGTTTCCAAAGCTTTGGAATCTGAGGCCCTATGACAAAACGAATGGTGAAATGACCAGAGTGCCTCGTCTCACAGCAGCCTATCACAAAGTGAGAGAAGAGACGAAGGACTGGGGCGATTACAAGAAGCTACCGGAAGCAATCCCTGAATTCCCTCTGATAAGAAGGATGCTGCTCGGAGCAGTCTCCGTAGTACAAACTCCTAGATTGAGAGCATTCGAAGCCAATGAAAGGAGAGTAGGGAATTTCTCGGTGACGATGGATCCATGCTTCGTAGGGAGAAATGCCGCCGTGTTACAGTACACACGATTCGCATACACGGATCAAGCGACGAGAAGGAGAATAAGCAACGCCGCTACTCCCAAGCCTGGAAGATTTGATGAGGAATGGAGGGAACTAGGCTTAACTCCGATAAGAATGAGAGGCAGGACAGAATTGCCTGAAGCCTCAATAATCCTGACCAGTGTGAAAAAGGAGATGAAAGTGGGAGGAATATTGCAGACGAGAACCTTCCTAGCACCCTTCGGTTGCGAAGAAATCAAAGTGGTCCATCGAGAAGAGGAAGATAAATCAGCCGGTACATTGCTCATACCGAGATTCCAGGAAGAAGCTGACAATGACGAACAAGGACCATCGAGCTCGAACAAGGACAAGTCAGAAGGAGATGACGGACAGGGTGGAAGCCGTCAGACGGAAGAACCCATGCAACAAGATCAAGCTGGTGGGGAAGACGACAGGGCATCGACAGGAGGAACATCCAGCCTGGATTTCAATATCTTCAGTGATCTTGAGAATAATGCAGACACGTTGGAAACGACTGAGCCAGCGGATGAAGGCATCTCGACACTGGAACCTCCGTCAGCCTTTGAGGAAATGAAACGGAATTTGCCGGAGAGCAGCTCTCCTGGCAATTCAAGAAATAACGACCAGAGAATCCTTATGGAATCACCTCGAAGGAGAAGAATAGAGGCCTCAGCCAGAGTATCTTTCTTGGGAACGCTGCCCGAAGAAGAATGGGAAGTACATCACCGAGACCACGAGAGTAGGACGGGATGTAAGCTGGACAGAATGGCGTTCATGGAAGAAGTCTGGACTGTGATTCAGAGCTATGGGACCCAGTCCATTCTCAAAACAGGTCTCAATCAACCCTTGATGAGAGAAGTACTTGACAAGCTTGATGAGTGTGAAGGGAGACTGAGTGAGTTATTGATCGACTCAGCCACTGATGAGAGTGAAGCGAATTCTCCCATCAAGATGACACCGCAGGACAATGAAGAAAAGGTGGTGTACCTGTCAAGGACCAGGAGAGGAACGATGCGATCAAAAATGGTGATTGATAAAATCAATGCGATGAAAATGAAGTTAGGCAGCAGAGTGATGCCGAGGAGAATTGGAAAGACGAAAGTGGATTCAGAAATATCGATAAAAGCTGGTAACTCAGCGAAAAGGAAGCGACTCGAAGAAGTTATGGATTTGGGGCAAGGTGATTATCAATTGTCTGGCACAGATAGAATATTAACTGATATAGCGATGGTGCCACCCATTCTCATGGCAGGGATAAAGTCAACCGGTTATAAATCCAAAAGGAGTGACCGCACTCTGGCTGCAGCAGCCTTAGAAGTGGAGGTGCTCAGTCAGTGTGGAGAGAGTAGAATGAGGGACTTCAGGCCGTCTCCCGTGAATCGTGGAGAGGGAGGTTGTTGCATTGTTCTTTCTAACCACAAGGTTTCTTGGTTTTAATATTCAGGACAATAAACAAGCAAGATTTCCAAAGGGAAGGAGCATAGTAGGATAATTTTAGCTTGTTGGTTGGCAGGACTGTCCTGCAAGCCAACACCTTTTAAATCTAGGAGAAAAAGCTTTAATCGGGACATTGACACTGGAAGTCAGAAAATATGTTTTATCTTAAGTCATATCCTCAGAGTGCAGATTAATGAGAGAATTTGAAGGCTATAGTGATGTAGTATGATGCCATTTATATTCTGCAGTGAGTCGATGTGACGTAGATAAAGGTAATTTCGTGCATTTTGTAAATTCTGTTCGATGACACTGTAACCATTTTACGAACATAGTGCGATTCAATGAGGACATTGACCGGACTGTCCGGGGAGTATGTGACATTCGACCAGAATGGCCAAAATGCAATTTATGCAGACTTCGAATTTTTAGCAGTAGGCCTTCCGAGTTGATGATTTCGAAGGATTAACGACGTTATTCGGATGATTGGCAGAACGGTGAAGGTCAGGATATTCCCGTATTTTAAAATTTTAAATTTTCGAAGTGATGACGTAGTATTTCTGAGAAGCGTAAGAAACGGCCATTTTAGCAAAAAGAACTAAGAGAAACAGAACAACTTTATCTGTGATTGCGAACAGAACGAAAATCGAGATTAAAGAAAAACGACAACGAACTACAATAGCAGAGAACGTTCCAAGTTGCAACTATTGTGCTGCTACAATAGTTGCAAGACCGTTGCCAACAACGGTGAAGGGTGAGAACCAGCCTTCCTGATTGGCGTGAAATTGAACTTAAGGAGCTTGATTCACTGGATTCAAGAATCCGGAAGGGTTTCGGGACTGGAACTTTTAGCCTTTTATATAAACTTTTAGCTTCTTGTCATGTCCTGAATTGAATTTAATTAACAACTGGATTCATTTTGATAAGGATGAGAAGCTAGGAGTTGGGGGGAAAGGGTTGATCCATCTTCGATGGAGATGATGGTTTTTATCTACTGAACAAAAACAATAGTAATATAATAAGTAGTAGCCCTGTTTTTAGGAGTGACCTCGTGGTCTGGGGATACTGAGACCCAGCCATGAGCTCACTATTTTTGCATGTAATTCAGTTAATTTGAGCGTTCTGGTCGAAGCCGGAGAGCAGTAACGTTTTTGTCGACCCGATGTAAGAAAGACCACCGAAAAGTACCGGCTTGGTAGAGACGGTGAAAAACATGCAAAGCTCTGTTTAGACGCTAGCCAGTCGTCTTAAGACTTAGTTTTGTTATCCGTCGATATGTATCTTCCGGGCGAATGTTACACTGTGTAGTATTTGGGCGAATGTTACATCAATATCTACTGAAGGTTAAATATCAATATCTAGCCTTCAGTATCCTAATATTTAAAATTCAAAGTTGGTATTGTCCTAATATTCAATATTGATCATTCAATATTGCAATCTCGGGTCCCTTGCCATTTCCATTAGATTTTCCACGATGGTGCTATTTCAATTTAGTGTGTTTTGTGCTTAGTGTGATGATAACATAGCTATATAAACGCGTAGAAATTCAGTGAATTATCACCACAATTGTCTTCCAAAAAATAGATAACCAAAAAAGATGAGATGTTTTTTTTTTTTCATTTTTTGATTTTTTTCCCGGTTATTGCACGAAAATTTTCAGATGTATTCGAAAGGTTTTTTGCCTTTAAATTGCTATATTTGGCATCCAAAGTTATATTTTCTTTCGGAGAAATTATCAATTTTTAGCCTAAATCGGTGATTTTCGTTCATAACAAATGTTACTCGATCGCTTTACTCGCTCGCAGTTAGATGAAAACTCAAAAATTCTAAAAAGGTTTTTTTTTGGCACAGATTTTTTTTGAAATTTTTTCAATGGTGTTAGAATCACGGTTGAAAGGGCTTCAATATGATATATCACTCAACCCAGTTCGATGATTATCTGTGATACCTCATTTGGCGTGGAAAAAAAACAAACACACCTGTATTCAGAGTTTCTTCTCATTTTCTATGGAAGGGACAAAAAAAATGAAAAAAACTGAAACTTACCCAAATACCAATTCTTCCACATTTTTCAAATGGTCGGACCAATAATTTGCTTGTGACAAATACTAGCTTAAAATCTATAAACCCGGTTGTGATGCATGCTAGCGTTTTGTTTTTGAAATGCAGCACGGAAACATGTTTATAACATGTGTTTTATTGGAATAAAACACCAATTTTATCTGCTTATTTAATTAAGAATTACTAAATCTACTAGATCCACGCAAATCAATAATAAAAATTATGCTTCGTCTATAGATTGAATGCACAAAACGTCAAGAATTTAAATTTAAGATCTTTTCTATTAGTTTGTAAAGAATATTCATCTGTGGCACTATGATGTTTTTGAACCTGTTTTAATTTAAACCTTACATAGTTGCATATCTGAAAGAGTTCGCTTGGCAAATAAGTGTTCTTTTTTTAAAATAAGTTCGGCCGGAAGTTCCTTCGGCTCGAAGTTTCGACGTCCTCTTGTAGACCCGTCCCTGTCAAATAATTTATGTGCACTTCCTTTCACATAGGATGAGTTTTTCGGGAACTCCTCGTTGCATTCTTTGATTTATCATCAGTGTTAGTTTTCTCTGAAATATTGTTTGGTTTTCTGCAGAAGTTTATGTACTACATCTTTGAAAGAGGCTCTTTCAGCATTTCAGAAATTTTTATCACCATTTGTTTGATGCAAATAACCATCACCATATCAAGCAATGATGCAAAATCCGATTTCCTCAATATCTTCTCAATATCTACTGAAGGTTAAATATCAATATCTAGCCTTCAGTATCCTAATATTTAAAATTCAAAGTTGGTATTGTCCTAATATTCAATATTGATCATTCAATATTGCAATCTCGGGTCCCTTGCCATTTCCATTAGATTTTCCACGATGGTGCTATTTCAATTTAGTGTGTTTTGTGCTTAGTGTGATGATAACATAGCTATATAAAAACGTAGAAATTTAGTGAATTATCACCACAATTGTCTTCCAAAAAATAGATAACCAAAAAAGATGAGATGTTTTTTTTCATTTTTTGATTTTTTTCCAGTTATTGCACGAAAATTTTCATATGTATTCGAAAGGTTTTTTGCCTTTAAAGTGCTATATTTGGCATCCAAAGTTATATTTTCTTTCGGAGAAATTATCAATTTTTAGCCTAAATCGGTAATTTTCATTCATAACAAACGTTACTCGATCGCTTTACTCGCTCGCAGTTAGATGGAAACTCAAAAATTCTAAACAGGTTTTTTTTGGCACAGAATTTTTTTTGAAATTTTTTCAATAGTGTTAGAATCTCAGTTGAAAGGGCTTCAATATGATATATCACTCAACCCAGTTCGATGATTATCTGTGATACCTCATTTGGCGTGGAAAAAAAACAAACACACCTGTATTCAAAGTTTCTTCCCATTTTCTATGGACGGGACACGGAAACATGTATATGCAGCACGGAAACATGTATATAACATGTGTTTTATTGGAATAAAACACCAGTTTTATCCGCTTATTTAATTTTCAATTACTAAAACTACTAGATCGACGCAAATCAGTAACAAAAATTATACTTCGTCTAGAGATTGAATGCACAAAACGTCAAGAACTTAAATTTAAGATATTTTCTATTATTTTGTAAAGAATATTCATCTGTGGCACTATGATGTTTTTGAACCTGTTTTAATTTAAACCTTACATAGTTGCATATCTGAGACAATTCGCTTGGCAAATAAGTGTTCTTTTCTAAAAAAAGTTCGGCCGGAAGTTCCTTCGGCTGGAAGTTCCGACGTCCTCTTGTAGACCCGTCCCTGTCAAATAATTTATGTGAACGTCCTTTCACATAGGATGAGTTTTTCGGGAATTCCTCATTGCTTTAAGGATAGAATGCCCGAGACTATGTTAGCAAATCTACATTTGAAAATCCGAAACAATCATTCTATTTTCATCATCTTAGACTATTCTAAACACGGTGTTATTTTCAGGATGGAGTTTAAGATGTTTTCTTCAGGTGATTCAATGCAGTGCAGATAAAAGCAGACGCATATATGAAAGAATCGCGGATTTTTTTAGAATGGAGGGAAATAGCGTATCAATTTCTTTCAATTAGTGCGCGTAGATTGGTACAATTTTGAAAGTCAAGTTGCAAAAAATGCGCCAATAAGCTTAATTAGAATTTAACGCTCATTGTTCTAGATTTTTTTTTGAAAAAATTTTCTCTATTGCATTTAAAAAGATTCAATCTTCATTGAATCTTACTATAATGACGGGACATAGAAGTTGCCACTTGGATTTCAACTGATGAAATTAATGTGAATTTGCTTCCTGCTTTTACCGTTTCCTCTAACTACTTGAGATTCATTGCTGAAATATTAGCATATGATAGTGGCGAATATTATTAGGGATTTAATCGAGTCAAAATTAGAAAATTGCTGTTTTCAAGTCGTTGTTTGTTCATGCAAACGATGCTCGTCAAAGGTATGATTGGCTACGAAGAAGCCCTGTTACATAATTTTGTCTGAGAAGTTTGATAAAACTACTCAGCTATGAATATAAAAATTTGCGCTAGTTTTGGCATTTCACTGAATAGACGAGCTGCTCAGTTGTTCACGAATAAAAATTTTGTTTACAATCTTCACAAGTTTCTGAGTTTCTTTTTTTTTGTTTTTTTTTTGTTCAACGAAAATTATGCGAGGTCCTAGCAACAGGGGCGGATCTAGGATTTTCTCGAGGGGGAGGGGCGGATTTTCAAAAAAATTTCGAAAATTTTGACGACCTTTTTTTTAGGTCGACCAAATTGACTTTCCGAGCTCTCCTAATGCACTAAAAAGACGGTGTTTTTACCAAATTGTCTGCGCCGCAGGCAAATTTTTGAAAATACAGGTAAAAAATGCCGTTTTTGGGCACTTTTTGGAAAATTTTGACAAAAAAATCGCGTTTTTTTGGCGCGCACTCCCCCCTCAAAAATAGAATATATTGGCGCCCAAGGCGCCTTTAGAAAAATTTTAGGGTCGGTGGGCCAAAAATGGATTTCTTAAAAAGTACCAAAGGGGGGACCCTTTGGGTCGGCAGGGGGTCGAATCCCTGAGGGGGGGGGGGGCGTCCGCCTCCCCCCTAAATCCGCCCCTGCCTAGCAAGATGCTTAGCTTCCCAACGAACACTTAGAAGTCCAGAAATTCTAACTCGTTACGCTGTTTGCAGGTTTTTTTTTCGGAACCTTATGCACATCTGTCAAGCTACGTTTGAATGGCCAAACAATGCCTGAAAAACAACCCGTTTCTATTTTAGGCTTCCTTAAATTCCTTCAAATTCTATCATCCATCATGTGTCGAAATAAGAGCCCTGAATCTCAAGTAGTTACAGAAAAAAAACGGTAAAAATGTGAAGAAATGATTGTTCATTTCGCTGTCTTACAAAATGAATAGCAACTTCTGTGTCCCGTGATTGTATAATCGAGGTTTTTCTAGATGTGATTTTGACTCTTTCTGAGTCAAAATTTGATCACAGACAAGTGATATGAATTTGACTTGCGGCGTTCTTAGTGCAGTAATATATTAAAAGTCAGAAGTTAAGCTAAAAATGTGTGATCATTTCAAAAATTAAGTGGGTATTCTGAAATTATTTGTTCGACTTTCAGATTGTGATTTGAAAATGGAATTCATCTCTCACGATTCAGCTCAAAGCGCAAATTATGTAGACAGCTGCATCCTTGTAGCGCCTAAAGAGAACGACGACCCGGTTGAGATCCCTTTGGAACACGACGGAACTGTGCTCATGAGCAGTATACAGAGTCAATTTCCAAACGCGATTGGAATCAAGTTCAGAAATCCGGCCACTAGAGCGTTTCGAGCGGTGAAATTGGCTGATAACGTGTTGTATCCGCCTAACTTGGAGAATGGCTGGGGGGCCAGTGATGTCGTGTATATTGTGAACGTGCTAGCTGGCGACGCGAGCGGGACCCCCAGACAGGAACCAGAACAAGAAAAACGTTAGTTTCAAAATAAATATCCCCACATTTTTAACCCAAAGAACTTGAATTGTTTTAATAAGCTTAACGAAGCGATTACTTATATACATGAGCTCACATTGTGTTGCACAACTCGGTGATCTCAGAAGCACTGCGCTTTAAAACCACAAACTGATGAATTTTTTGCAGCTGTCTTTCAGAAGGTAAAAGATAAGAGTTGCGATTGTGGACAAAGTTAAACGCAAATTACCGTTTCTACTCTCTATAATGCCTCATTTTAAGTACAACTTTGCACAGCAGATGATCTGGACTGGTGGTTTTTTCTAGTTGTAAGTTTCTTTGAAAACATTTTTTTCCGGCTTCACGTATGTTTGCTCAATAATTGCAGGCTTTGTTTTGATGCTAGTTTAACACTCATTACAAATGGTGAAAACCTATTATAAATGGGGAAAACTGGCATTTTCAGAACCGGAATAAACTGGTCAATGCTTCACATCAAAAAGTGAGACTTTCTGAGAGAGTAGTTCAGATCATTTGCTGTCGTCTAGGTAAAAACTTGTTAAAATTCTAAGTAAATATCGTCAAAAATTGTCCTCAAAATTTCGGTTTCGAGACTAAAAACGTATGTTTGCGTTTAATTTTGTCCATTGTTGTCTCTCAGAAATGGCTGACTATGACTTAATTGTTTTTGTGAAACCCAGCAGCGTGTCAGGAGTATAGAGAAGCCTCCTTTTATGCAAGCTTGCTTGCCAAATTGTCCAAAAGAACCCATAATTTGATGGCATCCGTTTTTGGCCTGACACCCCTAGAGTTTTTGCAGTCGCTGTGATTGGCAATATAAACTTATTTTGAGGAAAAGAACGCTCACAGCAAACTAAAATTTCAGTCCATAAACCAAGTGCTCAAGAAAGTATTGAAAAAGCTTGACCAAAAATTTGGACGGCGTTGACCAAATTTTTTTTGCGTTTTTAACTTAAAATAAACGTAGCCGAAGACAATTGTATACAATAGTTAAAAAATTAAGCGCAAGCTGAAGTTTTTACCCTTAACAATGCTAGTTTTCAATTTCTTTTGACTACATTCGCTTCGAATTTCAGCACAGTTTTTACATAGACCATGAGCAAATGATCAGGGCTACCCTCTATAAAACTATTAATGTTTAGTTTTCAATATTTTACCTATGTAATCCGGGTCCTAAAATGCCAGATTTCTCCATCTAAAGCTTTGCATTGTAGTGAACTCTTTTTCGAATAAGCGGAGTAACAAAATTGTTCATGCAACGTGAAAGATTCTCAGCGAGAAAGTTGAAAAAATCTGTGTGAAGTTTTTACTAAGATTGGCTGTTTCTTACTTTTTACGCGGATTGAAAAAAAACTCAATGCCGATGAGAAAATCTGGTATTTTATGACCCGGATTACATAGGTAAGCAATTGAAAACCAAATATTGATAGTTTAATATAGGGTAGCTTCGATCATTTGCTCTTGGTCTATGTAAATATTGTACTGAAATTCGAAGGGAATGTTTTCCGAAATGGTATTGAAAACAGGCATTTTAGAGTGTTCAAACCAGAGCTTGCTCTTAATTTTGTCCACAAGTGTAGGTCGAGTTATTTTTTTTTCAAGAAAAAGTCTTCAAATTTTGTTCACAACAAATTTGATTTTTTGTCGTTTGACATTTTGAGTTCTTTTAGGAATCGATTAACGTAGTGAAGACTTTCATATGGGTCGTGATAAATTGTCTTTTTCAGGAAAAGTCTTCGGCTCAACTTGACTTTTTGCGGTTTCACTTTTGATTTCTTTTAAAATTATTTTCCTTGTTAGTTTTTTCTGTTTCCTTGCATTCATTGACTCTTTCCAACTGTCTCGTGTTATGTTCAAACTCAAATCGAAGTCATTAGCTAAAACGAAGGCAAATTATGATCTCCAAGGAGAAACGATTTGAAAAGTTGTGAATGACTTCTAAGCTTAGAACCTCTATTTTAATTTTAAGGTTTCCTAGTTAAATGAAAATTGTAATTTGTGATCCAGTTTTCTCAAATGGATCATTTTAACAATAAAGTGTCAGTTGTAAGTTTTTCTTGAAATTGAAAGAGCTTTAGCCCATATATTATTTCATTGAAAATTGAAAGGTGAAGTTCAAAAAAAACTTTCATTTTCGGTTTCCTTTAAATGATAAACCTTTTCCTGTTTTTGTCTGGTTGAGTATTTTTGTGTACTTTGATGCCAAAGGCGCTGTAGAAAGTAGTACCGTTGGGTAAGCAAGGTTTACAATTTCTGTGAGGAATGGGGGCGTCAGCATCCCTTTAGTTCCGCTTTCATGGACTTAAAGTTTTGGCATTAAAAAAATCGAAATGGCTGACCTAAACAAGATCGACAAAATTTATCAAAAAAACTGCAAAATTCTTCATATTGATGAAATGATATTTGAAGTTTAATGTAATTTCAGAAGTTGATTCGAGAAAACGCGGTTTATCGACCGTCGGAAATCAGGTCAACGGAGAAGGAGAAATGACTCGTGCCAATGCAGCCAAACGAGCTCTGAGCTCCATCTGTTCCGATTTGATTGTGCTCAATCTTCCGTACACTTTCTCGGACACTGATCTGAGAAACCAGTTTGTAGAGTATGGCGAGTTGGTTCTGTGTGAGGTGAGAAAAAATATACCAGGCGAAATGATGGTTAAAATAGTTATGGCAATTTGGTCGCAATATCAGTGACATTGAGTTCTTAAATTGGCCCTAGAGTAGTTCTTTTTTTGGTTAATTGGAAATATTTGGACACTTAATACGGGTCGAATTGCAAAATATATCGGTTTTAGATGTTAAATGAGCACTTTTGCGTCATTGAATTTTGTTCAGATTAATTTGAGGAAGACGATATTGCCATCAATTTGGCATAGAATTGTGTTTTCTCTGTAACTCGAATGTTTGTTCTGTGCATGTGAATTTTGTGTGCTATTTTAAAATATGGTTATGGAAAAAGAGCATTCGAGAAAATATCATTATGAAAAAGTTATCTTGATTAGCTTTACATCTGAATGATACTGTGTTGAATGTTTGTCTTCATTCTGTTATCTGTCAAAAAAAATTGGTAAGGTCATTTAAACAATATCACTAAAGCAGTGGTCGCGATAATTTGAAGTTGCCTGATTTTTGTTGGTGCTAATGTTTGATGTTTTGGTTAAAATAAATCTGGCACTTTGTGTGTAAGCACTGAATGTTAATTGTTCGAATTTGCCTTGTGTTGGGTTCAAAATGAATGTATACCCGACGCGAAGTTTCTCGGTGACTGTGGGTCGTGTTGATATGTCACCGGTTTCAATGATCTTTACTGTGGATGATGCTAAAGGGATGTTGATGATGCTGCTGCTCCTCTGAACAGATTCCATTATATGGTGAGTTGCTTGTTGATTGCTTAATATGTTAAGAGCGTAGTTCACACTCTTATATAGGTCGCGATGATTTGTTTTTTTTTCAGGGTAAGTCCTAAAAATTGTTCAGGCTGAAATTCACTTTTTCGCGGTTTGATTTTTGATTTCTGTTGAAGTTCAGCTCAATTCCTTTGTTAAAAGGAAGGCAAACTCCACTATCGAACAGTAAAATTGTAAAGGTCACGAAAAACGTGATCGAATTTTAATTTCGAACATTGAAACTAATTATCAGATTTCCCAGCGAAATAAAAGTTACACCTATTTATTCAGTTTTCTCAAATTGGGTTAATTTTAACAAAAAAGTGTCCAGCTTAAATTGTCCTACAAATTCAAAGAGCTTTAAGACCATCTAATTGTTTATTCGAAATTCAAAAAAAAAAAATTCATTTTTTTTTGAATTTCGTTTTTTTTTTTTTCAGTTTCCTTGCAGTCAGTTGGCTTGTTCTTTGAAATTCTTAAGTTGAGATTTTTTCAAGATTTTTTTCGAAAGTCAGTGTTTTTTTATGTTTACTTGCATTCATTACTCTTTTCCAATCTCCGGTTGGCTATGTTTTTTTTCCAAATTCTAAAGAGCTTTAGGGGCAGTTATTTTTTCTTTTGAAATTCGAAAGTTTTAAGTTTTTACAAAAAGTAAGTAATTTTTTTTTCTGTTTCCTTGCGTTCATTTTTCTTTTTCAACGTTAGTTGGCTATGCTTATTATGTGTGGCCTGATCGTAAGGACTAGGTCTGGGACTTGGACGGTAACTATTCTACGTTCAAATCCAGACAGGTCTAATTGATCCAGTTTTTTTCAAGTTCAGTTAATTTTAGCACAAAAGTGTCAATCTTAATTTGTTTTGAAATTCAAAGGGCTTTAATTCCAATCTAGTTTTTGAAATTTGAAAGTTAAAATTGAAAAAAAAAACAAGCCAGTTATTTTTTCTGCTTACTTGCGTTCATTGACTCCTTTTTTAACTGTATGTTGGCTATATTTAAATTTTTGCTGTGCAATATTTTTGGTTGGATTGGTTACTTTGAAAAAGATCACTCAATCAGAGTGATTGCAGTTCAAATCCCCATTATAATTTCTTAGATTTTTAAGAGTAATAAATGTAGTGAAGACTCTTATATAGGTCTTGATTTTTTTGTTTTTTTTTCAGGAAAAGTCTTAAAAGTCTCTAATAAGAAAGATGTGCTTTCATACATATTGATGAATTTATGAATGCACTGAGGTACATAGGCACAGTTTGAGTTCAATTGAAATTCATCTGCTGAAAGTGACGTAAATAAAACTCTCCAAATACGAACGTGGAAAGGGTGCGAAAAAACGTGATTGATTTGTAGTGTCGAAAGTGGAATTTAATTCTCAGACTTCCAGCGGAATAAAAACTTTACCCATTGATCCAGTTTTCTCTAGGTGGATTCATGTTATCAAAAAAGCGCCAATCACAAATCGTTGTAGAATTTCAAAAAGCTTAAAGGGCATCTATTTTTTTTCTTTGAAACTCAAAAGTTGAGATTTTTTCAACAAAGTCATGTTTTTTTTTATGTGTACTTGCGTTCATTACTCTTGTCCAAGCTTCGATTGGCTATGTTTTTGAAATTCAGTGTTCAAGGTCACAAAAAACGCGATCGACTCCTACTTTAAATAATGGATTTTTAGTTATCCAGTGGAATAAAAACTTTATCTTTTGATCTAGTTTTCTCGAATTAAGTTAATTGACTCAAAAAGAGTCAATCATAAATTATTCTTGAAATTCGGAAATTGAAAATTTTGAAATTAGTCAATATTGTTTTCCTTGCGTTCATTGACTCTTTTCCAAATATCATTTGGATATGTTTTTGGCTAGGTGCCGTGCTCTTTTTGTATTATGCTGCAAGCCTTATTTTTTTGGGCTAGTTGCCGTGCTTTTTTGTATTGCATGGCAATCTAATTTCTTAATAATATCAATCTCCTTAAAAACAGTCTCCTAAAAAAGTCAGTTTTCTTCTGTCGTTCGAGTTCATTCACTTTTTGTACAAACTTGTTGAAACTATGTCGTGTTTATTTTTAAAATTTACAAGTATGTAAATCTTGCTATTATCTTTATGATTTTGTGCAGATGATGAAAAAGCGTGTCAGTTGACTAATGAATGATTACATATATTGCGCATCTGATGAACAATACTGATGATATGATAATATTATACTGATGATATGTATCGTATGTAGCTGACATAATTTTGGTTAAAAACCCTGGCTTTGATCTGGACCAGAAAAATATTTCAATTTAGGTAGAAAGTATTCATACTGATTCTGATTGGTTTGTTTCAGGCCGGAATTATCCGAAGTTGTTCAGCATGAAGACCAAAGCAAGCAGTAGAGGGCGGTAACTATTGTCACCAGAAAAGCTTATCGATTTTAGTTGCTGAACATGAAGTGTCACTACAAAGTCTCTCTTGTTAGCGGGAATCCGCGAGCAGAATAATGACCTTTGCCATTGTTTTTGTTTGTAGATCAAGAAGGATCAGAACAGCGGGAAGTCGAAAGGATTTGGGTTCGTGCGGTTCGCCAGTTATGAGGATCAGAAAAAAGTGCAAGGTCAAACACTGACTATCGAAGGAAGGAGGGTGGAAGTTAAAAAACCGAAATCGGCCACTCAACAAGTTAGAATTTTCATTTTTTAAGTAGATGAGGCGATGGACGTAGTGAAGACAAGACGATGATAGGCGGTGATGATTTTTTGTATTTTTATAGGAAAAGTCTTAAAATTTGATTCGCTGTTTGACTTTTGATTTCTCTTTGTTCAGTTCGTTTCCTAAATTCGAAAGTGGATTTCGAATTCGTTTTTCCCGGCGGAATGAAAGCGTTACCTATTGATCCAGTTTTCTCAAATTGAGTTAATTTTATTTTTAAAAAGTGTAAATCATAAACTGTTCTCGAAATTCAAAGAGATATAAGGCCATATATTTTTTATTTGGAACTTTGAAAGTTTCATAAAAACAAGATTTTTTTCTGTTTCATAGCGGTCATTGACTTTTTTCCAACGGTCTGTTGGCTATGTTCTATACTCATAGTTGTATGGGGGGTCGTGGTCGTAAAAAAGAACCGACTACTGGTAACAACCATGATCAAGTTCATTTTCAAAATTGTCAAAACTGAATTGCTACTTTCACTGTAAAAAAAATCAATTTTCCAGTTCAGTCTTGAACGTTTTTGCCTCGTAACTAGTGGCGGGAACAGCACTGTTGAAAGTAATCATTGCTAATTTCAGCAGCTGGTTGAAAATTATGAGTTTTTGTGCCATGTACCGTAAATCTGTTTTTGGTGAGGTCTGATTCGTTTTTTATTTTGACGTGGAGCGTTCTCTATGTTGGGATTCAAATTTTCTGAAATAAATTATATCAGATTTTGATAATGTCTATGGTTGGCGATTAAAAACGAATATCATCTCCCCACCTGACTCGAAATTCTCAATAGTGTGCCTTACTTATTGACACTGTTAATTTATTTTAAAAAATGAAGTTAAATTGGATGGCTGTGAAGATTTTTTAGGCTGGTTCGCTTGCTTATTTTTTGTCTCTAAACTCCACGAGCGGTGGTGAAAATAGTTGAATTTATGGGCGAAGGTGTTATTCGTTGTACCTATGAAGCTCTACGAGAGAGAGGATGTAATTTTTGTTGACATTGTTTGTTAAATGTACTTGATTTGATCATCAGTCGTGGAAACATGTTTAAAACAAATGACGCTTCCTTGTAACATGTAAAACTGATCTCTTAAACGAACGTCTTGCCTCTTCAAGTTTTCTCCGTGTAATTCCATGACCTTTCAGGACCCAGTGGGACCCTTGACCTCTTCTCGTCTGTTTGTGGGTCAACTGGATGAGTCATGCACCAGAAGTGACTTGGAAGAATACTTCAGCCAGTTTGGGGATATTTTGTCCATGTTCTATGAGCAGGGCAAGAAGAACTACGCGTTTGTCGAGTTCGAAGATTGGGAGATTGCCAAGGCTGTTCTCAAAGAGAACGATCACTGGATTAAGGTCAGTTTCTTGCATATGAACTGGTTCAAATTTTCGGAAACTCTTCGTTCGCAAGGTACTCGGCAAGTTGATGTAAAATTGAGGCAGTTTTTTTGAATTAAACAGCAAAAATAGAAATTTGCGAGTTTTAATTGGAAATTTCATATTAAAGGCAATGTGATAACTTTTATCCATCACAAGATTTTCCGCCAAATTTTATCTTGCGGTTTTGCTATCCTATTTGCTTTTGTTTGATTGTTTTGATGCTGTGGTTTTAGGGAAAACATATTATAATCCGTCCAGCTGAACGTCGAAGCAAAGGCAACCCGCAGCAAAATGGTGTGGCCGTTCAGAATCAGAATCTGCCTCCTTATCCGTCTGCTATGAGTGGGGACTCCCCTTATGGATATGACTCGAGACGAACTGATTTGGGCCCGTACTCGGCACAGAATGGGGCGCCACATTACAACTCACGAAATTCATTCGGTCAGCAAAAATTTCAATGTTGAACTTCAGAACCATGCATTTATAAACCTGCGCTAGATCTGAGGGTACAAGATTGAGTCAAAGTTAATTGTAAATGCAGTGGACTATTTTAACAAACGAAGACAGATAATATTGGTGCGAAATAAAAAATGCATATTGGAACTCAAATATAAACCATGGGTCCAGTTTTTGTAGAATTTTATTCCCACAATAAGGTCGGATCTACATAGCCTGCGTGGATATTACACGAACAAATTATCTGTGTTTTCAGAAGGGCCCCAGGACAGCATGTACTCTTCGCCAGTTGCCCCCTCTTCGGGCGGACTGGGCAACATTGGAAACAGCGGAGGAGGAG
Organism: Symsagittifera roscoffensis; assembly: GCF_963678635.1. Classification (NCBI taxonomy): domain Eukaryota; kingdom Metazoa; phylum Xenacoelomorpha; order Acoela; family Convolutidae; genus Symsagittifera; species Symsagittifera roscoffensis. The sequence goes on along the minus strand of NC_087064.1, from coordinate 82,184,381 downwards.
GTGGTGGCTTCAAAGGGGGAGAGGCCATGATGAGCACTATGGCTAAAATGATGGCGGAGGCAGTTTCCAACCAACTGGCTTCTCAGTTCGCACCACACCAAGGTACTATAGATGGCACTGTAATGATTCAATTGTTATGAAGCTCTTAGTGAAGCTAAGTTTCAATACGACTTGACTTCAGTTACCGAATTATTTTAAAGAGTTCAGGCTCAAATTTACTTTTTCGCGGTGTGACTTTTGATTTCTTTTTAAGTTCAGTTCATTTCCTTTGTTAAAAGGAAGGCAAACTCAATTAACGAACGGCAAAAGTGTTAAGGTTACGAAAAAGGTGATCGACTTCGTTTCGAAAGTGGAACTTAATTTTTAAATTTCCAGAGGAATGAAAACTTTACCTGTTGATCCAGTTTTCTCAATTTGGGTTAATTTCATCAAAAAAGCGCCAATAATAAATTGTTCTAGAAATTCAAAGAGCTTGAAGGGCATCTTTTTTCTTTGAAATTCGAAAGTTGAGATTTTTTCTACAAAGTATTTTTTTCTTTTGTTTACTTGCGTTTATTAGTCTTTTCCAATCTTCGATTGGCTATGTTCAAATTTTTGCTGTGCAATATCTAAGGCTAGATTGATTACTTTCGAAAGGATCACTCAATTAGATGTGAATTCAACAAGAGCGAAATGAAATTAGTTTAAGTTATTAGGTTAAGTTTATTTGATTAATCGAATCGCTTTTATGTATGTATATGCAGTTCAAATCTGTATTTGATATGTAAGTTAACAAATGTTCTGTACTGCCAATGGTTTCTCTTACAGCTAGCAGAGGGGGAGCAGGTAGCAATGCGGGATACTATGAGTCAGCAAATGGCGCTGGGGGATTCTACGGACATGAAAAGTATGGGCCGCAAGCAGAGGCTGCATTCAATGCCAGACCGAGGTCACCCTCTCCTGCAAGAACCAAGCCCGACCCCTATATGACATCTGCCGAGTTCGGTCGATACATGTCGAGATAGAGGGTGCAATTATTTTGTCAAAACAAACTAAAATCCTCTTAAAATTATATATTGGAGCTTAAACGCCGTAAATTCTGTTGAAAACATTCTTCCAATACTTAAGGTTGTCATTTCCCTCTGTTGTTAGCTGTCTTTGCATATGATGTAGTATCTGTTAAAAAAAAAATTTTTCATATTTATTGGTGTACAAAACTTATTGATCTCTTCGATTTCAAAAAGCTAAATATGCATGCTTAAAAAATTTAGTTTCAAAAATTCATTTATTTGAGCTATGTTTTGCAACGAATTTTGTCCAAAGTTTTGAGTTAGCGATAGAAGTCCAGCTATTTAAGTTGTTTTCTGTGATTATTTGAGGTTTGAAACTTGCAGCTTGTGTGAGCTTGACGTATCAAAAATAGTTTTTTATTTATAAGAGTCGATCAACGTATTTGATATGTAAGTTTATGAAGGCTCGAGTTTTATCTTTCGCGGTTTGACTCTTATGATTTATTTTTAAGTTCATTTTATTTCCTTTTTAAAAGATTGGCAAACTCCACTATCGAACAGCAAAAGTGTAAAGGTCACGAAAGTGGAATTTAATGTTCAGATTTTCCAGCGAAATAAAACATTTACCTATTGTTCCAGTTAACTCAAATTGGGTTAATTTAATCCAAAAAGTGTCAATTATAAATGGTCCTGGAAATTCAAAAGGGATCGAAGGGTATCTATTTTTTTCTTCGAATGGGTAAGTGTAATAAAAAACGTGTCTTGAATTTCGAAAAATCTTGAAATTCCAGGAGTGATATATTTTCTTTCAACGTGATGTATTTTTTTTCAACGTCTTATTTTTTTACCTGAGTTCATTGACAATTTTCAAACTTTCTTTTCTTTTGGCTATGTTTTTCACGAAAAAGAATTTTAAAAGTTCACGCTCATTTTCCTTTTTCACGCTTCAGCAAAGTGTATTAGTACGAACTTTTTTTCCCAACCTAATTCGCAAATGAAGTGCTACTTTTTTGCGGCACTTTGGAATAGGTAGGACGTGGTAGCAGTATAATATCATTTGTGCTTTGACATTTGATTAGTAAAAAGTTGACACAGCTGTGCCATTTTAATTCATCAAATGAACCAAAAAAAGTTATTTGCTTCAAGCAGCAGAACAATGATAAAAAAGTCGATTTCAAAAATTTTTTTATCTGAATGTATCTCGCAAAATGAATAATTACACTTACGAAGCAATGTGCTATAGTACGAACTTTCTTTTTTTTCCAACCTAAGTCGCAAATAAGTTGCGACTAAGTCGCAATTATTGTTGCGACTTAAGGCAACAGTATTTGCTGCGTCGAATTGGCTGCATCGAATAATTGGCAATAAGATATTTTGTTACACCTTTGATAGTAAGTTGCACCTTTACAGCTTATTGATAACATGTGCTTAGACATTCGAATAAGTTTACACAAGTGATGATTTTTAATTCATCAAGTGAACCGAAGGAAGCTATTTGTTTCAAACAACATAACGATAATAATGTCGATTTCAGAATTTTTCTAACTCAATATATCTCGCAATTTTTTAAAATGCATAGTTTATACGTAATGTGGCTTTATGATTTGCGATTTTTAAATGCAAAGTTGTATCTTTTTGTATTTGATGTTACTTTTGCTGCATCAAATGAAGCTTTTACGCAGCAAATGCTAATAATCAATGCAATTTATTAGCATATGTAGCTGTATTATTGGTGGCTAGTTTTTGGGGAATTTAAGCAACCGTAGCTGAGTTGTTGGTGCGTGAGACTCAAATTTTCTAAGTCGCAGATTCGAATCCGCCCTGTAGCCGAGTTTTTGCTAATTCGAGGCGTTTTTCTACTTTTTCGTATTTCACATGATAGAGCTGTTTTTTGGTCGTGTTCTCCTAAGTGTTTGCGAAGCACAGCTTCGCCTGTGTTTATACATAATTTAGCTGTATGCTATCCACTTTATTACATGCAAAATTGGGTCTTTTTGTGTTTGATGCTACTTTTGCTGCATCGAATTGGCATTTTCTTAGCATATGTAGCTGCGTTATTGGTGGCTAGTTTTTCGGGATTTTAAGCATCCGTGGCTGAGTGGTTAGTGAGTGAGACTCAAATTTTCTAAGTCGCAGATTCGAATCCGCCCTGTAGCCGAGTTTTTGCTAATTCGAGGCGTTTTTCTACTTTTTCGTATTTCACTTGATAGAGCTGTTTTTTGGTCGTGTTCTCGCGAGTAAGGCGAAGCTCGGCTTGGCCTCTGTAGAATTGTTTTCTCTCAACTTTACCTTTTCGTGGTTTGACTTTGGATTACTTTTTGAGTCGAGTTCCTTTTCTTTGCTAAAAAGAAGGCAAACTCTTCTATGAAACAGTCACTGTGAAGGTCACAAAAAAACGAGGCCAACTTTTTATGTCAAATGTGGATTTTGATTTTCAGATTTTTCAATGCAAAACTTTGTCTATTGATACAGTTTTTGCAAATTGAGTTAATTTTATCAAAAAAGTGCGATCATTGATTTATTTTCAGCGGTCTATTGGCTGTTTTTTCTAGTTCCAAAAAATTGAAATTATAAATTCGTATTATGAAAAAATTTGGTTGCCTGGTTTTTTGTATTGTTTGGAAGACTCTAAAAATTTGCAAAATGTGTATATTTTGTAAATGGCTTTAATACCAGCTCAAGAAGGAGCTGTTATTACTAAACGAGTCTTTTTTCATCGTAATCTGCCACTTAGTGATATATATTTTTAAAAGTTATCCATAAACGTTGTCAGGACTCTTACATAAGTGAAGCATGTTTGTCAACCGAGTCTGGTTCCAGTGTCAAATCCTAGATTCGGCGCAATTTCTTAGTTTTCAAAACTTATTGATCAAATTTGCATTTTTCCACAAGCGAGCTTGAAAGCGTAGTTTTCTATAATTTTTCATGTTTTATAGTGCAAAGTATAAACGTTAATTTTTCAACATGATATCATTCGTGGCTGCCGCCTGATGTCTTCGATTTAAGTATGCATGCGTCAAGGTAATGGAAGGCAAAGCGCCCTCGGCACGTGATTCAGATAAATGACTAGCTACGGAGGCCAGTATTCACTACTCCTAGTTTCAGGTTCTTTTTTACGCTTGCAATTGGCAATCATTATTAAATTGCAATGAAGACTTTTTAAGAGTAATGAACATAGTGAGTATTCTTATATAGGTCTTGATGATTTGTCTTGTTTTTGTTTCAGGAAAGTCTTTAAAATTTTTCACGCTCAATTGATGCAGTTTTCTTATCCAAGTAACTAATTCTCGAAGTGTTTAATTCTCTTCGAAGTACATCTTTGATTTTTGTTCCACCAAGTTTTTTTCGTCCCTGTTCATGAACAGTTTTCGGCAAAAATTTTTCTATTGATCAGTTTTTTTTTTCAAATTGAGTTGATTGCTGAAAAAATTTAATAATGAAGATACTTACTAATCAATTTAGAATTTGTCCAGATTTTCCAGTATGAGTTTATCCAGACTTTCCAGTATGAGTTTCCTTTCTGGGGGAGTTTCCGAATTGTCCGCATTTTTCCGCAAAATCAGCAATCAATCTTTTGATATGGTTAACCCGACATAAAAATTGCGTTGAAGTTGTACGGCTTTCGATTTGTTCATGCATGCTTTGAACTCATTTTCATCGAAAAATTCGCATCAAAAAATTCCAATTGATGAAGATGTAAAACGACTGTTGTAATTTTGAAGTTTTCACGTTCCAATTTTTTGGCAAACTCTTTATTGAAGTCTAAGTAGAAAAATCCATGGGTGGGAAACGTCATAATTTGATCCCTTGATATGTCATAAGTTGTGTCATGCCCACGGTTTTTCATTGAACGCCTTTTTGCGTAGTTTTTTTCTGATTAAAACTTCGTAGTTGGTCAAAAAGCTGATTTTTTTGTTCCAAATGTTTTCAAAAGGAAAGTCAATTTTGACTACAAACATTTTGGAAATAAAACTTCTGATATTGGAGTTCCTCTCTCTTTTTGATGGGAAAACTTTTCACCAATTGTGCAGATCAATACAAAATTTATGTAAATACTTTTAAAAGTAAGTTCCATAATTAAGTACCATCCCCTAAAAATGGCTTAGAATCATCATTTTGACCAGTCTTTCTGCCTAAATCTCATTGAAATAATACGATTTCTGCAGAATTTCTACGTACCGCGTTAAATATGCAATTCTGCACATTGAAAACGAATTTCATCAAACTCTGGCTATGAAATTTGTTGAAAGAGTATTCTGATATATCTTACTTAATAATTTTTTTATCGTGACAAATTAGCCCAAAATCGATACTTGTTTGATTTTTTAGCCAAGCAAAAATTGCGCAAAAATTTTGCTGATCAATTGCTGACAAAATTATATCAAAGTGAACACAGCAAAATTTTGCATTGAAAAATTTATTTTTGTTGAATAATCAAAAATGGTCATTTTTGCTATAAATAACACCAATTTTTCATTTGAAAATTTGAAAACGTTTCGAGCAAATTGTTGGAGATTATTACCCGCGTAAATGTGGTTGGGTTTCATATGAGGCCCAGTTTGATGTAATTTTGTCAACAATTGATCCGGTAGTTTTGGCGTATTTTTTGATTGAGTAAAAAAGCCAAAAACGATCGGTTTACCAAAAAACTCGCAAAAGAAATTCCACCATAAATTCTGTTTTTTCTTTCTCATTTTTTGAGAAAAAAAGCGTTTTAGTTTTCACGTTTTGTTCGTTTTGTCTGGATAATTTAAATCAGCACTAATACCGCCTGAGTACTCTCATTTAGACCCGTAGGAATCACTTGAGAGAGTTGCGGTTAAAAATTGGGAACCTCTGAGGAAACTGAAAAGTTCTGAAAGAATAAATTTCTATTTGATTTTGAAAATAATGGTATAAAAAGAAAAAAACTAGGTTCAAAGCTGCAAGTAGGATTGATTAAAAATTATTTTTTCCGCTCTTCTCAATTTTGCTTCAGTTTGGTTTTTTTCGAGACACATCGAGCTTTTTTCAATGATTTTTTTTGGAAAGGAAAATCTTCAGACAAAATCTGACAGAAAGCGTTCCGCATAACCTTTTTTTAACCCTTCAGCTATTTCTAGACTGCGTAAGTCGCTCATGGAGTTCATACTATGGCAGCATAGAGAAGGTTTCACAAGGGGATTTTAGAATCAATAAAAAGAAGAAAATTGAAATCATAAAATTCTCAGGCCTTATCCGATCAATACGAAACCAAGCTTTCGTTTTCAATCTGAAACAACTTCTTGCCGATTGAAATCCCTCATTTGAGTCATCACTGGAAATATCTATTGGTGACTCTGTAAACCAAGCACTATTGTGAGAATTGAATCTGCGTTCAAGATTTTCTGGCCAGCCGTTACCTTCATATTAAATCTTTCCAGCAATTCAAAACACCATCCACCGCTGTCAGAAAACTCATTTGGTTGAGCAACTCGTCAATTTTGAGCAAATCTTCAAGTTCTTCGCTAATCTTGCAGGAGTTTGTCGATCAAGAGTGCCCGTCAAGAGTGCTACTTCAGTTACCAGTTTGACTAGCTCGTCTCAATCGGTGATGTTTGCTCCATCACAGCTTGGCATCATTTACCAAACCCATCCAACAAAGTACTCTTCGGCACGTGCTTGAACAATTCAAAACGACTATTCACATCATTTTGATAAGTTTTGTTCATTTCAAAGCCTAAAAACTTTATTAAAACTGACATTCTCGTTGTCATATAGCGCAGTATCGGTGTTTCAAGGGGACTACCTGTTCTCCCGCAGTCTAATTTACTACTATTAATTAGTACCCGTCGGTGTTACTGAGTTATTCACGGCTCACCTAGGCTCTCTACAATCTCTGTTGAAAGATTACAGGTGATTTATCTATCTTGAGTTATCATTCTCTTATGATATCCATTTCATATGCAATTAATTTTTGTTCCTTTTAGATAGTTTTTAAAACAAAAGTTACCAATCAGTCTGATATCTCATTCTGCAGGTAACATCTGGTAACAGAACAAACCTGTTACGTGTGCCGGTATTTTGGGGAAAAAATCTTCAGAGCCTCTGTTTCCTTGGGAAATGTGGATCGCCCTATTATTTTTAGCAACTTCCCTGAAAGAAGGCGGTGACCCGATCCACCAGGTCCAATTCAAAACAATTTATTAACCTAAGCCAGAATCAGTACCATAAGACGGAAGCGGCAGATAAAAACAAAAGAAGGCTAGTGAAGTGGCAGCTATTCGGAAAAATATCGAAGCAAAGGATGACCGCAAAAGGAATTCACGAAGCTGAAAATACAGTGAAATCAAGACTATTTTTCGCACTTGTTAAAGAAAAAGAGAAGCGTTTCCTCCAACTGATCTCAAAACGGTAAGTTTTTGCGACTTCCACGACCTTTGTGTATCACTATTCAAACGAGAGAAGAACTAAATTATTCATAGACTGCAAAATTACGATGCGCACCAAGGCGGTAAAGAAGGCGTTGAAACTTTTTATCTTCCTTTATCAAGACAAGCTGCAAAAAGCGGCTGTTCTTAGCTCATCGAAAAAGAAGTTATTCAAGAACTATTGATTGCCAAAGTGAAATTGACCGATAGCATCAAAACAGGAACTACGGTAGATGAAAATCCTAAATCAGTATTGCTACAAGAAAAAGTTTTGCCAAATCCATTGTCCTACGGAAGCAAAACTTGTTCGGGAATGGAAAATCAAATTCAAATTCCTTTGAAATGAAACGAGAGCCCACTATGTCGTTACATTCAAAGAACAAGGTTCAGAATAGATTGAGTCGAACTGTATAAAATTCCTGATGTCAGAATCGCAGGAGCAATCAATCGCAACACCAGAAGTCAGGGAAACTCAAATTCAACAAAACGTTGTTACTTTTGAGAAAGAAAATTCACTGATGCAAAAGGACTCACTGATGCAAAAGGACTCTAAAGCAAGACAACTGTTCATTCAAGAGTATCCGTCGCCCCATCTTGCGTAGAATTTAACCCAAAACCGATCAAATTGTTTGGAACGTTATTCGAAGATATCAGCTCACATAGTTGGGTCAAAGAACTTGCCAAATTTCTAATAATCGAAAAAGAACGCGATGTGAACAAGGGTTTGAATTGCAACAGGATTTAGGACAAAACAGCTGAAATTTTTCACTACAATAGTCACAGTAAGTGAACCACAAAAGTTACCAGAATCAGAGATTTTAAAAGAAAGGGGAGGAATTTTACGTCCAAAAGTTCAACGACATTTTTAACAGAAGAGGTAGTTCAAAGAACCACAAAGTCTTTTACCCAGCTCAAGCGAAAAACAGATGATGTGCTATACTTTTCCAAAAGAAATTAGGACAGAAATCAAGAAGTAGATGAAGAAAGGGCACATCGTTAAATTAGACAAGTCCTTAACGCCAACCCCTTGAATCGCCAAATTTTCAAAAGCAAAAGCCAAATGCCCAGTTTATTGGAGGTATTTGAATCAGCAGCTCAAATGATTACTTCTGAGTCAGCAGAAATTTGGTTCAGTTCTCTAGATCTAAAGTCTTCAGTCAGCTGAGTATAGACAAGTCCATCAGTTAGCATCGCAATTTCTTTAATGTATGAGGGGAGTTTACGGGCTCATAAATAATCAAAACAGAATTTTACGGATTGGCCGGTGTGCCCAAAGAAATTAATAATGCCATGTACAATACAATCGTCGGCATCCCGGGATCAATCTGTTTCTTAGACAAGATTTTATAAGCATTCAAAAGTGACACAACGAGTCACAACAAGATAGTTGAAAAAGTGCTACGAAGAACACACGCTAAAGGGTTTGCTATAAGCCTGAGTGAATGCGGATTTTCACAAGAATCTGTAACATTTTACAGTTAGAAGCTGTGTTGATTCTATCACCTCCAAAGACGTTTACCCAACTAAGTTTTTTATGGGAGGGTTGAATCACCTCTCTGGCTTTATAACGAAACTGCAGATGACCACAGAAGCTATTAGACCGCCGTTAAAACTGAGCAAAAAAACTCAAATTCGTGGGGGAAAACCTAAGACAAAGCATTCAAAGATCTACAACAGATGATTAGCGATATCATCAAAACATACTATCATAGTGCAAAAATAAAATCAAGAATGAATTGCGACGCCAGACACAAAAGATTAGATGCTATATAAGAGCCGAAAGTCAAGCTGGTGATCTGAGCAGCAATCGTCTTCACATCAAGATTTCTGAATGTAGCAGAACAGAAACACAGCACAAATTAGTTCGGTTTACTCGCATTAGATTGTCATTCGCATGTTTTCAAAACTACTCTTAAGGAAGGCAATTTTACATTTAATCGATCCTGAAGCCATCATATCAATTTTTACCAAAAATACAGATAACAGTATACGTTAATCGAAATTAAACACATAGGCAGACTATTTTATACCATTTGAGTACAATATTTTGCAGATAGCAGAGGAAAAATTAATAAAACCGACTGATATTACGTGACCCGCAGTTGACCACCCCGTTAACACCAATTTATGACGAGAAAAATTGTTTTTAAATCAATCAAAACCTGTGAGAAAAAATACTAGCAAGGTAAAGGCAGAGAGCCGTTGGAGGTTGTCGGATCAGATATTGTCAGTATTTTTGAAACAAAATCTGTCCAACAATGTAAGATTTTGCCTCAAAAGGGCGTCTTTTTGTCTGGACCATTGAGAAGAGCTCTGAAAAAAATATCGCAAAAAGGGGCACAATTACTAGCAATTGCGGAGGCCAGTATTCACTTGAATGAAGGTTGCCCTCAAACAGAAGGCGGAAAATAACATAATAAGGAGAACATACGTTTTCAACACCGATAGCTGAAACTACTAATTTTGATTTTGAAACAGCATTAAGAAGTTGCATAATCGACGCTTTGAAAACCAGCCCAAAACTTCAACAAAACAGCCTCTTATCTCTTTCGAGCACATCTTTCTTTTGCATTACAACACTTAACTATTTCCTATCCCTATTTCTCTGCCTGCCGAAATTAATGTTGCAACCAGCAGAAATTATACTTTTTTCAATTTCAAAAGATCTGAAACACCTCAACAATTCGACAAATAAAGGAATTTGCATTCAACTATCCTTAGTCTCAGCGCAAACAGTTTCAACTGAAATCTGACGCAGACGTGAAATCAGAATAACAAAGTGTCCAAGATCACAGCAAAAAATCATAAATTAAGGAGAACACAAACTTTTTCGTGAATTGAAACAAAGGACAAAATTTGCCCCGATAGGAGAAACTACTAGTCTTGATTATGAAAGAAACGCATTGAGAAGTTGCACTACATCCAAGACAATCCACAATATGAAAACCATTGTAAAACTTCAACAAAACTGCGTACTATCTCTGTCCAGCACACCTTTACCCTACAGCACAACATTTTAAAATTCCTTATTCCAATTTCTATGCATGCTGAAATGCAGGTTGCAATCAAAAGAAATCAAACTTTTTTCTTTTTCAAAGGGTCTGCACCATTGGTATTAAAATAAAATCTGACGCTTGGTATAGCTTGGTCATCGAAATACATTTTTCTAAAATTCTATCCTATTTGTAAAAATAGCTTAGGAAAATCTGTAATTTTTTTCATAAAGTTTTTTCAAAATGTTTTTATTTTAAACCTACAATTTTAATCAAACTTGAAACTAAAATGCTAATCAAACTCGATTCAAAATATTTGGCGTTGATTAGCTCGTCCTTGTAATCAAGCTCGATTCAAAGCTGTAAAGTAACTGCAAAATATCAAAAATCTAAATGAAATGAGTTTTTCTTTTCGAAGATTTCAATAAAATTGGCACCTTCGGGGCTTAATGTGTCAACAATGAGAGCTCTTTTGATTTCCATTAATGCACATACAAACGGCAAAAATCTTCCAAAACAAATCAATTTTCTCATGGTTTGTCATCTTTTCCTGTTGTCTAAATTTTTTAGTTCAAGTGAAACTTATGGTTTTTTAGAACGTTTCAAGATATGCCGAATTCGTTCTACACTTTGTTGAATCTGTCCTATTTTTTGTTCATTTGTCTTTTTTTAATTTTTTTTTTTTTTTTTTTTCATTTCAGTTTTTGCTTGTTCATTCAACAAAAATTAGGAGCTGAGAACAAGAAGTTGATGAAGGAAGGGCATATCATTAAATTAAACAATGGTACCAGCGACCTTTTTGCGTAATTCTAGTCGTAATACTAGCGAAGAATGGCGGATTGGTTAAGTTAGCGATGAACCTGAGTTTTTCTATTTTAGACGAGTTTTCAGTAGCAATAAAAATGACATCACGAGTCACAATCAGGCATTGAATCGTTTTCCCGTTTTATATAGAAACTGCAGATGACGAGAGAAGCTACTAGACCGTAGCTCAAGTTAAGTAACAAACTTAAATTCTTGTGGAGAAAACACAAATCAAAGCACTCAAAGATCTACTACAGATCGCCGAAAGCACCAAAATATACCCTTATAATGCAGCCAGAAAATCAAGAATGAAGTGTGACGCTAGTCACAAAAGATTAGATGCTATATTAGAGCCGGAAGTCGTACCAGGGATATGAGCACAAATTGCCTTCACATCCGTTTTGCGGAATGTATTGAACATAAACACAGCTAAATTGAATTAGAATTATTTGCAGTAGGGTAGTCAAGCGAAGTTTTTCAAAACTATCTTTAAGGAAGTCATTTTTTAATTTTTAACCGACCATAAAGAAATTCATATCAGCTCTTACCAAAAGTAGAGATAACAGATGTGCAGACAGGTTTTTACTTGTCGATTAAAATAATCCACATATAGCAGGGAACATATTGGTATGGCCGATCACTTGTCACGAAGTTGCCCGCCAGATAAACGCCAAAAATTGATGATGAATTTGAATTAAATCAGTTAGAAACTCTAAAAAATACTGCCAAAATCTTAACCAGCGAGTTAAAGCCACAAACCGTAGGAGGGCGTCGGACTAGATGATGTCAAATATTTTGAATCAACAGGATGAGCTGTTTCCACAAGATGGCTTCATTTAGCGGGATTCTCGCCCCGACCAATGAGAAGAGTTCTGCGAAGTTACGAAATTCGGCAAAAGGGGGGCACAATTACATACAAACTTCTCGGCCAATCAGAAGACGACGCGATAATTCGTTCAAAATGAGTCACCGAGTTTAACAATCACAGAGCAGTATGTCTGAAATACATTTTATCGGACCTTTGTTTTTTTTTTTCAATTAGTCAGAATTCTCTTGAATCGTCCATCAATTCTACAATTTACTCAAAGTCTAGTTTACAGTTTCCAATTGCTTCAATTAACCCTGATCGACAAATGTTTATTCTAAAGTCGTCTCATAAATGTAATTCATTCAAAATCAACATTTTCAAAGTCGAATCAATAATTATTTCATTTTTTAGAAAGTGTCCTTTAAAAACAAGTTTAATTTCCTGTCCTTGCTGAAATTTGTGAGGGATAGGAAAATCAAAAAACTGAATTTTATTAGGACAGATTACTGTGCTGGGTTAAAAAAAAATGTAATGAAAAGGGTATGAGTCATATTTTCTTCCAGTAGGAAGCCACCGAGATTGTGGTTTGGTTGAACGTAGTATGTAGGCAATTAAGAGGAAGTTAAGGCGGAAACCGCATACTTTCTTTTCACTTATCAGAGATACATTGATTGATTTGAATCGTGAGCACTACTAAGCCAGAGAAATACCAACCTCAGGGGAGATGCGTGAACAATCAGATTCAAGGTGTTGGCTGAAGGCCATGTGAATAGACACCTTAACGAAGCAGACAAAAATTATTGGTATTTTGGAAAATTTGGAAAAACCAGCCAACGATCTGCGACAGCCAAGAAGGCATCTCACAAATGCAGAAGAATGGGAAAATTTGAGACCGCTGATTGAGAGGGTTCTAAAACGCAGCCATTCTAAGAAACGACCTACACCCAGGCACCCTAAGATTCAAAATGGAAAAAATAAGCTGGTTCAGGACTTTAAACAAATTAGAGTTTCACTTTATCTACTATATAAGTCAAGTAACAGTATTTTGTAGAGTATCAGATCGCAAATCCGGATGTTCTTTATTCAAATTATTCAAAGGAAAAATTGTTCATGTAATGGACCTTACCAAAATAGCCGATAAAGCCAAAGTAATCAAGAAAAATCAGCTTTTCTCAAAGCCTAAAAATCAAGGGGTAAATTATCTGATTTAGATCTGACTTTTAAAAGAGGACTCCATTACACATGTGTAGCTACCCTTTTGGGCAAGAGCCAGACAAAATCCAGGAACAAGCCAATCTTCATATGACCGAGATACGACCTATCGTCAGTTTTGGTTCAGAAGGAAAGTCTAATAGGGGCGAATCAGAAGGTAACGTATCGAAAAATCCGTAACTAAATAAAGTCCGGAGCTACCACCTGACACGATCTTTTTATTAGCTCTCCATAAGCCGTGAAACCAGACGAGGTGAACCAAAGTTCGCATAGAGGTTATCAGTGTCCACGAAGTTCCTGTTGGATTCAGTATCACATAATTGATTCTCAAACACAACTGAGTCTCATAACGCCAAAAATATTAGAAGCACCGTCGATAATTGCTGAGGCCAGTGTTCCCTTAAGAGAAAAGTGATCTCAAATTAAAATCACACTAGAAAAAACACACGTAATAATGTGAACTAAAGCTAGTGACAAAATTATTACCGATAGATGAAACTACTTATCTTGTTTATAAAACGAACGCATCCATGAAATTGCACTACATCCAAGATAATCAAAATTTTGAAAACCAACCTAAAACTTCAACAAAATAGCGTCTCATTTTTTTCCAGCACACTTTTAGTTTATATAAAACAACTCATGAAAAATATCAGAGATAAAGGTGAACTAAATTATTTCATTTTTAGTGTTTCAACAAAATTGGCACTTTAACAGCGTGAGTGTTTCTGAATTATTATTATTTTATATTTTCAGTAATTCGTATACTGACGGTAATGAACTAATGATCCTCTGAAAGCGGTCGAGCAAATAATTTTTTTTTCTGCATCAGCAGTTTTATGTTGTGAATACGTTGTGTTTTAGTGCAAAAACAATGGTTTCTGGGGCGTTTGAAGATATACCGAACTAGTGTACTTGAGTTCTAGACTTTGTCCTAACTGTCATACTTCTTTTCATTTTAATTGTTGTTTCCTTTTTCTTCACTGCTGTTAGTTTGTCGCTTCTTTTCGGCATCATCAACCACTCCCAAGCGAGAACAAGCGCAAGTTTCACCGCCGGACGGATTATGTAGCTCTTTAAACTTTGCAGTGCGGTCGACTGGGCTACGCGGTCTTTTTCGAAGTCAAGTGTTCTAAATGCGGATAAAGGCTAAAGACTTCGGGAATTACTGGACCCTATTATACACATTAAAACCGTCTGTGTTAAGTTCTCGCACTGGAGACGCTTGTGGCAGGGCTCGCTTTTTAAGACCTGGTTTGTACTCACCTAGCCATCGCGAGAAAGTCTTTAGCAAATGCCTGCTCATGCCAATGTTTTTAGTCAAACTTGAACTCAGAAGTCAAAAAAGGTATACCGGATTTGTTTGACCTGGCAGGAAGAGAGTAATAGTAATAGCTTCCCGTTTACCGGGATTAATTTTTACTGGAAATTAATGTTTGCGCGCTTAAAATTTGCTCCGTCAAGCAGAACGTTGTATTGAAAAATGCTTTTGTTAGTTTGCGAGTTCCAAGCCTTAACAAACGGTCACCAAGACCGTACCATACCTCCCAGGAGCCACAATGGTATTGGGGCACCAGGTGGCTTTTATTTCCAGTTATGCCTTCGTGTTCTTAGTGGCTGGGAGCTTTGTGAATCCAAGTTTCAAAGCGCACCAAGAAATTCATCACGCCTAATTTTGTACCATTATCCAGTCTCATAAGTGAAAAATTTCCTTAGTAGGCATTGTACCTCTCAACCCTCATGACCGCTCGTGTCGTCATGCAGGTGAAAAGAAAAGCCAACCAAATCTCCGAGCTTCTGCTAACAGATAGATCTCTAACATTAATAATAATAAGTTATAACGTCCTTTATCTTAGGTGGTCTACTCACTACCACCACATTTCCCCCTCTAGAAAGTTTCAACAACGTTTGAAATTCTCTTACAAGATCACAATAAACAAAATTCAGTCAATGAATTTAAAAGTTTTTGGGATTAAATTTTCTTTCCTTGTAGTTCCATTTTACTAGTCGAGAATGTTGGTCTCCTAAGTTTCCTTCTCGGTGATGGTGACGTTGTATCTTCTGATGATAACGGAATTTCCCCTGGCGAAATTGGAATAGTTTGTGACCCTTGTTTCTCTTGTACGTTTTTGACCGAATGTTTTAGTGGGCTTCCAAAGAATTGTGTCTGCCGCTTACTTCTGCCCGACGACCTTGAGTTGTTCGACACCTGTGAATCGTTATCGCCTTCTCCGTTTCTTTTCTCCCTTTTCTTCTCTGGTTTCCTTCTATCTGCTGATTTGTCATCCTCCGATTTCTTTTCCGTTGTTTCTGATGTTATTCCCATCTTTCCGTCTAATTTTTCTTCCTCGTTCTGTGAAGTATTTGACTTCTCTGTTGGCGTCTTACTCTGGGTCCCCTCCATATTGTCTTGCGACTTCTCCTTCTTTGTTGTCGGTACTGAGGGAATTGGACAGTTTATGCTTTCTTTCGATTGATTCTCAATTTGCATTTCTTTTGTTCCGGCTGGTATTATGGAGATTGGATATTCTTCTGTCGACTGTGCCTCTAATCTATTTTCTGCTGATGGTACTACTTGCACCTCGTGTTCTGGGGAGCTGCTTGATGACATGATTAGGTCTATTACTCCTCCACTCGGTACTTCTTTAAGTACATTTGGCGATGCTACATATCTGGAAGCTAAGGTTGGCGGGTTCTTTCTCGCTGTCTCCGTCAGCGTGGAATATAGTTTCATCGTCTTCGCATGTAGTCTATCCAGTTTCTCGGATGGCCTGTCAAGTGTTATATTTTCCGTGTCTGAATTTTCTGTTGACGTTGAAACCGGTGAGACGTCTGGTCTCGGCAGGATATGAACCGGTCTGTTTGGTCCACTTGAGCTGCACTGATGTAATGGTTTCCTCGGCGTGCTTGCGGCTGGTGTCTTCTTTCCTAAACCTGAACAATATGCTGACTTGAATTTCGGTTTAAGTGATATGTGGTTTTTTCTAATTACTTTCCCATTATTGGTAATGTTAGTATTCTTAGTTACTTTAACAATTTTCCCATTAAACCGCTTGAATAAAGGACGTCCCGATTTCCTGTCTAATATTTTCCGGTATACCACTACTTTCTCCGGATAGTGAATAAGATCGAATTCTAGATTACTTGTTTTCGTCCTGTGCTCTGGCACCTCCGGTTCTACTCTAAATCTTAGAGTTCCTTGATTCAAGTAGCTTCTGAGGCTTGCTGCTAATAATGGGTTTCTTTCAGTCAGTTTTCTCAATGCCTCAGATCCCTCCTTGTGTGAAAGATGTCTCCTGTGCAATTTTCAGTCCGATGCTGCCTTTGCCAGATTTTCCAATGCCCTGATACTCTCTGGTTCTTCTCCAGTCCTCTTCATTTTTGGTGACACGTCTCTGCTTGCCATCCCTTTCTTCACCACCTTTAATCTAGTCCTTGAGTCCGCCAATTCTCGCATCTCCTCCGGCTTCAATAGTGATCTCTCCAGTCTCTGTTGATCTAGATTTAATGAACATTTTAGTTTATCCCTGAAATTAGACCATTCCGTATTCGGTTTCCGTCCGAAATGAAGTTCGAAAGGTGACTTCTTAAGGATGCTGTGACGTGATATTCGAATATCTTCCAAAATTGACTTGACTGCTGTTTGTATATCCTCAAAACTTGGGTCCAATTGCATTGTGCCTAGTTTTCTTTTTATGGTTTGAATACATCTTTCTACTAATCCACACCCCCGGTGGTCTCCTACTGGGCAAAAGATTTGATTTATTCTCTTCGATTTACAAAATTCTGCTACTTTCGCATTTTTGAATCCCGAATATTGATCTGTCCTTAAATTCTTTGGTATGGTATGTTGGTGTACGTAGTTTTTTAAGAATTTGAGTATTTTTTCGCTCCCCGACTTCCTGGTGATCATGGCGGAAGGGTATTTCGAAAATCGATCAATAGCGACTATTATGAATAGTTTCTTTCCCTTAGAATCGAACATTGGGCCAGCAAGGTATATTTGTAATTCCTCGTTCACCTCTGATAATTCTGGTAAGGGTTCTGCCGAATTGAATGTTTTAGACGTTTTAAGGTTCTTACCATACGCTGAACATGATCTGCAGGTTTGGCATAAATCAATGATATCCCTATGCATTTTCGGCCACCACAGATATTGCGCCGCGTCCACCATTGCCTCTTGTCCTGGGTGTGTTCTGTGCAATCGGGCCATTACTGCTCTCTTCAGACAAGTTGGTATTGCCACTCTATTGTCAATAATGATGCAGTCGTTGATTACTGAGGCGTCGTCCCAAAAGTTTGCCATGTAGCTGCCCAATCTCAAGAACCCTTCTCTATCCTTCGCTAGGATGTGTTTCCTTAGTTGGCCTAACTGGCTGTCTTCCGTCGTGAGTTCCCCCAATAGATCCTCATCGAGTATGTTATGGAGGCCTGTGGTGAATGATTTCTTGTTTGTGTTCACTGGAGCTTCTTGTTCTTTCTTCTTTCCAACTTTATCTGCTATCATGTTGACCCTCACTGTCCTCTTCATTCTGTTCGTTCTGAAGTTTGCCAGCATTTGGGCGTAGTGCATCTTGTTCTTGTTTACGATATTGATCCTTTTCCTTTTCCTGCTCTCGGTTATCATCTCCACTGTCTGTCTTGTTTCTGCTCTATTTCTTTCCTCAATCGGGTTTATCGTCTGTTTTATGGATGGCAGGATAAATTTACTCATTTTCCTCTGAAAATTTTGTTTTGTTGAGTTGATTATGAGTTTATTTGAGCTGTTGATGTTTAAGTTTAAGGTCGGGGACAATGAAATTTGTATATTTTTGGCTGAATATAACTCCATTGCTTCTGATTGGTTGGATTTTGTTACGACGCCCTCTCGTGGTGAACTGGTTAGATATGGCGTAGTTGTGAATAAATTAAAATTTGACGAATCTGATTGGTTACAATTTTCACCGCATGGCTTTCCGCCCTCTCGCGGTGAGTTGTGCATTTGCATATCTTGTTTTGATTGGTTGTTGTTTTTGCCGCATAAATTTCCGATCTGTACTTGAAGGATGTGAATTTGCATACATTGATCTGATTGGATAGTGTCAGTTCCGCATGACGATACGCCCTCTTGCGGATGTGTGAACATTTGCATATCTGATCCTGATTGGTTGATACTTGCTCCTTCCGAATCGGATGTTTTGTTACTTTTTGCGGTTCTGCATCGAGGATCTGAATGGATAAATTCTTTGTACGAGATATCGACGCCCCCTTGCGGTGCTTTGGAAATTGGGTGTTCTCCTCCGTTCTTCCTCCCAATTAGTGTAAATCTCTTTAGAATTATCCTGTTTTCCTCTAGGTGGGCCTTGACTAATTGGATTTTTTCAATTTCTTTTGTCGGCGCTGGAGTGTTAATCACCCTACATGCCTCATCAAAGTTTTCGATGGCTTTGACTACAAATTGTTTGTCGTATTTTGATGTAGGTGGTCCCTCAAATTTAGGGCTTCTTGATAAGTAATCTGCCATTCCTATTTTAGCTCCTGCGATGTGAGAAATTGTATATTCGAATGGTAGCATTCTGTCTGCCCATCTTGTCAGTTTGGATTGATATATTTTGTTGCCCCGATTTTCTGTTAATGCTGTGACTATGGCCTTGTGGTCGGTTAATATTTGGAATTGGTTTCCCAATAAATAGTTTCTGAAGAATTCACATAACCCTACCACCGCTAGTAGTTCTAGCTCGTTAGTACTGTACTTTTTTTCAGCTGCATTCAAAAATTTTGATGTGAATGCGATTGGTACCCATTTGTCCGGTTCCAATTCTTGCTCTAATGCAGCCCCCAATCCTTTGTGACTGGCGTCACATTTGATCCTACATTGTTTGGTGGCATCGTAATGGTGCATTTTTGTTATGTTGGCGATTATTTCCAGGGTTTTCTTAAATGTATTGTTTGCTTCTTCACTCCAAATGAATTTTTCTTTGTTATCCGCCTTCAATGATGGGCGTAATGGTTCGGTGTGTTTTTGGAGATTGGGTATGAATCTGGGCATGTGATTGAAAATACCCATGAATGATCTCAGTTGTTTCAGAGATTTTGGCAGTTGTAATGCCATTACTGCTTCTATCTTTGAGTGTTTTGGTCTCACTCCTGTCTCATCTATCTCGAATCCCAGCCAGATTAGTTTTGTTTTTGAAAATTCGCATTTGCTGAGTTTTAGCGCAAATCCTTCTTTGTCTAACCTTGACAGGACTTTGTCAACTATTTCATTGTGTTCTGAGACTGAACGTTTTGATACTATTAGTATGTCATCTAAGAAACAGAAGACTCCTTGAATTTCTTGGATTGTGTTGTCCATTGCCTTCTGGAATTCCTTTGGCATGTCTGTTAGTCCATAAAATCCGGTTTTGAATCTGTAAGTTCAAGTAAACTCCCCTGGAAGTTACAGTGTTTGCTCACGGATTCGTCTAATGGGAGTTGACTGAAAGCGTACTTTAGATCTAATGACGTAAACAAGACTGTGCCCTCTGTCTTGGTTGTAATTACTTGGGCTGCTGAGTCGAGTAGTTCTAATAAATTTGTCATCTGAAATTTTTTTTTGAAGATCTGTGAGTTCATTGGTTTTGCGTCCATTGCTAGTTTCACCGTGCCGTCTTTTTTTGCTGTTATGACTACTGGAGCTACGAATTGATCACTTGTGCATTTATCAAATTTTACTATGTGGCCTTCTTTTATGAGTTTCTTAATTTCCGCTCCCACTTTGGTTTGAATATGGATTGGCACTCTTCTGCCTTTTTCCTGAATTGGGATCAATGGTGGTTTAAATGACGTGAATACCTTGTGGTTCTTTGAGCGTCCCAATCTATGGAATACGTCATTGTATTTCTTAGTGAATTTGTTCCTCCAAAAGGTCGATTCGACTGATTCATTTTCTTGCTCTTCTGAAATTGCATTTATTGAATTTTTGGGTGGTTATAGTTGAGTTGTTACTATTCCCAGGTCTGGTTGGATGTCTAAGCCCAATAAACATCTGGTTCTATTCTCGGAAATTAAGAATTTCGCTCCTTGTAGTCTCCATCCATTTGAGTAAATGTCAATTTCTAATATTCCGAAGAGTTTTATCGGTTTGTGGTTGTAATCTACGTACGTTGTGGATAACGGATTCTTATCTAGTGATATGATCTTTGCGTTGGGGTCTTTCTGTAATAGAGTTTCAGCTGTACGTTTGTTTACAAATGATGCTGGGCTTCCAGTGTCGACGGTGGCGCTAAATAAAGAGCCTCTTGTTTTTAGCGTTGTTCTTAGACACTTAGTTTTCCCCGTTGCAGAGTTGATTACTTCTAGATTCTTGACTGTTTCCGTTTGTAGTGATGCTTCCGAGATTTTTAGGACTGAGTAGTTCTCTTCGCTGTCTGAGTCTATGAAGTTACAGTCCTCTTCTTCGTCCGGATCTGGTTGTTCGACATTGGCCACTTGATTACTGTTGCAGCATTTCGCAAAATGTCCCTTTTTCCCACAATTTCTACATGTTGCTCTTCTGGCTTGGCATTTAGATTTGTGTTCGTGTGTGAATCTTCTTCCACAGAAATAGCATGGTTTAGATTGAGTGTTCGACTGGTCTTGCTGGTTTTTGGGTTTGAAATTTCCTTTCCCTAGCGCTCTATTCATTCTGTTTTGGACATTGTTTTTCGACTGGATGGACATCAGTGGTTCTTGTTTGACCCGAAACTGGTTAGATGAGTTTGTGAAGTTCGCTGAATTGCTCGTTGTAGATGGGTTTTGCTTTTGGAGAGTGCTCGCTGTCACGTATCCCTTCTCCTGAAGTAATGCCGATTTGAGGGTATCACCTACTGTGGCTCCTGGTCTAATGCAAAGTTCTCTTTGTATGTCAGAGAATCTCATTTTTGCAATAAAGATGTCGCGAATGACTTCCTTCTCTATCTCCTCTGTCCATCCACATTTTGAAGCTTGTCCTGCTAGGCGGAGGTAAAATGGTTCGAGGCTTTCCTTGTCCCCGTGCGATGCGTTGTAGATTTCCATCCTTTCTATGATATAGTTCTTTTCCCGTTTGAATAGTTGTTCGCAAGCATCATGGAAAAATTTGAATTTTACTGTGTTTAGGTTGGTATGTGCATGTTGTTGAAGGAATCTTTTCTTCCCTTTGTTTCCCAAGGCGAAGAATAACCTTGACTTCATCTGCTTGTGAAAATACACATTTGGACTTATTTTGGGTCTCTTCTTTCTTCGTTCTTCGTTCGCTTCGTTTGTTCTCCTGATTGCCGCTTCATTTCTTGCGGTTCTACTGTCCGCTTCTTCTGCCGTTTCTGAATTTGGAATCTGTTCAGGTCTTGGTGGGGGGTCGTCGTGTACTTCTGCCGGATCTGTAAGTAGGATATTCGGGTCACAATTTTCTTTGAGTGATACGGCGAGGAAAAATTGGCCTATCCACACCTCCCAAGGATAAGGAGGTTCGGCTGACGGTTTACCCCAAAATGAAGGGACACCTAGCAGTTCCGTCCTGTCTTCAGAAGAAGAAACTGCTGGCTGCGCCATGTGATAATCCCTAAATCTTATCTGAAAACTAGACTAATAAGACAGTTGAATTAATAGTAAAGTTTAATAAGTAAGTATGGATCAAAGAATAGAAGATAACTATAACCTCTCAATAATTAACACAGAGTGAGTTTCAGTCTTTAGCACCATCAAGTTGTTAGAACAATCAACGTGATTGACAGGTCTTTAATTGGTGTTATTCAAATGATCTCTAACATTAATAATAATAAGTTATAACGTCCTCTATCTTAGGTGGTCTACTCACTACCACCACAAACGGTTAAATGGAGCATAGTGTTAGAGGCTAATTTTGTTCCTGGCTATTGCTCTTATTAATCAGCCGAAATTTTGTGCTGGGATTAGATCGACATCTATTTTCGTAAGAATGAAGGTGTTACAGTTTGCAAGTACAGGTATGATCTTTGAAACCACGTCACTCAGTTTCGACTTACGTTTAAGTTCTTTTCTTACCTAAGCTGAAATTTTAAAAGCTTCTTCGGATCCTACAAATTCTGAAGATATGTAATATCAGATAGAATTGATTCCATCTGCGGAATTGATTCCATCGATAGTAAGCTTCAATTCTCGTCTTTCAAAAAATTGGCGCCCAGCAAGGCTTACAGACATGGATGAATTGCTGTCACAGATTCTGTTGCATTTAGGTATTGAACTTTTTTTTTGGATTTAAAGCATTTTCGGAACAGTCCATTATCCTGAAAACAAGCGAAACATAGCTTAGATCATATACATAGCTTGTCTCTTTTTGTGAGTTTCTTCGCTTTGAAAACGATGAAAAATTGCCCATGTTGTGTCCGCTCATAGGAAGTAAATTAGTTAATTGCGGATTACCGCTGAGTATCATCTTCAGTTCACGGTTAACTTGATGTCGGATGCAAGTCTTCATATGCGATCGCTCTCTTCTGTTACCACTCACCACAGAACTCAACAATTAACGATGATCGGGACCAACGCTGTCTAACTATTTGCAGTAAAAGTAAATCAGTGCTAGAAGTAGCAGTTAACTAATTTATATTCTCTTTAGTTGTGCAATCAAGCTAAAGTCTAATTTGCATCTTGCTTGTGTGAAATTTCCCCTAGTATTTTTTCTTCAATTCAATCTGCTCCATTTTCCTTTCTATTTTTTGATGATCAGCTTCCATTTAGTTTTCTTCACAGCCAGACTGTTTTGTCGCCCTCTTCTTTTTCTTTCAAAGCTGCCTCGTTTGCATTTCTACCTCTTGTTTTTTCGCAGATTTGGTAGCTTTCCTTCTAACTGGATGTCATTGAACTTGCTCTCAATCTCACAAATATCTTGCTGGACCTTAGATCAATTATCATTCAACATCGTCCTCCGAGTTGTAACAATCCTGGTATAACAAACTCCGTTTGACGAGTAACTTGACCATTTGAACGAGTTGTGTGGTGTAAGTTTTCTTTTAATCCCGATAGAAGTTTACTTGAATCTCCACTACTTTTTTATAGGCTTATCAAAATTTATTCCTCAAAATAGTTTTTCAAAAACACTTGCGTTTTCTTACCAGACTCTTATTGCTCATTCTTCTTTTGCTATTATCGATTGCTTCTTCAAAAGAACTAATTAAGTCTAACAATTTTTTTTCATGTACATTAACTTCTCATCATTAAACTTAGGAACTTACGCAGAAAATTGTTCAGTCAAAAACAGTGTTTCAGAAGCAAACTCAATACTCTCTTCCTCGATGATGGCTGGCTGTTTGGGAGTTCAAAAAAAACAAGGCAAAATTAAGCAGCTAGTAGTTTGGATCGTTTTTTTCTCAAGTGGGGCTCCAGAAAGTTTCGAAATTCGAGTTAAGTTTGCCCGCGGCGCAAATTGCTTAAGGGGCTGCAGAAAATTTTGCACTGTTTTTTTTGCACTGTTTTTTTTTGTACCACAACGCTTAGTTTGAAAGTTTTGATGTGTTGGGATTGTTCTCAGGCTTTTTAAAGAAAAATCCTCATTGTTTTCTTTGCGGTATCAAGTTTTTCCCGATACAACCAGTATTGTTGCAGCCTTTTAACTTGTTTTCTGTTTTTTTATGTCTTTTTTGCTCTTCTGAAAATGTTCAAATGTTCAACTACGTTATATTTGTTAGTTTATTGATAAACACTCATGAATTTTTTGATCATTAAAGTTTGTTTCCAGTTTTTGTACGGGTGCATAGTTTAGAGTTTAATTAGGCTGTTAATTGAAAGTCTCAATTTGAGCTCTCAATACTTACTCAGAGTGAACTGGAGTTGAAATTGCTTCAAGTTTGGAGTTCTGTCTTCGATTTGTCTTTGAGCTTGGCTCTTTGTGTGCTTCTATTCGCTTCGAAAACGCTGCTTCTTGTACTGGCAGTTTTTCCTTGTCCGCACATTGGACGTCTTAATTGAGGGTTTCCTCTGGGTAACATCTTCAGCTCACGGTTAAGTTGATGTCGCGTGCAAGCTTTCATATGCGATTGCTTTCTTCTGTAACTACACACAAAATTCAATTAATGATGAGCGGGACCAATTATGTTAGGTTTAAGAATTTCCGGTAAGAGCTTGGCAGTACTAGAGGTAGCAAGAAAAGGACTCGCTTACTGTTACAAAGCTCGATATTGTAGATGCAAAACCTATTACACGCCAGGAATTGTGAATCTTAAACTGTGGGTATTTGCTCAGTTAATCTAATGGAGTGCTCGCATTTGTGTGAGGTTGGCAAAAATTACGCTAAAAGTCTTCAAATTATTAGGGTACAAGCCATCATAGTAACCAATCTCAAAAATCACTATTTACGCATCACCCGCCACCAGTCTTTTCAAATAATTCAGCTCCAAGACATTGGTCGAGTGTGCCGAATCGACTAGGCTCCTGAATTGGCCAGACCACTGGGGCTATGCTAATGCATGGCCATCAAATTATGCATATTTCCAGCAAATTCTTGTGCTATATTTTGTCTTGTTAAAAATTGAGGCCAAATGTTGGAGTGTTAAATATTTAAACGACAAAGAAGATGGATCAATGACGTCAAGAGTTAATGGTGGGGGTGCATACACTAGAATTTGTTTAGGCTGTTAAATGCCAGGTGGATATCATGATGCCGAATTTGTTGCAATATAGTAAAAAGCGCTACCAGCAGTTGTGAAAGGGGCTTAAATTTTCGGATTTAGCGGCATGGTTTTTTATTCAGCTGGCCTTATCAAAAATTTGACTTGAAGTGGGCTCCCAGTTTGGCTTTCTAGGTTGGTAATTGAAACCCAAAGATGACAATTGAAGGTTCAATGAATAGAGCAAAATTATGCATGTTTAAAATTATGCATCTGAAAACTCTGAATTGTTCCTGTTATCAGAAACTAAAACCATCAATTTTTCACAAGGTTTGAAGCAGCAGGCACATATAATTTAGTTGACAATCGAATGGAACACTTGTTTTGAAAAAAATTTCAATAAATGCATTATGGGAGCTAAGGAGAACCGAAAAAATCAAACGCCCTGTGCTGGGACAAAAATTCTAGATGTCGTTGTTGGTCTTTCGAAAAGTGGTGCTTTTTTTGAGATGCCGCGCTAGCCGTATACATTTTATTTGGAACAGCAGAAATAAACAGGTCTGCTGAACTGGCGATCGAAATTCGATACGAATTCGCCGTCGATATAACTTTGATCTACTATAGCTATTTTTGCTATCTAAGCTGCTTTTTTGTTAACCCAACCAGCATTATGCTCGTCGCTCGTGCCTAATATTTGAACGGCTGCAGGCAACTCACAGGTGGGAGTTTCCTAATTGGTTCTGGTGATTTCATCTTGAAAATCAGTTTCTGCTATTTTTGTCATTTTTTTCTGTTTTTGTTGAAATCATTTTATCCAACTGTAGTCTAATTCGTTAAAATCTTCACAGTTCAATTATAGCACGGCGCTGGTACGATATCTCAGCTCCTGAGTTCCTCTATTAATGTTTTTTCTCCAATTGATTTTGCAACATTTTCCATTCTATGTTTTTGAAAGAGAGTTCTCATTTTAAACTTCTCCAGTATTTTTGTCGTCCTCTTTTTTCATCCTCAATGCTGCCTCGTTTGCATTTCTATTTTTTTTTGTTTTCAATTTCTTAGTTCAAGTTTTTTTCTCTCTAACTGTATGTCATCGAAATCGGTTAAAATTCACAAAATGGAAACGGCTATATCTGTGAAGATCCAGATTATAGAGATATTGCTGGGGCCTTAGGTTGGTTGTACTTCAAAGTTTTTCTCCGAGAAGTAACAACCTAGGTATAACAAACTCCCTATAACAAAATCATTTGAACAAGTTGTCTGGTGAGTTAGGACTGGAGTGTAACTCATAGAGTAATTTCGGATAGGGTACACCGTCTGCTCGTCACGCTATCTTATTTTCGGCCGGATAGATTCGTGCAACTTCTTAGTCTAATACCGATCCTAATCTTACTCTTATACTATCTAGTCTCAGGTTGTTTAACTAGTCTCTGCTAGGCTCAATAGATCTAGGGTATACTGGTTTATTGCGGCTGCTGAAGTGCTCGGGAGAGTCCAACTAATTTCTAAGTTAAATTCAAATCTCTCTGGTGCTGAAATTACAAGTAACTTCAGCACTTACAAATAAGTGGGTTGTTAGTTAGATGGATCATGATTGGTTAATATTAAATACTTTACATTGGTAAAACATTTAATTTATCCAATCATAAAATATAGTTTAGATCAGGTTCCACCCATCCGGGTTTTACAGAGTTTTTTAGAACAGTTCTTTTGTAGTTCAAGGATGGATGATGGACGTTGGTATTTGGCGAACATCATTTTTCTTTTGTTTCCTTTTTGTTAAGGAAGTTCCAGGGATCTGGAATTGAGGACACAAGACGTTGTGTTCTTCTTGTGACAACGACTGAGTCTCTGCAACAGCATCAATTCTGGTTTCAGAATGGTTGGCTATGTCAGGTTTTTCTGTTCTTCGGAGAGAACTTCTTTTGTGTTTGATCTAGCTCGGGAATGGCGTGGAGATTGTGCGTGGAGGGGATGCCTGGTTACTCGGATCTGTACGTATACTTGAACATCGAGGTGGTCATTGGTCTAGTTCAATGAAGTCCTTTTCTGCGAGGTCAAGTCGTACTCTAAATCCTTTGAGTTGTGATTGTGAGCGGCATATCGATTATAGTTGGTCATTCTCTCTCGAGTGTAGTGAGGTCGTCTTGTCTTTTGATGTTCGTCCTTGGTGTTGTATTCTGATCTATATATTGCATCATGTGATTTTACATTTTATAAAACTTTTATTAATTTAATATTTTTTAATTATGATTTTAGTTAGTTGTTTTCACAAAAGCTTTTTGTTTTAGTTCGGTTATTTTGAAGAGTTACTCACCCTTGAGTAGCTCTTATTAAAAATAAAGGTGTGGTCACAAAGCGTGGATGTAGCACGGTGGGTTAGGCCGGCTATAGAGCATGCTCAGGACGTCCTTTCCTGGTGGGTTAGGCCAGGTGTGGGAGTATGATTTCATGCGGTTTTTATGAGGGGTCCTGTTATGTGACAACATTTTATGTTGGGTTTGTTGTGGTTTTACTTATGTTTTGTTGGTTATGTACTTTTTCCAAAAAGCAAATTGTTTGTGGTATGGGTTTGTCTTTTGACTTTTTTGTGTTTTATTATTTCTTTCTAAGACTTTGTAATAGTCTTCAAAAGAATAAATTATCCAGTTTTAAACTGGGTTAATCCGGTTTGGGTACCGTTGGTTTCCTTTTCTTAGTCATGCTGTTATTTTATGATTTGTGGTATTTAGTAAGCTGCGTTGGTTAGTTTTGTTTAGTATATGATTCCTTTCCAACCGGGTTAAAGGAAAGTTTGAAACTTGTTATTATTTGTTAGAGTTGTTGAGTGTGAAAACTTGAAACTGAAATTCATTATTTTAAACAATTCTTCGTGGGCGAGCTGTGCGAGTGTGGATAGAATTTCTGTGCGAATGAATGAAAATATCAAAAGGTTAGTACTGCAATTGCATTTTATTAATTTACTGCATAGAATTTGGAAATTTACTGCTAGTAATGGGGGAATTTTAAGATACAAATTTTCATCATATGTAGATTTACTGCTTTTAGGGGAAAATTTTATAAATTAATTTACTGCATTGGTATTATATTTATTTAATTGTTGGTGCAAAAGTTAAATAGGGTTTTAAATAGTTTTGAAGAAGTTTGCTATTTTTTATTTTTCTTTTGTGAATTTTTCAGATGATTGAAGATGAAGGCTAAAAATCTAAAGAAAACATGAATAAGGAATGGTGAGTTTTTCAATATTTTAATTAGTTAGTAATATTCATTCAATTCATACTTACCTGTTAGTCGTCGGGGAAAAAACCGTGGGGGAAGATATCGTGAATTAGTTCTGAAGTTGTTAGTAGTTTAGCTAAGATGCGGATGATATTTTTAGTTTGAAGCAGTGGCCAAAGCAATTGAAGTGCCTTAATGGTGGTTAGTTCTTCAGTGCCTACTGCAAATTCATAAGGTGTGTTTTGGATTAAGTTATATAATTTGTGGTTAAATTTAGTGTTGTGGATGAATTCTAAAATGGGGATTTCTATAGGCTGTACAAACTCGTGCGGGATAAGGAAGGGTCGGGATTCTTCTGCGTTGAAGGTCTTGGTGATGGGGCAGAAAATATACATTTGGGTTATGGGGTCATAATTACGAAGAATACCATGAAGGTTAGTATTTTTAATACAATATGTGAAATTTAGGAAATACGGTGAAGTGTATTTTGAATTGATGAATTGAAAGCGATGGTGTGGTTGTCTAGAGGGTGTGTGGAGGTCAAAGTGATTTTGGATGAAACGATAGTAACTGTATGTATGTGTTTGTTTAGTTCGCAACATAATATCGTGTGAGCAGTGTAAATCTCTTTCGTGTGGTGCAAGGAAATGAAAGGTTAGTGAAAAGATTTGGAAGCGTTCTTTAAAACTTTCGTACGCTTGTGTGCTTGTTAGTGCTTCTGAAATAATGTGATCAAACTTTCGGTCGAAGATGTTTAGTGTAAATACATATGGTGTCTTGATGAAAAATTTCTCGGTGATTTGTGGGTTAGCGAAGCGATCGTCGTCTAAGAATTGATCTTGGTTAGCTCTGATGATGTTGTGATCATAGTATTCTAGTGTGTATTCGTTAGCTCTAGGTGCAGTGTGTATTTTTAGTGATTTTTTATATCCAACGTAAGTAAATTGTCTAGCGGTGAGTGGTGTAGTTAGTCGATATAGCATGTCTTTGTTTCGGTCTATATCAATGGATGTGTTAGTTAAAGGTAAGCAAAGAGGGTTAGTGAAATGATAGTATGAGGTCCAAGAGAGAGTGGGCATTAAAACGTATTCGTCTACAAAGTTGCGTGTTTCGTTAGCGTCATGAGGGGTGTTTAAGGTGTATTGTGGAAATGAGGGTAAAGTGATGGCTAAAAATTCTCTAGTGTTAGTATGTTGGGGGTGGTTGATGTATTCTCGGGCTGTTCCTGGTTTTGCTGGGAAAGGATGGTTGGGGAACTTTCTTTTAAAAGTGCGATAAGCTCTATTAGTGTTGAGTGAGGATTCAGTTGATGTGGATGATGGTGCTAATGATTCGGTATAATTTGAAGAGGGTGTAGGGGGATTGGATGAATTTGTAGTGGAGGAGATTTGGTTTATGGTCGGGGTGTTAAGGTGGTAGGGTTGTTGTTGGAGGGTAATAAAATTGTCTAGCTCTGGGGAGATTCGGGGGGTGTCTGGAGATGATTGGTCAGAATGGTATGAGGAGTAGGTTGGGGTAACTTGGGAAGCATAAGAGGGTGTAGGAGTGATTGGGTCAGGGTTATTTGATAATATGGGTTGAAAAGGAGGTTGAGAAAAATGAGAAGGGTTATGAAAATTATTGGATGGAGATGGTTCTGAGTCGGCAAATTCGTCGGGGGTTTCAATATTCGGGTTATTTAGCTGTGAAATGGAGTATAAAACTGAAATTTGTGAGTTAGTGTCGGAATTCATGCCTGATGTTACATTGCTAGATGGAAAATCGGGTGGCGGAAAAGCAAAAAGTGGTATTATTGGGATTGAAGAGGTAAGGTTGGTTGGATGGGAATTTGATCGATGGAGTGATCCAAGTTGGCGGCTCATCGTGGGCTAAAAAAATTATTATTTTGAGATTGAAAAGCGGTGGTATGTGGTTGTTCAATAATTTGTTCATAAGTATTATCATCTTGTGATTGATGTGTCATTATATGTTGGACGGGACTTTGTGATGTGGTGAGTCTAAAATTTGGATTATGTGTGATTGCTAAATTTCTAAAATTTCGCGGGGCTAGGGATAGTGGATGGTTATTTGGTAGGGGTGGTAATTGTGGTGCCGTTGGCTGTGGGTCGACATTGTTATGTTCTTCGTCGTATGTATTTTGTCGTGTTGTTATTTTTGTGTTATATTCTTTTATTTGTGCGTCTAAAAGAATTTTGTTTATAGATGTGGAAAAAATTCCAAAAAATCCTGCAAAGAGTATGCGTGCTACGCTTGCTTGTCTGTTTACTTGTGTGTGTATAGCACATGTATTGTAGATTCCTTTTAAGAGTGAGAAAAGAAATCCAATAAAGTTAAACATTGCGTATAAAATAGTCAATTTTTCTAAGATGTAGTAGGGCCATCCTAGAAAATCTAGGATCTCATTTTTGAGTGTAACAAAGCTAAAAATGTTAATTGGTGATATATCTTGGGGACGGTATTTTTCGCCGTTTAGATATATATAATCTTTAATGTCTTTAAAATATCCGCTATAGTCTTGCGTGTAGATATCGGCAAATCCTGCAGTTTCTGCAAGTTTGCGTAAATTTTGGTCTATTGATTGTCTTTGTATAGTGTCCATTTGTGTTAATAATTCTTGGAATTGTTGTGTTCTAATGTGATGTTGAATATCTGATTTTGAATAGATTCCTATTGATTGTAAGTCTATATTTGGGTTTCGGGCAATAGCGCGAATGCTTTCTGGTGAAAATTTTTTGAGTGATTGCATTAATGTGGGATATGGAGTGAGAAGATAATATTTGTTTTCATCAGGGTTTAGTTGTACTACATTGTGGCTATTTTCTGATCCACATGGG
Source organism: Symsagittifera roscoffensis (assembly GCF_963678635.1). Lineage (NCBI taxonomy): Eukaryota > Metazoa > Xenacoelomorpha > Acoela > Convolutidae > Symsagittifera > Symsagittifera roscoffensis. Next base: position 82,153,578 of record NC_087064.1, on the reverse strand, counting down.
ACTGCGGTATCCCAGAAATATGTTCTTCGTGAAAGTGTATCCACGAAATGTACTTTATTCTTATAAAAGATAGGGATTCTTTTATAACATCGTTTATCTTCAAAAACGTATAGTGGTGATACTTTTTTAGTACAAGTATAAAACCATAAGATGTTTCCTTCGTAGTCTAAAAAATTTGATCTATTTCCTGATAATAAGTATCCTGCGTAGGGTATTTTTAATACTGCTAGTGCAAGTGATTGTAGTATTTGTGTTCGTTCTAATTCGCATAGTTGATGTAGTGTTTCTAATTCGGAGAGTGACATTTCTTGAAAAATGCGGCTAATTGTATAGTCTAGTTTCATATCCAAATGAATATCATAGTGGATATTACCAAAATATGTAGTATTCATTAGTGATAATTCTTGTAAGCGTGTGCTTCTGGTGTCATAAGGTTTTAGATGTCCACCAGGTTGTCCGTTGCTTTTTTCAAAATTAACTGGTATATAGGATGTTCCTTCGTTTAGAGGATGACCTGTGGCGTATGGGTCGATTTTTACTTTACCAGTGGTCATGTCGAATCCTTTTTCATATTCAACTAATATTTCAGAGTATTGTGTTCTGTGAAGTGGATTCCTGTATTTACATGCAAGTTCTGTTTCTTGATATATTTGAAAACGTGTCAATTTATTTTCTATATTGTCTATGTTTCGAAAATCGGAACTTAGTTTGCGTGATGGATGGACTTGTTCATATGGAATTGATTGTATGAAATATTTTTCGTGAAATTTTATCATACGAGCGTGTATTTTTGCTACTTGAAATGTTGTACATGTGTCTTCGGGGAACCAAACAATTGTTGCTTGTGTTCTCGTTGTAGGGTCGCAATATCCTTGATCATTTTTACAAGGTAGTCGGATTCCTTGATAGATCATTGTATTATCAGATAAATCTCGTGTGAGTTGTATTTTTTCGAGTTGTATTTTCCAATCGAAAAACATTATTTCTTGGTATCCTTTATTTTTCGTGTCTGCTTTGCAGTTTGATGGGTTATTTATACCAATGTGTGGTATCCAATGTTTATCGTGTAGGTCATAGGTTAATCGTCCGTGTGCGCCGTTATACGGGTATTTTTCGTCTAGTTTTATATGTCCTTGGTGTCTTTCAAGTTGTGATTGATGTACAGAGTCTGAAAAAACTTGAAAATTAACTAATTTTCTTTGGGAGTTTTTATTTTTTGTGATGTTTAGTCTAAGTAATTCATTTTTACAATCGTCGGGATTGAGATGTAAAAGACGTTCTATATTACTTTGGTAGAATGATTCATGGTCAAGTCGGTTTTTGTTTCCGTTCGAGACTTGTGAACAATGTACTTTCTTTTCGGAAAATGTTGCTGTGAATTTATAACCTGTAACTGTTGTTGCTCGGGCTTTTGAATAGAGTGTTGCTATTATATCTGTGGTTTCTATAGCTTGTGGTTCTGTTTCACATTGTGATACCTGATTGATTGCATATTTATGTAGTGTTTTTTGTTCATTTTCTTCGCAATCGTAATGTGTTACTAATAAATCTTGTGGTCCTGTACGAGGGGAAGGGTTTATATTTTGATTTGAGGTTATTAGAAAAAGGGTTTGGAGAAAAATTAATAATTTTAGAATATACATGTGTATGATAATCCTGAGTATGGATTATAAAATGTAATGTAACCAATTGTGTTTTTGGTGTATCTGTCGTATTTGTATATTACTTCAGTAGTTATAAACGGTGGTGGTAGTGATTGAGCTGTTATGTTAGGTGGATTTAATGGGTAGGGATGTTGGGTAATATTATTTAACTTAACTGTGATTTCAAACTTTAATTGTAAACTGTTTTGTTGGAGTATTTGAATATTGTGATCACGGATATCGTTGTGAATATCTTGGCGATATTGTAATCTATTAAGTGCCCAGTTATGAAGGCGGTTACTTTCTTGATGTTGTCCAAATAATGGTGGAGGTGCTGTGAATGTGTTCCAATCTAATCTTAAAGGAATATTTATTGATGATTGTTCTCGATATCTGGCGTCGAGATTATTTGGAAAATTTAAGTTAAAGGGTAGTGGTGAAAATTGACTTATTGATGGTGTTGATGGTAGTGATAATGTTTCTGGTAGTGATGAGGATGTTGTTGTATCCGTAGAAATATCTATGGGGTCATTGACTAAATTTGGTTCACCTTGTGTGAATGAATTTGTAGTCCAATATGGCAGTCGTGATGTTAGGTTTGGGGGGTTAAAGGGATTTTCACGTATCTGTTCAGATGTTGGTGTTGAACCTAAGTAGTCTGAAGGTAGACTTGAAGTGCTTCGTTGTGAAAAAAGTGTAGGAGTTTCTGGTGTGATACCAGTGGTGTTTTCTGGAGTGGTTTGTGTTGGGGATTGAGGTATATCAAAATGAACTCGGGGAGTTTGAAAATTTCTATTTCGTCGAGGATGTATAATTTGTCTATTTATTTCTGCTGTGTTTTGGTTTTGACTAAGGTTTCGTATTCTACTTAGTTCTTGTGGTAGTGTTGGGTAAAGATTATATGTTGGTTCACTTAGGGATGCTTGTCGTTGAACTGGTTCTAGTGGTTCAGATAAACGAGCGTGCCGTTCTTCAAAAGTGTATGGATTGTCTTGAAAAGAAATTCGTGTAGATGTTTGAGGGTTTTGAGTAGTTGAAGGTGGTGTTGGATTATCTTGGGATGATGTCGGTGAAGACTGATTCTGTGACTGTTGGGTAGCAATTTTTGATGGATTTTTAAATTGTTACTTTAGTGGGAAGGTTTATGTTTATTATAATATTCTTCTAAAAAAAGAATTAGAAAAATTGTTGCTAGGGCAAATGTAATGATTGCTTTCTTTATACATTTACATATTGTCAAAATGAGGGATGATAGAAATGTTATGAAAATTACAAACAATAAAAAAATATCAGTTCTACTGAAAATTGTTCGTATCATTTAGACAAGTTGTTAAAATCGTACCTGTGGATATATTCAAGGGTTTTGGAAAGTTGGAGGAATAGTTCAATTATTGTGTAGAAAATTAAAAAAATGTTACAAAAAATTATTATGATTATTAGAAAAGATTCGATGATATCAAAAAGAAATATTATAAAGACTTGAAGTATTGAAAAAATATGTTTAAAATTGATAAATATTTGAGCGACTGTTTGAGAGAAAAGCATTTAAGAAATGATCTCTTTGTCGAATATTTTTTGCTGTTTGAGGCGATTTTCTAGTGTGGTCGAATTATTTATTAGTTTTTTGACAAGTGGGTTGAGTTTCGTAAAAAATTGTTGGGGGCAATTTTCATGGTGACTGGGAGGTCGTCTTTTTCTTTATTTTTGTTTGTCAAATGATCCGGGGTATGGTGAGATTTTTATACGTTAGGCTAATTAAAATCTTCATTTTGTGACTTTAGGCTAAGTTATCAAATTTGTTTTGGGGGTATTCGTGGTCTGAGTTGGGGAAATATTGTTGATCTTTGGGTTATTAGATAAGGGAGGGGTACGGTATTATGGTGATATTTATTTTAGCTGTCAAGTTGGAGTGGTTTGCTTATTTTTGACCTGGAGGTTGTAAAGTTATAGTTAGAGATGTGCCTGGAGTTCTAGATTATTCGTCTAATTGATCTTAGTTTGAGTTAGAGAAAGTGGCGGATTGGATGAATCCTATTGGTCTATTTTGAACTAGAATTATTGCGTACTTGTGAGCATGTTATTTTGAAAAATGGAAATGAAAAATGTTACGGAGGTTTCAAGATTGTGAAGTATAAAATTTTAAAATTACTTTTTAAATTCTACTTTCTTTAATATTTTAGATTGGGGGATGAACATTTTGTAGTTTTTACGTGGTTGATTTCGGAGTCTTGTTGTCTTTCTATGTTCTGATTTGTCTATTTCTTCTTGGGGTATTATTTGTTCTGTCATTTTTCTATTTTTTCTTTGTTTTGGAGATTCTTTATGGTTTTGTGTATTATTTTTGGTAGCGATTGGTTTTGTGTTTTGATTTTCGGTGGGGTTATCATTTTGTTCTGTGTTTTTCAGATGTGGTTCATTTTGAATGATTTTTAATCCTGTGAAAGAATATAATTGGGTTAATTCGCGGAGTGCGTATTCTTTTGGGTAATAAGGTAATAGGTTGTTTCGATGCTGAACGATTTCTTTTTTGTTTGAGTCGATAATTTTATATGTGACATCTGTGGGTTTTGCAATTATTTGATAGGGTCCTTTTCGGAGGGGTTGTAATTTTTTAGAAATTCCTTTGTGAGTATTAAAATTAGGTATTAAAACAAATGTTCCAATTTTTGAAATCGGAAGCTGGTGTAAAACGTGAATTGATTTGTTCATTTATGTTTTGTCTTTGTAATAACTTTTTCGTTATTTTTTGGTAAATTTCATTGTGTTTCTTATCTCTATTTAAAATCCATTCGGTGTGTGTACCGGAGGCTAATTTAAGAATTTGTGGGTGATGAAAATGATCTTCATCGTGTGTATGTAATGGTAGGTTATAACAAATTGAGTCTTTATTTGGTTGACAATAACCTTGTGCGTTTTTATGGGAATTTGCTGTAAACATTATTGGTTTGCGTGGCTTTTGGTTGAAAACCATTTCGTATGGTGACATTCCTAAAGTTGTCGTGATTTGTGAATTATATGCTAAGGGAAATAATTTTACATCTGCTGACCATTCGGTATATTTTGTATCATTTCCGTTGATGATACATCTAAGATATTCTTGTAGTGAACGGTTCATACCTTCGACTAAGCCGTTTGTCCAAGGTGCATGAGATGTACGTGGTTTGTGTTTAATGTTGTATAAATGACATAGTGTTATTATTTCATTATTTATGAATTCTGTACCATTGTCTGTGACTAAAATTTCTGGTAGTCCAAATTTTGCTATCCAGTGTTCATAGAGTGTTGTGTATGCGTAATAAGCGTTACAATGTGGTACTGGATTAAGTGCTACATAATGTGTAAATGCGTCAACAATTACCATAATGTAGGAGTTTCCTTCTGATGAGGGTGAAATTGGTCCTTTAGTATCAAATGAGATACGGTGATTAAAGTATAAACTTTGTCCTTTAAAATCTTGTTTTTGTGCTACTTGTTTTTGATTTGGGTAAGGTTTATTCAGCTGACATACTGTACAATCATTGCATAGTATTTTTATCCAAATTGGTGCATTTGGGAAGTAAAAATTTTGTATAAAATTTGAATATGTTTTTTCTGATCCAGAGTGTCCTTTAATATTTTGTGTATGTGAAATATTAAAAGCTATAAGAATCATACTTATAGGGAGACAGGGAACTGTGGATTCGTTTAAATTGTATTCTAAAAGGTCTGTAGTTTCATTGATTGTTGTGTTGTTAAATTTGCGAAAGTATCGGAGGAGTGTTTTGTTTCCTAGAATGGTTGTATCTGCTTTGATAGGTTTAGTTTTATATTTGTGCCATGATTTTAGTTGTCGAATTACTGGGTCAAGGTTTTGATATTGTTTCAGTGTTGAAATTGTAATTGTTTCTGTTGGGGGGAGAAAAATGTTTTCGATTTCTAATTTAGATAAGGGTATTGTATCAAGTGGGTCGTGAAGGTCAAAAACTTGATTTATTGTGTATTTTGAATCATTTGTTTGTGGTCCTGATAAATTTATTTTATCAGTTAAATCTTCTTTTTCAATTAGTGGAAAATGGTCTTTTTTAGGTAGGTGTTGTTTTGTTCGTTTTTGTTGGGTGTTATTTTTTATCCATTGAGAATATGGAATTGGTTTAAAAGTTGATGTTCCAAGTAGGTCAACTTCATAATGATTATTTTGACAATCTAAATAAAGTGGGAAATGTTGTAAATTATTTATTTGTGATTGTTCAATATCAGTTTTTACTGCATATTTGCATTCTAATCGAGGTGATGTTTCGTTTTCTGCAAGGTAGAATTTTATATTTTTGGGTATTTCAACTGTTGTTTTTCGTGTAAGTAATTCAGGTGGTGTATTTCGACTTAAGGTGTCTGGTAATGCAAGATTTTTTCCTGCAGTCCAAACTATATGTAAGTTTGGAAATTTCATTAGAATTAGTTGAAATCTGTAAACTCGGTGGTTTGGGTTAGATTTCTGTGTAAAAAGAAAGATGATTGGTTTGTGGTCTGTGAATAAAACTGTGGGATGTTTTGATCCAAGTATCAGAAATTCATATTCTGTAAGTGTATATATTATGGCTGTACATTCTCTCATTAGAGTTGAGAGTCGTAGCTCTGCTTGAGTGAATAATCGAGAATTTGCTGATATGAGGTTCATTTTATTTGTACCATTATGTGATTGTAATAATGCTGCGCCGATGCCAAAGTTCGAAGCATCGCACATTGCATAAAATGGTTGATCAGGGTCTGGAATTGTGTTTGAAATTTGTTCAGTTAAAAGTTTCTTTATTTCTTCGAATCGTGTTTGATGTTCTGTATTCCATTCAAAGTTGTTTTGTTGTCTAAGGATGTTATAAAATGGTCGTAGGTATAATTGCATTTTATAAACATATTTACTTAAAAAGTTTAACATTCCAAGGAACTCTTGGATTTTCTTTTTATTTGTTGGTGGTTGAAGTTTTTGAATAGCGTCAATGCGTGATTTCAGTGGAGTGATTGTTTTTCTTTCTATATTATGTCCTAAGAATTTAACTCTAGTCAAAAAGAAGTGTGATTTATCGGGGGCGGCCTTCAGATTTTCGTTCTGAAGTATTTGGTGATATGTTTCTAAAACTTTGAACATTTCGTCTTTTGTTTGTGATTGCATAAAAACATCGTCTAAATAGGTGATTGCGTTTTTCTTGAGTATTAGTGGTCTAAAAATTTTGCTCATAAAGGCTGAAAATGCTGCTGGTCCTATGGATATTCCATAGAATAAGCGGTTGAATTCATATTGTTGGTTTCCGATAACAAATTGTGTTAAACGTCGTGATTGTTCATCTAGTGGCATTTGATTGTATGCACTATTCATGTCGGCGGTTGTGAAGTATTTGCCGTTTATTTTTGTTAAAATAACTTGTATTGGTTCAATGGGCCAATTACATTTTGATTCATCTATGAGTGAATTGAGGTATCTAGCATCGAGAACGATTTTTAACGATTCTCCTTTAGCTAGAATGATAACGGGGTTGATGAATGTGTTGCCTTTTGGTTGTTCTTCTTTATTAACCGGTGATATAATGTTGTATTGCTCTAAAATATCGAGTAATCTGTTTACTTTATCATGTAAGTGAATTGGTACTTTACTTGCTCTTTGTTTTTTGAAAACTGCGTCTGGTTTTAATGGGAGATGTAGTGATGAACTGATTTTGCCAACATCGAATTTTGATGTTGCATAGACTGATGAATATTGAATTAGCTGTTTGGCTAACTTTTCAAATTCGTCTTGTGTTATTTGTGAATGTTGGAAATTAAACATTGTTAAAAATTTCTGTTGGTCCTCTGTGTAGTTACTGATGTTGAATGTAGGTTTGAAATATGGAGTTTTTGTGAAATAATCCGTATTTCTGTTTTCGTTACTTATTATATTATTTATAGATAATTCTTCATTAAGAATTGTAGATTGGCAAATATCTAGTAATTGGAGTATATTATTTACGCGATAGGCTTTTTCGTGTATTGGTGATATTGTTGCGTTGGTTTCACAATATCCTAAAAGTCCTAATGGTAATGTTACTTGGTAAGGTGTGTTGTTATAGACATGTAAGGAGATGATATCTGAATTCGAATTTTTCAAATATTTTATTGAAGAGATTGTGATTTTGAAAAATTTATGAATCGGTTTGAATTCAAAATCTGACATATAAAATTTTTGTTTGTTTTGTGCTTTATCATATTGGTGAACTTGTTTGATTGAAAAATTATAGATGTTTCCTGATAGTGGTTTCAGGTGTTTTCTTTGTTGGTTAAATATCGGATAAAATTTTGAAAAGAATGGTGGTTGTTTATTCAATCTTTGAAAAAATGTTAAGGATGTTTCTTTTGTTTTTGTATATTTATCTTTGATTAATATTTTACTATTTAGTATGTTAATTGTTGGTATATACTTTGAAATAAATGGTATTCCAATGATATTATATTTAATATCGGTGATATGGAATATTTGTTTAAATGGCTTATTTAAAATTTTACTTTGTTCCATTGTTCTGGTAGGGAGGAGAAATAATTGGATTTTTCCGTAGTTTATCAATGTTGATCCTTGTGCTGTCGCTAGTTTGCTGGAGGTTTCAAGAGGTGTTAGCTTTGGGTGTAAGATTTTTATTTCATTCCATGTGGGAATGTTTATTATGTTTGATTCTGCTCCTGAATCAATTAAAAAATCTATTTCAAGGTCTGGTGGTTGAAATTCTTTATTTCTTGGGCTTTCTAAGAGAAATGGTATTGTCCAAATTTTTTCTTTGGGTTGTTCTTTTTGTATATTTTGATAAATGTGGTTTGTATTCAAGCATTTTGTTTTGGTATTTTTATTGGTTTGATTTGTAGTGTTTATCTCATTTGTTTCTTGCGTCGTTGGTGTGGAATTTATGGGTGTAGTGTAATGATTTTGAAGAAATTCTGATTGATTTTCATATATATGTGATGGAAAGGGTTGTTCATATATGACAGATTCATAGTCATTTTCGACTTTTATCATATTGATAGAAAGAGTGTTTTCAGTATCACTTTCTGAATCTGATGATGTACAGTTTATTTGATTGAGTTGTAACGTATCAGTTACTGTGTCATCAATACCTGGAGGGTCTGATGTTGTTTCTGGGTTAGCTTGTACTTGATTGATTTGTCTTTGATGTTTAGGTGTACTACTTCTATGACGATTATTAGAGTTATTGTAGTGATTATTATTCCGGTGTGGTGATTGGGAATAATTTCGATAGCGATTATTATAACTTGGGTGTCGGTTTTGTGAATTATTTCGCGATCTGTTTTGGTAATTATTGTTTGGTCTGTTATAGTTCGATCTATTATATGAGTTATTCCTTGATCGGTTGTTCGGGTAATTCTGGTTTCGGTTGTTTGAATAACTTCTGTTTCGATTATAGGAGTAGTTTCTATTCCTATTGTATGATGAATTTCGTGATTGGTTATTTGGATAATAGTTATTTCTTGGTTGAGAATTAGATCTAGAAACAAATCGTTGTGTATTTGAATTTGATCTGGAGTAGTTATTTCGACTATTCGGTCTATTGTAGTGATTTTGTGATGAATTATACGTGTTTCTTCGTTCTGGTGATCTTCCTCTATAACTTGAGTTATATGGAGATTGATTTCTTGTATAGCTTGTATTGTTCGGGAGTGGTTTTCCTGAACTGTTGTTGCTGTATACATTTTTGTTTGGTAGATTTTGATCTTTTTTCATGTATTGATAGAATGATTTATTTGGTTCTTTGTATTTTTGAGGTTTATTTTGACTATCTTGCTGTTTTTGTCTACATTCGGAAATACTATGTCCGTATCGTCGGCAATAATTACACCATTTTTTGAAAGATGGTTTGCCTTTAAAGTTCGGGTTCTTTTCGTAAATATTGAGTATTTCAGTGATTTTTTCAACGAGATCTGTTTCTGATTCTTGTATATTATTAATATTAGTGGGAGTCGTTTCAATTTTGTTAACGTATTGTAATTTCAGATTTTCCGTTTCTTCTAGTTTTATTGTGATTTCTGCTTGTTCTAGTTTGTCTACTAGTTTTCTAAAATCTAAATCGGGTTCTCGAATTGAAGAAGGATGTGATGCTCTCTTTTTTATTGCTATTTTCCTTAATTGTGGTGTTAAGGTCATCATTAAGATTTCTGTCATCTTAGTGTTTTTATAGTCATGTGTATTTAGTGAATATGCTTTTCGAACTAGTGTTTCGATTCTTACTGCTATTTGCTTGATGGTTTCGTTTGGTAATCTGCGAATTTCATTACATAAAACTCTTTGTTGTTGTTTGTTTCTTTCGGAGTCAAACATTTTTGAAAATTCTTGTGTAAATCTTTTCCAGTTTGATTTTATTTCTTGAGGTAGTACTGAAAACCATTTTTGGGCTGCGCCATCTAAGGTTGTTTGTATCAACGCTGTGCGTCGATGTATCCAGTTTTGATGTAGTGGCGTGTTAATTGGTTCAGGTCCAATATTTAAAATTAAATTTGCTGTTACTGCATTTAAGTAATCTTCTACAGAGTATTCAGGGTCTGTTCCTGTGAAAACCATTAAAGGTTTATTTGATGTTATTGATGATCCACCCATAAGGTATGGATTCATTGTCATTTGTAATGATTCAGCTGCATTTGGCATTTGAGAAAAATTTGAAAGTTGGTTTCTTGTTATTTCATGTTGTTGAAGATAATACGGGAGTGGTATTTCATTTTGCATTTGTGATGGTTGATACGAGTGTGTAGTCATTGGATTTTGTTGTTGAATTGGTTGAAAAGATTGTATATTAATTGGATTTGGTTGTTGAATTGGTTGTTGATATTGTGCATCTATTGATTGTGGAGAAAAATTTCTATGGTTTGTACGTGTTTTCTGTATTCCTTGTCTACGATATTCTTGAGTATTTGGTGCAAATATATCTGGTTGTAAGAAATCTTCATCTGAGGATAAATAATCCATTTGATAAGATGTTTGTTTTTTATTTTTATTTTGTTGAAAAAATGGGTAATTTTCACTGCGATCCTGTGGAGGATTTGGTTGAAAATTTGTGGAATTATATTGGGCCGTTGGGTTATCCCAGTTTCGAGGTTTTGTATATTGATTAAAATTTCTTTGTGGTTTATAATTTGTTTTTGATGGATGTGTATAATTATAATTATGGTCTGCAAAGTTGTTTCTAGTGAATGTTTTGCGTGTTTTTGATGGTATTGTCATGGGTTTGTATGTTTGGTAATCTATATGTGAATATTTAGGGGCAACCGAAGGTTTAACGGTTGATTGTAAGGTTACCTGTGTTTGTGAAGGATTTGTATTTCTTGGTGTTGTTAAATTTGGGCGTATTGGTGAAATACTTTGTTGTGTAGTTGTTGTGTGTACAATTTCTTCATTTATGAAGTGTGATGGTGTCTGTATATCTTGTTGAGTAAGATTCCTAGTTCCATTGAGGTTTTCATTGTGTATGACTGTAGAGTTTAAACTATTATTTTGTGTATCGGGTAAAAATGTATTATAGTTTAATGGTGTTGCATCAATTGTTAATGGTATTACTCTTACATAATCTCTTATGTAAGATATTGTACCTATTGCTTGACTTGAGATTGATTGTGGAAAGTTTATAAATACGGGATGAGACCATTCGGGGTCCCAAACATAATCTGATTGTTCTGTGATAGCTGTATCATCGTTCGAGTTTTGGGGTCTAAAATTTTTTCTTGCTTGTGCAATTAAATCAATATTGTGTGTAAAATAATCTATTATGAACCATGCTAAAATTTTTTGTAAATCGTGTTTGGTATGTTGTGAAACGTCGTCTTTCGTGAAATTTTCTTTAATGATGTTTAAATAACTAGAGAGTAGTGTGATTTCATGTCGTACTCTTAAATGTTTAGATGTTTCTGTCGGTGAGACATTTGTTAATGGGAGTTCATTTTCTAATATCGAAATATAACTATATATTAGTGCGAAAACTTCATTGGTGAAAATGGAGTTTGCTCTTTGTGAGTTATGGTATTGTATGCTTTTTATATATTCTGAAAAAACTTTTGAAAATTCTAAATCAAGGTCGTCTGTTTGAATAGTGTATGTTCTATTATTATGGTTTGGGGAAGTGAATTCTATAGAGTAGATTCCATATTGTTGTGTTATGTTGCATATATCTTTTAGATAGTGATCTATGATTTGTCTTTTGATTTTTACATCGGGGAACTCTGTTTTACATGGACTGATTCCGGGTTCAAATAAATTTACGAGTAAATTTTGACAAAATATGTGTTGTCCTCTATCAGTATCTGCATCTACTATAAAAGGAAAGATTTCATCATCATCTGGAGTTTCGTCACCTGGGGTGTGCGTTGAACTCATTTTTTCGTTCGATGACTGTTAATATGTAATTATTAATGTGTCGAATTGGTTGATTCCAATTGTATAGATGTACTGGTTTGTGTTTATACTGCTTTTTTATTCTTCTTTTTCCTCTTTGTGATGAATTTGAAGTTGTTTCTGAGTCAGAAAAATATAATTGATCGTGTTGTGGGTAATTTTTATCTATTGATTCTTTTAGTTTGTAGAGTTCGTCTAAACTGTTGGTTTCTGATTCTGAAAATGCGTTTCGATTTTTTGAAAATCTTTTTCGTGTTATTTGTCTTTGTTTAGTGATTATTTTTCTCTTTAGTGTTTGTCGTTTTGTTCGAATGTATCCAACTGTTTGTGTATGAGGTGTGATTACAAGGTCGTATTTTTTGTTATCTATTTCACAATTGTGTAAAATGATTGTTTGTTTATTTCCTAGATTTTTAAATGACATAAGGTTTAGAATGACGGATGCAAAAGGTTGTTAAATGATTTCTATTGACTTAAACTGTTAGTTCTTACGATTTTTTGGTTAGCTTAACCTGGGTCTATTTGTTCAGGGTTGGAGAGAAAAGTATATCGATTCCGAAGAATGATTTTTACTTTCTCGTGACTAGTATAAGTTAAGGTGTTAACTTACTTAATCTTACTTAGGGGTAGTGATTGTGTTCAAGGGTTGGAGAATAGTAAATCGATCCACAAGGTTCAGGTATAATTAGAACGCGAGTAGTTCGTTAGATACTATTTTAAACTTACTAAGTCTAAGATTTATCCTGGGTCTGGTAAGAGGGGGGATCAAGTGAAGGATGAATAACCGAAGTTCTTCACTGTTTATCCTAATTTGAATGATTAGTTTTGTTTAAAAATTTCTATTAGTCTTGGGTCTTTAGAAAGGGTTGGGTAGTGAATCGACGTTTGAGGTCGTTAGACACTAATTAAGTGGGTGGGGGAGAACAAAGTTGTTCTGTTTGATCCAAGGATAAGCCTTGATGATCAAATTTAAAATGTAATGAAGTAGAAAATGATTTAAGATCCAAGGATAAGCCTTGATGATCTGGTTTTAAAATTAAGTGACTTTAAGTTTTAATGAGGTTTTAAATTTGTGTAAAGGAAAGATTTAGTATTTTATGATATTAGTAAGTTGATGATTGCTGTTATGTTTTAGGTGATGAAGCTGGAACAACAGGATGATTTATGATTACTAACCATTTATTGTCATGCTACTAATTTTTATTTTTATTTTCCAATAAATATTTTTCAAACATGTTTTGTATAATACTGCAGAATTTTAGGAAAACGATCTTAGATCTTTTTATCAATCGTTATTGTATAATATTAATTTTGTTTAGCGCCTGAAATGATTTTGAAGATTTACTTCAAGGTTTTATGTTTGCAAATGGAAATCTAAATTCATTGCAAGTAGTATTCGAAATATAAAAGTTTGTTCTGGCTTTTGCCGAACTATCATATAACTATACGGCAAGTTTCTACTTTGTCGTATGTCGTCTTTGGTTCGATGTCTTCTTCCAATTCCGGGTAGTTCTATTATGGTTCGGAATATTGGCTCGGATCTATTGAGTCGGAGAGACATTTCAATTAAATTATTGTCGTATAACATTTTGTAAATGTTTTTGTCTAATTTCTAATCTATTTTTGGTTAATTCTAATCTAGTAAGGTCTTGTTCGAGACTTATGGTCGCACCAGATGAGTTAGGACTGGAGTGTAACTCATAGAGTAATTTCGGATAGGGTACACCGTCTGCTCGTCACGCTATCTTATTTTCGGCCGGATAGATTCGTGCAACTTCTTAGTCTAATACCGATCCTAATCTTACTCTTATACTATCTAGTCTCAGGTTGTTTAACTAGTCTCTGCTAGGCTCAATAGATCTAGGGTATACTGGTTTATTGCGGCTGCTGAAGTGCTCGGGAGAGTCCAACTAATTTCTAAGTTAAATTCAAATCTCTCTGGTGCTGAAATTACAAGTAACTTCAGCACTTACAAATAAGTGGGTTGTTAGTTAGATGGATCATGATTGGTTAATATTAAATACTTTACATTGGTAAAACATTTAATTTATCCAATCATAAAATATAGTTTAGATCAGGTTCCACTGGTGTAAGCTTCCTTTTGATCCCTTTAGCTGAAAGTTACTCAGTCGAAACAGTAATTCAGAAATAAAGTCGACACTCTCTTCATTGCTTACGGCTACTTCACAGTCAAATAAAACACGGCACTACTAATCAGCTAGTTATTCGGGTCGTTTTTCAATGGTGGGGATCAAGAAAACATCGACAGGAGCTCCCATTGCTTACTCGGATTGAACTGGAGTTGAAAGTACCAATAGCACGAAATGGTAGAGGGGTGAAGAATATTGATGTTAAATTTTTTTTTCTACCACAACATTTAATTAAAAACAAAAATCCTCAATTTCTCGGTGCGGCACCAAATTTATTTGATACAACCAGTACTGTTGCAGACTTTGAACATTTTTTCTGTTTTTTTAAGGATTTTTTTTGCCAAAAAATAATCAAAACTTCATGAAAAATTTCAAAAACGTTATACATATATATTGCTTTCACGATGAACCCTCTGGAAGTTTTTGATATTTTTAGGATTGTTTTGAACATTTTTCAGTTTTTTGTACGGTTGACAAAATTGGTGCAGTATAGTGAAAAGCGCTACCAGTTGTGAAAGGGCGGGGATGTAGAACACTTCCAATACTTACTCGCAGTGACTTGGTGTTGAAATTATCCATGACGCGAATCACTTAAGGGGCTGCAAAGTTTTGATGTGCGCTATTTTTTTCTACCACAACGCTAGTTTTGAAAACTTTGATTTTTTCTTTGGATTTTTCTGAGATATGGAAAAAATTCTAATTTTTTTTCTGTGCGGTATCGAGTTTATTCGATACAACTAGTACTTTTGCATTCTATGAAGTTTTGAAATTTTTGATTTTTTTTGGATTTTTCTAGCACTTCTAAAAAGTTCTCTTTTTTTTTCTGTGCGGTATCAAGTTTATTGAATACAACCAGTACTATTGCAATCTATTTCTTTTATATAGAATGTTTCGCTTAAAATTGATCAAGTTTTTCTGAAAATTTTCAACTACCTTATACTTTGTATTTTACGACTGTTTTGAAATTTTTGAAAAAATATAATGTTTTTTTTCCAGTTTTGTTGTATCTTTTCGGGCCTTTTTTGCTTGGCTTTAAGTAAACAGTCCCAATAGTTGTCCGAGTTGTGATAGGTTACCCTAAAATTGATATATATTTTTTAGAATTACCAATAATTACCATAAATAGTTTCACAAATTTTAAAATTTTTAAAGTTTTTTTTTCAAGGTGATTTTGTGACTGACATGGTTCTTTTTCTCACTTGGATCAGTTTTGTCACCATCAAAACTTCAACAAAAATAGCTTTATGGTTCGCTGGTATACTGTTAACGGTGCTCATTTCAATTAATTAGCATAAAATGGCTATATAAAACTGACGTATTAGATCGGTCTTACCGATTTTTTGTTGAACTGGTTTACCGGTTAGTTGTCAAAGAGCTAATTAATTGACAAAACTAACTCTTTTTTGCTTTTTAAAAGATTATTATATGGCCATTTTGTTCTTGTGGCTTATTAAAATTCTCTGGATGTCAAATCTGTCTGGTCACTTTTAAATGTACATAGCACTTCCTTACATGCAAAATGTTTTTATCAGATTTAGCAACACACAAGCAGCATTTTGATATCAAAATCGTTGTCTAAATACATGAATATATTCTAAATATGCTTAGCGGGTTTGAAAAAGATGCTATACACCAAAACCAATACAGGTGCACAAACCATCAAGGTTGAAGAACTGATTAGTTATTGCACAGGTACTTTCAAATTGATATATTAATAGTTTTACTTTGAATTAGTTTCGAATTATAGAGTAGTTTCATGGGAAAAGCATGAAAACCAAAATTTTATTGCAATCCAATAAAAAACATCCGGATAAAAATTTTCTTCATACAAGGTTGTTAGAACTAAAAACAAATTGTAATTTAAGCTATTTGTAGAGACTGGACCGAGATTTTTTTGAAATTGAGAGGACTGAGGTTTTTACTTGGCACCTGCTCTGGTTTTTTTTGCAGGATGTCCACTTTTAGCTGACCAACTCTAACAAATTTTCAAGTCTTTATACTTTAAAATGATGGCGGAGTGCGCCGAAAGTATGCTAGTTTTTCTTCAAAAGGTGATTTTTTTCGTCATAACCGTTTTTGGTAATTTTTGAAAATTTTGTAGTTTTTGGTAATTTTTTGAAAATTTTGTAGTTTTTGGTAATTTCTGTGCAATGGCGGTCACTCAAAAATGTCCGATTAAACGTTTTATTTTCTTGATAAAATCTGTTTCGACTAGCAGAAATCCTCCCCTTACTGTTGATTGTTTTCTGAAAGCCATGAAACTTTTTCTCAAATATCTGTGAATGGATGATGACAAAATGACATTCTTTGATGGTTCGTTTGTTTTGATATAAGCGTTTAATTAACTTATTTGTTTCGATACAATCGCAACTCGCCACAAACATCAATCGAGTTAAGTCCATCCATGGTTTCAAATATAAACAGTCCACTATTTTATAAGAGATACTTTCACCATTTGTTTGGTCTTATTTTACATCTATTCTGTCGTTTTATTTCTGCATTCTGATTCTTATTGAACCGCAAAAGAGTCCTTTTATACTACGATTCATTACACAATTTGAGATGCTAAATTGTTATTTGAAACCAACAATCTATTGCGAAACTGATAGTTTGATGAACTGTTGGTTTCGTTGATAGAAGAATGTTTAGCTTTAACTAAAAGTTACACCCTATTATTAGTATACGCAGCTAGGTACCATAGTTTTACAAATAACAGTATCTTAGCCACTTTGCTAAACAGACTAGGTTAAACTATTGAAACGCGTGTAAAAGTCTCAAACAAATGAACCTTTTTTTGTAAAAATCAGTGTAAATTTGGCTATATATCTCATTCAAAGCAGTGTTAGTTTCGAAGTGTAGTGTGTTATTGGGGGTTGTCCGAAGTAATGGATAGCTTGAATGACAGAGCAAGTGAAGGTGGCTCTTTTGTCGCCTGGGGAGAGCAGGGGGAGTCGGGGGACGAGTATGAGACAGTTGCCCCCCTCATCTCTCTCGAAGAGGTGCATGAGTTGGCCAAGAAGATTAGTGTGCACTTTATCAGCGCCGACTCAGACAAGGTAGGCGGGATGTGTTTATGTTATTTCTTTTGTTTGAACATGACAAGAATTGGTAAATATCTGCAGGGATTAAAGTTTACGAACTGTGTCTGGAATTCTGAATGTTTCAGTTACTTTCATTCAAGTCTAAAGTAGGGAACTAATGACACCAAAATTATTGCAATCTAAGCTCACTTGACAGGAAAAATAGTATGAACAAAAAAAATAGATACTGATGCGCTTGGGTCAAACTTGATTTGTCACCTTGAATAAAAAATGTAACATTTTTTTTCGGGCGATAATTATGCCTAGAATAAGGATCTACATAATTAGGTGTATGTACAATCTAAGTTTTTGATCAGGCTAAGTTCGATTCAGCGGTGATTCGAACAGAGGAAGAAATATAGATTAAAGTGTATGTTTTCTTGGCAGATGAATTTTATGAAGTGTCTACATCTGCTAGAACACATATTTACATTCTTTTTTCATGTAATTCAGATAAAAGATCCACTCAATTATTTTAAAAAAAGCACGTGTACTCGTATACAGTTTTTCAATAATCTTATAACCTTATATCAGGAAACCGATTATTTAGCAGACCAATCTTTCAGCATAAAAAGTTAAAATTGAAATTTTAGCAGACCCAACGTGCTACAACTGACCCATAATTGGTTGACAGACGTAAAAACAAGCTCACTCTTGGGTCAAGCTTCAATGTTTAAGACAATTATCTCAGAATTTTTCAACAAAATTATCAACTTCAAAAACACACAAGTCTAAATTAGCGGCAAAACAAAGACTTACGCGCACAAAAGCATTCGTGTGGAATGGAAGCGCAGCAGGGCCTAGGAAATTAGACGAAAAGCAAACTAAATGGGGCTAAAAAAATTGAATTTAGACGTCGATTCAAAACTACAAATTTGGGAATTTAGACTTATCTGTATTCTTAACGTGTGTGAAATTTGTTTACTGACTACAATTCACTTTCACTGACTACAACAACTTTCATTCGAGCTTTCTTAAATGCGAAAAAAAATTTATATGTCGCATTGGGATAGCATATGCATTTCAAAAATGTTTTACAAAGTTTGGATTAACGTTTTATTAACCATCTATAATAAATATTTTGACATGCAAAGGGATTATAAACTCTTTATTTATATTGAGCAAAATATGGGGAGAAACGCAATTGCCAACATTAAAACAACCTGAAGACATTTTTAGTCAAACGCTAACAAGACTGATCTGATCGTATATCATAGCTAAGCCCTGAACTTCCGACTACCACTATATCCATATCAAATAGTTTTCGGGAAACGTTTTTTTTGAAAAACTATAAATTTTGGCAAAACTAAAAATCAAGTTTAAAAAGTTGAGTCGTAAGAAATTGATACGACCTTTTAGCTGAACTGAATTCAATTTGGAGCAATTTTGTTGTGCGGGATAATTTGCCACGCATAAATATTTTGCGTTATACTTTCAGCATTATGAACTAAATCTTCAAAACGCCCACAAATTAGTCCAGGGATAGCCAAGTTGGCTATGTTCAAACTCTGAACATTTTTTTTTTTGCGAAAAAACATTGGAGGTATAATAACTTTTTATATTTGATTTCAGTTATTATTTTCAATGGGGAAAAATTTTGTCAAAAAATATTATTTCGATCCCCGAAAATTGACTGAATAAAAAAACCACCCCAAGCATGAATGTATCGTTTTCTTCGAAAGTTTTGACAATAAAGCCGACAAAACTTCGGTAAACGCACGCTGAGCGAAAACAAAAATTTTATCAAAAACAGCAATTGAGTTATGAAACTCATATCACCTCCCTGCTTAAGTCAGGTTTTGAAATTCATAAAGTAAATCAATTACCTATGGAATGGGTAGGACATTAGACTTGTTTTTCATGCTGTTGAAAACAAGCCAAAAAGTAAGCAGACAAACGATATATCGATAATAATTTTTTTTGCAAAAAGTACAACTCATAGTCAGAATTGAACCCCAGACCTTTGTGGACCCAAGAATGAGCGTTACCTCCGTCAAAAAGCAAAAAATTGATAATTGGAACCTGATATACATATAAAGTATATTAGTTAGTTCTGTGAAAAGAGTTGTTAACGCGAAAAATTATAGTGCCCGGTTGCAATAGCAACGGTACTCACAATTAATCTCTTCTATAAAATATTATCTTTTGATAGTTTCTGTAGTGGATGAGAGTGATAAATAATATTACATAAATTTCGTTGATAGCGCTGGAAGCTTTAGAGGAAAATTTACTGAAGCACATTGCGAATGCTTTCATTTACTCTTCAAACTCTTTTTACGCTTGCCATTAGCAAGCAGTATTCAACTGGGAAATAGACTCTTTTTTTTCGGGTTAACAACTTGCTCATAATGATTTCAAACTTCTATGCGATCCCGGTCAACTTAGCTTGGAAGTAACGAATATGCCTGGGACGGCAAAGGTTTGGGTTCGAACCTGACCAGGTCTTGTTTTTTTATCGAGCGGAACTATTCAGTTTGAAATAAAAATGTCGGCCAGTTATTGGTCTGCTTATCTGTTGTCGGCTTAGTTGCCACATCTTGGACTCGGTTTTGTGTTATCTGCGCGCTGTTTTCTAAATGTTGCTTTTAGTGTTCGATTTACTCATAGAATTATTAATTTTATTTATCTTGACTTCATATTTCCTTCTTCGTTTTTTTTTGTGTTTCTTTAAAAATTTTTATTTTGGCTAATCTTTATCAGTTTACTGACCTAATTTTAGTTCGGCTTAAGATAAACACAATTTTAACACTCCCCCCTGCTTTTTTCAATCTGATTGTATATTTACCAATCGGTTTAATGGGATTTCTTTTTGTTTTCATTATGGAAACTAAATTCCAATTTATTGAAAAATTATAAATTTTATCAGAAGGTTCTAATGATTTTCAAACAAGCGTTTAAAATTGAAAGACCGCCTCTTCCCGTGTGTGCTTGTATACTCTCCTAGAGTCTCTTTTCACTACACCCCTCTGTCTTCAGGTTTCCAAATGGTCTAAGGGGAAGATTTTTGATTTTATTTTCGCTGTCTCGAAAACTACCGGTCTCAAATCTGAGTTTTTGGTTTTAATGGATAGATTGTTTTGATAATGTCCCTGCAAGAGTGGCTACGCCCAACTTTCTTACACATAAAGCATTTTTTACATGGAATAAACAAATTCTTGATTTTTGACCGTTTTCTGAATCTGTTTGACTTTTCTCGAAAACTAACCTCAATTTTGATAGTGTGCGATTAATGGAGATAGCAATCAGTGAGAAACTCCCCTGTTTTACTGGCCACTCTCAAAGTATTTTACGCAAAAAATTATCGCCCTCGGAAAAAAATCAAATATTTGATTTTTTGACCGTTTCTTAAACTTTTTGAATAATCTCGAAAAAAGCTCAACCATTTCGAGAAAAGCGAGGTTTTGGGTTAAATTCAAGGAATGGGTTATAGGAAGCTCATGCAATTACTCCCAAATTAATTTTTCTAACATCGAATTTATGGCCATCGGAAAAGTCAAAAGTTTTGTTTTTTGACCGTTTTTTGGACTTTTTTCGCTAATTATCCTGCCAAATCTGATATCATACGTTTAATCGAAACAACAGATTTTTGGAAGCTCGCCTTCATCAGTGGCTATGCCCAACTTCTTTTGAAGAAAAAAGTTATGACCTCCAAACAATTCGAAGTTCTGAATATGTGACAGTTTTTTGGAAACTTTTCGACTTTACGCGAAAACTACCGTGCCATTTGTCATGTTGTATTCAAACGATCAAATCGGTTTTGGGAATTTTCTTTGCTTAAGCTGCCATAATTTGCTCTATGTAGGAAAAATTATGGGATTTGGAATGGAATGACATTTGACCGTTTTTTAGAACTTTTGACCATTTAAAAAAATTTTTTTTTTGAGTTTTCTTTAAAATTACCCCAATAAAATCTGAGATAAAAAAAGTTCAATTGAAAGAATTGGTTGCAATAATTTTTCCTACGGAAGCTGCGACTCCTTAACTTTTTGTGAGAAAAATTTTGTCTCCTTGGGAAAATTGATTATCGCATAAATTTTTTACTCTTCTCATTTATTTTAGTAGAGAGACAATTAAGGTTTTGGGCAAAGTCCAATTTGAGAATTGCTTCAAAAATAGCAAATTCATTCAATATTAAACACTTAACTCCCGCTTTAACTGGCCCCTAATTATTTTTTGTCGAAAAATACCAAAAAAATGGTGCAACTCGTTTTTTTTAACATTTAAAATTTTTTGCATTAAGAGTCCAAACTGTATTTTGTGAATTGTAAGTGGAATCTGCAACAAGGATAATCCCTTTGTTCTTCTTTTGTTATTTTATTCTCTTTGATCATTCCGACAAAACTTTACCATGTATCTGGAATCCAGGAACCTTCAGACTCAAAATTGGGCTCCTATCCAGTGCACAGTTTGGCCTCGTAATGTGTCGACTTATGTTTTTTATTTTTATGTTGTATCGCAAGTGGTGCAAAGCTCCGCTTCGTTCTGCGTTAACTCTTAAATAACGAAAGTTTTGTTTCAGAATCTTTCAATCGACGAGAGACAAGAGCTCAAGTAAGTTAGAGCGAGTTCTCTCTGAAATATTGAAATAAACCTAGTCTTGAATCCTAGTCTTCTATCTCTGTTTATCTTTTATCCTAAGATTTTTAATAAAGTGAAGACACTTTTTGGGTTGTGTTTTTTTTTCGAGAAAAATCTTGAAAATTGTTTACGATCAATTTTCAACTTCTATTCAAAATCGTTTGCTAAAAGGAAGGCATATTATGCGATGAAATTCGAAAAATGATTAGTTAAATAGAAAAACTGTCTTTTTAAAAAACAATCTCTTCAAAACATAGTCCCTCAAAAGTTTTCTTTGTTCTATTTTTTTGAGTCCATTGACACTTTTCTGTTATTCTGCTGACTATGCTTAATTTGATTCAATATTTTTTTTAAAAATGGTGACCTTATCAATATTTTTGAAAAAAAATCCAATTCAACTTGCGAATTACAGGATCAAAATTCTTCAATTTCATTAGCTTTGCAAAACTTCGCTTCTACAATTGCAAAAACTGAATCAGTTGATATCCATAGGGTCACTAACCTTGTGTGAAGCTGTTTTTCACTTCTCAGATGGAACATCATAGTGGCGCTGGAGCAGCTGGAGAAACTGGTCGTCTCCTATGATGAGCTGGAAAGAGAGAAGGGAGATTTGGAGCAGGAGGTGAAGCAGAAGGCAATGGACTGCAGTCGACTACAGGACACCATCAAGACACTCGAACAGTTCCTGGAGGTGAGAACAATACTTTTCTTAGTAATATAGCGCGCTGTGAAGCCTAATTATATTAAGGTGAAATACGGCCATCTGTTCAAGCGATGACTATTTTCTTGCTCGCCATAAGCATAAGAAAAGCTCGGGATAGTTTTGTTTCATCTTTCACAAAAAATGACGGCATAAAAACTGCTTATTGTTTTTTTTTTGAGAAAATTGAACTATTTTACAATTAATGATGCGTGCTTCTTGCTTTTTTCTTTACAGATTGGACACATCGCTTTTTTAGAGAATTTTCCCTAAAAAAGAGAATTAGAGAAAGACAAAAGACATTAGTTAATTTCCCAATCATCGTCGTAGTTCATCTTTCTTTTTTATATCTTTCACCCTCACCTGGAGTTTTGTTTGGTGTTTGGTGTGTGCAGGAGTTTGAGGACACGGAGGAGAAGTTGAAGGAGGAGTTGCGGGTGTTGGTGGGGGAGAGTGTGCGGGAGAGGGCGGAGAAGGAGCGGCTGAAGAGACTGTTGAGTGAGGAGAGCAGAGACATTGTCGAACAGGGACCCAATACTGAAGCAGACATCACGGAGGAGATGCACAGCAGATCTGATGACACTGGTGCTAACGGTAGTTATCATAGAATTATTGACAATCATTACGGGACATATATTGTTGTTGCTAAATAATTAAATTTAACCTCAAATACGATGTTAAAATTTCCATGTATTATCGTTCTTTTTAAACTTAATCGGGAACTAGACTTTTAACCCTGGAAATAACTTTTTCCAGGTTCTTTCTCACTTCGTCTGGGGGTAACGCGGTCACTTTTGCACCCTAAGGTGTGCGATTTGAGTATCGGCCTGACCTTGTTTTTTTCAGTATATATCAAATTGAAAATTTTTTCCCGTTAAAAATTGAATTGTTTGGCTTGTCTGCTCAAGTATTGTTGGCTTAGGTGCCATATCACGGATTCTTCTTTAGCTGTAAGC
Organism: Symsagittifera roscoffensis; assembly: GCF_963678635.1. Lineage (NCBI taxonomy): Eukaryota > Metazoa > Xenacoelomorpha > Acoela > Convolutidae > Symsagittifera > Symsagittifera roscoffensis. The sequence goes on along the minus strand of NC_087064.1, from coordinate 82,130,084 downwards.
AAGTATCATGATAGCTGCAAGTGTTTTTCATTGATTTTTCAGGGGGCTCGAAAATTCTAAAGATTTTTCATTCTATCATTTTTTTCGCCTCATTTGATGTCTGCTCAATGATTGCCGGATTTGTTTCCGCTTCGTTAGTTTTGTTCCGTTAGTAACTTAACATTCAATAGTCTTGCTTGGTATATATGCCTCCAAATCCTATTTGATAAAAACAAGTATTATTAAAAATATGGGATTAGGTTTTATTATTCTATTTTTTTGAGACTCTAAATTCTAAATTTTCTCAAAAACTACTCAACCAATGTTCAAAAAAGTATCAGTGGAAGAACGACTTACTCCCCTGTGTTCCTGCAGAATACCTTAGTCTCGTTTTACTTGACCTCACTGTCTACAGCCTTTGAAAAAATCAGTGCGGGGAATATTTGACCTATATATATATTTTCGTTTTCTCAAAAACTACTCTCTCAAAACAAAAACATATATTTCAATGGATGAAATTGTTGTGGAAATCTCTCCTGCCTAAGCGGCTACGCCCAAAATTTTTACAGAAAAAACAATTGTCCTCGGAAAAGCCAATTTGTGGTTATTTGACCGTTTTTGAAAATTCGATTTTTGTCAAAAAGTTGTTCACAAATCTGAGTTTTTGGGATTAATTCAAAGAATGAGTTGTAATCAGCTCCCCTGCATATTCGGTTGTGCCCAATTTTTTGTTTTCACGTAGAGTAATGGTCCTCGAAAAGTCATTTTTTTCGTTTTTTCACCATTTTTCTAAAACTTTTTTTACTTTTTTCGGAAAATGTCCTCACTAATTTTCAGTTTGTGATTTCAAATGAAAATACGGGTTGCGTAAATCTCTTCTGTATAATCCATATGCCCAAAATTTTTACAAAAAAGCAATGGTTTTCGGAAAATTCAAATGGTTGATTTGTTGACCGTTTATGGGAAACTTTTTTGGCTTTTCTCGATAATTATCCTGCCAAATCTGATATTAAGGGTTTAATCGAGTTAACAGGTTTTTGAAAACCTACATTTATAATTTAATACGTCTAGTTTTTGCAATGAAAAATTTAAGGCTTTCGAAGAAGTGAAAGTTTTCGCACTTCTTTGAATGCCAAATCTCAGCTTAAACGTTGAATCGAGAAACCCGTTTTTGGGAATTTTCTCAGCTTTAGTAGCCACGATCTACTTTTTGCAGAAACAAGTTATGGATTTTGGAAAATCTTTGGAACTTTTGATTGTTTTTTGAATTTTTTCTTAAAAAACTACCCTATCAAATTTGAGATGAAGAGTTCAATCGAAAACATCTAGTTGCGAAAAACTTTCCTTCAGAAGCGACGATAAGTGGTGCGAATTTCACACTTGTAATATCAATTTGCTTCGTACTCCCAACCGAACGGACCTGGTCACAAGCAGACTAAGTTTCAGCATGTTTGCGTTTTAAATACCCATTCTATCCGAAATAAGCTTTTTTGTTTTGTATAATTTTTTCGCCGTTTTTTTTATCTTTTTTTAAAGAAAAGTTTTCAATTTAAGTTATATCCGCTGGATTGCCTGATATTATACATATAAGCGAGGCTTTTTTTTTACTTCTGTGGGTTAGTTTGGCTGTTATAATAATAAAATAAAAATTTTCAAGTCCGCGATACAAAAATACAGCCATATGAAAAATAAGTAGACTTGTACAACCGCGACTTGAGAGGCTACCAAGTATTACCTGATCACATTCGCCTTGTCTAGGAAAAACTCGACTTTTTCCAACCCTGGGACAATTCGCAAAAGTTTCAATAATTTGATCTTCATGTATACTTGAATAAAGCGGATGTCATCTTCACCTTTGTTTTCAACACAGCTTCTGACGAACAACAGCAGCTGGGACTGACGACAGATGCGATTCGGCAGCTGAAGGAGATGAACAGAGCCCTGAGGCAGCAGCTGGCACTCAGGGAAACACAGCTGGAGGAGGAGCGGGACAAGGTCGAGGAGGCAAGTACACTTCTTTACCTATTCAAAGCAAATGGGGTTCAGAAAAAAATACTGTAGGTTGGGTCAAGGTTGTTCGGATGCCATATTTGGTTTATCTTTATCCTCATACTTTGTTTTCGTTGTTTTTCCCTGCTAGTTGGCACGCTACTTACCACTGCAAATGGCATTAAGTGAAACGTTATTTTTTTCAGCACCTCTAAAAAATTTCGGATATCTGTAATTAAATCTCAGCCTTAAAAGATATAATCCTACGACGCGTGTACCATTATTGTACTGCCCGAATATCCCGTCCGTAATATGTGAGATTTCTAAAGTGGTTCCATTTCAAAAGTCTATTTTTTCCGTCGACTGGCCTAAGAAAACTTATTGTTTCTACCCATTTTTTTTAGTTCACGAGCTGACGTATATTGAGTTTCTAAACTGAACCATTTATTTCACTGCAGTTATTTAAAAAGCATTGATTTAAAATAAAATGCTTTACGAAAAAGCATTGATAGTAATAAAAACCTGAAATTGTTTTTACATTTATACGCATAGCACAGCACACCGATTGCCCATGTAAACTATCCCCCCCCCCCCCCCAAAAAAAGACCAAGTGAAAAATCTCCCCCTAAAATTGAACGACAAACTCAAGTTGTAAGGGTTTTATGTACTATGCTCAGAGTTTTAGGGTCAGAGGCTTGGCCCGATTGCTTATGCTAATAAAAATGAGCAGAGCCCGGCCCGGCCCGTAAAAAATTGTTCGCCTGGTCCCAATGATTCTCCGCCGTATTTCCAGACAGCAAATTTCTCCATTTTCAAAAGCAAAAACTGAACTATAAGAGCGTTGAATGAAAGTGGCTTTTTTGTAATGAATTTTTTTTGTAATGAAAGTGACTTTTTTGTAATGAATCTTTGCTAATTGATTGCAGCTGAACACGTTTGTGGACGAGATAGAAGACTTCTCGGTGGCGTTGAAAGGGAAAGTGGACAACTTGGAACGACAGATGGATGCTCTGAATGGAGAGCGAGATGAACTAATAGAGCAGAATGAGAGACAGAGGGAACAGATAGAAGACATGAGGAGGATGCAAATGGAGGAGAGCAAGCTGCACAAACAGTCCAACACTTCATCTTTCATCCAGAGGGTAACACATCGCATCTTCAGTGAAAAACGTCACGTCACGTCCATTGTAGCCGAGGCCGGCTCTTTTGCATCATAGAACCAACAACAAAATTACAGCCCAGCCACACTGTGTTTTTGTTTTATGAAAGGGGGCTATAATTGGAGATTGCTGGGGATACGCCCCTCTAATGCGTGATACCAATACCGATTATCATAGCGAATAACACATGAAAACATTTGATGCAAACAAACTTGAAATAATTTCCGACTGAGATGAACCAGTCATCTTTCAGTATTCTCACCATGATAATGGGAAAGCATGAAAAAGTAGCCCTAAGCAGTCATTTTATCAGAGAAAAGCCAATCTTGCGCTTGGAGTTTTTCGGTAGAAAAAGCTTTAGGCTTGGAAATATTTGAGCGTCTGTGAGTTTATTGCTTCTATTTTTCAACAACGATGGTAGAAACATTTTTGTTCAGACTATCTCAGTGGAGTCGCTTAACAACGTGGCCATCTTTGATGAAATTGCTGCTATTCCTGGTCTATCCACTGTGAGTGAGAACTACTCAGAAGACGAGCGATTCAACACCAACTCGCGCCAAGTTAGTCCCTAAAGTGACATCCAAAGCCAGACTCGTTTTGTTTTGCAACCGTTTCGACACCCCCCCCCCCATCAGCTTTCCAATCTTCCTTGCTTTGTACACTGTTTCTGTTACTGTACGGCATTAAGTTCTGCTTTCGCTTATTTAAATCTCAGTATTTTTTCGTTTGTCACTTCGGGTGCTTGATTTTTTTTTTAAATTTTAAGTGAAATCTACTTTGGTACGGATTTCTCTATGCTGATCATAAAAAAATCGTAATTGATATTAAAATGATTTTTTTTGTGAAATTTTAAGGAGAGCGGTGATAATTTGACCGAGGAAGAGGCTTCTTACGCTGAAGTGGTTCAAGAGTTTCAGAAATTTTCCGCCCTACAGGTAAAGATTTGGGTTTTCCAACTAATTAAATAGTAACAAGCTTCACTAGAGAATAATTTGTATAATTGTGTTCCTTCTTTTCAGAACTTTTGCATCGAGTTCGCTGATAAATTGAATGCCCCTGAAGTAAAAAACGACTCATTTACAACAGAAAAAGGTCATGCTAACTACACTTTAAACGGAGCATTCGATGTTTTGTCATCTCAACTTCAACCTTTAGTTAGTTATTGAGTACTCATTCTTGGCATTCGTCAAAAATTGCAAAACTGGATAATTTATTAGAATACAGAAGCCATGTTTAATTTAAAAAATTTTGAATCAATTTTGAAGCAAAATGGTAAAATTTAACTTTTCATCGTGAATGTTAATTAAAACTAGACTACGATTTTTGCGTGGAATCTGAGAAATGTTGTGATTAATAATAAATTTTTTAATATTAAGAACTACGCCGACGATGTCAAAGAACAGTTCGCGACCTTCCTCGAATCTCAGAAAAGCCATCCCTCAGTCGAGTTCAAACAGCACCTTTTAAGTGTAGTGACCAAATTCATCTCCAACTCAAGCCACTCCGTCTTTGAAGAGAGTTTTCCTATTTTGGCCATATCTCTGATGGGCGCTCCTGAAATGCAAGAGGACAACCGCTTAACGATGGCTGAAATCATGCACGATACTTGCTGGACAAAACAGGTAAATCAAAATTCATAGCGGATCTCCAGCTTTTATGGAAAAAATATCATCCAAGAAATATCACATTTCGGCGGCTCTAGTACGGTGGTTTTTTTGTGGCACTTAAGATTATTAGTGGTACTCACCAAAAACTTATCGGCGTAAAAATGGTTTTCAGTCAAAACAAACTTTTCTGTATAAAACAACGATAATTGGTAGCGTCACATTACCTTTCCAGGCCTATTACATTGCCTTTGTTGGTTTTAATCGATTTTCTTTATAAGACCGCTCAAAAACCGCTTAAAAACCGCTCAAATCTTGCTTGAAAACCCGTTCAAAATCACCGCAAGAAATGAGCGGTTTTTTAAGCAAGATTTGAATGTTTTGAGCGGTTTTTTCAAAAAAAAACCGCCCAAACCGCTCAAATCTTGCTGAAAAACCGCTCAAACCGCTCATATCTTGAGCGGTTTTTGAGCGGGATCTCGACCCGGGAGTATCATAAAACTTCCGACCACTCTGATTTAAAAAAAACACCAAAAAATGTTGAAAAAAAAAGAAAAATCGTATTTTTTAAGAAAAGGCAATCGATAGGCGAAAAATGCCCGAATGATTGGTAAATAATATCTAAAATAACGTTAAAAGTATAGTAGAAGTAAATTAGACTCTAAACAAGTCCCTAACAACCTTTATAGCTCAAACGGAGCGTAATGTATCACTAGGAAGCAATTTTCCCCTACCAAAGCCGCAAACAAAAGTGCCAATTGAGAGCAATTTCGAGAATCAGAATCCATATTTTTTTTGTTTTTATCCAATTCAAGCCTAAAAATTTGCATTAACCGTTTTTGTTGATTTAAATATAAACCATAAAGACCACGAATTTTTATTCATGATTTCTTAAAATGTAGCAAACTAGTTATTCATCAAAAGAAAAGAATCAACCCAGTTTTTACCGAAAAACCTTTGAACAGAAATCAGTATCATGTAGATATAGGTCTCTGAGTTTATGAACAAAACAGTCTAATTTAGTTGCTGGGCATCTTTAACAAAATCTTATAGTCTCGTTTGACAAGACTCTGTTGTAGACGTAGAAGACTCTTTTTAATTAGTATCTGTTGCTGTTCTAATGATGGCTAATATTAGTTTACTTCCAAGCGACCGTGGTGCAAAGGTGAGGACGTAAAATGTACAAGTTGGAGATTCAAAACATTATTTCATATAGGGCACTTTTGTCGCATAGAGATGGCATTTTAAGAGGAATTGTAGCTTTTTAACTTTATAGGTAGATACTGAAGTTAAGTTTGAAGACATCATGACATCGTTCCAGATCAGAGTTTCAATTTAGTGAAAATTATGTTATTCGAGGATTCTTTATTCTTTTGTTCCGACCAGCGGGTGTGTTTTTGATTTTTTATTATTTATTTGAACTCGAGCAAATAAAGCGACCCGAGTGAAGTTATTTGAACTCGAGCAAATAAAACAACCCGAGTTTTTTAGCGCCATTTTTGGTATCAAAAATTCAAAAAAATTGCTTCCAACAAATTAAAATTAAAATTAAGATTTTAAGTTTTTCTAGTCTAGAGATTTCCACTCCGGTATATAACAGAATTTTGATTAGTTTCATTTTTTTAACGTTTTGAGCTAGTTTTGCCGCTTGTGTTTGCAAAATGCAGCTTCGAGTCAAATTTAGTCTGGAAAAATCAGAGCACTTTTATTCGACTTTGAGACGTCTGCGTTGTTTTTTTTTCTTTAATTGCGGTCACAGCCAAAAGGGCTTTGATATGATAAAACGCTTGAACCATATGAGCTTTCTGACAGAAGAATACGCCATAGTTCCCTCTTACGCCCTAGTGGAATGGTCGAAATAACAAGTCCTCTTGTATCAGGGCAAAAACTTGAATTTTCAGATTTTATTTTTCCCGAATTGTTTAAGGAAACTATTTTTTTCAAAAAGTAGTTTTTTTCTACATATTACCACACTAAAGGAAACAACTAAGTTGTGCTTCGCTCCTACTAAAACATTGTTTGGATCAACTAACGTGTATTAAATAAATTTTGAAGGATATCTGAGCTGGATTACTTTGAGGCATTTGCTACGCCGTTTATGGTGCATTAGTTATTCAAAATTGCCTAAATAAGCAGTTGTCAAAAACACAAAACTTTAATTCTTTTTTGAATCAGCCAAAATCATAGAATTTAAGCAATAGCAAAAATGAATTCGAGCTGAATAAAAGTATCAGGTGCGCTCTTAAATCATAAAATAAGACAGACAGATACTTTGCAGTTTAATTAATTGAGTAATGATTGAGTTAATTTAAATGTTTGTGTGACATTTGAAACATTTTAAAACTTTTTTAGAATCCAGAAGCCGAAGAAAACCTACTCGATTACTCAAAAACAAGCAAGGAAGAATCGCAAAAAGCAATCAAAGATTCCAACGAGCCGCAAAACTTTACCCCGGAAGCAGTTTGCAATGGTGTCGAAAAAGGTTTTGTTAATGGGTATATCAACTCAATTGATTTGCTTGATACTTCTCGACAAGAACCGCAACCAAAATCCTCAGAACAGCAACTTGAATTACAAGAAATTGTTGAGCCGAAAGACGACAAAGACGAGCGAAGCAGAACTATGACACTTGAAAGTAGCAACGAAGAAATGAGAATGAACGAAAACACTCCGATGAATTATGAAACTGCAGCGATAAATTTGGATCTAACAAAAATTTCAATGGAAAACGCGCCAAACTTTACAGTGGACAGAGTTTCAGAACAAAACAATGCTGAAAGCACCAATAAAGATTTGATTATGGCGGCTTTAGATCCAAGAACATCTACCAAAGACGAGCTCAGAAGCAGCATTATTCAAAGAAGACGAACTATTCTTAGCACTGATGTTTCGCCTTACAGAAAGGAAATGCAGCGAAAAACAAGTAGGCTCGGGCGTGCTGTGAGCATTAGAGCTCCGAGTTACCTGCAAACCCTTGACGAGCTATCGGGAGGAGCTGTTCGAAATGACTTCCGAGAAAGGTGAGGACTCAAAATTGCTTTCGGTACAGCCCTGCATTTTAAAATATTGCTTAGAATACCCAGTAATCTTCACACTAACATAAAAAAGCTACGGTTCAACCTTTGCTTAACCGGTCGAAAAATGTTGTAAAAAACCTTCACTCCCTCGGAAAAATTCTATATCTGCCCTACTTTGGTCAAAACGAAAATCCTTCTTGCATAGGTCCTGTTCCGAGTTTGTGGGGGGTCCCAATTCAACTGTGGGCGTGGCTTCTTCTAATGGAGTAGGGGGTGGGGCTATGCGGATGTTGAGCCACCAGTCCACAGTAGATGTGATGCAGCAGAGTGAGATGAGGAAGCAGAAGCGGTCTATGTGGTACCAGCAGAAACAGCAGAAACATATCACCAAAGGCAATAATCAGGTCGGAAATGTCAAGTCAAGTCCGTCAAAAAGTTTCAAATATATTCAATCCGCAAACAACCGGACCGAACTCACTATCTCACTTGTCACAAAACTTAAGCGACGCACGCTAAGCTGAATTGATCAGAAATGGGCTATCATTTGGGTCTGAATCCAAAATTGTTTTGGGATTTACCCAACAACCATCTGAGAAACTATTTCATGGTTTTTTGGGGCTATTTACTGCATTTTTTTTTGGCCAACCTTAAACTAACCTTAATTTTGATGATACAACACGATTGTTTTGTCGCAGCCTTCCAAGAATTGTTTGAAAAAGCCAAATATCTAGAAATTTGCTTGGTCGTCAGGTTTTGCCTGCCGTAGAAAAATTTTTAGCTCAGTTACAAAATGTTTCAACGTTTCAAATCCTCCATCAAAAAAACCTTGTACACTCCTCTGTCGAAAATTGAACTAAGCTTCGTAAAAAGTGAGTGGATTTTTTGGTCAATAATTTTAGAGATGTTATGTATGGATGCTTAACTACAGTCACTGGACAAAGAGCTTGCAACTTTTAGTTTTCAAGCGATGAAGCGATGATTGTTTTACTTTATCCCGGTTCCTCTGCGACCACTAGAGATTGACGGTTGAAACTTTGACATATGATGAATGAAACTTTTAAATCGAATTTAGCCGGATAAAAACCGTAAAAAGTTGTTTGGACATTAAATTAGAGTGCGTCAGAGATGTGTTCTTAGTGCCAAAAGATCCCCGAAACAGCAGAAGCAGTTTGAAACTGTGGACTTGGAAGTATTCGTAAGAAAGCTAAGGATCTAAGCTAGGCCCTCATTGAAACTTCGCTTCTCATTAAAAAGAGCTAAAACGTTTTTTCACCTCTTGAACAGAATTTGACTGAAAATTCAGCAACTTATTTAGTAAAATGACAAATTTTGAGTTAATTCTTATTTTGTAGCTGAGTTATTTTTTGTATTCAACTTTTTACGGTTTTTATCCGGCTGTATTCTTAAAAACAGTTTCATCCATCATATGAAACTGTTTATGAGAACATTTCGTTTATAACATCACCAATTCGTTGATGTACAGTACTCTTGATAAAAAATTGCTCAAATGTTGAAATTTAGCAAGCTATTGATGTTCTGAATCTCTCGTGGCCTATTCGGCCACCAAATGGTCCTTTTAGTGCCCCTCTGGTTCAAGATTCGACTTGTAATTGCGCGTTTAGACCAGATCAGAGAAATAATTTTTTCATCTCATCCATTTGTCCAAGTTTCAACCGTGAATCGCTATTAGTTGTAGAGAATCGTGAAAAATTCTTGTATTGTATCAGTTGAGAACTAAAAATTGCAACTTCTGTGTGCGCTGGATGTATCTATACTTTTCTAGGAAACGGGCAAACTGACGTCCGAAAAATCTGACCTCATTGTGGCCGAAAAGCTCATGTCGTTCAAAGAGCCCGAAGTGAATGAGGACGGGATGATGCTGATAGACCCCAAGGATCCGAACAGACCCAGATTCACGAAGCAGGAGTTGATGCAGGTGATAGAAGAGAAGGCCAATCTGAGCATAGCCAAGATGCACTTGGAGGATGAACTGGGTGCTTTAAGGTCGGTTATGTTTTCTAATCAGGGTTTATTTGTTCTAAATCAGTGAAATCAGGCGCGGATCTAGGAATTTCTTATTTTCGAAAAAATTTGGAAAATTTTGTCGACCTTTTTTTTAGGTCGACCAAATTGATTTTGTGAGCCCTCAGAAACCGCTATAAAGACACAAATTTTCTGAGCCGGAGGCAAATTTTTGAAAAAAGGCCAAAAAAAGGCGTTTTAGGCAGTTTTTGGAAAAATTTGACCAAAATATCGCGTTTTTTCGGCGCGCGCTCCTCTCCTGAAAATTAGTATAGATTGGCGCCGAAGGCGCCTTTAGAAATATTTTAAGGTCAGTCAGCCAGAAATGGATATCTCAAAATAGTACAAAGGTGGGACCCTTTGGGTCGGCTGGGGCTCGAATCCCCCCCCCCCCCCCCCTAAATCCGCTACAGAGTGAAATACTGAAAAGTTTCTGAGATATACTGATGGTATTGAAAAAACTGTCATGGAAGTTCATCTTAAACTGCTTCTATTTAGACTCCAACTGGAGGATTTGAGAAAGAGCGCTGCCACCCAAACATGGACTGAGAGAGGAGGCGGCCGAGGCAAACAGAAATTATCGACTACGTCTTCCATCCGGAGACTGTTAGCATTCAAACACATTCTGCCCCACATGACTTATTTAACCAATCTCACCACTTGTGTTCTTCTTGTTGCAGATTCGGGATATTCGGCGGCAACAACTCCGCAGCATCCTCCAGAAACCGACACTCTCGGGGGCCCACTTTGTTCCGCTCGTCGGCTGAGCCACGCCGTCAGAGCCAGCCGGTGGTCATAGCGAAAGACAGCCGCGCCCCCTTAGTTGTTCACCAAGTGCCTCCGTCACTTTTTGACCCGAAAGTTGCTATACGTCGCCAGTCTATTGAGGACTCGCAACGTCCAAGGAACAACACTATGTCTCCGTCTGTAATCAGAAAAATTTCAGCCAAATATAGGAACAAAGATAAATTGGTTACTTTGCATCTGCCTTCGAATCAAAGAAGTTCATACGATCCCCAACAGTCGCCAACATCACCAGATTCGTATAAGTTAACTCACTCAACTAGCCATTAAAAACTGATCCATTTTGGTAGAATTGTAATCTATTTGTTATTGATGAAATAAATAGTTAATGAATTAATAATTGTATCAAAAATAGTTGGAAAATTAACTATCTGAAACTAATTTGGCACTATAGAAATTCAGATAACCCAGTGTTACCTGAGCTTTGCAGGACAGCATTATTCTGAATCAAGTAGATCTTTAGGTAGGCAATTTTAAAGAATGATGGCTAGATATTGTTTTTGCTTTTATGTTGTGATTGATGTAGACGGATTCAATAGTTTCAAATTATTCGAGTTGCATTGACTAGCTGTTCTGAATTTATTCCTGTATAACACTGAAGGAATCATGGAAGCTCTTCCTGAGCAAAAGCTCTTCATCACGAAATTACTTTTTTTTACTTTCAAAACGAACTAAAAGTTTTTACGTCCCCTTTCCCCTCATAACACACGCACAGGCATACAAAAAAATAGCCAAAACCTAATAAGCCAAAATTGCGTGCAGCACTAAAAAAGATTACAAGATATGGTAACTAAGCCTGCAAAACATTATTAAGTCCACAATTAAAATGCCAAAAACTTTGTTCAAAACAGAATATTCCCGTTTAAAAATCAAGTCCTGATCAGATTCGATGCAATGCCCTTTGCGTTCCAGGCGAACTCGTTACTCAAAGGGCCGGGAACACTCAGAAATTGGAATTAATTATGAAACAAGGAACTACCTGAGATGAGTTGGGAAGCGTAAATGAGGTGAATTCTCTGAACAAATTTATTTACGGGAAAAAAGTTTAGTAGACGATTGCAATACCCTTGCTTATCACAAGGGTAGTTATTTGTTATTGCCAGGTTTCAGTGCCTTAGGAAAACACTAAGATTGTTTAAAAAAGAAAAAAGTGAGTGTATTGAAAAGAGCCGTACTGTAGAGTTCAATTAGGATCAGTAGCGGATATAGGAGGCGGGTTGATTTGGACGCTCTTCCTTCCTAAAGGGTTCGACCCCCTGATTATACAAAGGGTCCCCTCATAGTAACATTTAGGACCTCTATTTTTGGCTAGCGGACCCTAAAGTTTTTTGAAAGGCGCCTTTGACGCTAATGTATACTACTTTTCACTGGGAAGCGCGCGCCGATTTTTTGGTCAAACTTGACCTAAAAGTGCCTAAAAACGCTCCTTTTGGCCTGTTTTTTCTTCAATCTCGTCTGCTTTTTTTGGTGATTTGAGAGTGTTCTGAAATTCAATAAGGTTTAACTAAAAAGGTCGACAAAATTTTAAACTTTTTTTGAAAATTCGCCCCTCGAAAAAATCCTAGATTCCTGATTGGGATATTCTATCGTCTGAATTTTTTTTTTGGGTTAACAACTTGTTTAACAAAATCCTTTGAATAACTATACTTAATTCACGTGCACTTTTAGTCCGTTTGAATTTAACAAAAAAAATCGGCATGAAGGGATTCTGCTCAGATGCTTTTTTTTCTTTTTTTCCTTTTTCGATTCGCTTAAAAAAATTTATTCGGCCCAAATTATGTCATGCTAAAACCTTGAAAACTTAAAAGTAAAACACAGGTCTACTGCTACTACTGACAAAACTCTTTAAAAATTACATCAGTACTCTTGATATTGAAAATAATGAAAATTTTTTGTCTTTTCCATCAAACTTGGAACAGAGGTAATGACTACGTCTGAGGTGGCAAAGGTCATGGGTTTGTATCCACGCAAGTCTGTTTTATTTTAAAGACAGGTTATTCCGTTTCAACAAAATTTTCAACATGACGTTTGCGTGATTATGTTCTGTCGGCTTAGTTGCCGCTGCTTTTCATTCTCTATGTAAATGATTATGCAAAAAAAAACAACAGAAGCAAGAATTTAGCACAATTTGCTGATGAGCGAAAAATTTTATCTCTAGGAAATTCAATGTTGAAATTAGGAAAACCGATGCTGAAAATACTAGAGAAAGCACATTAATACTTGAAGAAAACAAGGTTGTTTTAAATATTGATAATATAGCCCATCGAAAATGGGAAAAGAGTAATGAACGCAAGTAATCATTAAAAAAACATTGACTTTGGTAAAAAAATCTCAACTTTCGAGTTTTAAGGACCAAACTAGATGCCCTTCAAGCTCCTGAATTTTCTAGAACGATTTTGATTGGCGCTTTTTGATAACATCAACCCAACTTGAGAAAATCGGATCAACAGGCAAAGTTTTTATTCGGCTGGAAATCTAAAAGTTAACTTCGACTTTCGAAACTAGAAATCGTTCACGTTTTTTCGCTCCATTTCAACGTTTGTGTTTGGATAGTGATATTTTCGTCACTTTCAGCAGATAAATTTCAATTGAAATCAAAAAATGCATATATACCTAATTGCATTCATGTCTGAATGTACATCTGTAGTTATTAGAGCATTTTAGGACTTTTCCATGAAAAAAAAACAAAAAAATCACCAAGACCTATAAAAGAGTCTTCACTACGTTCATTATTCTTAAAATCAGAAATCAATGATTTGGAGAAGAAAAGAGTTACTGACACATTATCTATATAAACGAAAACATTTTCGCTACTAACACTCCAGAAACCGCATTTCCACTACTAACACTCTAGTTTCATAATAACAGACAACTTAACTGGGGAATAAAAATGTTCTAGCTCCGTAAAACAACAAATCATCCACAAAATCTATATCTCAAGTCTGAAAATTTATCAACTGAACTATGCAGCACCCAATTTAGCCCAACTGAAATGTTAAGTGTGGCGAAAAATTTTAAGATACAGTAAAATGGAATGGCGATGTATTATGAATATGTGTGTAAAAAGCAATCGCACAAAATAAATTAAACGAAATAAAATTTTAAAGACAAATAAGCGAAAAAAATCTGTGCATTCGAAAAGTTTCGGCCAGAGTATTATCGCTCTCATAAACAATATTCGAAAACTGTATGAAATCAAGTTTTTGGTAAATAAGTAAGCCAAACTTGGCAAAAAAGACGCATAGACAAAATAAAGCAAAATTGGCATCAGAAGAAAACTTACAGCGTGGTAATAAAGCCAAAAATACCTGAGCAAAACCCATCAAGTAGAAAAAAATTTAAACAAAACTTGAAAATATTGAAAGTTTCCATTGCCCTCAAAACACACACAAGCAGACAAAAAAACATTTTGAGCTCATCAAACGGCGCAATATGAGGCCAGCAAGCCAATATAAAATGGGCCAAAACCTATTAAGCCGCAAAAAAGGACAAAAAAAACTAAATTTTAACAAATCGAGTTGGTAAAACTACAAGAAACATAAAGAGACAGTTTTGATTGGGAAGGATTTCTAAATAGCTAAAATGCTCAAAATACGTATGTAGTTTCAAACAGAGGACCAGGAGATGAATGAGTCCAGGAGAACAGTCCTGTGAACAAAGTTATTTATGAAAAAAAAGCCTAGTACCCGATTGCAATATATTAGTATTGATTTATTCGGTTTTATGTTAAATTGTAATTGTATATAAGCATTTTATAAATGGATGTCGATTTGACCAAGTGGATAACATTTTTGTGAAAAAAAGTATATTTTACGCAACGAAAAATGCAGATGAGCGAGATCAAATACATAATCAAAATATTTTTTTCTCTAAAATTTTACACGAATGATAGAACAAGGACGGACAAAAATCGTCTCTAAATGTGCTGAACTTTCAATGATTGTACCAAAATGAGCACATTAAGATTACCTGCAAATAGTTTGAGGACCTTCAGGAGTGAGAGTCTGGTGCCATGTATCTGGTTCGCCTTCAAGGCATCTTCTTCAGATCCATTCTAAATAATCAAACTCACCAGCTCAAAACAGATCAAGTGATACAGATGCACATTAGAAAACTTTTCAAAAGGGGGATTTGTCTCAAGGTCCAAAATTCGCATTTGCTCAAGTGTTTAATTCTCTAGTGGGGATTCGTTACAAGGAACTACAAGGAGGGAGGGGGAGTTAACAAAATCCCTCTTTCGGTTGACATAACTGCAGGATAATATTTGCCTTCAGTAAAATAAACAATCCAAATAACCGATTACGAGAGATGTTCATTTTCATTTCGATTCCAACTAAAAATAGTGGTCCTTACTATCAAGTCAGAACCTCGGACACTTTCGAAAACCGTCGACAACCGTATATGCTTTCTACATTGATTCAGAAACGTGGGAACGAACTATCGTTCAAACGTTCGAGGGCAGATCGCTCGTTTTTTATATTTCAGAAAACATGTGAGGGACTTTTGAGTTGATTGTATCTCTCAAAGAAGAACAGTTACCTTGAAAAAAGGCAGCACCAGAAGATACTCCGCTTGAGACGACGAGGAGGGATTGATCACTGTTGAGTCCACTAACCTAATCAACGAGACAACTCACTATTATACAGGGGCGGATTTAAGGGGGACGCCCCCTCCCTCAGGGATTCGACCCCCTACCGACCCAAAGGGTCCCCCTTTGAACTATTTTGAGATATCCAATTGTGGCTGACTGACCCTAAAATTTTTCTATACTAATTTTGATAGGTGGGCGCGGGCCAAAAAACGCGATTTTTGGTCAACATTTTCCAAAAAGTGCCTTAAAACGCCTTTTTTTGGCCTGTTTTTTTTTCAAAATTTTGCCTGCGGCGCAGACAATTTGGCCAAAATAGGGACAAAACAGTGCTTTAAGAGAGCTCCAAAAATCAATTTGGTCGATCTAAGAAAAAAAGGTCGACAAAATTGTCCAAAATTTTTAAAAATCCGCCCCACTCGAGAAAATCCTAGATCCCCCCCTGCTATCGAATCATCATAAATGAATTCGTCCAGAAAGAGGGTCTGAAAAAACCAGAGCAGAATCATGCAATCAAGACATTACAATTGACATAGTAAGAGTCATTCCACCTGAATTGGATTTCAAGTCACCTATTGAATATATTTGGCTCCTTAACATAGAAAAATTACTCACGAAGTTTCCGGTTAAAATATAATTTTAACTGGTCTAATACTGAAAACGTGTACAAAATTTTTTAGTTTACCTTTGAAAAAAACTGAGAATCATTCGGCGAGAATTGGGACAAAAATCTAATTCAAAAAGTTGATAAAATTGAACATAGCTAATCGAAGATTGGAAACGAGTAATGAACGCAAGTAAACATAAAAAACACTGACTTACCTGAAAAAAACCTCAACTTTCGAATTTCAAAAAAAATAGATACCCCTTAAGCTCTTCGAATTTCCAGAACAATTTATTATTGGCGCTTTTTTGATAACATGAACCAAAGTTGAGAAAACTGGATCAACAGGTAAAGTTTTTATTCCGGTGGGAAATCTCAAAAATAAATTCCACTTTCAAAACTAGAAATCGTTCACGTTTTTTGCGTCATTTGCACGTTCGTATTTGGAGAGTGATATTTACGTCTTTTTCAGCAGATGCATTTCAATTGATCTCAAAAAGTGCATTATACCTGAGTGCATCAATATTTTAAGTCTTTTCCTGAAAAACAAAACAAAATCAGCAAGACCTATATAAGAGTAGTCACTATGTTCATTTCTCTTAAATAATACCTGAAATAACGATTTTCTCATATGTTTCCTATCTAATATGCACATAAACTAAAGACTACTACAAATAGTTTTGCTTAAATTTTCAAGAAAATGATAAGGTCAGCTGGCACGAATACCATTTTTGTCGCACATAATCTTTCACGACAGATCGATCAAACAGAAATGTCATTTTACTGCTCCAATGAAACCGAATCATTTACCAGATGATTCAATACTGAGCTCAGATTGCGTAATCGGGTAATACCGATTCAACGTAGAGTATACACACACGCGCAGCGGAACGTCGCACCACTTGCAATGCAACACAAACATTGAAAAAAAACATAAGTCGAAAAGAATGAACAACTTTAAAAAACGTCGTATAAGTTTAATGTCTCGATATTGTTAATTCCAGCAAATATGCCAGACACTTGAATTTCAAATCAGCAAAAACGGAACAAAACTTACGAAAAGAAACAAATCAGACTATCTTTGAGCAGACAAGTTGAGCAAAAAAAAAAAGATTTTATAAAAAAAAAGTTTTAAGTCCCACCTTAAACAGCAATGGACAACACTTGCAAATGCAATAGCAATGAAAACTGTTTACAAAACAAGCAAAATTAGTGATGTGACAATTAAGCCGACAATCTTTGACCAGACACCAACTGAACCGAAAAAAAAAGACGGATTTTATGATTTTTTTGAATCTATTTTTTAATCTTTCAAGTCTCTCCCTGAAAACAGAATGAACAACACTTTCACTAGCAACTACAATGAAAACTGTCTACAGCACAAGCAAAATCCGCTGTGGCAATTTGGCCGACAAAACTTGAGCGAACAAAAGAAAACCCAACAACTCATTTTTCTGATATTTTTTGCCAATTTCCTTGATACTGAAAAACACCAAGTCCGGCCACGACTCGAACCCCAGGCTTAAAGGTACAAAGGCAATTGTTTTACCTCGAAGCCAGATGTTAAGAGAAGAGAAAAGATGTCAGCAAGTGATTTAACTAATTTTGTTACACTATTTGTTAACCAGAAAAAAAGTATAATCCAGTTTGAAAACGCTTGCTTATCGCACGCGTAATGATGAAACTAATTACTCCGAAAAAAATCTTTCAACGTTAACTGCGTTTTTTCCCGGTCCATCATGCAATGACCTCCCACACAAAACTCAATTCGTAAGTCTAACTTCTTATTCAACAATCGCTACTATCTTATATTGAACAGACTTCCTTAGAAAAGCAATTTGCAACATAAAACAAACTCATTGCAAAATCTCTCCAACGCATTCGACTATTGATCATGGATTCTTACAAAAAAAATTTCTTACAAGATGTTAAATTTTTCGAAACTAAGACACATACACAAATTTTTTCATAAGCAACGGCCAGCAAAAAAAATTGTGCATGGTTTTGTATTACAGAGATTCTCACTTAATCAAGGGGTTATGCAGGGTAGTGTATTGTGACACCATTTTTTTCAATTTATATAAAATTGATCTTAATAAACAATTGGTCGTTATAAAAAATTGATTGAGAAACGATTCCTGTAAGACTGTACAACATGGCAAAGACACAATGGTATTTTCTAAACAACAAGATGAGAATCTTGCACTACTGGAAGTATGCTGCAAAAATTCCGAAAGTTTTGAATCCCTTTTTCGTAAATTGGATACAAAAAAGCCTGAAAAGTTATGCTCAGTTGAAAATCTTCAACAGAAACGAAAAATTTTTTCTAAATGAAATTTTCATGAAAAAAAAACAAATATTAGGCACATTGGAGTTGTTTAAGAGCAGTTTTTGATATTCTAAGGAGAAGATTAGATGAGCTAAGTAATACAGACGTTGGAAATTGAAAAAAAATCGATAGGTCAATACAACTACTCCAAATCAAACAAGATTATTAGTCACGAATGTGTTCGTGATAAGTCACCTACACTATCCAGCCATTCGTTTGAACGGAACTGGTACAATTTTGAGCTAACTCATGAATGCGCTCGTGATAAGTCACTTACACTATCCAGCCATTCGTTTAAAATGAAATTGTACAAGTTTGAGCTTATCACTTCAAAAACAATTGGATTGCGCTATGAACACTTGAAATTAGAAATTCAAAATCCAATAACTGCTATCTTTCACGACAGATGGATCAAACAGAAATGTCATTTTACTGCTCCAATGAAACCGAATCATTTACCAGATGATTCAATACTGAGCTCAAATTGCGTAATCGGGTAATACCGATTCAACGTAGAGTATACACACACGCGCAGCGGAACGTCGCACCACTTGCAATGCAACACAAACATTGAAAAAAAACATAAGTCGAAAAGAATGAACAACTTTAAAAAACGTCGTATAAGTTTAATGTCTCGATATTGTTAATTCCAGCAAATATGCCAGACACTTGAATTTCAAATCAGCAAAAACGGAACAAAACTTACGAAAAGAAACAAATCAGACTATCTTTGAGCAGACAAGTTGAGCAAAAAAAAAAGATTTTATAAAAAAAAAGTTTTAAGTCCCACCTTAAACAGCAATGGACAACACTTGCAAATGCAATAACAATGAAAACTGTTTACAAAACAAGCAAAATTAGTGATTGCAGAATTAGCAAAAAACTTGAAAAGCCATTATTTGTTGAAAGATATAATGATCAATACAAGGAAAAAAGTTTGCGGAAAATCACTAACACTAAAGAAAATCACTGAACACAATATATCCTCAGATGACTTTTGACTTAAAGAAAAAAGTAAGGAAGGTTTCAAACTAATTCATATCATTAGTTAATGAAAAATACACCGTGACAAACTATGGTAAGCTTTCATGGGGAAACTTTAAATTTACTTAAATGTTTCGGTCGATTTTCATGATGATAATTCAAAATTTCATTACTCATGACCCTAATACCAAACTAATTATACATGTAGAGGCGAAGTTAACATACACTTGCCTTTTGAATAAGTTTTTAAATTGAAAAAAAGGTTATATTTTTAAGGATTCTCAGCTCACTGTCTTCAAACTTAATTACCAACGTAGCAATTGTTGACCAAGAGGCGAAGCTTCGCTTCGCAACCACTAGCGAGAATACGACAAGAAGCAGCTATTAAGTGCAATCTCAGATTCAATCTGAGACCTAGTGCTTATGAGTCTCACGCACTCAGCAGCAGCCACGGACGCTAAGTGACCTACCGTAGAATGCCCTCCCCAAGCATGTATTAAATCTGAAAACTGATTCCGTATAAAATATGCATTTAATGATATCGCGCAAATAAAACTGATTTCGAGAATTTGTATGCTGGGTTGTATTTGTATTGCTAATAATTGCCTAGATTAATGTTTCAATTAGTAAAACGCTTAATTTTGAAATAATCTAGGATATTGTCGAAGTTAGATCAAGAAAAAATCCATACCCCCTCATTTGATTTGGCAAAAATTGTACGGTTGATACTCCAATGCTACAGATTGGGATTATAGCAAAAGTGATGCCAAATAAGTGAACACTTTTAATTGCGAGTTAGGTTTGAAAAAAAAGGTTCTTCCTAATATACTACGCTTTGTCAGCTCGCAAGTGTAAAAAGAAAACGCAATAATACCTTTACGCACTTCTAGACTTACCATAAGTAGTACAACATTTTCTACCTTAAAATAGTTTTAAGATCTACGTCATTCGGCTCCACCTTCTCGTCTTTTGGTGACCATTACCTTACCATTTGGCTATAACGTCAATGAGAAGCTGCACATATAACAGGATATGACGTCAATATTACGCCAACCAACCAAAATGCAGCACACCGAATTCGCTTCTATTCAAATAGCTACTATATATATCACAAAAATTCACATTTACTTTCATATGAAGCTATTAGACCGAACATTTTGCAATAACACAGGCCTTTACGGTTACGTAGCAACATCTTTATGTACGTCAGAGCTGGAGTGCAGCCCGTATTCAGACAAAGACTGTATGAACCAATCAGAATCGAGAAAAGACATAAATAATCCAAAATAAATAATAACTATTTATTAATTTCTTCTTTGTCTCGATCCTGATTGGTTGAAACAGTATTTGTCTAAATAGTGACCAGTCTGAATACGCGGTTGTCTAAATACTGATATGTAACCAATCAATTTGCAGTAACACAGGCCTTTACGATTACGTAGCAGCATCTTCATGTACGTCAGAGCTAGAACATAACATCACAGTAATACGAGTTTAGAGCTTAAAACTGCATTCGAATCCAATCAAAAAACTCAACAGTCTAAGTTGCAACTGAAATTTAACAACCGAGTAATAATTATTTATTGCTTACTTAAACATTGACCATTCATCATTTTGTTGCATACTTTGAATCGCAGTGTTTGAAAACTGTGCTTTAGCCAAAAATTCAAGCTATCACGTGAAACGAGATCCAAAAACTACCGAAACCGAAATGGATACTAGCCAACCCGAAGACATCCCTCAGAGCTTTCTGTGCCCCATAACTCTCGCTGTTATGAACGACCCGGTGATTGACAACTACGGCGTCAGCTACGAACGCCAGGCGATCTGCGAATGGCTTAACGCCGGAAACTCAACCTCGCCTACCACCGGGAAGGAACTGACTGTCAACGATCTTCGACCGAACAGGGCATTACGAGAGACAATTGAGAAGCTCCTTGGAGTGGAAGGAATGGTGCATTCGCCTCCTCGCAGCACGGAGAGCATGCCTGAAAACACGCTTCCAGCTCCCAAACCTTCTGCTACAACCGGCTACGAAGGATCCAACTACACGTATTCTTCACCTTTTAAGTTTAGCGACACGAATAGGGATGGACCGGACTTTAATGGGGCTTGCTTTCTGGGCTCCAGCTTGGTCCATATGGCTGGTCAAAAATTCCGAAGGGCTGACCAGATAAAGAAAGGTGACAAAGTATTCACAGGCGCCGGTCTAATTGATGAGGTAGAATGCGTGTTGAAGACTTGTTACGACGAGGACGAACCTCAACTTCTGTATCAAATTAATGAGAACCTCGTCGCCACTGCTTGGCACCCTGTAAAAAACGAGGCCGATCAATGGACATTTCCAGCTGAATCGAGCTCAGCGAAGGCCATCACAGTCTACACAGAAGGCGTGTACAGTTTCCTGCTCAAAAACAGAGGCACTATTATACTCGGTGACACTGAGTGCGCAACTCTTGCTCATGGTCTGCAAGGTGAAGTGATTGAACACGAGTTTCTGGGAACTGAGACTGTGGCAGCTGATTTGAAACGATTCGATCAGTTCCAGTCTGGACTGGTAGAAGTGACACCAGAAGCATTCCAGAGGAATCCAGATACCGGAAGAATCAATGCTATCAGGATAAATTAACTTATCCGCTTCAAAGACAAATCGCTAAAAAATCTTTTGTAGATAGACCAAAAATCTGTTATAACATAGTTTCAGCTTTCTAACAAAAAGATGTAATTTTGCCACAAGTAATACTATTAATAAACTTTCATCGCAATTTTGCAAAAAATTACAGAGCGCAGATATCAAAGTTTTTAAGTTCATTGCATAAAAAAATAAGGATAGCTGATTACTGTGCAAGCAGCACAGAATGTTCCAACTATAGCCTTTAAAAAACAACAACAAAATTTTTTTTTTTCAAATTAGTGTATTTTCTGCGAGGATCTGACACAAACTATAAAATAGGCATTTTCGACAGTCATAGTATTATAGGCAAAACAGACAAAAAACTTTGTTGAAAAATGACTAAGAACAAAGAAATCAAAATTTTTTTTTTTTAATTTCAAGAATTTTTTTTCAAATTCTTTTGCAGAAAATTTATTGAACTTTTTTTTGGTTCCTAAAGTTTTTGGTTCCTAAAGGGCGCTAAAAACTCCAAAAACTAATTTAACTTGCTTGAAACTACGTTTTCAGGGCCTAAATTAAGCATAATTAGGCTGTTGTAAGCCTGCTCGCTCACTTTATTCGCTCAAAATTGAAATAAAAATCAAAAATTTCAAACCAGTTTTTCTCAATGAAAATTTTTTTTTAATTTTAAAATCTCCTTCGAATCACGACTAAAAGGGCTTCAATTTGGTATAACCATTCCAATGACTATTTGTGGTACCTGATTTTGCGTTGAAACAAAAAAAAACTAAAACACACCCAAATACTAAGTTCCTCGACATTTTGCAAATGGTCGGGACAAAAACAGTTTTTAATTTCAGTAAACAGAGCAAATTTGATACAAAACGAGCAAAGTGGAGAACAGCTAGCAAAGTGGGTGGCTAAAAAAAATCAAACATAGTCTAAAATATCTTTAAAAAATTGTAAATGATTCCTGGAAAACATGACAAAACGATCCTTCCAATTTGTAAGATTGCTCATTTCGGTAAATTCGTCTTTTGCTTTTCATTGGCGACTTCATGCCAGAAATCTCTTATTTCAAAATGTACGCAACATTAAAAACCTAGTGTGAAAAACAATGGATCATATGCGTCAAAGATATACGCTATTACCGCTGCTCAAGTGACGGCAACACACCTAATAGATGAACTTTGATACCGCAGACCTCAAATGCAACGTTATGACGCCATAGTAACCTTCGCCACCAACTCCACACATGCTAAAAGTCTATTTGACTTTAAAAAAGCCTGCTGCTGAAAAAAATTCTGCTGCAGAGCTAGAAAAACTAAAATGGCATACTTAGCTAAACTCAACGACATTTTCAAAATTTGCTATCGGCGAAAATCTTTTGTGTATGCCTCTATTTGCATTTCTGAAAATTAGCGGCTAAGCTTAAGTTTGAGGTATCTTTTCTACCATTTTTAAGAAAATGTTGTGATGAATACAGTGCTGATTTAAATTATCCGGACAAAACGAACAAAACTTGAATTTTCAAACGCGTTTTTCTCAAATTGGGTTAACATTAGACAACAAGTGAAGAGAACAAAAATTGCTTACAATTTCACCAGAATTAATATGGTGCCATTTTTTCTCCGAAATTCTTAACAAAAATTTTACCCCAAAAATGGGTCAATTTGGCTTTTTTCAATTAATCAAGAATTACGCTGAAACTACTTTGTTAATTGATACGAAAATTATATCACAGGAAGCCTCTTACGCAGCTCAACAAAGTTTAAGAAGAGTTAAATCTCCAAAAATCAGTATAAGAGAAAAAATTTTCACTTGATAGTCAATAAATGTGATTTTTACTATATAAAACCCAGAATCTCTGTTAAAAAATAAATTTTAAACAATTTGCGCAAATTTTTGGAGATTTAACCCTTCTTAAACTTTATTGAACTGCGTAAGAGGCTTCCTGTGATATAATTTTTGTATCAATTAACAAAGTAGTTTCAGCGTAATTCTTGATTAATTGAAAAAAAAGCCAAATTGACCCATTTTTGGGGTAAAATTTTTGTTAAGAATTTCGGTAAAAAAATGGCACCTTGTCAATTCTGGTGAAATTCTAAGCAACTTTTGTTCTCTTCTTTTTTTGTCTAATGTTAACCCAATTTGAGAAAAACGCGTTTGAAAATTCAAGTTATGTTCGTTTTGTCCGGATAATTTAAATCAGCACTGTATGTTGTAATACTTTTTCTTAAGCCAATCGCGGTTTCCCTACCAAAGCAAGAGAGTTACCGTTCATGCAGGGGAGCTTAAGCACCTGTTGTTCTTGCGGTTGAAATCTTTATCTAAAATTTAGCAGATCCTTTTGGAGAAAACGGACAAAGTCCAAAAATGGGTCAAGGTTAACTTGATCTCATGACTGTAGTACTCAGAGAAGCTAATTTTTGCTTAAATAAATGGCTAAATTTTTCAAAAAAGGGGCAAACCTTCCCCCTACGCCCAGTTTAAAAAAAAAGACCATTCTCAGATTAAACCGGGATTCCTAGATTAAACCGATTGAAAGATTCCCAAAACCGGGTTTCTCGATTGAACCCGAACACTTAACCTAATAATTGGCAGTATACTTATCGAGAAAAATTTAAAAATTTCCAAAAACTGTCAAAAAATCAAAAATTTGACTTTTCTGCGAATCGCACTTTTTTGTGTAGAATCATTTGGGAGTGGCCGCTGGACAGAATAAATTCACACAATCTTTTGTTCTGGTTGAACGCAAAAATTCAAAAATATTTCAAATTTCGAGACATAAAACCAATTATTGAATTTTCCGAGGGCCATAACTTTTGCCTAATAAAAAAATTGGTCGTAGTGAATATTCATCGGAGCTTTCCACAACCTGTTGTTTTGATTGAACGCAAAATCTCAAAAAGACTCTTCCGAGGGTCATGAATTTTCGTGGAAAAATGTGGGGGCTAGCCGTTTATGCGAGGGAGCTTCCCAAAACCCATTTAATCCAGATTTATAAATATAGGAGTTGATTTTTTCAGAAAACGAAAAAATCCAACCAAAGCTATGGGTCAAATCTTCCCCCACAGACTTTTTTGAAAGCTATAGACAGTAGGGTGAAGTGAAGAGACCAACAAATTCTACAGGCGCACAGAGGAGTAGGCGGTCTTTGCATTTACACAATTTTTTTTTGAAATTCGGTAGAGTAGTTTTCTACTGAAATAATATTTATGCAAAATTTGTTCAGATTGCCGAAACTGGTGAAACAACATCGCATGCAGAGCCTATTTATGCCAGCAAGTGCTTCTGTCTGCATAAATGTGGTTCAGATTTTTGACAAAAAGCCAGCTACCTTACAAATCTTTGAATCGTTATCAAAATCAAGACATCGTTATTTCGCAGAAATGCGAGGACATACTCACGAGAATCTATTGACACTACTTCATGGAGAAATGGATCGACAGTTTCACCAGCACGTTATGCCGTGACTGCACAAACTTCATTAACTGTGCCATGCTAAATTTTTGAGATACCAAAAAAACTGACTGTGTCTTGGAAGCTACTCCAATGAATAATAATTCCAATCCATCATTACCATTATGACTACGTATGTATTAACGCGCGTTATTTGATCAATTAGCTTTACTCAATTCAATTTCGAATGATTTATGAGTCGGCATAATATTCCGCCTGCGCTACATACACGTTAATATAAACTGCTAAATAGCCCGAATTAATTATCCAAAATAGTCCCACATTCAAATCTCCTTAACTTCACTAAAAAAGATCACAGGCAAAATATCGATTTCACTGCGTGCTTAAGGAATCAACAAGACTGCTCGTATCAAGGCGAAGCCCTGAATGTTCCGACTGCCTTTTAAGGTTTATTTAGCAAAAATAACATTAAAAAATTAAATGAAATAAAACAAAATGAAAAAAATTCTTTTCTAAAATTTGAATTTTTTTTATGAAAGTCATCACCCCACACGCCATATTAAGTACAAAAGGATAGGTTTCGCTGCTTGTAACAAATCAATTATGGCAAATATGCTTCTTTCAACCAATTTGGAACAATTTCTAAGACGGATTAACTCTCCGCTTACGCGTTAATAGCGCGAAATATATCGCGTTAATTGTCCCAAATTGGCCAAAAGGGCAATCTTTAAACCCCCGTAACTTTATGAAAAATGATCACAGGTGAAATATCTTTTCAAATTTAAGCTCAGGACAACAATACCTTTCGAATTATATAAAAAACCCGTCAAAAATGGCTAGTTAAAGAGTCGAAATTTGTCTGAAGAAAAAAAAAACCCACCCCGAGCACAAATATTCCGTCAATTTCTTCAAAACCCGAACCAATTACTCAAAAACACGATAAAAAATAGAAGAGCCAAGTTGATTAAGTTGGGGTGATTTATCAACCGATGAAATTTGACCTCCTCTAAAACTGCTTTTTCACCTTCGACGGTTCGGGTCAAGATTCGTTTTACTGCATACAACTTCTTTTCCCTGCTTGACTTATCTACCATCAAATCTACGACATTGAAGCCCCTGAAACACAGAACTCAACATTACTTTATAT
The DNA here is from genome assembly GCF_963678635.1 of Symsagittifera roscoffensis. Lineage (NCBI taxonomy): Eukaryota > Metazoa > Xenacoelomorpha > Acoela > Convolutidae > Symsagittifera > Symsagittifera roscoffensis. The sequence continues at coordinate 82,103,820 of NC_087064.1, read as the reverse complement.
CATGGGCGGACCTTTTTTTTAGGTCGACCGAATTGATTTTTGAGCTCTCCCTAAGCATGGTTTAGTCCCTTTTTTGGCAACATTTTCTGCGCGGCAGGCAAAAATTTGAAAAAACAGTCCAAAAAAGGTGTTTTTAGGCACTTTTTGGAAACTTTTGACCAAAAAATTGCGTTTTTTCGGCGCGCGCTCCCCCCTCAAAAATAGAATGTCGCTGTAATATTGGGTCAAAAATTTGAGATATTTCATTTTCAGTACTTATTCGTGTCGTGAAAAAAAAATTACAAAAAAAAAATTTTTTTTTCTCCAAATCCAATGAAACCTGGTCTAATCAATTTGTTGTTATGTATTGGACAAGGTTGTAACCCATGTTGAAAAATCGAGAAAAAAAACATAATTTGAATTTTTTAACCAATTTAACCTGAAAATGAGTATTATTAAACGTGAAATCTGTTATAGACGTTTGATTTTATTATATATAATGCGTTATAATGGCTCATACACTCTCTAAAGTCTACTCCTAAGATTCCTGGCTAACCCAACCAGGCTGTAGACATCTTATAGAGAGAAAGTGAGAAAAAAAATTTAAAATAGAGAGTGTAAAGAGCCAATAGTAACTATGGTTGATTAACCGGCAGAATTGCTGGACCCATCCATAAATAGCTTTCTTTTGAAAAAGCTGTATCCCAAACGGGATATTAATGGGGTTTATGGATGGTCAGTTCTCTCTCTCTCTCTCTTTATCTTTTTCTGTGAAAACTGATATAAGTTAGTTGGATTTGACGAGAAATTTATCAAAAATTACACTTTTAGACTTCTATGCCGTTTTTCTAGACTTTCTAGACTTCTATGCCGATTCTTTCTCCTATTAATTTATCTTTTGTTTTTAATTTCTTTTTATTGATTGAAAAAAAAACGAAACAAACTTTAATTCATCGTTGAGTTCAATTATCCAATAAGATTTTGTACACATTAGTTGATAACTTTTTCAATAAAACCTTTAGAACAACACAGCAAGATTGAAAATGTAATAAAGTTTCTTAAATTTTCAGAACTGTTTAAACTCTATCTTCCTTTTCTTCGGTGCGTAGCAAGCATTGACAGGCGGAGTTTCAGGAGTAGCCAGGTCCACCACTGGGGTGATGGAACTCTGTGTTCCACTGCTTAGTTCTGAAGCCAAAATAGAGGAGTTTGGAGTAACTTGATTTGGAACAGTAGAATCGGGAGAAGAGATGGTTGTTTGAATGTCCCAGTAGCCCTCGCGTTCAGCATAATCGCGAAATAATCCCTCTTGGTTCTCGTAAAGGGATATGGAGTCACCATCATACCGAAAAAGTATTTTTCTTGGTGATTCTTCGAAGTTTCCCGCGTCGTTTATTTCAGTCTTTTCGAGAGTCGGGTAGGATTGATGGATTGTAGGGCTTTCATACATCCGCTTACGCTCTTGGCGAAGAAGGTCAATGTGATCGAACACATAGTTGGGCAGCATTATATGACTCTTTGTTGACCACTCTTGCCAGTGTTGATTGGCGGCGAGGTCGTTGAATGGAGAGGATGCTAGCCTCTCTCTCTGCTGCTGCACAGTGGCAACTGATTATCTCGTATAAGTTTGGTAGATTTTTGTTCTCTCAAAATTTGAGATGGAAATGATTTGTAGAGGAGCAGTCATTTTGAGTTTAGAATGATTTTGACAAACTAAGCTTCTGACCGAAAATTTGAAAAGAATTGACAGAACGAAACCAACTCAGATTTATGCAAAAGCTAGTGTAATGTGTGGGTGAGAAAGGTGCGGCTGCATGTGTGGTTGGCAATTAGATTAAAATTTATGAAAAATATAATTTTAACCCTCCAGTAATGTAGGAATAAGTATACTTCAAAGAAAAACCTTAATCCTGTTTTATATGCCTCCTAGACATTAAGGCATGCAGCTGACCACATCAAAGGAATTACACGTGTACCGACGTGAATGTGTATGCTGATTTACAGGCTACTGAAGGAATGCCAGACAAAAATGACAGGTGTAATAAAATTTTATATGCCTCATAAATTTTAACCACTAAAATTAATTGGATGTTCCCTCTTGGAGCTTAGGTTTTACCACAGAGATTTGTTTATCTTCTATCCAATTCATTTTTCATTTTAATCCCTCATAAAACAATTGAACCAAGAAGTCACTACCGTTACCACCACCACTATGTACTCGTCGCTAGAAAATGATACAGACTTTTACGATGATTTTCAAGATATATCTTCGGGCGAAAAACGCATTGTACGAGTTGGAACGAAAAATTTTGACAAATCAAGCAGTGACTTTGACAAGATAATTTATTTGTTTGGCAGATAATTTTTCAAAGATAAAAAAAAATGGTTAAAAAATAAATTTGTGAAAAGATTTCATCTTCTTCCTCGTCCTCATCCTCAGCTGTAAATGATAAACATCATAAAAGACGATACACGTCAAAACGATCAGTCCGTCCCGAAAAACAATGTGCTGAAAGTGGTGATGAAAACGAGGCGAGTGATGAATACTCGAATCATAAAAAGTATACAGTTGCCTGAAACAGAAAAAAAAACGACGGAATAATTTGATTTAACCAGCAGAATGGTTGAAGTAATGTATGAGCAGTCACCTGAATTTTAAAAAAATTTCGAAAGAATTTTTAAATTTTTTATTCTGAACAATGAACCCGACACCTCACAACTCCCTCTAAACACAAATTTTGCATTTGCAATCCATTTAATTCACAACGAGTATTGCGCCCAATTCCTCGACAATGCCCCTCCCCACATCCATGTTCTCATCGAAGTAACAAATATTGTGTCGACATAGTGAACAAGATGACTTCAAACACTTTTGTTGTAACTTGTCCACTCTCTTCTTTCAATCAGCTAATATTGGGTTGCAGTAAATTTCACCTATCGGGACCTCTTATGGAAAAATTAAAAATTGCTGTCAACTACAACAATTCTATTAACAACTCAACTGACATTGGTGGTGCTTCTCTACGAAGAAGATTGCCACAAGTTTGCTTTGCTTCACAAACTTGATCCACACAAACTGAAACTGATTGAATCACTAATCTAACAATTGAACGTTTCATTAATATTTTGCATGGTGATAATGCCGCCGAGTTTTCTAAAATTATTAATATTATTTTGAGTGGGTATGGTCGTTTAGATATTGATTCAAATACTTTGTTTGTTAAAATTTTGATGGAAAAGAATTTAAAATTCTGAAAATGATTTTTACAGTCTGCGATAACGTCAAAAGCAAGTGTTCTAGCAACCATGAAACGTGTTTTTTGAAAAAATAAATTATAAATCATTAAAGAAATGCTTCAGTATCACAAAGTTATAACATCATATGTTTAGCAAAACGCATCATATCATGGTCGTTAACCTTGAAAACTATAGGAAATTTAGATGAAATTATAACATGAGCAACATAAATACAATAAAGTCCGCACAAGACCGAGTTAGCTGACTGGATTGGCTTATTCATCAGTATTTGGTTTCCCTCATGGATAGAACGTCTCATATTTTTGTATACATGTGGATAGTTGTGTACGCTTCGTCCAAGAGGATCTGCAAAAAAGATTTGACCACCAGCTTTAGCAAACAGTAACCAATGAGTTCCTGGCTGGTCTGAGTTTGATGCATTCACTATCATGAAAGTATTGTCGCGTTTCAATATTGTATTAATTGCTAAATTAGCGGGAAAAATGCCGCGAAATCGATGTTTCAAATGCTTGCATCGGTTAATAAGCTCAGTAATCTGCAAATTGTCCATTTTCTTGACCGATTCAATTCATTAGAATTCATGTTTTTAGCTATTTTTCTATTGGAACGCACGTAAACTGTTGATGCACGCTCTCCCATGAAAAGAAACTCTACATTTTCACCCAGCGGTGCATCAAACTTCAGTTCTACTGAAATTGTGGAATTGGTGAATTCAGGATAAATAAAGTTATGCGAAGCCTCCTGAGTAGATGTGAGATCAAATGCCATAATAAATGCCATTGTTTGGTTTCCCGAAGATACTTGTACAATATTTCAAGTAGCAAAAATACACGCTCGAATGATAAAATTTCATGAAAAATACTTTATTGAATCTATCCCATACGAACAAAGGAACCCATCTCACAAACGAAGCAATGATTTCAAAAACATACACAATATAGAAAATAAATTGACACGTTTTCAAATCTATCAAGAAACAGAAATTGCATAAAAATACAAAAACCCACTCTACAAAACACAATATTCAAAAATACTTGTCGAATACGAAAAAAGTTTCGACATGACTACTGAAAAAAAAAGTTTGACCCTTATGCAACAAGTCCTCCTATAAACGATGGCACACCATACGTCCCAGTGAACCTCTATAAAAGCACAGGTAACCCTGGTGGAAAACTAAAACCATACGATAGTAAAAGCACACGTTAACAAGAATTATCACTAATGAATAACACCTATTTTGGCGCTATTATGATATTCACCTAGATATGAAATTAGACTACACGATTAGTAGAATTTTCCAAGAAATGTCACTTTCTGAATTAGAAACACTTCATCAACTATGCGAATTAGAAAGAACACAAATCTTACAATCACTCGCATTAGCAGTATTAAAAATACCCTACGCAGGATATTTATTATCAGGAAATAGATCAAATTTTCTTGATTACGAAGGAAACATTTTATGGTTTTATACTTGCACCAAAAAAGTATCACCATTATATGTTTTTGAAGATAAACGTTGTTATAAAAGAACCCCCATATTCTACGAAAATAAATTACATTTTGTAGACACGCTTTCAAGACGAACATATTTTTGGGATACCGCAGTCCCATGTGGATCAGAAAATAGCCACAATGTCGTACAACTGAACCCTGACGAAGATAAATACTACCTACTTACACCATATCTTACATTAATGCAACCACTAAAAAAATTTTCACCAGAAAGTATCCGAGCTATCGCTCGCAACCCAAATATTGATTTACAATCAATTGGAATATATTCTAAATCTGATATACAACATCACATTAGAACACAATTTCAAGAATGAATAACACAAATGGACACAATACAACGACAATCAATCGACCAGAATTTAAGAAAACTGCAGTATTTTCAGATATTTATACACAAGACTACAGCGGATATTTTAAGGCTATTAAAAATTACATATATTTAAACGGTGAAAAATACAGACCACAAGATATTTCACCCATAAATATTTTCAGTTTTGTAACCTTAAAAAACGAAATTCTCGCCTTTCTAGGATGGCCCTATTACATCTTAGAAAGATGAACTATCTTATACGCTATGTTTAACTTTATAGGATTTATTTTTTCACTGTTAAAAGGAATGTATAACATATGTGCTATACGCACACAAGTAAACCGCCAAGCAAGTGTAGCACGTATATTATTTGCAGGATTTTTTGGAATATTCTCATCATCAATAAATAAAATACTTCTAGATGCACAAAAAAAGAATATAATACAAAAAAATCCACAAGACCAAACACACATGACGAAGAACATTATAATGTAAATACAACACTTACAGCACCACAGATACCAACCCTACCAAAAAACCATCCATTATCATTAGTTCCCCGAAATTTTCGAAACCTAGCAATCACAAGTAATCCAATTTTCAGACCAAATTCAACACAAAGTCCCATTCAACATATAATGACACAACATTCACATAATAATACATATGAACAAATTATCGAACAACCCCATACCACCACTTTTCAGTCTCAAAATAATCGTTTTTTCAGCCCACGATGAGCCGACAAACTGGAGCCCTCCACCGCTCAAATTCCCACCCAGCCAACATCCAAACTCAAATCCCAATTATCCCACTTTTTGCTTTCCCGTCACCCGATTCTCCAGTTATTAATATACCATCAATAACGAATTCTGATACTAACTCAGATATTTCAATTTTTCATACCATCTCACAATCAACTCCGATGTAGAAACTCCCGACGAATTCGCAGACTCCGATCTATCTCCCTCTACCCATACCCAGACCAACTCTTCAGCTTTTTCAAAACCCCCCTTTCGACCCATCCAAGCCATTCATCTACTCCCATCCCTTTCCACTCCTTCTTACGCTTCCCAAGTAAGCCCGACCTATTCTCCATTTAATTCCGACAGATCGAATAATAACTCCCCAGATAAAATACAAATTTCCGAAGAACTTATTAATTTTATCACACTGCAACAACAATTAATATACCCCCACACTCTCACGATACATCAACTATCATCAACAGTAAGATCGTCAAATCCACCAACACCTACACCACTTTCAGATTACTCTCCATCATTAGCTCAACCATCCACATCAACCGAAACACCTACCAGCACTATCCGAGCTTACCGCACTTTTAAACGAAAGTCGCAAATCACCCATTTACAACCAAATCCGGAACAGCCAGAGAATATATCAACCACCCAGATCACACAAACACAAAAAATTACCTTAAAATAACCCTACCCTCATTTCCACAATATATCTTAAATACTTCTGCCACTACTAATGAAACACGAAATTTTGTTGATGAGCACGTTTTAATGCCAACATTTCATTAGACAGTTTATTACAACTATACTAACCCCCTTTATCTACCACTCACTAATACTAATGAAAATATCGAAAGAAACAAAAATATACTAAATAGAATCACCACATCACTAACACCTCGACAATTTTTATACGTTGGATATAAAAAATTATTAAAAACATTCACCGCACCCCGAGCCAACAATTGAATATTACGATCATAATATCATCCGCCCCAACCAAGATCAATTTTTAGACGAAGACCGCTTTGCAAACCCGCAACTAACCGAAATTTTTTTTATTAAAACACCATACCTATTTACACTTAATATTTTTGATAAAAAGCACGATCATATAATTTCAGAAGCACGAGTTGACATACAAGCACATGAAAGCTTCTATAATAAATTTCAGTTATTTTCACTAACCTTTCACTTTCTTTCGCCCTAGGAACGCGATTTGCGCTGTTCCCACGATATAAGGTTACGCACTAAGCAAACGCATACTTACACATATTATCGTTTTATACAAAACCATTTTGATTTACACACACCATCACGACAACACAACCACCGTTTTCAGTTTATTAACTCGAAATACATGTCACAATTTTTTCTTAATTTTCCATGCAGCATTAAAAATACTAACCTCCACGGCATCCTCCGCAACTACGACCCAGTTACCCAAATGTATATATTCTGTCGCGTCACGAAGACCTTCAATGATGAAGAATCAAGACCCTTCATTATCCCGCATGAATTCATACAACCTATCGAAATACCCATACTAGAAATTATTCATAACACTAAATATAATCTTAAATATAATCTTAAATTTGCAACCTAATCCAGAACACACCTCATGAATTCGCAGTGGGCACCGAAGAAATAAACACCATCAACGCACTTCAATTGCTTTGGCCACTGCTACAAACTAAAAATGTCATACGCATACTAGCCAAGTTATTAACAATATCAGACTTGATTCACGACATCTTCCCACATGGCTTTTTCCCAGATGAATAAGGTAAGTATGAATTAAATTAATTTTAACTAATAAATTCAAAATTGTACTAACCATTTTCTATCAATGTTTAATTTATTCTTTTAGTCTTTACACCACAATCATTTACAAAACAGAAAAAAGACAAATGAAAATACAAACTTGTTAAGTTATAACAAAACCCGTCAAAAATGGCTAGTTAAAGAGTCGAAATTTGTCTGAAGAAAAAAAAAACCCACCCCGAGCACAAATATTCCGTCAATTTCTTCAAAACCCGAACCAATTACTCAAAAACACGATAAAAAATAGAAGAGCCAAGTTGATTAAGTTGGGGTGATTTATCAACCGATGAAATTTGACCTCCTCTAAAACTGCTTTTTCACCTTCGACGGTTCGGGTCAAGATTCGTTTTACTGCATACAACTTCTTTTCCCTGCTTGACTTATCTACCATCAAATCTACGACATTGAAGCCCCTGAAACACAGAACTCAACATTACTTTATATCATGGGCGGACCTTTTTTTTAGGTCGACCGAATTGATTTTTGAGCTCTCCCTAAGCATGGTTTAGTCCCTTTTTTGGCAACATTTTCTGCGCGGCAGGCAAAAATTTGAAAAAACAGTCCAAAAAAGGTGTTTTTAGGCACTTTTTGGAAACTTTTGACCAAAAAATTGCGTTTTTTCGGCGCGCGCTCCCCCCTCAAAAATAGAATGTCGCTGTAATATTGGGTCAAAAATTTGAGATATTTCATTTTCAGTACTTATTCGTGTCGTGAAAAAAAAATTACAAAAAAAAAATTTTTTTTTCTCCAAATCCAATGAAACCTGGTCTAATCAATTTGTTGTTATGTATTGGACAAGGTTGTAACCCATGTTGAAAAATCGAGAAAAAAAACATAATTTGAATTTTTTAACCAATTTAACCTGAAAATGAGTATTATTAAACGTGAAATCTGTTATAGACGTTTGATTTTATTATATATAATGCGTTATAATGGCTCATACACTCTCTAAAGTCTACTCCTAAGATTCCTGGCTAACCCAACCAGGCTGTAGACATCTTATAGAGAGAAAGTGAGAAAAAAAATTTAAAATAGAGAGTGTAAAGAGCCAATAGTAACTATGGTTGATTAACCGGCAGAATTGCTGGACCCATCCATAAATAGCTTTCTTTTGAAAAAGCTGTATCCCAAACGGGATATTAATGGGGTTTATGGATGGTCAGTTCTCTCTCTCTCTCTCTTTATCTTTTTCTGTGAAAACTGATATAAGTTAGTTGGATTTGACGAGAAATTTATCAAAAATTACACTTTTAGACTTCTATGCCGTTTTTCTAGACTTTCTAGACTTCTATGCCGATTCTTTCTCCTATTAATTTATCTTTTGTTTTTAATTTCTTTTTATTGATTGAAAAAAAAACGAAACAAACTTTAATTCATCGTTGAGTTCAATTATCCAATAAGATTTTGTACACATTAGTTGATAACTTTTTCAATAAAACCTTTAGAACAACACAGCAAGATTGAAAATGTAATAAAGTTTCTTAAATTTTCAGAACTGTTTAAACTCTATCTTCCTTTTCTTCGGTGCGTAGCAAGCATTGACAGGCGGAGTTTCAGGAGTAGCCAGGTCCACCACTGGGGTGATGGAACTCTGTGTTCCACTGCTTAGTTCTGAAGCCAAAATAGAGGAGTTTGGAGTAACTTGATTTGGAACAGTAGAATCGGGAGAAGAGATGGTTGTTTGAATGTCCCAGTAGCCCTCGCGTTCAGCATAATCGCGAAATAATCCCTCTTGGTTCTCGTAAAGGGATATGGAGTCACCATCATACCGAAAAAGTATTTTTCTTGGTGATTCTTCGAAGTTTCCCGCGTCGTTTATTTCAGTCTTTTCGAGAGTCGGGTAGGATTGATGGATTGTAGGGCTTTCATACATCCGCTTACGCTCTTGGCGAAGAAGGTCAATGTGATCGAACACATAGTTGGGCAGCATTATATGACTCTTTGTTGACCACTCTTGCCAGTGTTGATTGGCGGCGAGGTCGTTGAATGGAGAGGATGCTAGCCTCTCTCTCTGCTGCTGCACAGTGGCAACTGATTATCTCGTATAAGTTTGGTAGATTTTTGTTCTCTCAAAATTTGAGATGGAAATGATTTGTAGAGGAGCAGTCATTTTGAGTTTAGAATGATTTTGACAAACTAAGCTTCTGACCGAAAATTTGAAAAGAATTGACAGAACGAAACCAACTCAGATTTATGCAAAAGCTAGTGTAATGTGTGGGTGAGAAAGGTGCGGCTGCATGTGTGGTTGGCAATTAGATTAAAATTTATGAAAAATATAATTTTAACCCTCCAGTAATGTAGGAATAAGTATACTTCAAAGAAAAACCTTAATCCTGTTTTATATGCCTCCTAGACATTAAGGCATGCAGCTGACCACATCAAAGGAATTACACGTGTACCGACGTGAATGTGTATGCTGATTTACAGGCTACTGAAGGAATGCCAGACAAAAATGACAGGTGTAATAAAATTTTATATGCCTCATAAATTTTAACCACTAAAATTAATTGGATGTTCCCTCTTGGAGCTTAGGTTTTACCACAGAGATTTGTTTATCTTCTATCCAATTCATTTTTCATTTTAATCCCTCATAAAACAATTGAACCAAGAAGTCACTACCGTTACCACCACCACTATGTACTCGTCGCTAGAAAATGATACAGACTTTTACGATGATTTTCAAGATATATCTTCGGGCGAAAAACGCATTGTACGAGTTGGAACGAAAAATTTTGACAAATCAAGCAGTGACTTTGACAAGATAATTTATTTGTTTGGCAGATAATTTTTCAAAGATAAAAAAAAATGGTTAAAAAATAAATTTGTGAAAAGATTTCATCTTCTTCCTCGTCCTCATCCTCAGCTGTAAATGATAAACATCATAAAAGACGATACACGTCAAAACGATCAGTCCGTCCCGAAAAACAATGTGCTGAAAGTGGTGATGAAAACGAGGCGAGTGATGAATACTCGAATCATAAAAAGTATACAGTTGCCTGAAACAGAAAAAAAAACGACGGAATAATTTGATTTAACCAGCAGAATGGTTGAAGTAATGTATGAGCAGTCACCTGAATTTTAAAAAAATTTCGAAAGAATTTTTAAATTTTTTATTCTGAACAATGAACCCGACACCTCACAACTCCCTCTAAACACAAATTTTGCATTTGCAATCCATTTAATTCACAACGAGTATTGCGCCCAATTCCTCGACAATGCCCCTCCCCACATCCATGTTCTCATCGAAGTAACAAATATTGTGTCGACATAGTGAACAAGATGACTTCAAACACTTTTGTTGTAACTTGTCCACTCTCTTCTTTCAATCAGCTAATATTGGGTTGCAGTAAATTTCACCTATCGGGACCTCTTATGGAAAAATTAAAAATTGCTGTCAACTACAACAATTCTATTAACAACTCAACTGACATTGGTGGTGCTTCTCTACGAAGAAGATTGCCACAAGTTTGCTTTGCTTCACAAACTTGATCCACACAAACTGAAACTGATTGAATCACTAATCTAACAATTGAACGTTTCATTAATATTTTGCATGGTGATAATGCCGCCGAGTTTTCTAAAATTATTAATATTATTTTGAGTGGGTATGGTCGTTTAGATATTGATTCAAATACTTTGTTTGTTAAAATTTTGATGGAAAAGAATTTAAAATTCTGAAAATGATTTTTACAGTCTGCGATAACGTCAAAAGCAAGTGTTCTAGCAACCATGAAACGTGTTTTTTGAAAAAATAAATTATAAATCATTAAAGAAATGCTTCAGTATCACAAAGTTATAACATCATATGTTTAGCAAAACGCATCATATCATGGTCGTTAACCTTGAAAACTATAGGAAATTTAGATGAAATTATAACATGAGCAACATAAATACAATAAAGTCCGCACAAGACCGAGTTAGCTGACTGGATTGGCTTATTCATCAGTATTTGGTTTCCCTCATGGATAGAACGTCTCATATTTTTGTATACATGTGGATAGTTGTGTACGCTTCGTCCAAGAGGATCTGCAAAAAAGATTTGACCACCAGCTTTAGCAAACAGTAACCAATGAGTTCCTGGCTGGTCTGAGTTTGATGCATTCACTATCATGAAAGTATTGTCGCGTTTCAATATTGTATTAATTGCTAAATTAGCGGGAAAAATGCCGCGAAATCGATGTTTCAAATGCTTGCATCGGTTAATAAGCTCAGTAATCTGCAAATTGTCCATTTTCTTGACCGATTCAATTCATTAGAATTCATGTTTTTAGCTATTTTTCTATTGGAACGCACGTAAACTGTTGATGCACGCTCTCCCATGAAAAGAAACTCTACATTTTCACCCAGCGGTGCATCAAACTTCAGTTCTACTGAAATTGTGGAATTGGTGAATTCAGGATAAATAAAGTTATGCGAAGCCTCCTGAGTAGATGTGAGATCAAATGCCATAATAAATGCCATTGTTTGGTTTCCCGAAGATACTTGTACAATATTTCAAGTAGCAAAAATACACGCTCGAATGATAAAATTTCATGAAAAATACTTTATTGAATCTATCCCATACGAACAAAGGAACCCATCTCACAAACGAAGCAATGATTTCAAAAACATACACAATATAGAAAATAAATTGACACGTTTTCAAATCTATCAAGAAACAGAAATTGCATAAAAATACAAAAACCCACTCTACAAAACACAATATTCAAAAATACTTGTCGAATACGAAAAAAGTTTCGACATGACTACTGAAAAAAAAAGTTTGACCCTTATGCAACAAGTCCTCCTATAAACGATGGCACACCATACGTCCCAGTGAACCTCTATAAAAGCACAGGTAACCCTGGTGGAAAACTAAAACCATACGATAGTAAAAGCACACGTTAACAAGAATTATCACTAATGAATAACACCTATTTTGGCGCTATTATGATATTCACCTAGATATGAAATTAGACTACACGATTAGTAGAATTTTCCAAGAAATGTCACTTTCTGAATTAGAAACACTTCATCAACTATGCGAATTAGAAAGAACACAAATCTTACAATCACTCGCATTAGCAGTATTAAAAATACCCTACGCAGGATATTTATTATCAGGAAATAGATCAAATTTTCTTGATTACGAAGGAAACATTTTATGGTTTTATACTTGCACCAAAAAAGTATCACCATTATATGTTTTTGAAGATAAACGTTGTTATAAAAGAACCCCCATATTCTACGAAAATAAATTACATTTTGTAGACACGCTTTCAAGACGAACATATTTTTGGGATACCGCAGTCCCATGTGGATCAGAAAATAGCCACAATGTCGTACAACTGAACCCTGACGAAGATAAATACTACCTACTTACACCATATCTTACATTAATGCAACCACTAAAAAAATTTTCACCAGAAAGTATCCGAGCTATCGCTCGCAACCCAAATATTGATTTACAATCAATTGGAATATATTCTAAATCTGATATACAACATCACATTAGAACACAATTTCAAGAATGAATAACACAAATGGACACAATACAACGACAATCAATCGACCAGAATTTAAGAAAACTGCAGTATTTTCAGATATTTATACACAAGACTACAGCGGATATTTTAAGGCTATTAAAAATTACATATATTTAAACGGTGAAAAATACAGACCACAAGATATTTCACCCATAAATATTTTCAGTTTTGTAACCTTAAAAAACGAAATTCTCGCCTTTCTAGGATGGCCCTATTACATCTTAGAAAGATGAACTATCTTATACGCTATGTTTAACTTTATAGGATTTATTTTTTCACTGTTAAAAGGAATGTATAACATATGTGCTATACGCACACAAGTAAACCGCCAAGCAAGTGTAGCACGTATATTATTTGCAGGATTTTTTGGAATATTCTCATCATCAATAAATAAAATACTTCTAGATGCACAAAAAAAGAATATAATACAAAAAAATCCACAAGACCAAACACACATGACGAAGAACATTATAATGTAAATACAACACTTACAGCACCACAGATACCAACCCTACCAAAAAACCATCCATTATCATTAGTTCCCCGAAATTTTCGAAACCTAGCAATCACAAGTAATCCAATTTTCAGACCAAATTCAACACAAAGTCCCATTCAACATATAATGACACAACATTCACATAATAATACATATGAACAAATTATCGAACAACCCCATACCACCACTTTTCAGTCTCAAAATAATCGTTTTTTCAGCCCACGATGAGCCGACAAACTGGAGCCCTCCACCGCTCAAATTCCCACCCAGCCAACATCCAAACTCAAATCCCAATTATCCCACTTTTTGCTTTCCCGTCACCCGATTCTCCAGTTATTAATATACCATCAATAACGAATTCTGATACTAACTCAGATATTTCAATTTTTCATACCATCTCACAATCAACTCCGATGTAGAAACTCCCGACGAATTCGCAGACTCCGATCTATCTCCCTCTACCCATACCCAGACCAACTCTTCAGCTTTTTCAAAACCCCCCTTTCGACCCATCCAAGCCATTCATCTACTCCCATCCCTTTCCACTCCTTCTTACGCTTCCCAAGTAAGCCCGACCTATTCTCCATTTAATTCCGACAGATCGAATAATAACTCCCCAGATAAAATACAAATTTCCGAAGAACTTATTAATTTTATCACACTGCAACAACAATTAATATACCCCCACACTCTCACGATACATCAACTATCATCAACAGTAAGATCGTCAAATCCACCAACACCTACACCACTTTCAGATTACTCTCCATCATTAGCTCAACCATCCACATCAACCGAAACACCTACCAGCACTATCCGAGCTTACCGCACTTTTAAACGAAAGTCGCAAATCACCCATTTACAACCAAATCCGGAACAGCCAGAGAATATATCAACCACCCAGATCACACAAACACAAAAAATTACCTTAAAATAACCCTACCCTCATTTCCACAATATATCTTAAATACTTCTGCCACTACTAATGAAACACGAAATTTTGTTGATGAGCACGTTTTAATGCCAACATTTCATTAGACAGTTTATTACAACTATACTAACCCCCTTTATCTACCACTCACTAATACTAATGAAAATATCGAAAGAAACAAAAATATACTAAATAGAATCACCACATCACTAACACCTCGACAATTTTTATACGTTGGATATAAAAAATTATTAAAAACATTCACCGCACCCCGAGCCAACAATTGAATATTACGATCATAATATCATCCGCCCTAACCAAGATCAATTTTTAGACGAAGACCGCTTTGCAAACCCGCAACTAACCGAAATTTTTTTTATTAAAACACCATACCTATTTACACTTAATATTTTTGATAAAAAGCACGATCATATAATTTCAGAAGCACGAGTTGACATACAAGCACATGAAAGCTTCTATAATAAATTTCAGTTATTTTCACTAACCTTTCACTTTCTTTCACCCTAGGAACGCGATTTGCGCTGTTCCCACGATATAAGGTTACGCACTAAGCAAACGCATACTTACACATATTATCGTTTTATACAAAACCATTTTGATTTACACACACCATCACGACAACACAACCACCGTTTTCAGTTTATTAACTCGAAATACATGTCACAATTTTTTCTTAATTTTCCATGCAGCATTAAAAATACTAACCTCCACGGCATCCTCCGCAACTACGACCCAGTTACCCAAATGTATATATTCTGTCGCGTCACGAAGACCTTCAATGATGAAGAATCAAGACCCTTCATTATCCCGCATGAATTCATACAACCTATCGAAATACCCATACTAGAAATTATTCATAACACTAAATATAATCTTAAATATAATCTTAAATTTGCAACCTAATCCAGAACACACCTCATGAATTCGCAGTGGGCACCGAAGAAATAAACACCATCAACGCACTTCAATTGCTTTGGCCACTGCTACAAACTAAAAATGTCATACGCATACTAGCCAAGTTATTAACAATATCAGACTTGATTCACGACATCTTCCCACATGGCTTTTTCCCAGATGAATAAGGTAAGTATGAATTAAATTAATTTTAACTAATAAATTCAAAATTGTACTAACCATTTTCTATCAATGTTTAATTTATTCTTTTAGTCTTTACACCACAATCATTTACAAAACAGAAAAAAGACAAATGAAAATACAAACTTGTTAAGTTATAACAAAACTCCTAAAATTTTCGCACTAAATGATGTAGTAAAATTCATACCTAATGTAGTAATTTCGTTTATAATTTATTTCCCCATGAAGCCGTAAAATTAAATACGATGAAAATTTATAAATTTAAACTCCCCCAAAAGCAGTAAAATTCAATTTCTAAGCAATAAATTCATAAAAATGAGAAAGCAGTACTAACCTTTTTAATATTGTCACTCATTCGCACAAGAATTCTATCCAAACTCGCCCAGCTCGCCCACGAAGAATTGTTTACAATAATTTTTTATGTTTCAAGAATTCACTAACACAACTCAAACAAGCAATAACAAGTTTCAAACTTTTCTTTAACCCGGTTGGAAAGGAATTGTATTCTAAACCAAACTAACCAACGCAGCCTACTAAACACCACAAACCATAAAATAACAGCATGACTAAGAAAAGAAAACAAACGGTACCCAAACCGGATTAATCCAGCTTAAAACTGGATAACTTATTCTTTTGAAGACTATTATAAAATCTAAGAACGAAATAATAAAACACAAAAAAGTCGTAAGACAAACCCAAACCAAAAACAATTTGAACTTCGAAAAAAGGACACAACCAAAGTAACATAAGAACAACCAGAAAAAAACAACATAAAATGTTATCACATAACAGGACCTCTCAAAGAAACAGCATGAAATCATACTCCCACTCCTGGCCTAACACACCAGAGAAGGACATCCTGAGCATGTTTATAGCCGGGCTAACCCACCGCGCTACACCCACGCTTTGTGAGCACATCATAATTTTTAATAAGAGGCACTCAAGGGTGAGTAACTCTTCAAAATAACTGAACTAAAATAAAACGCTTTTGTGAAAACAACTAACTAAGATCATGACGAAAAACTAAATTAACAAAAATTTATAAAATGTAAATCATAATATGCAGTATATAGATCATACACAACAACAATGACGAACATCCAAAAGCTGGACGATCCCATCACACTCGACCAAAAGAATGGCTAAACACAACCGACATGCCGTCCACAATCACAACTCAAAGGATTTAGAGTACGACTTGACTTCGCAGAAAAGGACTTCATTGAACTAGACCAATGACCACCTCGATGTTCAAGTATACGTACAGATCCAAGTTAAAAGGCATCCCTTCCAGACACGATTTTAACGCCATTCTCAGACGAGGCTGAACACAAAACAGTTCTCTACTAATACCAAAAAAACCTGACATAGCAAACCATTTTGTAATCGGATTGATTTGATTGGGGATCACAGTCGTTTTCGAATGACAAGATAACAATTTCATATCCATGAATCCAACATCATGGAACGTTCTTCTTCAAGAGGAACCGGATAAGAAAATGATGTTCGCCAAATACCAACGTTCATCATCCATCCTTCAATTACAGAAAGAAAGATAAAACTAAAAAAACTCTGTAAACCCCGGATGGGTGGAACCTGATCTAAACTACATTTTATTATTGGGTATAAATTAGATATTTTATCACTATAAAATATTTAATATTAACAAATCATAATCCATCTAACTAACAACCCACTTATTTGTAAGTGCTGAAATTACTTGTAATTTCAGCACCAGAGAGATTTGAATTTAACTTAGAAATTAGTTACCTCTCCATGAGAACTTCCGCAGCCGCAATAAAACCAGTATACTCTAGATCTATTGAGCCTAGCAGAGACTAGTTAAACACCCTGAGACTAGTAGATATAAGAGTAAGATTAGGATCGGTATTAGACTAAGAAGTTGCACGAATCTATCCGGCCGAAAATAAGATAGCGTGACGAGCAGACGGTGTACCCTCTCCGAAATTACCCCATGAGTTATACACCTCACATATAACTCACTATATTTTATTGAGTAAGTGACTTAATTTAGCGTGGTTGTTAACAAAAAATTTCAATGTTTTTGTGTTTTCGGAGTGGGGGGAGTGTACAATTTTGTTTTTCCACAATATTTTTTGTTCTTCAAAAATTTTTCGGTTGAAAAAAATTTAATAAAAATGCATTTTGTGATATTTTTTCTTTTCAAAAAAGTTTTCAGATCTACAGACATTTTTATCAAAAGTGTTTCAATTTAAAACAATTTTGCTCAAAGATAGTCTAACTAACTTTTGTTGGCTTAGTTGCCGCTCAAAGTTTTTGTCGGATTACCTTTTGAACGCTAGTTATTCTGTTTTCTGACGTGTTTTTAGTAAATTGAACATTGTGCCAGACAAACAAATTTTTGATATTTGTGAATGGTTCTCGCGAATATTTCTTAATTGTATAGATCAGGTTTGTTTTGCAGAAAAAAACTCTTTGGCAGGGCAAAAAATGATTAGTAGAAAGCCTTGATGTTTGTATTGAAACTGCTTTTGTTAGAAGTAAGAATCTGCGGAGCGAAAATAAAAAAGTGAAAATGAAGTCGCAATAAACTCTTTACCCGAAGAAAAATTTGTCAAGTATGGCGATATTAGGTTTGAATTTCGCAATTTGCTACAATTTTCATACTATACTTTTCAAAAAATATACTTTTCAATAAAACTCATACTATGCTTTTCGAAAGTAGAGTTGAAAACCTAGGAAAGAGATGGCACTAAGTGAAGCAATTAAAATGAAATTTTGACAAGATTTTTTTTCAACCCAAAAATGTGAATTTATTAAGGAAGCTCTGAAAAATAAATACTGATTTTTGAACAAAAGACTTCTCGTAGTTCATTGAATCATAAATACGACCACAGCAAATGAAAACAATCTGATATAATTAAGACAATGAGCAAACAAATTGAAGTCGACACTCATTCAGTCTACTCAAAAATCTACTAAAGTTTTTCAGCATAGAATAAAACTTAGAGGTTATTCTCAGTATAGAGAGACCGCATATAGGAAAACTTTCAACCAAACGTAATCCGTAGAAGGTCCGATTCGCTGAATGGTTCTTGCGTTGAAAGGAAGTTAAAATTAGCAGAAAATGAAATATAACCTGCTCAGACCGCGCAGATACAAAAAACTAGAAATTTGTGTTTCCAATTTTCTTACATCGGTATCTGTAAAAAATTGGGTTTTTCAATACGTTTCATCTGATAATTCTTGAAAATTTGTTTATCTGCAATCTACTAATTTTGTACTCAGTAAGTGTTAGTTTTAATGGCCTGGACTTATTTGCTTACATCCCGATTCAAAACTAGTCCCATTCTGGTCTTTATTTCTATAGATAGATGGTGCTGAATCAGCCTTATTTTTTTTTTAAAACGAGCTGAATAAGCCCAGTTTATAGCAAAGTGGGCCCAATTCTTGGTCCCCAAATTCTCAGTATGGAAATGAATGGGTCCAATTCTTCAAATATGGGCTGAGTGAGCCCAAAGCCCAAATTTTAGCTAAAGAACCTGAATGTATCTGGGTACTCGATGATTCGGTTGAACAAGTTTTCCAATTTTCCAATATTATCTCAGAACAACCAGATCAATTTTATTTCGTAATCACAATGGAAGCAAAAAATGTTACACCCGCTTTGCTCACATCCCTAACTACTCAACACAAACATAGCATAGCAGCTAGTCAAAAGTTAAAAGAAAAAATGGAAAAAATGGTCGAAAACAACACCACTCGAAAACTAACTACAAGCGTTAAAAACTAGCGTTAACAATTGCCGTTAAGTATTAGCGTTAACAATTGCCAGCGTCAACTCAGTATTCACGGAAAACATACCGAGCCGTCGAAAGTTCTATATAGGCTCAATGAGCTGGGAAAAATGTCGGAAATTTTTGAACTATAGAGAACAGTTCAAAACTTCGTAGTGTTAGAAATTAAACTAACAAAAAACAAGACTGCTCGTATATCAGGGCAAAACCCTGAATGCTCCGACTGTCCCTTAATTTATTTCGAATAGTCTTTGGGAAAAGAAAATATTGGAAACCTATACACTTTCGACAATATCAATATACAAAATTAATACGAGCAATTAGCTATAGCCTCAATTCAATTTGGAACGATTTTGTTCTGCATAATTCGCCACGCAAAAATAATTCGCGTTACGCTCTCAGCATTACGAAGAAACTTTTCAAAACGCAACATAATTTAGTCCAGAACATGGAAAATTTGGCAATTTTCAAACCCCCAGAACTTCACAAAAAAAAAATCGGAGGTGAAGTATCTTTTTACATTTGAAGACAGGGAGTCAATATCTTCAATGGGGTATAAAAAATTTTTGTTGAAAACTATTATTTCGATTGGTGAAAATTGACTGAATAAAGAAACCACATCGAGCATAAATATTACGTTTTCTTCGAAAGTCGGAACAACAATATTTTTCACCACTCAAATGTAAGACAAACCTAAATAAGCCTAAGAAACTTTTATTGCAAAAAAACTGAAACTATACAAAATCTTTGAGTTCATTTATCTGAAATAAGAAAACTGAATTCAAAAGAAAAAATTAGCTTTTTTGAAAAATGCGTGCTGTGGAAACTTAACAAACCAAAGCAACCAGACCCGCGATTGTCTAAAAATGGGCAAAAAATATCCAAAGAGCAAAGACACTACAAGTCCCACACAGGCACTTACGCTTGGCCGTTGAGCATTATCTACATCCCAGGCATTGAGCATTATCTGTAGCGAAAACGAGCAGAAACAATGATTGGATTTGACTTAGATATAAAAACAAGCTAGCAAAAATTTCACTGTATTTAATAGACAAAAATTTGTCAGATTGGAAACAAGTGTGTCCAGATTTAAAACTGCTTGTCATCCCAAGCGCAATTATGTATCTTCAGGATTTTTTAAAAGATTGAGATTCAGAACTAGTTAAGTCTCACCTATTTTGTCGTTGAATTAGTGATTTATAGCGGTGGAACATTTTTTCCAAAGTACCATAGGAGTAAATTGTTCAAGATGATGTATCCTTGAATGCAGCTTTCTTAATTTTTTTAGATTATTAATATTCTTAAACTTTTAGATTAAAAATGATCCGGCTTATTTGACGGCCTTATGACAATTTATCTCTGCATTTTTATCCCAAGAGAAAGTATCCCACACAAAAATAAGCCGGCAAAACGAATAGCTTAAGACGAAGTAGCTCACGCTAATTAAAATATCCCATCTGTGGATCCGAAGGAATAGAAATATCGCAAAAGGCTTTTTATCTAATGACTTCAAACCAAAAGATAGCATTTGAGCAAACAGAGCAAAATATTGCTAAGTTCTACAACTCGTGACAGCAATTTTAATTCAAAGCGGAAAAATTATGGCGCGCATTTTAAATCCACCGTTATTTCGAACAATAAGAACAAAAGATGTGACTTTATATGCTCGCTTGGCATCATGGTTAAACAGTACGACTCTTCAAAAGATCAAGTTATCAACTCAACGTGGATCAAAAATTTTAGTTCGAAATTTTTAAACCCCCAAAAAACCTTTGTACTGGTTGACCGTTATGGAAGAGTGAGTAGAAAAGCGAAATTATTACTTTATATGCCCCTATCACCTAACAAAAAAGGTACCTCTTTTGTAGCTATCAGTCCAAAAACAGTATGACTTTTGGAAAACAATCTAAACACGCATCAAAGTAACAAAAATTTGGCAAAATTTTAACAATAATTTAACAAATTGGAACAATTAAGAGTGTGAAATGAGCCAGTGTTTGAAATTAATTTACTATATCTGAATTTTTATGAAATTTAGTGATCAATCGGACTTTTTCGTTTAGTTCTCGGTACTTTTTACGGTTTGATTAGTAATGCCGCTGCTTATTTTTAGAAAAATGCATAATGAGCTTCTAGTTTTGGCGCAGATAAATTCTACGAGGGCTAAGGGCTATGATGGTATGGCATGGGATATTGTGTGGGCTATAATGGTTTGGGTTATTGTGTCCATTGGGATATACTGGTATGAAATATTTTAGAATGGCGTACTTTTGTATGGGATATTTTGTTCTGTCATTGTATTTGACGTAAATTTCGTTGATTTTCAAAAATTTGTTAATCAATCTCTAGAAATCAAAAACTCGAATTGAAATTTTAATCTGCCAATTAATGTTAGATTCGATTTTCATAAAATTAGTTGTACATATTACACTGTCTTAAAACTATTGAAAAAAATGAGTTTTTTTTGTTATATTTTCCCTCGATTAGACGCAGGACGCAAGCTGTTCTCAGTTCTCAAAAGTTTTGGCATGCAAATACTAATGAACTTGACTGTAATTTTGATTCAATTTTTTCAGATTCGATAATTAAACTTAAGAAAATAAGAAAAGCTGAAAAAAAATGCATGGAAAATTAAACCAATGCATGGACATATTTACATGAACGGAATCGATATTTTTAATGCCTGCGTCATTATTCTTATATCTATTTTCAGCGAGAATAAAACGGAATTTTAGGTACTAAAATGAATTCCCAAAACGCGGATATTCATAGATTCCATCATACAATACTGCACCCACGGGATGAAAAGATGATTGAATTTGTTGCAAAATGTTGTAAATTTCTCTTAAATTCTGCATTCAATATTAATCTACTAATAAATATTAACAATGAATAACTCTGAATCTGGAGCAAACTTTAGAGCACTGAAGTGACGACATTTTAAGCAGCGAATTTGGTAGGTAGTGAATGGGGTTTATTACTGAGACTAATTATGATACAGGCAGCAACGTATTTGGGAATTTTAAAGGAAGGACAATCTCGGAAGCAACAATTTTACAATGAAGCAACACAATAATACTGCGATGAAAATGCAAAGCAAAGTTAACAAGAGATGAAACGAAAAATTTGGACTTCGGTTCAAATTGTTGACCCTTTTAGACCATCACTTATGGCTGGCTTTTTTCCATAAAATCCAAGTAAATAAACTTAACGAGTCTCAATAGGCTTTTATTCTGTCAAATAAATTATTTGCTGCAATTCAACTTGTAATCCAATTTCGACTGGCAATCAAATTTCAACAAATGCAGCGGAAAAGTAAGAAGAATGAGATCGTATGCTGAGTTAGTAGTCGTCGTCGTCTTCGTCGTAGTCGTCAGCCCCTCCCCCTCCGTCTGAGTCGTTCATGCGCTCTGTGATGAAGGAGGCATTTTCACTCATGAGAGCAGTGGTCTCCTCACACGTCAGTCTCTTCTTGGCAGCCTCGTAGTCCCCACTCTCCAATTCACTCTCCATCACTCCTTCCAGCAGGAACGACTTGTACGTTTTCTAAACAACGACCCACAAAAAAGTTACCAAGAGTAGCTCCGACTGCTGGGCGAGTAGCACAGACGGCTTCAGCCAGTTTTCTTCTTTGCATTAAAAAAAAACAAACCAAAAAAGAAAATGAACCATTAAACAAAAAATAAAAACTAACTGCAAACAAAAAAATAACTGAACAAGTAAGATAGAGGGGTCCCTAATGTAAAAAGAGCGCCTCAAAATCGTTCAATTTGGTGCTTTGATGATGACAAATAAAGTATCGAATAAGTTGGCGCAAATGAGGCAGGTTAATTACGTGAACAGGTGAACGGTTTTTTACATTATTACATGCAAAAATTTTTTGAACAGCTTAATTTTGTAATTTTACGAGGGGGTGGGAAACGGCAAAAGAGCCACCACTTGCACTTGTACCAAAAAACCACAAGATAAAACAAATTCGTTTTTTTTGTACGTTTGGCTGAGCGAAAGATCTTAGGGAAAGCTATCTTAGCACAAATTACCAATGGCTTCATTAACTTATACTCATCAAACCAGAGCATCTTCAACCAGCAATGAATTAATATGAGGCGTGAGTTCTCTAAACTGCTCTACAAAAAACCAGACCGGTTTTTTTGACACAAGAAACTTTGTTCATAATTTTAATGTCGATCAAATTTGAAATCGTTTTTGATTATTATTATTACTTCTCAAAATTTATTTCACATCTTTCTCACATTTACTCTTTGTTTTGCTCAAATTGCTTCAATATGCGAAATTTCTGAGATTTCAAAAAGGACGCTTACTAGCCTGAGTGAAAATGAATGTTACAATGATTTGAGTTCTACTAGTGAAAGCAAAAATATCTGACAGAAGTGGGATTCGAACCCACGCACACATTCGTGTACCAGAATTCTCAGTATGAGTAATTTCTTGAGTCTGGCGCCTTAGACCGCTCGGCCATTCTGCCTTGTTTCAAACTAAGAGTGCACATATTTAAACTCGTTACATTAGCAGTAGTGTTATGTTATTAAGCAGTGGCTTACTTTGAGAATAGTAGACAGTGTAATGAGTTGGAATATATGCAACTGCTGGGACGCTCTTTCACACAGCCAAGAGCTGACCATTTTCATCAGCTTCTTGTACCACAACTGAAACAAAATCGGATATCTTTAACTATTTCCACCCTTTGGTATCTAGCAGGGCAGGTCAAAATTACTTGGACAACAGAAAATTAAATTACATTTAATTGGAATGGGCTCATTTTTATTCCACTTTCCCCCCGTACATTTGCATTTCAGTTTTGAAAAACTACGTTGTCATAATGCAATGAAGATTTGCATGATAAACAACTGAATTATTGTGAACACATTTGCGTTGGGTACTACTATGATAGAGTGGTCCCTCGAAAAAGCAACTATGATAGACAGGTCCCGCATGCATTTCGCATGTTATAATAGTTGGTTTATAACTTATTCATTTCAAAAATCTTGCAAAATATGTTCAGCCAAAAACTTTTCAGATTGAAAATTTTAATCACTTTTGTTTATATATTGAAATTTGCTCACTTTACTTTATTTTACGGTTTAACGACCATATAATTGGGTTGACTTATTTGTCAGCAAAACCCACTATTGGCGTTTTTTTTTTTAATTTTCAACCTTAAAATGGTGAGGGAGAGGATTTAAGAGGAAACAAAACTTGAAATTTCTTTGAAAATATACTGCGACATCATTCTGAAAGGCGTAATCATAATTATTAAATGATTTGAGAGCTCTAGGTGTCTTATTTTCAAGGGACCACTCTATCATAGTAGTACGGTGAATTCTCATAGGTTCCAATATTCATAGCTCCCAAAATAAAAAATCAGTCGCATAAGTTCCGAAATTGATCTTCTTGAATTCTGATTGGTTGAAATTTGAGCCAACGAATTTCTGGATTGATTGTATACTGTTCAAGTAGCATAAACTCAAGCTGCAGAATAGTGACCGCCGCAGCCGCGCCAACGTGTTGCGAGTTTGCCACCAATAGGTAGGACTCTACGAAATTTAGAGCCGGTTATCGCCGCGACGCGTGCGCAGCGAGCCCACCGGTGACCTTAAACCGAGACTCGGCTAATTTAGTCTTTTGACCAAGTGAAAAGATTTGGGACTTATGCGACAGCTTTTTTATTTTGGAACTTATTGGATGATTTTTCATTTTGGAACCTATGAATATGCACCAGTAGTACCCACATTTGCATTTGCTCTTCATACTTAATATCGCAACATCACGCGATATTCAATCTAGTTTCAGGTGGAACTTTAATCTTGAAAGATTCTTTTTATAAAATCATATGAATTTTCGGCTCCCCTTTTTTCTGCTTAAAGATTGCCGGCTTTATTTCCTCTTAAAATGTTTTGTTTTCAGTTGTTAATTTAGTATTCAAATGTCTGGCATGTTTGCCCAAAATGAAGTTATCGAGACATACGAAAAAATGAATTTTAAGCAGACCGTTTTTTAAACTTTTAATGTTTTTTTTTATGTTTGTTGTATTGCAAGGGGTGCAACATTCCGCTTCGCCTGTGTAGAACATTAAAAGTTTGATCTGGTCATTCGGAATCACTCCAATCGCTGTCAGAATTATACTTTATGTATTTGCATTTAAACATTCAAGCGATGTACGATTGAAAAATCAAGATGCTCAATAGACGATGTTAAACCCATCTTTTAAATATTTGATGGCGTAGAAATCTCGGGGAGAAGTCTCCTTTAATCACGCTTTTACTCTAAATAACGGCCGCAGAGTTTCTACCCTTTATACCGTATAATGGCGGGGGGCATTAAGACACCACATTATCCACAATCCCGAAGGGGTTATGTTGATGGTCAGTCTTAATCAGCCGATCAAAGGATTAGGCATTTCCCCCTTGGTTTACGCTCTTTCCGGCTATTCTCTTCAACAACTCCAATAACGCAACTCGCTAAACTTATTAATTCAACCCGGTGCTAAACTCGGGTTCAATCAACTGGCCTCACTTTAAGCAAAAGCGTCCTTCACGGACCAACTATTCTTCTCGGCTTGTTCAACCGTTCTGTGTAACTTTGAAAACCAAACGTTAGCGCAACTGTTATAAATCTCGAAGGCTCTCTCCGGTACCCTCCAGTTCCTTATCATTATTAACACATAGTTTTAGTTAAGTCACGCCATTCCCTATTAGTTCTGGCAGCCGCTTAAATCACTTGTCCGCAAATGTTTCAGGAACACGTCCCTCCCCCTTTCAACACTTCCTTGTGCCAAGTTCATTTTCTTTTATAAACCTCCTCGCGCTTATAAGATACCCAGAATGCGGTAGGTGACAGAATTCAACAAAGCAAGTAACATCATACGATCCTAATCATCTAAATCTTGACCTCAGTGAACTTCTGTCCTCGAGTTCAACTCAACCTCCAAGCCACGCTATGTTACACAGTGACCCTCCTAAGGTCTTTACTTTAATGATCTTGTTAACTTTCCGACTTCCCGAGAGCAGGGGAGACTCTTTTCCTGGGTAGCTAATTCATTCCAAGCATTTAAAACATCCATCTGTAATTTATTCCAATCCCGACGTTCTAGCTATCAGGAGAACGTAGTCCGTCTATTAGGAGTCAAATTAGGCCAAGATGTCACCTCCGAGGATCTAAGTAGATTTCCCATCCATTCATATCTTTTAGGAGACTTAATTTCTACACCGGCTATTCTCTTCAACAACTCCAATAACGCAACTCGCTAAACTTAATAATTCAACCCGGTGCTAAACTCGGGTTCAATCAACTGGCCTCACATTAAGCAAAAGCGTCCTTCACGGACCAACTATTCTTCTCGGCTTGTTCAACCGTTCTGTGTAACTTTGAAAACTAAAAGTTAGCGCAACTGTTATAAATCTCGAAGGCTCTCCGGTACCCTCCAGTTCCTTATCATTATTAACACATAGTTTTAGTTAAGTCACGCCATTCCCTATTTGTTCTGGCAGCCGCTTAAATCACTTGTCCGCAAATGTTTCAGGAACACGTCCCTCCCCCTTTCAACACTTCCTTGTGCCAAGTTCATTTTCTTTTATAAACCTCCTCGCGCTTATAAGATACCCAGAATGCGGTAGGTGACAGAATTCAACAAAGCAAGTAACATCATACGATCCTAATCATCTAAATCTTGACCTCAGTGAACTTATGTCCTCGAGTTCAACAACCTCCAAGCCACGCTATGTTACACTGTGACCCTCCTAAGGACTTTACTTTAATTATCTCGTTAACTTTCCGACTTCCCGAGAGCAGGGGAGACTCTTTTCATGGGTAGCTAATTCATTCCAAGCATTTAAAACATCCATCTGTAATTTATTCCAATCCCGACGTTCTAGCTATCAGGAGAACGTAGTTCGTCTATTAGGAGTCAAATTAGGCCAAGATGTCACCTCCGAGGAGCTTAGTAGATTTCCCGTGCATATATATCTTTTAGAAGACTTAATTTCCACACCGCGCTCCTATTTTTACCAATTTCCACTGGGACTACTATTCTTAAGTCTAGTTGATTTGCTATTATTAGATCAATCACCCAGCTTGGTCGAACCCAGTATGTATCAAGTCCATTTTGAATTAATTCTACTACTCCAAGGTTGCAATGAAAAAACTATATCGCTACCAGCTTCTGCTTCAGTTCCCAGCAGATAAATTTCTTCCCAATTATTATGAAGGTGACGTATTCTTGTTTCCAGGGGTTGAGCTGGGGAGTACGCCAGTTTCCAGTGTTAATCACAAGGTTTTTTATGCATTTTTGGGTCAAAACGCCCAAAAGGCAACTTAAGGTTGCCAGATTTCCAAGGTCTTTTTATCACTTTTGCCGGGAAAAGATAATTAACACCGGAAAGAGTAGCCGGAGGGGTTTTACTATTAAAGAGTAGCCGGAGGGGTTATACTAGAAATTTTTGCCGCGCTAAAATTAGTAAGCCCTCGCTCATTATTTTTTGTAAATTGGCTTTTTTTTTCGGTATAAGCGTTGTTTTTACAAGTGCTAATAATTTCCGATCCAACCGTTGGAAAAGAATCAAATTATAACAGAAGATGTATCTTGCCACTACCTATCTGTCCTCAAAATTCCAACTTCCTGCATTCATTGGGGGCCGAGATACGACTTCCGGGAGTTATGGGTGGGTTTGTTTACTTTATGGCATGAAACCAGAAGTGGAGCTCTTACTGTTATCTCAACTAGGCCTACAACATATCAATGTTTGAGCCCATTATGGCCGCTAGTTTTTGAGTTCTGATAGGGCAATTTACACTTCCGGTGACCGTTATCACCTGCGACCCATGGGTCTGAGGTGTCCCGTTTTTGGTATGCTCGGGTCAAATCATCACTTCTACTTGAATTCCATATAGTAGACTGTTATTTCTGATTGGGGGGGGGGGGGGGGGGGGTGAAAATCATAACCTATGAAATTCTTCAGATAATGATTTTCAGGTAATGAACCTAGGTAATGATTTTCACCTAAGGTGCGTGAAATTCATTACCTATTTTATGAAATCCATTACCTATGATTTTCATAAAAATAGCTTTTTCGGTTCTGATTTTTTTTTTGGGGGGGAGGGGTTTGTTTGCCAATTTTGTTATTTTTCTATTTTCTGACAGAGGAGGGACTATATCTGCGAAGATTGAACTGTTTCGGGCTCTATCCTTTGCTTGCTGTTTTACTCAACTTAATGACTAATCGATCTTACGCTCAGGTTACTATGTCATGTAATGCAGTAGAGTCACCAATTCTTAATTGGTACAAACAATTGCGCGCCTCTTAATTGCTGCAAAATATAGATAATAATGCTATTTTGCATGTTACAGGTACCAACCACTTTCTCCAAACCAGAGTCTACAGAAACTAATCAATACCTTGTTTAAAGATTCTTTTGTTTCCCAATTTAAAAAAAAAATCGAATTAAAGTTTTATGTTTCATTTAAAATATGGGCTACCCATGCTGAAGTCAAAAGAACGAAGATACTTACTATTCAACTGCAAAAAGTATGTCTATGAGAATATACTGTTCAAGCGAACTTCATGCGCTTGTTGATAAATTAGTGTACTTGAGTTTTAAAAATACTTTTTTTGTTGTTTCGGCATGAATATTGATGTCGGCTTAAAAACAAAAAAGTTTATTTGATAAAAGGTCTAATCATAATTTCAAAATATAGAAATTATGTGACTATTTTTTTTTGATGTTATGGCATTTTTTAGAAATTTTTTTACTTTCAAAATTACTCGAAAAAAACTTACTAAAAATTTGGTGGATAATAAACAGCACCCGTATCCAGTAAATTTTCTAAATCAGATCTGAAATTATCTATTTCAGATCTGAAATAGGTTGTGAAATGTTCAAATATTGTTCAGAGTTTGCTGCATTGTTGAACTGATTGCTGCTTCAACTGATTCTAGCAATGCTTTCAGGATATTCAATTCCACTTGAGTTAATCTACTTTTTTTAGACCAATCTCTAGCTCTTATTAGGCATTTTTATGATCTATTTTTTTTATTTTCATGCTCAACAAGACACGTAACAAAATTTCAAAAGTCAATTCGACATTTTTTAGATCTGAAATTGGTTAATTCTTATCTAGGATCTGAAATAAAGAATTTCAGATCTGAAAATTAGCTTACACAAGAAATAAAGAATTTCAGATCTGTTTTAGAAAATTTACTGGGTACGGGCAACTTACAATGAATATTTCTAGGACGTAGTCTTCGTCGATGAGTAGCTCGTGCAACTTCTGCTGATTCTTCCTCACGAATGTCATGTAAGGCTGGGCCAAGTCCTGGCCAGCAGTCGGCTGCTGCTTCTGAGACTTAACAAATAAAGCACAGAAAATTACGAGTGAGGCACATATTATACATAGGATTGGGGCAAAGGTTGAATCACTCTCCAAGGGGTCGCCGAACACCTAGATTCTTTTCAAGTCGTCAAAAATGTCAATGCTAATCGTCAAAAAATTCAATGGTCTCTGGTCTCTGTATATAAACAGTATACTACAATCACGGTATTGCCAGTTGCGTAAAACCAATGCGCATGGCGTACGTGTAAAGGACCTTTAAATAAGTCTCTTGAAAGCGCAACTGCAGGTGATATCTTCCAGTGTAGTTACCGTAAGATAGAGGTGTGTCCCCCCGTACAGATTAGAATTATGGGGCTTTAAATAAGTAGCTAACTGACCTGATCCTGTCCCGGTTTAGCTTGTGGTTTGGAGAAAGCGGGAAGCGAGAATTTCTGAAAAAAAAACATTCAATCACTTGAAAATATTCAATTTGGCTCAGTTCTCAAAATTTTCTCAAAAGTCTCTCAAGCCTTAAAAATTGGTCGAAAACAGTTCTAAAATTGGCAAAACTAATTTCTCATATAATTCAGTACTGATCCTTATTAACACTTGATGCTCCTCTGTAGAACCTCCTAATTTAATATTTAACAAGACTGCTCGTATCAGGGCGAAGCCCTGAATGTTCCGACTGCCTTTTAAGGTTTTATGGAGCAGTAATAACATCAAAAAATTAAATGTAATAAAAATAAAATGAAATTTTTTTTTCTAAAATTTGAAATTTTTTATGAAAATCATCACCCCACCCGCCATATTAAGTACAAAAGGATAGATTTCGCTCCTTGTAACAAATCAATTTTGGCAAATAAGCTTCTTTCAACCAATTTGGAACGATTTTAAGACGGATTAACTCTCCGCTTACGCGTTTATAGCGCCAAATATATCGCGAGTTAATTGTCCCAAATTGGCCAAAATGGCAATCATTAAACCCCCATAACTTTACGAAAAATGATCACAGGTAAATTATCTTTTCAAATTTGAGCTCAGGACAACAATACCCTTCGAATGATATAAAAAAATTCTGTCAAAAATGGCTAGTTAAGAAGTCGAAATTTGTCTGAAGAAAAAAAACCCACCCCGAGCACAAATATTCCGTTACTTTCGTATCGAAAGTCGGAACAATAATATTACAAAGGTACCATTTTATCGAGAAAGACTTCATCTGTTTACCTTTACAGCATCAAACTTTTGCTGGCGCCAGGTTTGTTCGTAGAACTTAAGAAAAAGTGACTCAAAATCACATATTTGTCGAAGCCATCTAAAAATGCCAAGGTGCTACAGAATTCGATATAAAATTGAAAAAACAAGAATACCCGAAAGAGATTTGAAAAAATATGCCAAAGGAATTCAACGTCAATAAATGTCCTGCAAACGTTTCATTTTAACTTCAAACTGCTCTTATTCTACATTTTTTTTCCTATAAACTAAAATAATCATACTACTATTCAATGTGGTTAAAAAGTCATCCCGCATTGGAGTTCATGGATAAAAAATCAATTAAACCCAGAAGATCTGGCTGTCATTGTATTTGTTATAATTTTCGATTATAATTGTACTGACAGATTTGATGTTGGTGGTGAAAGTGAACACGGAAGAGAGCACATTGGACTCGTCGTATCTGGCCAGAGAAGACAGAGTACTCTCCAGTATCAGATCCAGCTGAAATAGAAGTAAAAAACTGGTTTTCAAAACAATTACAAAAAAAAAGAAAAAGTGGCGAAACCTCCGCATCCTCTCTGTCAAAAAGTAAAAGCATGGACATAATTAAAACACAAGCGAAGCTTAACTTCGCAAACGCAAAAATTCCAAGAAGTATCTTTAAAAAGGTCAAAAAAACGCTAATGAAATTTGAGAAATAAATGATCTCTACGAGGATTGAAACTCAGTCCTCGGATATTCAAGATTTCAACTAACTGCTCACACAATTGTGCCACTGACGCTTATAGAAACCAAAGACAAGCAAAAGCGGCAAAAGGGAGCTTTATAATGCACAAAATACAAATATTGCATATAATAATTTGGAATGTAATAAACCAAAGGCAACCACACTAATTTTGCATAAAATAAAGTAAGTATTAAGCCAAACTGTGTATAAATTATGCATTTCAAAAATTGGCAAATTACACTACAGGAAATTTTCTGAAAAAAAGTTTTTTGTTATTGCACTGTTCTATGAAACAAACAGCTTTCTTTGATTCCGTTGATAAATTAAAAATGCATCTATAAACTTATTAGTGATCAAATGTTGAAAAACATGATATCAATTAGCCAATTCAGCCTCCTCATTTGAAAAAGCCGTCAAAAGTAGCACTAAGGGTTGAATATTAGGTCGGAAATAAAGGTAACCCATTAGGATCACACTATATTCCGATTGTGCAAACAAAAACAACCGGTTGTTGTGCAAATATACTCCAATCATCGTCATTTTTGCAACAACAAATTTTAGAAAACACTGAATTTTACATCTTCTAGAAGTTTTTTGTCATCTTGCTTCTTTTTGCTTGCTAGCCTATTTTGAGCTAGGAAAGCGAGCAAATAGAGGTTAAAATAATAAAAGCTTTTATTTAGGCCATACAAAATTTAGTTTTACTCCAGAAAAACTAGTAATTGGAGCTTCATTTAGCTCTTTCTACGCATTAATTGTTTTTTTACACTTGCGAGCGCCTTGTAATCAGGAACTTTACATGTGAGTCAGCACGAATAAAAAAAGCACAAGTTTGAAAAAACAACCAGTGCGCAGCAACAGGCTACACTTGTTATATCGACATCCTCAAAGAAAGTGGAAAGAAGTGTGGCATGGGGTGTTTTTTTCCCGTCTCAACCTTAAAGAAAGCTCGTAGGCCGTCACTTGTGCCATCACACTAGACTCTAATAAAAAAAAAGTTCAAAATTCTCAAGTATCAGAACCAGCTTAATCAGAAAAAAAAACTGAAAATAATTTTTGACCTGTTCTGAATGTTTTTCTTTTTATAATTTCATTATTTTAACTTCGGGTGTAACTTAAGTTTCAATTTTCTCATAGTTTGTCTCCCACTCACAAACAGGCACCACAATAATTCATCAAAGTATGCTGAGCGATATATCATATGAACGCTCTTGCAGTAACAATTCAAGCGAGTTGGAAAAATGTCAATAAACCTCCGTTCGAGAAAAATTGGTTTGAAATTTCCACTTGGCCCAAATTCGAGCGATTAAGTGTTGCTATAAAAAAACTTTAAAAACATTAGCTTTACGCCGGGAAACCAAGTTTTTGAAATTTCATTTAGCGCTCCCTGCGCAATAAATTCATAAGAAATTTTCATTTTTTTTTCGTTCATTTTTTTAGACAATAATAGTCAATTCTAATTGGTTTAATTTTTTTAAGTAAAGCAGGAAAAACACTTTTATAGTTTTTAAAAGAATTTGTTGGGAATTTAGGGGGTGGGGAAGGGGGCGGACGCCCTGTTCCCTCAGGGATTCGACCCCCTGACTACCCTTTTAGGTCCTCTATTTCTCGCTGGCGGATCCTAGAAATTTTCTAAAGTGCTTTGAGCTTTAACATATACTACTTTTGAGGGGGGGGCGCTCGCTGAAAGAACATGATTTTTGATCAAGACTGTCCAAAAAGTGCCTAAGAACGCCTATTTTGGCCTGGTATTTTAAAATTTTGCCTGCGATGCAAAAAAATTACCAAAGCAGGTTTTTTAGAGATTCAGGAGAGCTCGGAAAATCAGTGCGGCGACCTAAGAAAAGGTCGTCAAAAATTTTGCCCCTGCTGGGGACAGCAATCGGCTACTCTTGGTGTTTCGACAACTCCCTTACAAATGGTGTGAAGGAAGTAAGGCATAATATTTGTATTTTTTTCCTACTTTGACTAACTCGAAGACAGTTGGGAGGGGTTCAAGTGTGGCATCATTTTAAAGCCCTAATAGCCGTGATTTGGATTCTGAAAAAAAATTGTCGATAAAACATTGTCTATTTTTTCTCGACTAATGAATTTCAGACTTGAAATTTCATATTCCCCCCATTTCACATTGAATTTTCAATTAACCTTCAATGCATTTTTTCATGGTTTAAGCTATGTTTAACTTTAAGCTATGTTTAAGTGGAAAATGAACAAAACAGTAACACAAAAGAAAAAAATTATAAAATTTTTAATTTTTACTTTTCAAAAAAAATTTTACGTTATAAATTTTCGTGTGTTAGGAACACTCTGGGCTACTTTTACAGCAAACATATAATCTTCTTATGGTTTGTAAAGTGAGGTATCGTCGTCTTTTTTTGACGCGGGGAGGTTGCATGCAATTAAGGTTTTTCTAATAAATTTAAATATAAGTCACATGACCTAGCTTCCTTGAATACTTGCAAATAATGCAAAAAATTATGAAGTAGGACTCTAATTGATTTCTGACATTCGCTTTAATTTGGCCTGAAAAGCAAATTGTTCAGACGGTTTTTCTTTTTCGCAGCCCAATAATTTATTTCAACTTTTTTGGCCTTTCGAATGATAAGTGAGACAGCTTTAATGTAAGATCACTCGTGTTCATTTGTGGTGGTAACTCGATTTGTTGGTAAAAATGCACATGAATCTATGGCTCATACGCAATTTTGGAGGCACGATCAAAAATTTCAACAGGAGCAGAAACTAATCGAAATATACCAACTTTTAACGTAATTCAGGCATTCATTCAACATATTGTAATCAGACAGCAAAGTGAAAAGTGGAGCTTCTTCTGTAAACTCATTAAAACTATTTCTAAAATCTTTCTGCGTAGAAACAAGTTAACATCTTCCCACTCCAAACTGCGTGGGGGGGGGGGGGGGGGGGGTTCGATGATACCTTGGTCCAAATATTCTTGGAACCACAAAGTTTCTTACAGATATATATTAGAAGCTGTCACACTATTTGAAAGATTAGGTATAAAAAAATTTATTAAACAAATTTTTGTTGTTCTATGCACAAATTCAAGAACAATTTATTTAATTATTTACGATTTTAAGATTTCACGCTCATTCAAAAACCGGGGAACCCAACGCGATGGAGGTACCGAAAAATGCAAACTAATATTAACCAAACAGATTTGCGAAAATCTCAATGAAAGCAAATGAATTTAGAACATTACAATCAATATTGACCGGCCCAAAATCTGCAGATAATGCAATTGGTGCAAATTGGTTGATCCCTAAAGCAAGCTTGTCACTCCCAAAAACGACCTGTTAGATAACTGTTTGACGGTTATCGGTGCAGAGCCAGGCCATTGAACAGAATTTATTTTTATTTCTTTTAAATTTGCTTTTGTTTTTATGCACTGTTCGTTCAGCGAAAAGGAACTTGTGACGGTTTTTATGTCTGAGATTGGTTGTAAGTTTTTGATGGTTCAGTACCGCCGTTATGCATGGCAACGGGGACGAGCCTATTACCCTGTGTGCCTATTAACACGCCCAAAAAATTACACAAGTCTCTCTTATTAGAACCGAGCTCACACTGACATGAACGCAAAAGGCAAGTTGAAAAATCCAATCAATCGTAAGGCAGGAAACAAGAATGAGCAAAAATAATGGAAAATCAAATGTACTAATGAATATTATTTGAGACTAATGGAATTGTCAGGTTATTATTTAAAGAAAAACGTTTCCAAATTGTCCCGCTAGAACAAAGAGGGGGAAACAAGTTGATTATTGATTGCTCATTCATGAATTCAAAAAAAAAATTAAATGCAAAATTTTGATTCATTATGAACGCTGCGAAGCACTTTGACAGCAGATACGAATAAACTAAGTTGAAATATTACAATATCGCTTAAAATAAGGACCCAGACTTCAATTATTTTTCTGAAAAAACTACAGCAATCAAATATTTGCTAAATTCTGAAAAAAAAAACATCATAAAAACATAATGTAATCGGGCATTGGAAAAAACTTTTAAAAAAATTCGAACCTAGAAATCTCAAACTCTAGAAAACTCACATATCGTTAATTTCAGTTTTTTCACGCAATGGTCAAAAAATCCGACACGGCCGCATGCGCAAACGTTTACTTTTTTCAGTTGTTAAACCCAAAATATCCATTTTTGACAGGGAAACTTGATTTAATTTTTGCGTCCGCCGATTGTTTCCATATATCTTAGATTATGGTGCAACCCAACTTTATTTACCCACAAGCCTTATTAAGCTCGATTTATTTAATATCTTGGTCCAACAACAGCAAAAAGTAAAACTTAAAAATCAAAAAAAGTTTTTCTGAGAACTTTAAGTCTGGAATTTCTAACATCGGAATGGCTAAGCCTTCCATTCGCAAAAAAACTTAAAAAAACTCAACAAAAAACCAGTTATTCTACAAAAAGTCGAAGGCGGAGAGGCCCCAAATAAACAACTCAAATGGCAACAGTTGGTTGCCTAAATGCGACGGCCGCACCAGTTTTTTCAAATTGATAAAATTATCCATAAAAATTTGTTCATGTCGAGAAAAAATGATTTGAATTTTTTTACTTTTCGTCTATTGTCGAGCAAGTGAGCAGGCTTACATTAGCTTATTTAAGCTTAATTTAAGCCTTGAAAATTTAATTTTACAGAAATGAAGTTAGTGTTTGGAGTTTATAGCTTCATCTTAGGAATCAAAAACTTCAGCTCACTTCAGCTTAGGAATCAAATTCAGCTTCACTGACGAAAATGCTTAAGCTCTACTTTTTCGCTCAGATTCCTTTATCACAAGACGCCAAAAAAAATGACATTAATTTGAAAAAATAATTTCGCTGTATTTTTTAAGACTGGTCGGCTAAAATTGGATATGCTTAATGAGAAACAGAAGAAGGGTGTTGAAAAGTTAAGTTGAACCGCTTCTGGTTCAAGGTTCAATCATATGATGATTTGGATGAATGACACGTCGGTCGGCCGAAGTACGCAAGAAAACTGAAATATGAATCAGTTCAGATGTTTAGTTTTTGCGGCGTTTTAAGATCCTTTGTATTGCACATAGCTAGAAAACAACATTTTTGGTTTCGGAATTAGTGTTCCGACACTAAATCGCAAGAAAATCAGTATTAGAAAAAGAGTTAGGTATCAAATTAACGCCTTTTCAGCCGTGTTTGAGCTGGAATGACCAATTCTTTGTTTCGCGTGTGTTTGTGTTTGACGCGATTGTTCAGATTTTTAGGATCAAATTAGGATAAAAGTACGAAATCTGCATAATATATTTCTTTTTTAGAATCATTGACAATTATAAAACTTGTATCACCGATTTGCTGATATGATGATTTATAGTAAATTATTC
Source organism: Symsagittifera roscoffensis (assembly GCF_963678635.1). NCBI lineage: Eukaryota > Metazoa > Xenacoelomorpha > Acoela > Convolutidae > Symsagittifera > Symsagittifera roscoffensis. Next base: position 82,066,691 of record NC_087064.1, on the reverse strand, counting down.
CCATCCAAAACTGTGTTTCGAATATTCCATGAAACAAGAACGATGCAAACATTATCATTTGTTTATTTTTGGTTTCTGAATTAAAGTTCCGACACTAAATCACAACAAAATCAGTATAAGAAAAAGAGTTATGTATCATATTAACGCCTTTTCAGCCGTGTTTGAGCTGGAATGACCAATTCTTTGTTTCGCGTGTGTTAGTTTTTATCGCGATTGTTCAGATTTCTAGTATCAAATAAGGATAAAAGTACTTAAAGTCTGCATAATATAATTCTTTTTTAGAATCATTGACAATTATAAAACTTGTAACACCCATTTGCTGATATGATGATTTATAGTAAATTTTTCCCATCCAAAACTGTGTTTCGAATTTTCTTTGAAACAAGAACGATGCAAACATTATCATTTGTTTATTTTTGGTTTCTGAATTAAAGTTCCGACACTAAATCACAAGTAAATTAGAATAAGAAAAGTTATGGATCATATCAAAGCCTTTTCAACCGTGTTTGAAGTGGAAAGACCAATGCTTTGTTTCGCGTGTTGTTGTGTTCGTCGCAATTGTTAAAATTTTTAAGATCAAATATAGATCAACGTACTTGAAATCGGCATTTAATTATTATTATTTTTTTTCGAATTATTGACTATTATAATAGTTGTATTACCGATTTGCTTATGTTTTTTTTCAGTTTTCGGCTCTTGGACCCATTCTGCTCTTAGACCATTCTGCTTATTGCTCCGCCTCAGTGATCTACGGTCAGATAACCCACGCTTCAAACTACTTGGGTTTTGAAATCCTCATTAGGAATGATGACAAGGAGACGGATCCAAAGAGTGAACTTAAAAGGCAATTATGATAAAGAAAATAATTAGCCCAATATTGAATCATTATTTAATATGGGGTGTAGCGATTAGCATGTGTGCCTATTAGCATGCGATAATTGTTTCAATTGGGTGTAGATTCAGATGAAAAATAAATTAGCTTAAATTTTCAAATAGGCTGTGCACGCCGATAAAAATTGCAAATTTGAGTAACCAAAATTTGAAATAGCGAGTTGGCAAATTCCGCTACGTGTACGGTGATGTAAGTTGCAAATTCGAGAAGATAAATTTTGAAATCGCGAGTGCTTTTAAAGCTTTTTCGAGCATGCTAATCGACACATGTAATTATAGGCCAGACCCCATTTATGACAGCAGTCAGTCGTATTTTCGTTCGATCTGAGGGCAAGCAACTTGTGAAATAATTTTCGTTTGCCGCCTAATTTGTTGAATTACTCGCCAAAATGGGTGGAATCTCTTATAGGCGAAGGACCGAATGGGTGAAAAAAAATCCAATCAGATTTCAGTATTTCACAATTTTGAAAGAACGTATGAAAATCTCAAAGACAGTAAACATTTCCAGGGACTTTATATTAATATTGTCCAGTAATAAAAACGGCAGAAATATGCAAAATTGTCACTGACCGCCGGCGAGTTGGATCAAATTTTATATTTTAAGGGTTTTGTTATCAAACAAGCAAACTATTGCTTCGTTTAAATCCTTTTAGTTGAACGGCAATTGATTTATTTTAAAAATTGACTTTCGGCTGTTTTTGTTTTCAGTCCTTCGCCCATGAGTCTTTCGCGCATTCGTTCCGTCGCCCATGAAAATAACCCCCGCCAACATGCTCTCATTTTGTTGGTTCTGCTCTTTTTTAAATTCACAGTCAGACTTTTCTCCTTATCATTCACCTTAACAACGTCTGTTGATGGGTGGACTTAACGATTTATACGATGAAACAAAGAAATATTTAACTTCTTTATAGAAATCATTCCAGTTGTTTGCCTGAAAAGGAAGGTGATTTTCAACTATTCGTCGAATTCTGTAGAGCAATTTTTTTTTTTTCGAAACTAGGAATTATTCATCCACTATCATAAGAACTGAGATTAGAAACATTAGCATAAGAACTGGTTAAGATTTTGTTTTGGTGTTTATCTGATCTTAAAAAATTGCTCTGCCTTCCAGCAAGAAGCACCAATCATTGTGGGCCTGGAGCCATTGACATTTGGAGTGCGGGTCGGGGACCAAACCCACTTCTCCACCGCCCCCTCCCCCCGTTTAACTATTCATTTAATTTATTTGATTACAACTTTGCTGGATGTATTCAAAGAACGTAAGATTTGCTTAAATGAAAATTTTCATAGACAGAGGTAGTTTTGAAAAAATGATAACTTTGCTGCATTCAAAATTTTCTTAATCGCAAAATTTTTTTCGTCAATTTATGCAGCATTCTAAAACATCTATTTTATGTTTAAGAAAGAAAATTATACACGAGAAAATAAAATCCAAATGGCTGCGTTTAGCAAGCGTCCGAAGGAAATTGGGCTCTTTTCCAGTTTCCCCCTTTGAATTTTTCGGAAATTTAATATATAAAAACTTATTTAAAATGACTTTTCATGTCAAAATGCATTAAAACGTGTCAGCGTGAACAGGTGAAAAAAACTTCACAACATTTCTTACATGCAAAATGCCGTGTGAACAATTTATGAACAGCTTTATTTTGAAACTTTACGAGGTGGGTGGGGGTGGGGAAACTGCAAAAGAGCCGGAAATTGTTTTGTCTCATAAAAACGGCCGCTAAAACAAGTCAAAATAAAAAACTTGAATTCCGTTGATTGCCATGAAAAACAAACGTTTAGCCTCCGTCAGATCTTTTTATAGCAGCTGAATTTACTGCCAATCATTTACCTGGTTAATTGCTCATTAAAACAGATTAAACGTTTTGTTTTTCTCATTAAAACATTGCAAGTGCACTTTGATGCTTTTGATCGGTTACTTTTTGTTTAAAAGCCAAAAAATTGGCTGAATTTGACAGATCATATGATAAAATCTTTCCTAATTGCATTATATATATATCTCACAAACGAGGCATCTGATATACTTCAAGCACGACCTCTTTTCAAAAAAAAATCGATTAACTTTAATCACAAAATTTTGTTTTAAAGATTTTTTTTGGTCTCCTTAAATGGAACAAATTCAACGGCAAAATAGTATGATAATCCACCGCTAATTTATGGAAAATGCAAGTCCACGTGCTACTTCTTTCGAACAATCAATTCAAGCTCAAAGTGTCTCCATAAATCCCCTCGTATTCGTTCAATGCAGAATTTTAAGTGCTGTTCCAAGTGATATAAATGCAAGCGAAATTAGTACGGATTTTTTCACAAAGAATTTTATAAAACGCCCTCTAGCTTTGCGTAAAGTGCGTGAAGACATTTATGGTGTGGTGTGTTCCATTATTTGATCTCGGTTTCAATACAGATTTGTTTCTTCAGAGGAGCCTATTCAGGTAACAGGTAAGTGTTACTGCAAGGAAATACATTTTTCCACATTTCTATGATTAATGGGAAAGTGGAGCAAGTTCAAAAAATTGGTCGACATGTAAAAAGTAAAAACTATTGATACCCGCCAAAATGGGGTTGTTCCACCAAAATTAATTGAATAGCAAAAAATAAGGTATAACGTTAGAATCAATGATGGCAATGTTGCCAAAAACAGCCATTTACTGTAGTTATTGCAACTTCAAATACTAAGCCACTCATCGTTGACTTTTAATAATAAGCCGCTTTCAAATTTGGGTAAAACCGCTTTGCTTTCTTTTGTAAGTCATTTCTGTCTTCTTCAGATATACGGTCCAGATGATCTGATATGGGCAACATTGAACCCTTTGCTTATAGATTTTATAGCACTTTCCTTTGTAGCAAGATTTTATAGACTACAAGCTCCCCCAACTTCAAAAACTGCAGTTTTAAGAATTTTGCAAAAAATGATTACATTGTCAAGTTCTCCCAATTTTTCATAGCTATCCAAACTACATGCGCTAAATTTTTTCTTAGGCTCCCAATTGATCCAAATCGGAAAAACCGCGAAGCAGCTAAAATCAAAAAAGTAAAAAAAATATTAAACTTCACAAGAAGTACTTGAAAAATAAAAAAGATGATAAAATAAACAAACTCCAACAAAAAAAAGGAAAAAGTAAACGTTTCTATTTCTGCCTCGTTTCGGTTCTGCGGTAGATCGGTTTCGGATAGCTGATTGACTGAAAATATTTCACTTCATACGTAAATTAACCGTAGTTATCGGAATTTGCAAGTCAACAAAGAATATCGAACTGACATAAATTTCGCCATTTGAAAGCAGTATTCCCTGTCATAAAATACGCAAAATGAATACATTAAAAAATCAATTTTAAACCAGCGCCTGAACAACTTGTGACTTTTTGTTTCGATCTTTTAGTTTTTTGACTTTTTCACACACTGTTCTGCGTTCAACAGAAAAATCATTAGTTACTACCTTGGTTTTTTTTTCTCGCTATCAATTATAGCGAGAACAGTTTCTGTGCCGAAATTCTTAAAACACCCAACGAAAAAAAACTCCAATGCAAAAGCATGTTCAACAGCTTGAATCTGGACAAACTAGATGTTACTATCCTTAAGCCTTGTAGTATTTCAGTTTTCACTTCACATAGTCGAATTTGTCCGCTTTGCTCGCTCGAAATTAGACTAAAATTATTAATATTTGAGACAACAGTTATTCTGGAAACTTTGCAGAATAAATTTTTGATTTTGTTAAAAATTTTCATTGCCAAAGCAGCATAAAGTAAGCTTCAAAAACAATTTTTCTTTCGCTAAAACGATATTTCAAGTACCACAAATGTCCAATCAAAAACTGTAATGAAGCCACTAAATCTAAAAACCACGCGCACGATACCAAAAAGACATAGCATCGAAAGTAATCGGACAAGAATAAAATAACTTAGTAAAACTTAGTGTCACTTAGTAACAAAAATTAGGTTACTAAGGCGATAAATGATAAACCGAAAAAATTCAAACCGAATTAAGCTTTTAAACGAAAAACAAGAGCAAAAAAAGAAAAATTATATAAATTACAAGTCAGAAATGGTGAACTTACAAATTATATAAATGAATCAAAAACGACTTCAATTACAAAGAAAACTGCTTACTGCTTACAGCACAAAAAATAAGCGTTGTGGCAACTAAGCCAATAAAACATGAGCAGAAAAACGATAGACCAATAATTTCAGTGAAATTAAGTATTTGTAGATTAAAAACACAAAAGCTAAGCTACGCAAATACAAGCGAGGAAATGCAAAAAGAGCTCTGAACACGCAAAACATAGTGAAATAAGGAAAGCGAAAAAAATCTAAAAAATACCTACAGAAAAATTTGAATGTCAATTATGAGACTAGGGGTATCATGGTCTCACATCGTCTCCACGACCGCTTGTAATTTTACTAAGACTAGCCACCAATAAAACAGCAAAATTTTGAGCACAAAAAAAACTATCTCAATGTTCCGGATTTAAATGTCCGACCAGATGATAATGAGTGTCACTCACGTTCATGCATCTGCGCTGCGGCCACTTGAAAGTGAACTAGTGGCCCAGCTAATTCTGGATGTACCTGTTTTAAATATTTTAGTTAAATTTTATGCTGATACTGAAATGCATGATTTTCAAAATTGTAGAAAAAAGAACTTTCGGCAAAAACTTAGTAATTTTTCTGCTTAAGTAGGAGGTTATTTGACGTAGAAAACTAGTAGTCGCTTTATCAATTGAATTCTTTATCTCAGATTTGGCTGGGTTATTTTTCGAACAAAGAGAAAAAACATTCCAAAAAAAAACATCAAAAATCAAAAATTTGAATATTTCTAAATCCATAAATTTCTCTCTACTGAGGTGGGAATAGTCTCTTATACAGGGAAAACTTCCACACTCTGATTTTTAGATTATACCCTTATTATCAGACTTAGCAAGTGATTTTCGAGAATAGTGATGGAATTTAAAAAAAAACGGTAAAAATTTCAATAAATGGATTTTTCCGAAATCCATAACGGCTTTTTTTTACAAAAAAAATAAAGGGAAACAGATTACGCAGGAAAAATTGAAATAACATATTACTTTAAATGAACAATCAACCTCGAGAACTATCAACTAGAACTAGAAAAAACTAAGTTTTCAAAAACACTGAAAAAATTTCAAAAATATTTTTTTTTCCAAAATTTTTTTTTGCTTTCAGTTAACTCCGGTTAGGCAGGGTAATTTTTGAAAAAACTCAAAATATCAAAAACTGAGGCTGTTTGAGGCCTTAGATTTATTTCTACCGAATTTAGGGAACAACAGCTTGAGAAGGGGAGATCCACATAATTTTTTTTTTTTGATTGAAATCTTTTATTTCAGATTTCGGCATTTAATATTTGAAAAAATAAATAAATTCAACACAAATAGGTCGATAATTTCCCTTCTGAAATCCCCTAACGGTACAATAGTTTTTGAGAACAATTGAAATATCAGCAAAAAGTGCAACAATTTTCCAAAGCGTCGCAAAAAAAAATACAACAAAAAAACATCAAATCCCGTACATATCATGAGACCTGTTTAATCAAACAGGATTTAACACTAGCCAAAAATAAAGTAACAACATATGAGTTTAAAATGCTTCTGCTTAAATTGAAATATACCAAAAGCGACACCAAAAAAGCACTTTTGTTTGCGATTAAAGTTAGATAAAAATTCTTCGTTATAGTACACATCGCTCCGTTAAAAGTCCTAACAGGATTCGAACGTAAGCCCTTGGCCGTCCCAGGTTAAGTAGTTACCTCCAGGCCAAAGTTGCCGGAAAATCACAAACATAGATTTATTTTCAAGTTATCAAATGATTCAAGTGATTTCACAACTGCCAAGAGATCAAAGAAAAAGAGCCTTTTTGTTGAGTTCACGAAGAGCCTCCTCCAGCTTTGTCACCAAATCCTCAAATTAGCCGTTTTTTTACCTTGAAATTAGCGTTATTTCTTGTGCGCGGTGTGATTATAGAACGATACAAACGCGTAGAAAGTTAGTGAAACTTCCAACACTGGTTTGCTTTTTCAGTAAATTCAAAATTTTTTCAGCCCAAATGGTCAAAATTTATATATAACGAACGTTACTCGATTGTTTTACTCGTTCGGAAGTTTTCAAATGTCGTTCGAACGTTTTCAAATGTCGTTCGAATCACGACTGAAATCGCTTTTTTGTTGAATACATCATTCGACCCATTCTGATGATTATTTGCGATACTTGATTTAGCGTGGAAAGAAAAAAAAATTTAATAACACCCAATTACAAAGCGCCTCCCCATTTTCAATGGACGGAACATAAAGTTTCGCACCGTTATGATATTTTTTCATTTTTAAGTTGCTTTAGTTAGATTATAGTGGTCGAAATAATCTGTGCTACTTGCACAGAAACTGGCTACTTTTGTTCAGGAGTGCGGCCAGTATTTAGACAGCCGCGTATTCATACTGGTCAGTATTTAGACAAATACTGTTTCAACCAATCAGAATCGAGAAAAAACATAAATAATCCAAAATAAATAATAATTATTTATTAATTTCTTCTTTGTCTCGATTCTGATTGGTTGAAACAGTATTTGTCTAAATACTGACCAGTATGAATACGCGGCTGTCTAAATACTGACATGTAACCTTTTGTTCATGTTTGGTTTGCTGCCCAATTTTCAAAAGCAAAAGAAAAAGCGATAGCGGCAAAATGATTAATTGGGGGCATCTTTTATCAACTGAGTCTGGTGAAGAGAATAGGACATAAAAGAGAGATCATTGCCACGCCTACCAATATGAAGAATAGAAAGGTGTTAATTGTCACACCTTTGGGGTAATATTATTGATTGTTATTCAGTTGCCACGCCCTTACAATTAGAGTTAAAGGCGAAGGATGATCTCTTGGGATTGGGTGAGAAAGAAAGGGTGAAGAAAAGTGAGATCGACTTAAACACGGCTAATTAGACTGAAAGAAGAAATCAGCCGGTCTATTTCAGCTCCTCCCTTCATCAGCGCCTCAATCAATTTCAATTTCGGGGCAGGGGGATTGGTGCCAATCAGGGCTAAATGTAGACCAACAAGCGAAATTTGATCGCAAAAAGTGAGTTGGGTGATTGGACACGTAATTAGACCCAGCCAAAAAACAAATAAGAAACATTATGTTCCGAAGATTATATTTTGGTACCACTTGTATGTTTAATTCGATTAAAAAACTTGTAGAATTAAATTAATTTCAACCTTTTTTTGTTCTGAAAACACATCAAAGCTAGTGTAATTTAGTGGCCTTGACGATAGACAGAAAAGCAATCTGATAAAACTTCAAAAAAAGATCAATTTCATGTGAAAAAGTTCTAGTTGCACCATCAATCATTCGTAACTAATTTCATCAGAAGCTATTGGCTGTAAAAGAGACTCATCCGCTGAATAATTTGAGCTAAGGCCCCCTTTTTTCAACCAAACAGTCAGTGCTTTGAAGCACACCGTAATCAGTGCTTGTTACTTCAAAGACAGACAAAATTTCACAGCCCAGAGAAATAACAAATAACCAATAAATTATGCGTACGGTGCAAAGAGCTGAACTGCTCGCATGAAGGTGCTTCCCTTTATGAATAAATGGTCCTATTTTATCTTAACTTTAGGCGCAGACGACCATACATGTAAGAGAATCACGTCACAGAATTCCTAGAAATCGAACCGCTGCTTGCTCAGCACTCCACACTAATTTAAAGCAAAACTTTGTCAATGTTTATTTTCGTGATTTGAAAGTCTTTTAGGAGCAGTGACAATTATTAAACAGAATCCGAATCCCTGGAATTCGGTTTGGGCTTGTCAATCAATTTTGGCTTTATTTTCTTTCAGTCCTACCTTTCAAGAACAGTTCAGTTCCAAATATATCTTTCAGGCTTAAGAAGGCAGGAATAAGTGCCTTTCAAAAAAGCAGCTCAAGTCAAACAATGAAAAAGGGAGGGTCTATTAAGATTAAAATCGGATCCGAAAAAAGCACTCAATTATTTTTCTAAAACGACATCTAATTGATTTTTTTTTGCTGAATTGAAGTTGTGCAATTTAAACACCAGAAAAAGGCACTTTTACTAGTAGAGATAAATATGTTGTAGCAATTTTGGTGATAAATTTCAAATAAAAAACATATGTTGGATTATAGATCAATAATCTGTCCTAAGCAATTATTAGGAAATAAATTTTAACTTGTAGAGAGGCCTGAAGTTGAATCAAATCATCGTAATTTAGGATCATTATCTTGTCTTAAGCAGTGACTAAGATTTTCCTGAAGTTGAGAATTCATCTTGAGTATAAAGATAAATTTAGAATTACCAAACCATCAGCCTAAACTATAGTTTTTCTGGAGAGCTCGGAAAATCAATTTGATCAACTTTAAAAAAAGATCAAGGAATTTTTCCGAAATTTTAGAAAATTCTGGCCCTTCGAAAAAATCTTTGATCCACTTTTGCTCGAAAATATGATCCGCCCCTGCAGAATGTCCTGGGGAAAATATACAATATTATAGTATTGCGATTGGTTAATCAGTTTTTCGCAACAACTAGTCCATTTTTGTCTCTTTCGAACACACTTAATACCTTCATTGGGGGTAGATCAAATGATGGAATAATTAATCAGGAGGGATATAGGATGAGATTATCACCGATATCAATGACCTCTCTTCCTCCTAATGAAATTAACACTGTCCCCGCTGAGATTGAAATTGATACGAAGAAAACGAGCGGCGAGATCCTTGCGAGTTACTCAGAGGGAGGTTTAATTACTAAACCCAATTAAAAAGAGATCATTACAGCGCAGATTGCAATAACACCAATCAGGTAAGCCAACAATCGGTATCTAATTTACAACTTCCCTCCTGTGATAACTAGTATCGAATTTCACCCTTGAAGAAAAAATCAGCAGTTAGACATATTCAATTCTGAACCTATTAATCAGAGCCATAAAATTTAATTGGTTTTAATTTGTTTTTTGTTTCTCTATTTGTGATTTTACCGCATCTGCAATGAGACACTAAAAATGCTATATCAATTGGAAAGAAAAATTGTCCGCCTTTGCGAAATAGGCGAATAACTTTTTTAACAGAATTTTAGAAAACGAGTAATAGGTTTTGCAGAACACATTCTTTCGACCATTAAAAAAGGGTAGGGCGACAATTCGTGGCAGGCGACAATTCGTAACAGTCGACAATTCGTAACAATTGACAATTCGTAACAAGGCATTGGCAAGTAGAATACGCTTGCTCCGCTTAGCTTACATCCGGCACGAGACGAATACCGTGCGTGTATCAGTATTCCCCACTTAATCTACTGCTACGAATTGGCGCTTGTTACGAATTGTCACCTGTTATGAATTTTCGCCTCACGTTGAAAATGGGGAGCAACTTTGTATTCTGGTGTGTTATAATTTTTTATTGTTTTACCAAAATCAGGTACCACAAATAATGATCGGAATGGGCCGAGTGATATACCGAATTAAATCCCTTTTACTTTTAGCCGTTATTCGAACGCCTCTCAAAAAACTTCAAAAAATTGTCCCAGTGAAGAACTGGTTTAAAATTTTGATTTTTAGTTCAATTTCGAGCAAGTGAAGTAATCGATTTACAACAGTTATATGAAAATTTCCTTTTTTTGGACTTTAAGGCTAACAAAACTTAATTTAAAAGAAAACCAGTTTTGGATGTTTGATTTAGTGCTTCCTTGGAAATAAAGATTTTACAAAAAAACTTTCGAAATTTTTGTGCAATTTTTTTATTTTTGTTTGTCATTCTTTTTTTAAAGATAAATCTTGTCGATTATCCCTAAATTACATAAATTTGTACGCAGTTGTATAGTTCTCAAATCACGCCACGCACTAAAACCGACACTAATTTGAAGAAAAAAAACTTTTTTATTGATGAATATGGTCGGAACATTCTGTGCTACTTGCTTGCACTGCAACCGACTACCCTTGTTTTGTTTAACTCTTAGTTTATTTGAGCATCGGCTAATTAATTATGAAGCGAATGAGGTCAAATGTCGATCGCATTATCACATACATGTGATCAGACCAATTTCAGAGTACATTTGTATAATTTTCATCCACGTTTGTGTTTTTATCATTGGCCAAATTCCCCCTTTGAGATAGGCGCCATCTTAGAGTAGGCTGATAATATTTACTTCACTCTCAAGCCTTGAGCTGAAGACTAGCGGCACATAACATAACATCACGTAACATCTTTCGCAACCACCATGATCGCCTGGTGGCACTATAGTATTCATGCAGATGGAGCAGAAAATAGCAAATACACTAAATTGAGTTGAAAAAAGGAATGGGAGAATTTAACAGGGAAAACAGAATGCAAATTTTCCCATTCTGCTTCATTTTGACTGATTACCATGGAAAATGCAGACAATAAAAAATAGAAAGAGTTAAAATTAAGCAATAAAAAGAGGCCAAAAAAGGTCGCTGTTTTGAATAGCGACAGAATTTACGATTTTCCGGATTCCGAAAAGACAGTGTCTACAGTCGTGAATCTATTTGCATAAATTTGGTTGGGGCGAGTTTCGCCCAAAGCTAGGAATCAACTCTGCGTCACAAATTGTACCGTTTCCCTCAACTAAATTTGTCTTATTTTCCTCTGACAGCTATTACCTGATGATTGTTTATCTTGCTAATTTTGAAACATTACTTTATCTCCAAAATGTATCTCTATTTACGGCCAAAACTGAAAAACAAATAGAGAAATGCTAGAGCTTGAATTCTCAAATAAAAATTCTGATTTGATTTTCAGTCAACTTAACTCAGTTCTCTTTAGCTGCTTTTATTTTGTTATTAGCAGTTCGTTTCACGCCTCTCAGGTAAGCATATAACCGTGTAATTAGATATATTTTTTTCGCATATTTTGTTCTTAGTATTATAACGCTCAAACAGGCTTTGAAATTCAGGAGCCGCTCTCTAGTTCAAATTCAAATATTCACTTTTTTTTCTCGCCATTTTTACTACATCAGTTGAATTTTTTTTTATAAGCAGGGGGTTACAGCGATAGCAAAACCAACTGCCAGATAGGCTAAAAAAATCCCGTTTAAATTCACCGGATGGTATCACGATTTATATTCATTCCTTGCTAGCGAAGCATTTCTGACATTTGATACCACTGGCTGTGGCATTTAGTACAATTTATGCACCTATAGCCTTGAGATAAGAGACGGTAAGAAAATGACGCACCTAGATTTTTTTCGATTAAGTGATTACATGAATCTCAGGCCATGGCTATTAAATTGGGCTCACTTTTTCTCTGAGCTGCACAAAATCTGAGCATAACGTAACCCATCTGCGCAGAGAAATAGAAAGATAGGATTATCAATTCCGAATACATGCAGTGTATGAACAGCATTTCAGAAACATCACAATTGATTCCCTTGTTGTAGTTTCCAATTTTTCTAATGAGCTTTTTCAAACAAAAAGTTTTAAATGTTTTTTTTTTAAATATTCAAAAAAAAATTGGTGGCTAACGAGCTTTTCCATACATGAAATATCAAATTTTAAGGAAAACATTCAAAAAAATTGGTCGCAAATTCAAAACAAACTTTAATCAGAAAGTAGTAATCAATCAGCAAATACCAATCAACGCTGTTCCTCTAACGTCCTACAAAAATCAATAATTCAACCTCTCCGAGTCGTGAGAATTGACAAAGGCAAGAAAAGCATCTTAAAAAGCATCTTTTTTGATTGAAAGCACCCCAATTTCTATTCAATCAACTGTCAACTCTTTCAGCTATTTCAAATCAAAACTGTCTTCATTTGTGACAACAAAATCAACAAAATAAATAAATCATACTCCGTCTTTTCTCCAATTCAGCCCAATAATTGATCCTTAACTGGAAACAGAAAATCAAACTGTTTTCATTTGCTAGAAAACAGCATAGGATCCAAAAAAGTTCAAAATTATGGTTGAAAATTCAGACCCAAGCCTGCCCCTAATTAGATAAGAACTAAATTAACTTACCCAATTCAGTGTATCTGGTTACCACGTTAGCGACCGTGACCTTTTAGATGTTAGGCTGATGTTTTTCAACTAGGCATCATCTTACCACCAGCACCTCCTGAAATCCAATTATTTCTCGCCTCCTCCAGATGCGTCAAAAGCGACACTAATCCCTCTCTTTTTTCAACAAGGGGGTACTAAAATTTGCGCCCATTACATATCAACCCCGCACTCTTTATGCAACGACAGAATTTGCCTCCAAATTAGGAATATTTTATGTAACAGGCATTTTGTTGCATAAATTTTTTAGTAGCCACAATGTTATCTGCGTTCAACAACGCGTTTGTTTCCAGCGATACGACGAATAAGCCCGCAGATTCGACAGCGAGTCCAGACACATCTCCATACCGAGGAGTTTTTGATAATGAGACATCAGCAACAATAACGAATTAATCTTACAAAGAACGAAACTCAACGACTACGAATACCTCGACTACGATATCGATTCAGAGTGCTACTTTGCATACACAAAATCATTCCGGTTCATTTATTTTTTTAAAAAATTTATTTGAACCTCCAGTTCTGACATAACTCATAAACTCATTCAAGAAGATACAACTCACTAAACGACCTCCAAAACAGCAATCTACCATCTGATAATCTCATTAACAGCTCGAAAGCATTCAAAACACAGGTTATTACGCAACACCATTATCTGCAGATTGTTACATAACAACACCCTCTGACATATATTCCAAAGGCGTTATCCCCCACAGGTCGCGATGAGCAGCTCGTGTTCGAGTCCCCCTCGGACTAGTTCCAGTAGCAAACACCACTCCTCCAAGAGTGTGTTCGACGGAGAGAGGAGGGTGCTGATAGCTGTGGATGGCAGTGCCAATGCAGAGTACGCGTTCGACTTCTACTGCACTTTCGTGAGCAGGAGCAGAGACACTGTCATTCTGTTCCACTTCATGGACCCCGTTTCCACCAGTTCAGGTAACGCTAACATTCATCCAATCATATCCTCCCAGAAAAACGACGAAAAAAATTAATAAAACTAAAACCTATTTTTCATCTGTTTTTGGGAAGCATAATTTATAGGGCTGTTATGAGAATTTTCGTCATTTTTTGCGAGGAGAAAAAAAACTAAGCTTTAAGCTAAATATGCAACTCAAAAGCACTAATTTCTAACTAAAGTAAGTTCATAACTTCTCCAAAGGAAAAAAGCGCAAAAAGAGGAAAAATACAGCAGAATTCTGCAACATGAATTATGTAATTCGTACAAAAAACTGCTAGATTTCCTGAAATTTCCGATGACCTTTACCACCAAATTTTGCCGAAAAATGAAAGTCGTACACAAAACAATATTTTCTCTATCTTAGACCCCGACCTGGCTTTTGATGAGTTGAGGCGCTACAAAGGACACTACATGGAGGGGCTGGAGAGGATGTTTGCATCTAGGGCACGCAAGCATGGACTGGACCCAGAGACAATGAGCTTCGGATTCAGTTGCGACCCACCCGAACCAGGAAAAGGTAACCAGGAACACGAAGGAAACAGAAAAAAAATTGCGACAAAGTTAATAAAAATCAGGAAAATCCGATCAAAAAATGAGCCGTTTTCAACTTTAACAATGCTCATTGACCCTAAATTAATATTGGTAGTAATAACAGGTTTAGGTTTGGCTCAAGATTATGAAAATATTTGTAGCAACGAAAACTCCCGTTACCTTATCTTTTCCTTTTATCTTCATTTGGTAAAACGGAAAAGAAATAGCATTTTTGTTTCAGCCGTGGTAGCTTATGTGCGTCAGAACCCAGTGGACTTAATTGTGATTGGCTGTCGAGGTCTGAGCAAGCTGAAAAAGGCGTTCATTGGCTCAGTGAGTGATTACGTAATCAGACACTCGGGCATTCCCGTTTTAACAGTTCCCCTCAACCAACAACAACAGCAACCGACACATCAGCAGCGAAACAATTCAATGACTTAAAGCATATTTCAATGTCAATTTCCTCATGTCAACCCGTCGCATTTGTTATTTAATTTGAACCCCTAATGTCTAAATGTTAATCGTTCATATTATCTTTAAAATTAGCACGATCATTCGAAAGAAATATCCCTCTTTCGGTTTTGCTTTTAATTGGAAAAACTCGGAGCTCATTTTTTCGAATAAAGACAAAAATCGGTGTTTTTCTTATTAAAACATAGGCCACACACAGTTGGAACAGAGACAATGAACGCAAGTAAACAGAAAAAATGGCTTTAAAGCTCTTTGAATTTCAAGAACTTATAATTGACATTTTTTGATAAAATCAACCCACCTTGAGAAAAATGGATCAATAGGCAAAAATTTTTTTTTCGCAGGGAAATCAGATAATTGATACCCTTTTTTGAAATCAGAAGTCGATAACGTTTTTCGTGACCTTTTTTTTGCTGTTCGATAGCGAAGTTTGCCTTCCTTTTAACAAAAGAAATGAACTGAACTTAAAAAAAATCAAACGTCAAACAGTGAAAGCAAATTTGAGTCTAAACAAATTTTAAGATTTCCTGAAAAAAAACACGACCTATAAAAGATAAGAATTTGAACTACTTTCATCGACTCTTAAAAAGAAAACTGGACTAAAATTACAGGCTGAATTTTTCCAGGGATATATTAAAAAAGGCGTTAATAAGTAGCTATTAAGGGACCAAGTTTTTTACACAAATTTATGAGGGAGAGTTAAAAAACTCCAAAAATGATCCAGGCACAGAGTGACTCTTGTTGCCGGAGTGAAAAGAAAAAATTATATTTGGTAGATCGCATATCAGGCGCGGATCAAAAGAACTTCTCGAAGTGGATTTCAAAAAACTTCCGAGCTCTCCCAAAACACTTTACGACTTAATTCTGATAAAATTTTCTTCGCCGCAGGCAAAATAGTGTAAAAAAAGGCAAATTACGACGTATTAAGGCACTTCCGGCAGATTTCCTCATAATTAGTATAAAATGGCACCTTCAGAATGATTTTAAGGTCAGCAGTCAAAAATGGATGTAAAATAAAACCAAAAGAGGGGAACTTTTGGGTTCACATGGGGTCGAATAACGGCTTTTTGATGATGTCTCGTTGTATTTGGCATTTCTCATAAAGCCAATCACAAATCACGCAAATGTTTACTTCGAGAAAAATGCAAGACAAAAATTAGGCTAGAAAATTGTGCTTCAAGCTTACTATCAACTTCCTTCCTCGATGAAAAAAACAACAACAAAAGATATCGAAAATATCGAAATACTTAATTTTGGTATATTTAAAATAACTTTTTTACTTAAACAGTTCAAAAATAAGAGTGGTCGGAACGATCCAAGCATTTTGCTCGCCAACCAGTTATTTGGAACAACACCAAGATATTGAATTTTGTCACAGCTTGGTTTTATCAGAATGTTTGTAGATGATTAGGTTCTGTGTAACTATGCGCCCCTGCGGTTTCAAATTGCCAGTTCAAAAAAGAACTAAGTCACCGGTTAAACATATGTGATTTTTGAACCTCAAAACAAATCTCCCCTTTTGTAAAAGGTGAAGCATTTAAAGAGATCTGATAATTAATATTGTACCACATGACTCCCAATCGGCTAATCATTAGCATCTGACCTATAATCTGAAACTGGTCACTAAAAACAATCCAAACAAGAGAATCAGCGTTAAGTAATTAAGCTATGAGGTGAAACACATACACATCCTTAAATATACTGATCGGGTTGAAACCGAAAAAAAAAGTTAAAAAAAAAATTTGGTGAAATTCTGTCCTATCATCCAAAATCTCATATAAAGAATAATGGTTGCTTTCTTGAAGTTTTTTCTGGAAAATTCCGATGACAAAAATTCAAGAAAAAACACAGGAAGTAAAGAAAACGTAGCCAAGTGGCAGGTGGAAAAGAGCTGATGCACGCAAGTCAACAGAAAAAAACAGACTCATTTTTTGAAAAATCTCAACTTTTGATTTTCAAAGAAAAAAATAGATGCCCTTAAAGCTCCTCTTTGACTTTCTAGAACAATTTAAGATTGGCACATTTTTGATAAAATTAACCCTAATTGAGAAAAATGATTCAAAAAGTAAAATTGTATTTCACTGAAGTCAATCATGTTTTTCGTGACCTTTACACTTTAACTGTTCGATAAGGAGTGTGTCTTCCTTTTAACAAAGGAAATGAACTGAACTTAAAAGAATCAAAAGCCAAATCACGAAAAATAATTGTGAGGCTGAACAAGTTTTCATGAAACAAAAAAAATAATCACGACCTATATAAGATTTTGAACCAGGTGAGGACTTAGGGGGGTGGAGGTACGCCCCCTCATTCAGGGATTCAACCCCTACCGATCTATATGGTCTTATAGATCGAGTAGAATGAAACATCGAGTAAAATTTTTTTTTAATTTTGCAAAAAAAAACTTAAAAACTAGTTTTTTTTTTCTGAAATCATTGCTTTATTTATTAAAGGAGGACTGAAATAGGTGAAGAAAATGTAGTTTAACTGAATTAGGAAGACACCCAATTTCATCTAAGCTCATCAATGTCCGTCTAAACGAAATCAATAATATTCAGACCAGTTTTTCTCGACACTGCTTGATATTTTTCATGAATATATTGTAATGGTACAAAAGTAAAGCGTATTGAGTGACTTGCGGATGCGATTAAACATGATGAAACTATTGTGGATGCGTTGTAACAAGACCGCATAACGCTACAGATACAAAGAAGAGGACTCAATAATGGCAAAAGTCCAAACATTTGGGAGCGCACACGACCTGTCTTGAAGCAACGAAAGGTCCCACGCTTCGAATACGACAGTGAGATTCAGTGCAACGCAAAACTAACTTTAAACTGCCATTAATTCACATTCTCTAAGTTCAAAAAACAATCGTGCACTTAGCTGCAACCAAGGTTGTACTTCCATGACTTTGTTAAGAAAAAGTCATGAAAAATCTTATGTATGGTGTGATATAGTTCATCTACACTCGCGATCTACACAATGTCTCGCGAACTTTGCCCATGGCAACCAAAAAGAACAAAAAAGCAAAAATTCGAGCCAAATTATGTAAAAATTGAAATTTAGTTGTACGCGAACGCCCTACTGAATGTAATTCGTTTGTAGAGAAAATAAAAAAATCATTAAAAAGATGAAAATATCGAAAACTGGACTTTTCCTAAGTCCATAACGGTGTTTCTACTAAAATATGGGAGTAAAGACTTCCTGTTTTCCCCAGAAAACCAGTTTTTGCAACAAACCCTTATTTGGGAAGGTAGTTTTCAAGAAAGAAAGTTTAAAAAAAACGATCAAATTCTTCAATTTTTTTTTCAAATCTTACATTTTTGTAATAAAATTATGGAGAAGTCCCTGACGCAAGAAAGGTTTCAATCACCTGTTTATCCGATTGAACCCTTAATCCAAGTTTTGACAGGGTAGTTTTTGAGCGTGGTCAAAAAGTTTCACAAAAACAGCCAATATGACAAAAAAATTGCCTTCTAAGGCTGTTACTTTTTTCGTCAAAAATAGCACGTAGCCAATTCTTTCGATAGAACCCTCAATCCCAGATTTGGGAGGGTAGTTTTTGAGTACTTGAGCAGGATTCATAAAAACGGTCAAAAAAATGGTCTTTTTTAACGCTGCTTTTTTTCGGAAAAATAAGGGCGTTGCCGTTTAGGCAGAAAAAAAATCTAAAATAACCTATTTCGATCAAACCCATTATCCAAGATATGGAAGGTTTGTTTTTGAGAAAGGTCAAAACCTTTTACAAAAACGGTCAAAATGGCCTTTTTCGAGGCCATAAATTTTTGCTATTAAAATTAGGGCGGATTCGCACATGCAGGGGAAATACTCATAACATGTTCTTTCGATTGAACCCTTATTCTCAGATTTGGCAGAGTAGTTTTCGAGAAAATGAAAATAGAATGGGTCAAAAACCCCACTCTCTGAAATTTTCATAGGCCGTAAAAAAGACCAGCTGATTATGCAGGCATTTGGGTGAATAGCCGATTTTTCCTTTGGTACCACTTTTTGAACATCGATAACGTATTAAAAAAAACTTTGCGAAAAAAGAAATAGCTTTTTTTGAAGCGTGTCAAAAAAATGTAAAAAATAAACAAATCCCATACATAACAATATTTCATGTTTTTATCCAACAGGAGTTGACAATATAAAACTTTTGTTTCAAGTAAGGCAAAAAAGTCTCGGCGCATTTGAGCCTATAATCAAAACAGATCAGGAATTTGTGTTGGCCGATCCAGTAACTTGTTAAGGGCAGAGCACTCTAAGTAAAAGACGTAAAAGGCGTAAAATTTCAAAAAAAAATTAAAAACAGGCTGTTTTTCATTCGACGAGACTTTTTGCAAAAACAAGGAAATCTGTATAAATAGAGCACCAAGCTGACTTCAACAATTTATTTGCCTCGATAATTATACTCATGTTATATGCACGTTTCACAAACTCAACAGAACGGAAATTACTCTTGCTGCTAAGTGGTTTGGTTCCTAATTGAATCAAATAGCCTTGAACTGAGCGTGATTGTAAGTCCACGGCTTGATCGAATCTTTATTCCTATTTAAAAAAAAGAAATTACCAATGGGCATAAAGGCCACAAACAGGCAAAAATGACTTCCTTTACGACCTTTAAACGATGATTTCTATTAGTGATGGTTCAACCGAACATTGTGTTAGAATATGTCTTTTACTTATTCCGCACAAAAATCAATATCTGTGAACTATTTTTGCTTCACCCTGATTGGCTAGAATAAGCCGAAAAAATTTCAGCACCACCAAATGTTTTGTTCACTATGTTGAGTCGACTTGTAAATGAGCAGAATCGGCCAAAAGTATAGAACGTTTAGTAAACTATTCGAAATTATTTCAAATATGCTATAGATTTTTACCCAGACCAAAAAAACAAGAGAGGAAAAAAACTACCAATTTCACAAAACTGGGCCTTGTTTGAAAAAAAAGCAATCGCATTTGTATTAACCGAACCAATCAGTGTTTTGTTCTCTGTATTTATTCTCAAAAAAAAACCGCCAAATTTTAAAAATCTTTGGGCTGACTAAGTATAAAAAGATCCTTTAGAATTACCATGGAGATTAATGTTAACTAATACTTAAGCAGTTTTGATGGAACAAAACAAAATAACAAGACTGCTCGTATACCAAAGTAAAACCCTGAATATCCCGACTGCCCCTAAATCCATATCGAAGAGTATTTGGGAAAAGAATATACTGAAAAACCATAAATTTTGGGCAATTTTGCTGCGCAGGATAAACCGACACGCATAAATAATTCGCGTTACGCTTTCAGCATTAAGATTTAAATCTTCAAAGAGCGTCTAAATTAGTCCAGGGCATGGCCAAATTAGCAATTTTCACACTCCCATAACTTTGCAAATGATCTGAGGTACGTTATCTTCTTACATTTGATTTCAGGGAGTCGATATCTTGAATGGAGTATAAAATTGTTTTGTTAAAAACTAATATTTCGATCAACGAAAATTGACTGAATAAAAAAACCACCCCAAGCATATAGATTCCGTTTTCCTCGAAAGTCGGAACAATTAAGAGAATGTTCTCTGCTCTACTATTTCTTTTTACCTTTTCGTGGTTTTAGTGAAATTTAGCGATGATCAAACTATGAAATCTAACCATTGTTAACAGTAGCCATCCTATGAGTGGCTAAAAACTACTTCAAACAAATTTGATAAATTTTTATTCAAAAACTAAGCAGGAACAAATATTGAGGCTTTTTTCTGAAAATATTTAGAAATTATGATTGTATCATTTGCTTGTTGGAAATTTCCAAACTTACCTTCATGAGCACTATTCATTAAAACTTGGACGATCAAAAGAAATAACCAACAGGCAAATAAGCCAATATAGCCGACCAGAAAACTATTTCGCCAAGTGAAAACAAAAAAGGCCATACAGAACTGCTAAATTATTTTAGTTTCTTTAAAAACAATGTTATTTTTGGAAGTCTTTTTGGAAAAGAAAATATTGAAAAACTACAAATTTTGGACAAAATCAAATATCAAGTGTACAAATTTGAGTCGTACGAAAATAATAGGACTAACTAGTTTGCCTCAATTCAGTTTGAAACAATTTTTTTGAGCATGATAAATCCCAATGCATAAATAATTCGAGTTACGCTTTCAGCATTATAAAAAAATAGGTAAAGCGCGCATTAATTAGTCCAGAGCTCGGCCAAATTGGCAATTTTCAAACTCCCAGAAGTTTGCAAAAATGATCGGAAGTAATGTAACTTTTTACATTTGATTTCAGGGAGTCGATATTCTCAATGTCGTAAATTTAAAAAAAAAAACTAAAATTTCGATCGCAAAAATTGACTGAATAAAAAACCACCCCAAGCAAAAATATTCCGTTTTCGCCAAAAATCGGAGTGAAAAACTTAATAAATTGACACACCGCTCGCATATGTAATTACAGCAAAAGTAGTGAACTCAATCGACAAAGTTTGCGAAAATGTTTTAGCCGAATGAAGTCAGCTTGAGCAAATTTTATTCTTGGACTCCTATTTTTGATACAACTGCCCGTTTTATTCTCTGGTAAAACCTATTGAATTCAGACCATAGGGAACTCATTAAACAAAGACAATGGGGCCAATTCAAAAAAAAACATGGAAAATCGCCATTCTGTTATAAGAGTTAATTATGTACAGATGGGCAGTTTTTGATCTGCAAAGTAAACAACGGATTTTTAGAACATGTTACTGTTCTTATCTGATGATACCGACAGTTTAGTTTTTTGGAGGAGATTAAGGAGGTTTTTTTGGATCAGATTGATGGGTCATGTTTGCAGACATTTTTTTCGAGAAGGTGGAATAAACTTTGTATTCCGGTGTTTTCAAACAAACCAAACCGCAAGGTACTACAAATAAGGATAGCCAGTTGCTGCTCAAGTAGCACAGAATAATCCAGCCAAATCAATAAAACATTTTTTTATCATAATGTAGTCGTTCTTTTTGTGCGTGATGTGATGAGAAAAATATATGAGAATGTTCTCTGCTCTACTATTTCTTTTTACCTTTTCGTGGTTTTAGTGAAATTTAGCGATGATCAAACTATGAAATCTAACCATTGTTAACAGTAGCCATCCTATGAGCGGCTAAAAACTACTTCAAACAAATTTGATAAATTTTTATTCAAAAACTAAGCAGGAACAAATATTGAGGCTTTTTTCTGAAAATATTTAGAAATTATGATTGTATCATTTGCTTGTTGGAAATTTCCAAACTTACCTTCATGAGCACTATTCATTAAAACTTGGACGATCAAAAGAAATAACCATTAGGCAAATAAGCCAATATAGCCGACCAGAAAACTATTTCGCCAAGTGAAAACAAAAAAGGCCATACAGAACTGCTAAATTATTTTAGTTTCTTTAAAAACAATGTTATTTTTGGAAGTCTTTTTGGAAAAGAAAATATTGAAAAACTACAAATTTTGGACAAAATCAAATATCAAGTGTACAAATTTGAGTCGTACGAAAATAATAGGACTAACTAGTTTGCCTCAATTCAGTTTGAAACAATTTTTTTGAGCATGATAAATCCCAATGCATAAATAATTCGAGTTACGCTTTCAGCATTATAAAAAAATAGGTAAAGCGCGCATTAATTAGTCCAGAGCTCGGCCAAATTGGCAATTTTCAAACTCCCAGAAGTTTGCAAAAATGATCGGAAGTAATGTAACTTTTTACATTTGATTTCAGGGAGTCGATATTCTCAATGTCGTAAATTTAAAAAAAAAAACTAAAATTTCGATCGCAAAAATTGACTGAATAAAAAACCACCCCAAGCAAAAATATTCCGTTTTCGCCAAAAATCGGAGTGAAAAACTTAATAAATTGACACACCGCTCGCATATGTAATTACAGCAAAAGTAGTGAACTCAATCGACAAAGTTTGCGAAAATGTTTTAGCCGAATGAAGTCAGCTTGAGCAAATTTTATTCTTGGACTCCTATTTTTGATACAACTGCCCGTTTTATTCTCTGGTAAAACCTATTGAATTCAGACCATAGGGAACTCATTAAACAAAGACAATGGGGCCAATTCAAAAAAAAACATGGAAAATCGCCATTCTGTTATAAGAGTTAATTATGTACAGATGGGCAGTTTTTGATCTGCAAAGTAAACAACGGATTTTTAGAACATGTTACTGTTCTTATCTGATGATACCGACAATTTAGTTTTTTGGAGGAGATTAAGGAGGTTTTTTTGGATCAGATTGATGGGTCATGTTTGCAGACATTTTTTTCGAGAAGGTGGAATAAACTTTGTATTCCGGTGTTTTCAAACAAACCAAACCGCAAGGTACTACAAATAAGGATAGCCAGTTGCTGCTCAAGTAGCACAGAATAATCCAGCCAAATCAATAAACCATTTTTTTATCATAATGTAGTCGTTCTTTTTGTGCGTGATGTGATGAGAAAAATATATGCACGCGTAGATGATAAGTGAATCAGACATAATCGACAACCGCCTAATTTCGACCAAGTAAAGACCTGCTTGCTAGCTTCACCCACTCGAAATTAGATCAAAATTTCTCAAACCATTTTTTTCAACGCTTGGACATCATATCTCACAACATGATATATAACCCCACACATTCCAATGATTATTTATGGTAACTAATTTTGCGTGGAAAACAAAAAAGAAAAAAACTAAAATACATTTGAATACAAATCCCCCCCCCCCACAAATTCAATGGTGTTCGGAACAAAAAAATTGTGAGATATTATTCGAAGAATTCTCAAGCAAATTCGATCGCATTTCACGTAATATGCCTTTGATTCCATTTTATTAATGAATTTCTGAAGTTTGAAAAAATTATTAACTAAAAAGAACTAGAACTGAAATTTAGCCTGAAATTAACTAGAACTCGGTACCTAATTTGCGTGGAAAACAAAAAATATCGCCAAAGACGGTTATTTACTTGCTTTTTGAACTTTCGAACTTCAAAGAAAAATATAGATGCCCTTTGAGCTCTTTCAATTTCTGGAACAATTTACGATTGCCCCTTTCTGCATAAAATAAAATCAAATTGAGAAAACTGTATCAATAGGTAAAGTTTTTAATCCGCTGGGTAATTTGAAAATTTAAATTACATTTTCGAAAGAAGAAGAAGTCGATCATTTTTTTCGTGACCATTGCTTTTTTGTAATTCGAGAGCGCAATTTACTTCACTTATAGTTGATGAACCACTACCTCCAAAAATATTCTGCACGCAGAACTTGAACACCTGAAGTGAACATAGAACTCATAACACACGTAGAAATTGTTAGAAATTCTTGTAACACTCGCGTTGCCTTGTGAATCAACTTTGGTTCATTGAAACAAGGTTACCGGCAGTTCAAACTAGCAAAATTTAGAGCAGAAAAAATGAAAACAACTATATTTAGCTTTGCAAGGCTTTTTTGCAATAAAAATAAACTCAAGTAACGAAAACTAAAGCAAAACCAAGAGTAAGTTGGAAGAGAGTCAATGAACGCAAGTAAAAAAAAAAACTGACTTCAAAGAAAAAAATAGATGGCTTTAATGCTCTTTGAATTTTATGAACAATTTAGGATTGAAACTCAATTTTTAATAAAATTAACCTAATTTGAAAAAACTGGATCAATAGGTAATTTCATTCCGCTGGATAATATGAGACAGAGGCAAAGCTGAACTTCGCGCAAGTTGCGATACAACTAGATCTATTAAAATAAAAGAAGATGAGTGTGAAAAAACATGAGTGGGATTGAATAGGAGTGGTGCCCCTATAGGATCCAAGCTGGTCACGTAAGGTGGGATCTCGTATGCACTACACGCTCCCTTTAAGTGACCAGGTAGCAAGAGTGTCCAAGCTCAAATCTCGGCATGGCTACGGATAGCCTCGGGACGCGCACTGTGTGCGTCGGGGTCCGCTGAGACATACCCAAAAAAAATGATGCAAAATCAGCATCGCAACAAAATTAAGCAAGCAGCGACAAATCCGAAAATATCAACAGAAACTCTTCGAGCCGATATTTGTTTTTAAAATATCAGCAGAAACTCTTAGGTAGCTATGTTCGTGCATTCCTGTCTGCCTGCGCGTTATACTGTGGGCTCGGTCTAAGCCAGAGATCTTTTAAGTTATCCCTGTGGGTTATCTATGATGACTATGGGCCAACGAGTGGGATTGAATAGGAGTGGTGCCCCTATAGGATCCAAGCTGGTCACATAAGGTGGGATGTCGTATGCACTACACGCTCCCTTTAAGTGACCAGATAGCAAGAGTGTCCAAGCTCAAATCTCGGCATGGCTACGGATAGCTACGGGACGCGCACTGTGTGCGTCGGGGTCCGCTGAGATATATAACCAAAGAAATGATGCAAAATCAGCATCGCTTCGTGCTTTAGTGTGACACCTCCTCGAGTGGTGTATTCCTTTGCGGTGTGGTCCGCAGTAATCGGATCTACCCCGGTGCATCCTGGGGAAGTGGTCTGAGCTTTTGAACTGTCAGGTAGGTATTTGTATTTCCTGTCTGCCTGCGCGTTATACTGTGGAGTTGGCAGTATAACACCGACAGCTCATCAAACGAGGCCTTTTCTGCTAACGTCACACGCCGCATTGCCCAGTGCTTAGAGACGTAGGTGCAAACCTTGGGGAGCCTTGCTTCGGCAAACGTGAGCCTTGGGGGATACCCGACATCTTTGTATTTGCGCATGCCCCTACTGTCATTGGTCTAACCAGTGGCAGGTTTCCCGTACGTCTATCGACACTTTGTACGGCTTCGTGTTCGGCGAAGGTCTATGCTTGCATAGTCGTGTAAAACCCCTTCTGTTTTTAGGGACACTCTTCCCTCAAAGCGGTAGCTATGTTCTATAGTTACCGGCGATTGTTAAAGGATCTTAAGTTGCCGGTTAGTATGGACCTGAAAGTTGAACCCCGAGTAGGGAAAAGAAAGCTGGCGATACGAGATTCCTGCCCAAGTAGTGCATGAGCTATGCTCATCGGTCTAAGCCAGTGACCTTTTAAGTTATCCCTGTGGGTTATATATGATGACTATGGGCCAACGGGTGGGATTGAATAGGAGTGGTGCCCCTATAGGATCCAAGCTGGTCACGTAAGGTGGGATCTCGTATGCACTACACGCTCCCTTTAAGTGACCAGGTAGCAAGAGTGTCCAAGCTCAAATCTCGGCATGGCTACGGATAGCCTCGGGACGCGCACTGTGTGCGTCGGGGTCCGCTGAGACATATACCCAAAAAAAATGATGCAAAATCAGCATCGCAACAAAATTAAGCAAGCAGCGACAAATCCGAAAATATCAGCAGAAACTTTTCGAGCCGATATTTGTTTTTAAAATCAAAATTTTTAACTACAAAATTTAAACTAAAAATTTTACGTCCCTCTTTGCCTCGTAAAACGCATAGGCGCACAAAAACTACGCAAACGACGCAAAAAGAGGCTACTAAGCAGATACAAGCACAGAGGCAAAGCTTCGCTTCGCAAACACTAGCAAAAATACGAGCTCTATGAAGTGCAATAAGAAAAATTAGAAATAAACCTCGAAATAGTCAAAATACGGCTACGTCTCGGATTCGAAGTGCGACCTAGAGATTTAGAGTCTCACACCACTCAACGACGGACGCAGAGAATAAAGCAGAGAACAGATGCTATGCAATTTCCAAAGCTTCAATGTAATTTTCAAAAAAGTGAACATTTTTATTTGCGAATTAGGTTAGAAAAAAGAAGCTTAGTAATAATAAACTACTTTAAGGTAATTAATCCGAAACCTATTAAGCCGAAAAAAATGAACAAAAAAAGGAAATTTCAATAAACTGAGTGGAATAAATGCAACTTAAAAAAGGCGGAGTGGAACGTTAAAATTGTGTTTGCCACGAGAAACGACCCAAATTAGGTCGAAATAATTTGGGCCGAATACAGTATTTAAGCGAAAAAAGGAAATACAAAGTCAAAGTAAGTAAAATTACAAGTAAATATAACACTTAAAGCACCATTCAAAACATGCGCTCATAAAAAACGATTCCAAGATTGGGTAACCAAGTCGACAAAAGGTAAGCAGACAAAAACTTAGCCGACAATTTTTATTTCAAAAAGAATATTTCCTGTTTGAAAACAAAAACAGGTCCTGGTCAGATTCGAACCAAGTACCTTTGCGTCTCAGGCGTATTCGTTACCTCCAGGCTAAAAGGGCCGGGAAGGTTGAAAAAAAGAAATAATTATGACACAAGATACCACTAGAGATGAGATGAGTCCTGTGAAAAAAGTTGAGTACCCGATTGCTAAACCCTTACTTATCGAAATGGTAAAAAGTAAAATCCACTTTCAAATTTAGATCGTGAGCTTTCAACTTTTGCTGCACGATACAGAAGTTTCCCTTCCTTTCAACAGAGGAAATGAACTGAACTTAGAAATAAATCAAAAGTCAAACAACAATAAATCTGTTAATATTTATAACAGTTGTTAATCTTGTTTCAGAGTCGGGCTTAATGTTTCTACTAGAATAAACCTATCTTACGAATAGTTTTTCATGGTAGCAGGACAAGAAGCGATCTATCGACAATGAATGTTTATAAAGAACCACCATCTTGGCCGGATTCCAAGTCTTATGACCAGTGGAAAATCGAAGTCGAGGCCTGGGTGGACTTTACCGACATTTCCAAGAACAAGAAAGCTATTGGAATTGCTCTGAGTCTGACGGGAGACAAACGGGAAGTAGCCTTCTCACTCCCCATGAGCGATCTCAAAGCCGATGATGGTGTCGAGAAGTTGCTGCAGAAACTCCAAGAAGTTTTTGATGTGAATAGTATCGACAAATCTTTCGCAGATTTCCTGAGTTTCGTTAATCTGAGGAGATCTGCGCGCATGTCGATAAATGACTACATAATACAGTTCGATCGGCTGAATAACAGTTTGAAAACGCATAAGTTGTTGTTTCCAGACAACATTTTGGCTGCGTTTTTGTTACACGGTGCGTCACTCGAAGTTCATGAACGTCAGATGATCTTGACAGCTACGGCAAGTTTCGATATTGGCTTGATGAAAGCAAATCTGAGACGTATTCTGAGTGATAAGAACGTTCACCGCGCGTTGGACGACGTCCCCGTCGTGAAAGAAGAAGGTGCGTTTGCCAGCTCAGAGAAACAAGAGGAAGTTCCAGAGAGTGCACTATTTGCATCCAAAAACCGGAAATTCGGAGATACCAAGAAGAGAAGTTTTCCGAAACCTCAATACAAAGGGAAGAATCCGGTTGACAAACGAGGAAATGTGTCAACTTGCGCGATTTGTGGGTCGCGTAATCACTGGGCGAGACTCTGCCCCGACAAAGAGAGCACCGACGAGAAAGTACGGCGAAAAGACGATAATCAAGATGGAGATGACGACAGAGGCTCTGCTTTTATTATTTTCGCTTGTATGACTAGTAAACTACTGGAAGAATGCTGGAATAGGGCCATTCTTGACACTGGTTGCTCTAAAACAGTCTGTGGACAAGCTTGGTTGAAGGAGTATACCAAGCATTTATCAGCCGAAGACAAGAAAGTCTTTTCTTCTAGACCTACAACCACTACGATCGTTTTTGGAGGTGATAATGAAGTGCGAGCAACAAAAACGTGCGTTTTACCAGTGCAATTTGGTCAAGAGAAGTGTGCTCTGAATGTGGAAGTGATACCAGGAAAGTTACCTTTGTTGTTGAGCGTAAAAAGCATGACAAAAGCTGGGTTCATCATAGATTTGGTGAATTCAAAAGTGAAATCTGGTTTATCGGACGTTGCAATGCCCATTATTTTGTCAAACACCGGTCATGTCAAGTTGGAGCTCTTGCCGAGTAGTATTACAGAAGTGCATGAAGAGGTTTCTCTCTTTGCCGCTGTTGATTTGAACGAGAAAGTCATCAGAAAGTTACATAGACAGTTTGCCCACTGTTCGAGTAAACGATTGTTGGGCTTACTGAAAAATGCCGGCCAAAGTGGCGAGAATGTCCGGAAAACCGTGAACACGGTTGTGGAGTCTTGTGAAGTTTGTGCAAAGTTCGGCAAGAAACCTTCGCACCCCGTGGTTGCACTGCCATTAGCCGAGAATTTCAACGAAGTCGTGTCAATCGACCTCCATGAAGTCAGAGACGCTCCAGGAAAAAGGTATTATATTCACGTTATTGACCTGTTTAGCAGGTTTAGTCAAGGCGAGTTCATAAGCGACAAACACGCCGAAACCATTGTCAACTCGTTGAACAAGTTATGGTGTTTCAATTTCGGAACTCCTGATAAGATTCTCACTGATAACGGCAGAGAATTTGATAACGACATTTTTCGTCAGAACTCAGAGTTTTTGGATATCGAACTTCTGACAACACCTGCCGAAAGTCCATGGTCGAATGGAGTCGTTGAGAGACACAATTTGATACTCACTGAAGCGTTTGAGAAATCCCGATTGTCGGGGGCATCACCAGATGTCTCATTGCAGCATGCAATTTATGCCAAAAACTGTTTGAGTAATCACTCAGGTTTCTCAGCTTACCAATTAGTCTTTGGCAGGCTTCCCAGAGTACCCAATGTGACGGAACATAAACTGCCAGCTCTCGGAGAATCCATTTATGTCACAGATGTGGTGGAAAATCACTTACGAGCGCTGCGATTAGCTCGGGAAGGTTTTATTGCCGCGGAGTCAAGTGAGCGCATAAAACGCGCTCTGAGATTTAATATACGTGAGAACGGACAAAACACCGAGATTGGAGACGCAGTTTTTTATCAACGGCAAAACTCTAACTGGCGGGGTCCTGCGAAAGTTGTGGGGGCTGACAGGCCAAATCTGCTGGTTAAACACGGGGGAACCGTATACCGTGTCCATCAAACCCAGTTGAGAAAGGCTGTTGAACAATCAACGCTGCATATACAAGACGACTGCGATTTGGGCGGAGCTCAGACAAAACCGCTGCGTAGCGGAAGTCAGACGATCGGTAGTGCTATCGCAGATTCCGTTGTTGACGAAGGCGTTTCCGATGTTTCACCGAGCATAACAGTTGAATGTGACACCCTGCCTAGGGTTTCCGACACGCTAGAAGTCCGTTCAGATGAGCCAAAAGATCCAGAAGCAAGTACAGGCACAGTGGCAAATGCTGGAAGAGAGTTACCTCGTGTGAAGTCTAAAGTCAGAATTATAGATGATGTTTTTGAAACTCCTGTTGATGCACTAGTGCTCAGTCGTGCCGGTAAAGCTACAGGCAAAAACAAATCTTGGTTCAACGTCGAGTTGGTTGAACCAATGGAACTATGTGGAAATCAAAGATCCATTGATTTTGCAGCTGTACGTCACTGGGAGCCGATAAACGAGCACTGCGGGGTCGTATTGGCTTGCACTGAAGGATCTGAGTCGTTCGATGAAGCAAAACGAGAAGAAGTTGACGCTTGGAAGCACTATGACGTTTACGAAGAAGTAGACAGTACCGAAGGAATCACCCCCATTGACTCAAAATGGGTTTTGAGCATCAAACCGGACGGTAGACATAAAGCCCGGCTCGTTGCAAGAGGTTATCAAGACGTTGAAGGGGTTAATTCCGTGAAAGATGCCCCAACTTGCATGAACGAGACGTTCAGAATTGTTTTATCACATCATTCATCCAGAGCCAATTGGACAGAGTGCACGTCTCTAGATGTTAAAACCGCTTTTCTACAAGGAATTGCACTGAAACGCACAGTTTTCTTGAAACCGCCTCGTGAGTTTGAGAAAGGCAAGTTATGGAAACTCAAAAAGTGCATTTATGGCCTTCCAGATGCAGCTAGACACTGGTACGACCGAGTTTTTATTGAATTGTCCGCCTTGGGGGGTGTACGTTCCAATACCGATTACACACTTTTCATTTGGAAAGACTCCGGCTGCTTGTGCGTTCACGTGGATGACTTCTGGGCTATCGGAACTGTCCAGTTTTTCTCTGAAGTAGTTGAAAAATTGAGCCACGTGTTCGACATAGGTTCTAAAAAAGCACTACCGCACACCTATCTTGGTGTTGAGTTATCTCTTGACGTTCAATCGATGGTTTTGAATCAGAGCAGTTACGTATCAAGACTAGAAGAGCTCCCCCAGAATATCTCACAAAGTGGCTCAATGAATTCGCAGACCACTCCGTACCAGAAGTCAATTCTCAGAGGAGCACTGGGACAACTACTATGGCCCGCTATGAGAACTCGACCAGATATTTTATATGAAGTGTCTTTCCTCATTGGGAATATTGGATGTAGTACCGTCTCAGATCTGAATCGAGTCAACAAGCTCATAAGACGTGTCAAATTAGAGGATCTATCGTTAAATTTTCCAAATCTTGGCGAACCTGGAAACTGGAGAATTGTTGTTTTTTCAGACGCAACCTTGAACAACAATTCAGACGGTGGTACCCATGGTGGTTTTTTAGTTTTTCTGGTCAACGAGGAAACTAGAAAATGCGGCTTAGTTGCGTGGCAAAGCAAGAAGCTGCGGCGCATTGCACGGAGCACTCTCTGCGCCGAGGTTTTAGCTTGCATTGAAGCCGTTGATGCTGCCATTCTTTGTCAGAATGTGATTTCTGAAGTTTATACGGCTGAAAAGCGCATACCCATCTATGCTTATTGTGACAATAAGTCCCTGATTGAGTCCGTCTATTCAACAAAATCCGTTTCTGAACGGATACTCAGAATGGACGTCGGTTACCTGAGAGAAACAATCAATTCTGGAGTTTTATCTGCCATTTCGTGGATTCCTACTGAGTTACAGCTCGCAGATGCGCTAACAAAATCAAGAAGTCCAGCCAGGAAAGAATTAGCAACTGCTATGAGAACCAACGAACTCGATTTTCGCTGTATCGACAAATGATTGCTGTTTAAAGGGATCACAGATAGTTTTCCGTGAACCAAGAGATGTGACTTAACTCTCATTATATCGGTCATTCTATTAGCTGTATGTTAATGTATTCATTTCCATGCCTTAATGACGTATTTTTGCTGGCTTCGTGAGCACCAGCTTGGTTTTGTTACTGTTGCCAAGGTGCTAACTGTGTGATAATGTATTCATTTCATAGTCCAATCAGATGCAAGTGCCAACTTGACGCGTCCGCGTGCGGAAAGTAATTAATTGTGTTTGTGTTGAAATTACCAGTTGTTAATAATTTTGTTAAAACCGTTGTTCACTGGAAAAAAAAGAAAAAAAAAAAAAAAGTGACGTTCACGGAACCTGCCTCGCACACAGCCAAAAAGGCGGAAAGTGTGATTACGGTCAGTGTTAATATTTATAACAGTTGTTAATCTTGTTTCAGAGTCGGGCTTAATGTTTCTACTAGAATAAACCTATCTTACGAATAGTTTTTCAAATCTTAATTGAATGAGCGTGAACAAAATATAATTTTTTTCCTTAAAAAAAAAATATAAAAAACCGAAAGAACTGTATAAGAGTATTCAATTTGTACATGAAGTAATCATAAATAAGCGGCACATAATTATTCCTGAGCTTAGGTTTCAGGTTCTATTCAAACACAGAGGCGAAAATATGCTAGATATGCTACTAAATTGCCAATTTGATGCAGCAAAAGTAGCACCAAATACAAAACGACACATGTTTGCATGTAATAAATTGGAAAACACAAAGCCAAATTATTTATATATTACGCATTTCCAAAAACTTGCGAGTTCTATTGACTTGGAAAATTTCTGAAATCGAGCTTTTTATCATTGTATTGCTGTTTGAAACAAATAACTTTTCGGTTGTTTTGATGAATTAAAAACGCATCAGCTGTGTTAATTGAAACAAATAATTTCTTCGGCTCATTTGATGAATTAAAAAATGCATCAGTTGTGTACACTTTTTACTTATCAAATGTCAAAGCACATATGATATTATACTGCTACCGCAGGCTACCAATTTAAAAGTGCCACCAAAAGTAGCACTTTTTTGCGACTTAGATTGAAAAGAGCAAGTTCGTACTACAACACTTTGCTTCGCAAGTCTAAACATAGCCAACATACACTTGAAAGTCAATGAACACAAGAAAACAGAAAAAGACTGACTTATTTTTGAAAACTTCAAGTTTTTAATTCAAAGTAAGAAACATATGACCTTAACCCTCTTTGAACTTTAAGACGAATTTATGATTGAAACTTTTTTGATTAGGCTAGCTCAATTTGACCTATAAACTGGGTTAGTAGGTAAAAAGTTTTATAACGCTCGGAACTTTACAATTAAATTCCACTTTCGAAAGTAGAACGTTTTTTTTTCGCGTCATTTCCACGTTCGTATTTGGAGATTGCAATGCATTAAAAGCATACATAAAAATGCATTAATAAGTATGCTTGCACATCTGTAGCTTTCAGAACATTTTAAGATTTTTCACTAAGTCCTATAAAACAAAAAAATCACCAGGCCTATATTAGAGTCTTCAATACGTTCAGTGACTTTTAGTTATTTCAAGTAAAAAATATCCTGAAACCAGTTACATTGTGGTCGCAGTATCTTAGAAAAATGGGCACAGAGGCGAAAGTTCGCTTCGCAAAAACTAGCGAAAATACGACAGCTATATAAAGTGCAATAAGAAAAAAGTAGAAATTAGCCTCATACTAATAAAAAAAGCGGCTACGTCCGAGATTTAAACCTGCGATCTAGAGACTAGGAGTCTCACACCCTTAACACTCAGTCGAGGAAGCTTAATAGGTAAAAGCCAAACACTAGTCAAAAATAAAGCAGAGAACAGATGCTATGCAATTTTCATAGCTACAGTGAAATTTCCAAATAGGTGAACTCTTTAATGAACATTTTTATTTGCGAGTCAGGTCAGAAAAAAGAAGGTTCGTAACAAAACACTAAGCGGCCGTTCGTCTATAAAAGAATTAAATGAGTCAAATGCAACAAGAAAATCATTTCTGCCCTTTGTTTCGCCCGCATTCTACCGGCTATTTCACACCCAGGCGAGACCAATTAGATTGCCTGATTTCAATTCGGATAAAATTTCGGGCGAGATAATAATTCGTATTACTCTTTCAGCGTCATAGATAAATATTCAAAGAATTGAACGAGTACTTTATGTAACCTTACAGCTCAAGATGTAAAACACTCCACTGGGAGCATGTAGATTCCAGGTTCAATCGCCATATTAACACTCTTTCAAAAATTGGTTTGAATTTCAGACCTTCTCAAGCATATATATTTTTTTACTCTCAACGAAAATCGGAACAAAATCAACGGCAACATACAAAAAATATCTAAGATTACGGCATTTGGACTCGTACTGCCCACTCAAAAGTCATTTGTGTGAAGCACTCATTAATGGCGTCTCAGTTTCTACTATGTTGCTAAACGATATCTAGCTGAAAAGTGTGCGTGAAAGAATGCGCTTTAAAAAAGCCGATATAGCTCTATAATTTAAAGCCTATAGATGCTCTTTAACTTACGCCTAAGCTTTAGCCTTTTATGTGCTAGGTTCGTTGAAAAAAAGGACTGATTTTATAACACACAAGCTGGCTTTTGTAAATATTGCGCATTTGCTCTATCAGAAAATCCAGTTCGATTAAGTTGGAAAACAAATCAGTTGTTTTCCCAATCAACTTCTCCAAAATTATCTCGGTTTAAGTCCAAGTTGTTGTCAGCAAAACTGTGACGTACAATTTTCAAAACTGACATGTCTTATTCACTTTTGATGGCATAACAAACAAAACACTAATTGTGAAATATGACCCCCAAGTGATTTTTACATACTTATCAGTCGACATAAATCAAAGGATAACAAAGGAGACAACAAGTGGGAGGAGTTGAAGTCTGTCTCTGTTGAAGGAGAGAAAAAAGAGAGAGAGAGAGAGAGTGCTCTTACCTTTTCTGCGACGGCCACTTTGCATTCACCAAGAGTGGTCCTAATTAGTTCTGGCACTTGTGCATGGTATTGGTTCTAAAACACAAAAAGATGAAGTCCAAATTTCAGATTTAGGCTCTTTTCCAGTTTCCCACCCCTTGTTAAATTACAAAACAAAGATGTTCAAAAATTGTTCACGCGGCAATTTGCATGTTAGAAATGTTCTAGAAATGTGTTCACCTGTTCACGCTGACACGTTTTACTGCAGTTTCTAAGATTAAAAGTCATTTTAAATAGACTTTCGTATAATGAATTTTAGAAAAAATTAATGGGGTGGGGACTGGAAAAGAACCCAGATTTATAAGAAATTGGGCTCTTGTAGATACAAAATAATAATCAAAATTTTCAAAAACAATTTCGTAGATTGTTCACTGTGACATGAAAAATTTGACAATTATCAAGAAGACCTTATATTTCATGAAAAGATAAAAACTTCAATTTAAGCATGAGAACAGGTATTTTACGCTACATTACAGCGAGGTTTGGCATTTGGTTTGAAACTAAACTACGTTTTGATTTCTCTTTTTGTTTCAAAATAAAAAAAAACAAGACAAACAAACATCACTCACTGAGTCTTGACGTCCACGCGTCAGCTTGTCGGCCTAAAACAAGATTACTTCAATTATTTTCAATTCCAATTTCCCAGAAAACAGTTTCAAAAATACGAAGCAATGCTCGTTTCGTTTCAAGGCTTCAAATTTCGAGTTCCAAAAGACGAAAAAGTCTTGGATGCTGTGTTTTTTTTAGGAATTTAAGTCCCCGTTTCTCAAACTGCACGTGTCACCAAAAATTGTCATAGAATATTTAATTATCTCATAAAATAGCAAGCTTCAAAACTACACATTATAATCCGGCGATAGCTTTATTTGGAAACATAGCTACAGGGACCTTTCATCATATCACGACTCTTGAAGCCAAAACAAGCTGATATAAGTCCTCGTAATATTTGAAATTTTCCCATAATAGACCCAAGCAACATTGCAAAAATACCTTTCAAATAGTGTTTTATTTTTTCAAATTTATTTGTCGCATTCTTTGCTTGGGTTCAGAATGGGAAAACGAATTTATACCCAAAACAGACTGAAATAAACTGTTATACCCTCATCCTGTTATACCAATGGAAGAGGATGTGAAGAGAAGGCACTCGGAGCATTCGGTCAAGTTCGCGCCCAAGGCCACCATGTACAGCAACCAAGGACAGGGACAACAGGCAACACTCTTTTTCCTTTTTCTCCCATTTTTCAAGTACACAACGAGGTCTGGGTTTGTAATTTTTGCCCATTACTAGACCTAGTCATTTTTGTAAAGCACACTTTTGTGCTTACAAGTAGACGGATTCTGTACATAAGCTTTAGTACATGGATTCTCACAAACCTGTTGCGAAATCCGAGACCAAATGTCTGAAATTGTGACCACGTAGCACTACTCGTTAAATGGTGTCAAATCATATGGTAAGTAAAATGGATGCTTTTTTTTTATCTTTCAACATACATGATTACACCAGTAAACAGACATTCGAAATATCAGTTTAATGATGTAATCAGTTATGTTGAAAGATCGCAAAAGCATCGGCTCTATTTTACCATAAGATTTGAAATCATTTAACGAGTAGCGCTACAGGGTTACCCAGAAGACCAAAGATGCTTGAAATGACACGAAGTCGTCATTACAAAGAAACCTCTTAAGCAGTGGACTGGTCCATAGAAAAGTCGCAGGTTGAGATTGCTAAAAACCTTCATACATGCCTAGATCAAGGCTGAACAAAAACATCAACGATATAGGGGCAAAAAAAAAGAGATAACAATTGTGATATCGGGGGGAAAAGAAAAAGAGCGCAATGAAGCCAATTGAGGCGGACATCCACGAAGAAACAAGTCAGAATAGGAGCAGAGTGGTCACGCCTCGGAGGACAGACGCCATGATGAGGATGACACCCACTAACAGTCTATACAGTTATTCGGAGTCAGTAATGAACAACAAAAGACAACAACTGCTCAGGTTCAGACACTTACTAGTTCATAATGAATAAAATCGGAAACAATCTAATCATTAAATAAGATCAAACCTAGCTCGTTACCCGAAACTTTAAACAAACTTGTTAAAATTGAGAGAACTTTCTTGGTTCTCGGCCAAAGGAATTAGCTTGTTCGTGTCACAGTCCCTGACTTTGATAAAAACTGCAAAAACAGTGCAAAAAACACAATCGTAGGGCTCTTTTTCCTCGTTCATTACCAGCGATGAGCCAATCGTGAGAATAGATCACCAAAACATCAAAACCCTAGTTATAGTAGTCATTTTTTGACAACCCTGTCTATGCGATCACCCATGTTTAACGACACGTTTCTTTTCTTATCTGTCAGTCTTTGGTTTCTTCTAATTGAGGTACAAAAAGAGCAAGAAGAGGGAGAAGTGTGAACAGATGCTGGAGATCACAGTCTACGCAGCATCCCCCCTCTGCATAGTCTGCTCCACCATGGCCGCAATCGAAGGCCAGTTAAAATCTATTTACTAGACTCTGTCCTGTTTTTACTCTGTCCATTAGATCTCTTATAATTGTATAATATATTTTTATCTAGTTTGATTACCAAATACAGCAACACTAAAAAACTGAAACTTGATAAAATGCGTGATCGTTTTTCACGTAAGGTTTTCCATACGCTGAGCAAAAAAAACTAAGAAAAGTAAGTTGAGCCGCAGATGCTTTCCAAATACACAGTTAACTAATGCATCATACAAAATGCGTTGTTTCAAGGTTGCATATTTCGCGAAATCTGCCCGGCAAGGTTCCAGTTAGAACCATAATCAAAACAAAAAAAAGCATTCGAAGTGGTTGAATTTTTCGATTACTAGATGTTATATAAAGCAACACCAGTATATCAGTGACTCTGATTCAGGAATGACCAAATTAGACTCCTGTCCTCTCGAACCCATGGTTCCCGTATTCGCACTCATGTTCGGCTGCTTCTCAGTTGTGATTCACTGTCTCACTTGGATCTGGTACAAGTTCGAGTACGACACCAGCATCTTGGGCAGGACCAACAGAAGCAGCCGCATGAACTGGCTCGAACTGACGCTTATAGTTCTGCATAGTATCCTGTTTATTTGGATTCTGCAGGGCTTGTTCTGGAGTTTCTACCGTTTCGATGAGTTACAACTCTCTGGTAAGCGACAAATAGCAATAGTAAAAGACAAATCGTTGTTTTAATAAATATACTGTTTACTGTTCAACCACTCTTTCATTCAAATGGTTGTTGTTCCTACCATTGAAAAAGCGGGGGAACTTTGTATTCGGGTGTTTTAGTGTTTTAGGTACCACAAATAATCATCGGACTGGGTTGAGTGCTAGATCATATTAAAGCCCTTACAGTCGTGATTCGAACCACATTAAAAAAATTTCAAAAAATATCCCGATGAAATTTTTGATTTTTCGTCTTAATTTGAGCGAATAAAACGAGCGGGCAGTCTTATTTTAATTGCTTAAAAGCTTACAATAGCTTAATTTAAAACCTAAAAACATAGTTTTACTTAGGTAACGTTAGTTTACTTTGAGTATTTCAGCGTTTTTTTGGAATCAATTTTTTTTTTCAAAAATTCAAAAAACTTCAAAAACTTTTTTCTTTTGATTTTTTCGTTTTTCTAGTAATTTTTCCATAAAAAATGGTTTTTCAATTTGCTTATTTTTTTATGACTGTTGAATAAACCTAACTCCCATTTTTTTGCTCAGCTCCTTATATCACACCACTTTGAAAAAAAAACAACATAAATTTGAAAAAACTTAGTTGATTTTTTTAAGACTATGGTCGGAACATTCTGTGCTACTTGCACAGTAACCGGCTATCCCTCTTCAATTTGTATCCAGACTATTTATCTTTTTATTGAAGAAAGGACCATTGTTCCGCTTTTGAGCCTCTTGCTGAAAACAACGTGCATTTTTTTCACTTTTTTTCTGGACTGGCAAATGTTGACTCTCCCTCGCAAGCTTCAATCATGGATTACAGTGGGTCTCAAACCACTTATCTTCTGACTGTGAGACGGATAAATTAGCTATTTGAAGTCAAAAAATAATAATAAAAAAAATATTCATTCAATCAGTCATGGTAAAGAAAATTCGATCCATAAGACAATCGTTAAATAAATTCGATCAATGAGACAATCTTTTGTAAGTTTCAAAGTTTCAAGCACAGTAACGTTACAATGCAAGAGGAGAAGATTTCAGATTCAACATAGAGAGAGAAGCGGAGCTTCGCAACACTCGCGATATTCGACAAACATAACATTGCAAGCTAGCGGACAGGACATGGGATGGAAACCACTGTCGAATAAATGAGCTGAAAAATATCTAGAAACAATTCATATGTTTTTCATATTAAAGTCTCGCATTATGTTCATTTTGATGAAAACATGACAAGAAGCACATTAACCAGCAATAAATAAGCATTCAAAGCCTTCAAAGGAGCGGCTACACACAACTCAATTTGAAAACAAAATGTTACCTCATAGAACAACTTTTTCACCCTATTACACCTAACACAAAAACCATAACACTATATATTTTTTTCATTCAAACTACGGAAAATGAGGTAACTAAGCGAAAAAGACGAAATTATACAAAATCAGAGTTAGTTAATTTACAAATTACAGAACGAGTTTCAATTACAATTGGAATTGCTCAAATCAGAAGGAAAGTGATGCCTCGAAAAATTTAGATTCGATACTTTGAAAGTCGACCGATAAAAAAACAGCTAAACGATAGTCCGACAGTTCAAGATTTCCAAAAAATCATTGCATACATAAAGAAAAAACAAGTTGTTCCAGATCCATAAAACAAGCTTTACCGCTAGACTAATTGAGAATGGGTCTAAAAGATATTAAGGTTCCATGAAAATAAGCAAAGACAATTTCTTACAGATTTATCGGGTTTAAAAAATCGAGTTACCGATAATAAATACATTTTCTCTCGCAAGTGAAATTACAGCTGAAACTTATTCATAATTAATCTATGATTGAAACCATCAGCCCGAAATGATATAATAATAATCCAGACCACTCACTATTTAAAGTAAAGAATCAGTAATCAAAATTGATTCACTCCGTTCTTCAGCACATGGAGAAACTACCAAATTTTTAGATGCCGTTTTGTTTAGTTTCTGCATTGGGCGATGACAACTTGAAAAAAGCCTACTGTGACTGCATCCTCTACTTTGTGGCGGTGGCCTTCCCCATAGGACATATACTCATGGTCTTCTTAATCTTGCTGCCGAAGAAAATTCTCTCTAAGTACGGGTCGTTCTCGTTTCTTTTTAAGTATAAGTATATTTTCATTGTAAAAAATCTATATTTCGGATAAAGTAACGGGATATTAATCCTCGTGCGTTTTTTAACCCTACCAACTTATTCCGGATCGATATTATAGTTTTCAAAAAAAATTGTTTTTACAGAAAGGAAGCTGCACTTCGCAAACACAAGCGATAAATGGCAAAAATAGCTCTAGAAGGGTCAAAAATTGAAAAAGGGAATAAAAAGTAAAACTAATAAATTTCTGCTATGTACCTCGAGATAAAAAAAATTTACAAGTCCTAGATACCTGAGAACTGTGAACAAAGATACCTGAAAACTTTTATTAAAAAATCAGAGAAATTCGAAAGGCCATCGAGATCTTAAGAGCTTTGCCCAAATTCAAGCAATCATGTTTTTATAATCTTAAAAACC
Source organism: Symsagittifera roscoffensis (assembly GCF_963678635.1). NCBI lineage: Eukaryota > Metazoa > Xenacoelomorpha > Acoela > Convolutidae > Symsagittifera > Symsagittifera roscoffensis. The sequence goes on along the minus strand of NC_087064.1, from coordinate 82,026,252 downwards.
TTTGGCAGTGAATATCACCGTGCTCCAATCAGATATGTGATTGTACAAAATTAGAATAATTGGATTTATTTTTTCATCTCAAACAAGACTACTCGTATCATTGCAAATAGTTTTGGTTTTAAACTTTTCAAAACCTTTCACTATATTGATAAGATCCACAAACGTGCCTAATATCAAAATGGAATGATTTTTGAGCCAATTATTTCACCGCTCACGATTATTATGAAAAGAATCGCGCTTTATTATTCCAAATCAGTAACTTTCAAATCAACATAAATTTTCAAAAAAATTTCAGATAGTTGAAAAAAAAACTTCAAAAATTGCTTCTTAAAAAGACAAAATTGTCTGAAAAAATCAACACGAGCGCAAATATTCCGTCACTAGTTCAGAAGCTTGAACAACGAGTACTTTATGTAAAACTTGCATTCAAATGAACTAACTTCAAAAACATAGATTACAGAATACTAAAAAACTACGCGGTGCGAGTTGATCTACTTTTGTTTCGACTGTCTTAATCAAAATATTGAATTCCGAACAACATCGGTTGAGTATGGACTACTGATGTTAATTTAGATGAATAAACATAGCCAATAGACAATTAGAAACGTCAATCAACAAAAAAGATTGACTTTTTTTTAAAATAAGCCTAATTAGAAAAAACTGGATCAATAGGTTAAATTTTTTTTTACTCTGGGGAATCTTAAAACCAATTTTAACGCTAAAAGAATTTAACCATTTTTTTGCGTATATTCCATGCGTTAATTGAAGAGCGTAATTTACCTTCCTTTCAACAAAAAAATGGATTAAAAAGTCAAATCGCCAATAGTAAAGTTTTAGCTTCATCATAGTTTTGACTTTTTCATAAAAAATCACGGCCTATATAAGTGTTTCACTACACATAATGTCCTTTGAAATTCAAGAATTTTTTATTATTGAGATTTTTCCCTGAAACGCACGTTTATGCATGTCTCAGGTCTTCCCCCAGCATATTTTGATAATAAAACCAAAAAGTTTATAAATTGGTTTTATTATCAAATTATGCTGGGGGAAGACCTGAGACATGCATAAACGTGCGTTTCAGGCCCTGAAACGCACGTTTATGCATGTCTCAGGTCTTCCCCCAGCATATTTTGATAATAAAACCAATTTATAAACTTTTTGGTTTTATTATCAAAATATGCTGGGGGAAGACCTGAGACATGCATAAACGTGCGTTTCAGGCCCTGAAACGTACGTTTATGCATGTCTCAGGTCTTCCCCCAGCATATTTTGATAATAAAACCAAAAAGTTTATAAATTGGTTTTATTATCAAAATATGCTGGGGGAAGACCTGAGACATGCATAAACGTGCGTTTCAGGGAAGACCATCTCCACTATGGGCCATTTCCACTAAAAAGATTATGAAAAAAAAATAAACAGTCAACCGCAAAAACAATTTGAGCGTGAATATTTTAGCACACGACCTACTCAAACGTGTTCATTTCAATTATTGGCTCTTAAAAACTTAAAAATGAGTTGGTTGCAAAAAATTAGACGTGTACACTGAAACTTAAACTTTCATAAAAACTAAATTGTTCTCCAACAAACAAAGTATTTCACTTTTGACAATTAAACCTTTTTTTTCCAGTCTCTCCGCCAAGTCATGAATTTCACAAAGCTCTTTCTGATTTTTAAAAAAGGCGCAAAATCTATTTTAATAAATCCAAAAATGAGTACTTGGAAGCGGCTAATGTCAATGAGCGAAAATAATTTTTAGATCGTTTGTTTTCATTTCTTCCAGGGAAGTTCAAATAATTTGCTCACGCTTAAGTTTATTCGTTCACGGTTTGACCTTGATTTACCGTTTATTCGAATTAAAATTCATTTGATAAATTACTCTCGTTAAAATTAAAAGAGCAAATGGCGCAAAAAAATTGAATGCCTGAGTTGCAAAAGAATTTCAATTATATGATTTTTCAATCAACCGAAGAAAAACAATTACCTAATGACCCAGTTGACCCAAATTCGTTAGTTTTATTGAACAAAATATTCATTTCGAAATTTAAATACTTCAAAGCCATATTGATTCTTTGAGCACGCTTTTATGATATCAGCCGTTTTGTACTTTCTCGAGCTCATTAACAATTTTCTAATTGATGTTGGCTTTTTTCTAGACGTAAAAATAAGTCCTATCTGCACCTTTCTGTATTGCCTTTCATTTAAAATGTTTTGAAACTAAATTTAATTTGAATTTTCTTGGCTAGTTTTTAGTTTAGAAAAAAGTCAATGAAGGCGAAGTAGCCAAAAAAAAAACGATATATTTATCCAATTTGAAAAACATTAGATGACCTTAAAGCTCTTTGAATTACGCGAAATAATTATGACAGCACTTAGTTGATGACAACACTTATTTCATAAAATCAACCCGCATCAAGACAACTGGATCCATAAGTGAATTTATTATCTCAGGGAAATCTGAAAAACAAAATTTAATTTCCAAATTAGAAATCTTCAAGTTTTTCTGCGCCGATTCCACTTATGCGCAATTTTCCTTCTTTTTTTTGCAAATGAATATGATTTGCAAGCTTTATTTAAAATGACTTCCAACGATGTTACATTTGAGAAAGCGATCTAGAAAAACGAGAGCTGAGTCGACAACACTAAGTCATAAAACCATCAGGCAAAAAAATATATCGAAATTCTATAATAATACATGCAACTAGATCTATCAAAATGTATAAAAATAGATTTGAAAAAACGCATTTTCGCACAAAATAATGCAAAATTAGGACCAGAAGAAAACTTACCAAGCAGTAACAATGCCGAAAATATCTGAGCAGAAACCCTTAAAGCTGCAAAAAAGTTCCAAGAAAATTTCAAACTAATAAAAAATTCCAAGTTCCCCTCTCCCTCAAAATATATACACGCACACAGAAAACGTTTTGTTCATCAAACGGTGCAAAAAGAGGCACCTAAGGCGACAAAAAATAGGCCGAAACCTAGACAGCCGCAAAAGACAAACTGAAATCCGAAAAAAGTTCAGAACAATTTGAAAATAATAAAAAATTTTAAGTTCACCTCTACCTTAAAATACACACGCACACAGAAAGAATTTTTCTCTTCAAAAGGGCGTTTTATGATGCCACTAAGGCAATAAAAAACAGGCCAAAACGTATTAAGCCGAAAAAAAGGTCAAAAGACGAAGTACAATAAAAGTTTCAGCAAAACTTTTGAAAGTAATGAACAATTTTAAGTTCCCCCTCCCTTACAACACACACAGGCACACAGAAAACTTTCTGTGAATCAAAAGGATCAATATGAGGCAACTAACGCGATATAAAAAAGGCCCAAAACCTATCAAGCCGGAAAAGGACAAAAAAGAACATCCGAAAAATGTTTGAAAAAAGTTCGAAACAAATAAAAAATTTCAAGTTTACCACTCCCTCAAAACACACACGCACACACACACACACACAAATTTTGATATTTAATCGGCTCAACGTGAGGCTACAAAGCCCATAAAATATAGACCGAAAACTATTTAGCCGAAAAAAAAGACAAAAAAAATACATTTTTTTAAACAAATCGAGATGGAAAAATTACAACCAACACAAAAGCAAAATTCGAAAAGCTGGGATATTCAAACAACTAGGAAACTCAAAACATGCTTATTATTTGCAACAGAGAGGAAGAGAATTTGATTTGCAACTAGGACAAAGAAGTGAAGGAGTCCAGGACCAGGAGTGAGTCCTGTGCCTTAAGTTATTTACGGGGAAAAAAGTCTAGTACCCGATTGCAACACCCTTGCTTATCGCAAGTTCAATAAAAAATTAAATGAATTAAATTGTTTATATAAATGGAATTCACTTTTATAGAAAAACAGACGCAGATCTTCGCATGAGAAAAGAAGAGGATCATGTGATACTGTATGAGGACATCTACAACCTGCCAGAAGACAACCAGACTATGAGAGACAGTATCTCTATCAAGCCAGACCCAGAAACACACCGGAGAGAGGAGGACGAGTCCAGTACAAGTATGGACGTAAGCAAGGAGTCCAAGTTGAAAGAGTGAAACAACTTGTCATCTTGAACTTATAACTTCAAGTAATTGAGATCAAACATTGCATACATTGATATTTATAATGTAAATTCAGCACGCGACAGACCGTGTGCATCTTAACTGTTATTTTTGCATTTAAGTAGAAAACGGTCAATATGAGTAATTAAATGCATAATTAACTCACTCATAGATTGACGAAAAAATACATCGAAGGCCTCAGCTATACAATAGTCATTTGACAAATCTGAAGCTTATCACAATTTGGTAATTATAATGCGATTAATGGTTGAAACAAAAAGAGGAGCCAGAGGGAAGGAGTGCCAAAGGTAACCTTATCATCGCAGTCGAGTAGACAGTTGATCATGACACAGATGCTGTTGGGGATGAGATAGCCAGTGCCTGTTCCTCCCTTCGCGATGTGGTTGTCGAAATGCGTCTTTGTCCTACAAAAACACCAAAATAAATAAATACAAAATAAACAAAAAGAAATACACCAACTGAGCCATCGGCAAAGCAATAAGAAAAACAGGAAAAAACGTCGTCGTCAAGACTGAGCGAAAACATCACAGCGGAATCTTCCATCGTCTCAAAGTCTCCACGAAGCGTTTTAGGGGGGTCGGATGTTAACTCAGTTGAAAACTTCAGACGATCAAAATAGAGAACTTCTCTCTCAACTCTCAAATAGAGCAACTCTCAGTTCTAAGCAAGTATAACCATGTTTACTATGGGATGACAGGGGAGAATACTAATCTGCTGCGAAATTCCATAAAGTCCTTCGTCCGGCCCTTGTATTCCACTCCATATACGCAACTTGCACTTTTTCAAGGATCTCTATCAAAATCAAATGTGCTTGTGATTAGTCCATTGGCGTGCATGCGAAGCCTCACAACAATTGCATTCCGAGCCGATACATTTTGTACAGTGGTACATTTTAACTACAAAACTATGGTGGTTGATGATAGTAGAAAGAGCCACTCACTTTCGCACTGCTTGTTCCACCATATCAGCAGCCAGCAGCTTCAGCCTCTGGTCCAGGTGGTCTCTGAACTCCAGATCGGGCCAGTTGATGTCGTGCATGAAGTCCTGCAGAGCACATAGCTTGTGGATGAGGTTGTCACTCGCAATCGCACCTCTCGGCTCCACTCCCAAAGTCTCGCCCTTGTGCTGGTTGCGACGTCTGCGAAACAAAACTGGAACTTATTATACCTCATTTTGTACCACGGCACCTATGCATATATTTGGGCACATGGTTAACATTTTGCTAAAAAAGTAACTAGCGAAAATGGAAAAAACTTGCGAAAACATCGGACTCAGACATACAGAGTTATTTAGAGCAGGCATACGTCTATTGTAGAAAATATTTAGGATGAAAATTTGAAGAGATAGCTCGCAAGAAAAATTTTCTAGAAGACGTCATTTGCTCTTTTGAATTAAATTCTGTCTGTTCGACTGTTTCAACTCTCATTTGAAAAATAATTCAGTATCACTTAATTGCCAAGAAAATAACCCTAACTAAAACAAATCAATTTATGAAAACAAGTATGACTCACTCATCAGGAGTGATCCACTTCTCCTTGTCGAAGTCCTTCTGAGTGGACTGTGCAATCGAGGTCTCCATCAGGTCCACATATCTGATCAGCTGAGGAGCAAACAGGTCACACATCTGAGTGTGGAACTTCCCATTGCGCAGCATGTCTAGAAAAGGCCACTAATTTCGACGCCCCACTTAACTTCTTCTGCATATCTCTAACTATATATACACTTGGCCAGTTTGAACTCAAATACGAAGACAGAAAAATACCTGGCAGCTATTTCATCATAATTGCTATTCAATTACATTGTGACATCTCAATAACTATCTTTCACGAAAAGAAAAACTTGGATATCACTTGCATTGAAACCATCATCTTAAATAAGTTTTTTTTTGACAGAAGGGCATGATTTTCTACTCACTGCTGGTCTGCAGCCAGTTATTGAGCACCTGGAACAGTTCGAATGAGTCCCAGGAGTCGGGCGGCTGCACCTCCAGAGCAGCATTCATGTCCACCAGAAACATGCTCCAGAACATCTCCGAGTGCTCGGCCATGGCACCCTCGAACCAACAGAAGGCCTACAAAAGATAGGCCATGTTAGCAAAGAACTCTTTCATCGTTTTATAAATTGCATGTTCCGTTCTTTGAATCCGCTCCTCGTCGTTAGTGCCTCTTGAGTTAATCTCTCGAACTTTATACCACGGAGAGAACTCTCTTGCGCCAGATTCTCTCGTTCTTCTAGCTTTCACATATAATGAATTTTTGCACATTGATGGCTATGGTTTATCTATACTACAACCAAACAATTTCAAATCCCGGGTAAACAATTTGCTGGTTGCATTTAAATATGAATAGAAACAAGAATATTCGGTTGCTGTGCAAGTAGCACAGAATGTTCCGACAATTATTCAAAAAAAAAGAAAAAAAGTTTTTTCTATTTACTTTTCTAATTAGCATCCTTTTTAGTGGGCGGCGTGATTCCAAAACTACACGATCGCGTAGAAATGTAGTAAATTAGGCTTGATCACATGATTTGAATTTGTAGAACAATTTATGATAGACACTTTTTTTTAAATTAACCCAATTTGAGAAAACTGGATCAAACTTTTATTTCGCTGGGAAATCTGATAATTAATTTCCATTTTCGAAATTAGAAGTCGATCACGTTTTTCGTGACCCTTACACTTTTGCTGTTCGATAGTGGAGTTTGCCTTCCTTTTAACAATGGAAATGCACTGAGTTGAAAAGAAGTCACAAGTCAACCGCGAAAGATCAAAATTGCGCGTGAACAAATTTCCTTTTAATAAATCAGCAAGACCTATAGAAGAGTACTCACTACGTTCATTAACCTTAAAAAAATTGAGCTAAATGACACATCCAAAACTAGTTTTCTTTATTGTAAAATCAAATATTTATCATACAAGTCTAAAAAAACAGTACATTACCATATAGCGAGCGTTACTAAATGGCGTTACTCGCTCGAAATTTGACTAAATCTCAAAAATTACAAACCAGTTTGTCGACACGGGGACAAGTTTTTGAAACATTTTAGTTGTCGCTTGAATCACAACTGAAAGGGCTTTAATGTGATATATCATTTGACCCTTATTCTGCTGGAAAACCCAAAAAAAATTAAACGCTGACTTAATACAATAGCGTAAGTTGCCTTCCCTCAAAGCAAATGAGTTTGAATGGACTTCAAAAGTGATAATCTAAGTGGAACCGCCACAAGTCAAACTTGAACATAATTTTTTCCTGAAAAAGAAAACAAAAAACCATCTTCACAATGTTCAATGACAATGAAAAAGGCCGCCTTTTAAATTTGAGCAGAATATCAGTAGAATTCAGATGTTATAAGAACCCCATTATAATTGACTACTTGAAAAGCCGAAAGTTTTCCGAGGAAAAAAACCAAACCGAGCACAAATATCCATAACTTTCTTCGGAAGTAAAAAAAGACAGCTTGTATCTAAGCAAAATCGTGACGGCTCCAACTGTAGGGTAAAATGTCCAAAAATTTATTCGACCAAAAAATTTTAAAACTTCAAAAAAGCAGTACACTGATTTTTTGGCAAATGAAATAATTAACTTTGCCAAACAAATCCGAGCTAATTGGAACACTTAGCTTGCCTCAATTTAATTTGCAATGATTTCTAAGTCGGTGTAACTTTGATTTTTTGTCATCCAATGTCATCTGCCACTTAAGTTATGCTTTCAAAAAAAATTTAAAGCAGATGACTTTCAAAAGAATGTCATCTGCCACTTAAGTCATGCTTTCAAAAAAATTTTGTCATCAAATGTCATCTGTCACTGTCATCTGCAAATGTCATCTCAAAAAAAGGGCCTTTCTGGGTGAGAGGGTTGTCATTAATTTCGTCAAAACCGTTACCACCTTGAAGTGACAGATGACATTGGGAACCCCCCGACCGAGATAGAAGCGGGTATTAAACCCACGACATATGTGTTAACAATCGCCCGCCTAACTCACTCGGCCACCACCACTCGCGCTATAGGAAACTGGTTAATTATCCCAAATTAGTTAAGTCGTCCTGCATGGAGTCTCCCCCCCCCCCCACAGGTGAACATTTTTTGCTTTTAGCTCAGGGCATCCATTGTGTTCAGACTGGATTAAAAACTTCGTCAAATTAAAAACACGCAATTTGTACGGAGAAACAAAACATTTTCGAAAGTCATAACAAAAAGTAAAACAAATGCACAGTATAAAAAATATACGTTATGGGGTATTCTGTTCAGGGTGTTTCTTTTCAAACACAAGCCAAAAACGGAGCAATAGACGTACCATTAGACATCCACGTATCATTAGACATAAGAGCACGTAACATTTGTCATTCACTATTTACCGCGAATGAGATAACATTCGACAAACTTAACCGCAATTTCAATCACCAATTCATTCCCAGCAGGTTTAGGTCACTTCAACTAAGGTACCAAGGTAGGGGGGTCAATTGAGCAATCTCCCCCTATTCACACGAGGGGTCAATAGCGAAAAACACACAAGAGTTTTTTTTTCTAACTAGTTTCAATTATATGAAATCATGAGCAGATTTTCCAACGAATGTGGAACAGCAAAAATCAAAATATCAACACTCAAAATCTAATTTTAGCGTGAAAAAATTGACCAGATTAATCACATATTTAGCCGGCTTCTTTCTGTCTTAAATTAAGAAAAATGTGCAATTGCGTACAATATTATGGTGCTAAAGGGTACAATTTTTAGTATTTAGATAGAAGGTTAGAGTATCGACCCTAGTAACTTGCTTTCCTCGAAACGATGATGTTGGGGTGGGGGGTTGGTTGGGGGGGGGGGGTTTATTACGGGATTAATGAATTGATTCATGAAGGTCTACAACGGTAGTGTAGTAAGGTCTACACTGACGTTTCTATTACCGGGGTAATGCCCTTAAGCCGGCTCGCATTCATTATAAGTAATGACAAGTGGTCACAACAATTGCCGTTGAATATCGATACCAATGTTTATGCACGCAACCTCTCAGACCTGTGTATGCATAAACGTGCGTTTCAAAGGTTCGACAAATGAAACCATCTTGTTCTTCCATTTTTAACGTTTATCTAATTACTTCAACATAAGTAGTTTGATTTTAACATGAAATCAATCTTTCTGTGGATTTAGAAATTAATAAGTGCCAAAGAACATCATTCGCATGAAGTGTGGTGATGGGACGTAATAACATTCTAACACAACTCAAACGCAGATGAAGACTTAATTGATCTGATCTTGTGAGTATCAATGAGTTAATCAAACGAAAGTTAGTCGGAGAGAATAACTAACTAATCAGTCTTTACCATGTTAGCCAGAAGATCAAATACCTGGGAGTTGCGCATTTCCTGAAAAATCGAAGCATAAGTGACGGAATTTTAACCAAGCTTTTAGCTAACACAGTGATGTCAAATATAACCAAAATTATAAACCATTGTTTAAAACAAATCTTACAGACAGTTGGAAAAGAGTCGCAAGTAAAAAAAAAAACTTGTCTTTGAAAAACTCTCAACTTTCAAATTTCAAAAAAAAAATAGATGCCCTCAGAGCTTTTCAAATTTCTAAGAACAACTTATGATTGGCACTTTTTTGATAAATTTAACCCAATTTGATAAAACTGGACCAATAAGTAAAATTTTTATATCATTGGGAAATCTGATAATTGAAGTATTTTTTTCTAAATTAGAAGTCGATCACGTTTTTTGTACTCTTTAGACTTTTGATATGCGACAGAAATCCGTCTTCATTTTCATCAACTTTTTTTCATACCACTCCAAAACTTCCCTCAGACGTTCAATCGATGAGACAAATTTGGCAATTTAATACACTTTGCTTATGAATAAATTCGCATGTATTTATAATTTATTATATCAATGCTTAAAACAGGGGCGGATCTAGGAGTTTCTCGAAGGGGGCGGATTTTCAAAATATTTTCGATTTTTTAAAGTCGACCATATTGATTTTTCGAGCTCTCCTAAAGCTGTAAAAAAAACCTTGTGTTGTCCAAATTTTCTGTGCCGCAGGCAAAATTAAAAAAAAACAGGCCAAAAGCCGTTTTTAGGCACTTTTTGGGAAAATATGACCAATAAATCACGTTTTTTCGGCGCGCGCTCCCCCTCAAAATTAGTATATATTGGCGCCCAAAGCGCCTTTAAAAAATTTTAGGGTCAGTCACCAAAAATGGATATTTTAAAATAGTAAAGGGGGACCCTGTCTTAAAAGCCAAATTGGTTGAATTGATTTGTTTAAGAACATTTTGATTGTTAAATGGTTTATAAATCAGTTAAACTTTTTAAGCTGGACATCACTGGGTAAACATGCAGCTGTCTCCTCATTTAGACTAGGAACATCGATTTAACATTTTAGCTGTGAAACTTTGGAAGAAATTTGACCGTGCTGAAACCTAATCAGTGATTTTTTTTAACTAACTGACTATTGGTCAAGATTTCTATTCCGCCAATTTATTTTAAAACAAATTGGTAATTTTCCTTACCTCTGCGTGGTATTCGTCGTTCTGGGTGAGCACCTCGCAGCACAGTTCCGCCAATCGGATCACCCTTTCCAGTCTCTGTCTGGGAGTGGGCTCGTCCGTGTTCAAGGGATCTAACACAGAGTCATAACATATTATATTTATACCAACTAATCAAGACGTGTATTTCCATCTAACTTATCAAGTTTATGTTTGTTCTAACTGGTTTGTGGATTCCAATGATAACTTGGGAGATATTCTGATGCGGAACACTTTTTTCTGAGGTTTTGGCTACTCCCGTTGTCTTGTCAGTATTTCAAACGTGGTCAGTTTTTCAAACGTACTTCAAAGTCGGTTGTTTGTGAAATCAAAAATTTGCTTAAAAGAGTTTTAAAAAAAGCTATCAAAATAATTTTGCTCAATTTTTCGCAACTGTCATGTAGGTACTCTGCGCTAACTAATTGCCGTGACCCCGCAACCCAAATCCATTTCTCCCTAGACCCAGTGGTTCCACCTAGAGGTCGACTTTGAGGTTTAACCTTAATGTCCTTGTGCATTGTGTAAAAATGGACAGAGGCGAAGCTTCAAAACTATCAAATTTGTCTCGATAACTATTGAATGAAACTCAATAAAAAACAAAAAAAACTGAATGTGAAGTGACCATCGGAATAAAAGTTACCAAGCGGTAACAACGCCGAACATACTTGAGCAGACACACGTTGATCCGCAAAAAAACGTTTCAAAGCCCAATATTGCAAACACAGATACGCATTATGAAAATTTAAGCACATCAGACGACATATTATACACTGATATATTATATGCGGAACATTTTTAAGACTAATAAAAAGAAAAAACAAAAAAAAACTTTTTTTTTTCACAAATTGGATTTGGTAATTTTATAATAACATTTAAGCAAACTTCGCAAAAACATGTGAAGAAGTAGTTGAAAAATGGTCAACCTGAAAAGAGTAATGAGATTTGAGAGCAAAACGGGAACTGAAGTCCTCGGGCATCCAAGCTTTCCAGTCGCCCTACTTACAAAATTGTTCCACTGACGCTTATAGAAAATTAAGACAGCGGCAAAAAGGAGATAAACAAATCACTAACAATCGCATGTAATATTTTGGAAGGTAATCAACCACAGGCAATCTAACCAACTTTGCATGTACTAAATTGAAAAGTTCAAAACCAAATTAGGTAAAAACTATGCATTTCATCAATTTCTCGAAAGGTATTAAGTTGAAAAATTCTGAAATGGAGTTTTCATTTTTCATTCTGTTGTTTACAACAAATAGCTTTCTTCTATTAAAAAAATGTATCAATTGAAATTGATAATCGAATCGAATGTCAAACTATTACACTGCCAAATCAGTCGGCTGCAAAAATTACACTAAACAGAAGTAGAACTAATATTAGCGACATAGGTTTGAAAAAGTTACTAAGTAGAATGAATCATTCTACGCTCCGGTTGAGTAAACAGAAGGGGTAATTAAAAAGCAGACAAACTCAAAAAAAGTCTGTTGATTGAAACGCTATACATTTAGAGATTACCACCAATTACACACATGTCAATCTGCGAACTATTTTATTTATGGGAAAAAGCCAAGTATCCGGTTGCAATAAACTGGCTTATCGCAAGGGTATTAACTAGTTTGTGCAAATAACTTAGAAAAATATACCGCTTTTAAAAGCTCAAGTAAAAAAAATTCATTCCAAAATATGATAAACTGCGTTAAACACAGAGGCGAAGCGGAGCTTCGCATCACTTGCGATACAACAGAAACACAAAAACAAAGCCAAAAAATTTTTTTTGAAAAAAATCAAGGTCACAAACTTCCATGTCTCGATAGAAGTTCATTCCAGGCAAACATACCAGACACTTCAATTTTAAAGCAGTAACAACGGAACAAAATTTAGGAAAAGAAACAAAGCCGACAATCTTTGAGAAGACACAAGTCGAGCCGAAAAAAAAATGATTTTATAAAAAAAGCTTATAGTCCCACCTTAAACAACAATGGACAACAGTTGCACTTGCAACTACAATGAAAGTTATTTACAGCACAAAAAAAATCAGTGATGTGACAACTAGCCCGACAATCTTTGAGCTGAAACCACTTGAACAGAAAAAAAAACGATTTTTTGATTTTTTCAAGTCCCCACTGAAATTGAGAATGAACAACACTTGCACTTGCAACTACAATGAATATTGTCTACAGAACAAGTAAAATCCGATGTGGCATTTTGGCCGACGAAACTTGAGCGAACAAACGAAAACCAACAATACATTTTTCTCGGAATTTGTTTTTCAATTTTCTTGATACAAAAAAAGATCCGCCCACGACTCAAACCCCAGCCGTTAGGGTACAGAGGCAACTGATTTACCTCGACGTCAAGGACGACGCAACCTGAAATGTTAATAGAAGAGAAGTGAAAAGAAGTAAGCTGCATAGAAAAGAAGTCAGCTGCCTTTCCTCCTCCTCCTCAGCAAGTGATTCATTTAATTTTGTTAAACTAGTTGTTAACTAGAAAAAAGTCTGTATTCCAGTGTGATAACGCTTGCTAATCGCAAGCGTAACTACTTAAACTTCACGCCAATTTCAATTATCACAATATTTATGTTTCAAAGCATGGTATCAATCGGAATTGACCAATACAGCGGAATATTTCAACTATGGTAATGAGATTGACCAGTCAAAATCAAACTCAAAATCTGATTAGACGTTCAAGAAAAGATTTCAAGCATACTCTATTATCATTCTGAATGGTAAAAACAAACGTCATGAATTTTTGATCCCGAGGTCGTGATTGCGAGTTGACCGGATGCGACTGCAAGATAATTGCACATAACTTCAGTTAATTTTCAAAGATCTTCAATATATGGACTTAACCACTTCAACGACTCCAAATATTCAGCTCATCAATCAAAATTATTCAACTTCAGTATGTTCATCATATTGTTACCTTCGACTTCGGCGTAGTCCGATATCTTTGTGTAATTAACCAGCGCAGATCCTTCCAGACACTTCTTCACCACTTTGCACACCTCTTCGGGCGGGGCGGGGGTCACGACATCCTTCATCAACACCTAACAACAAATTAGACCCCTTACTCCACACTCTAAGGTCATTAGTGAATGTCAAGTCAAGGTCACAAACAGCAGAGGTTATGGTTGGAGTCTAACTGAGACTAAATATGTGATCAGATTCATGTTCCCGATTTACTTGAATTAAAAAAAATTAATTGTAAAGAGATTTTGAATACTTCTGGTAAAAAAAATGAGATGCCTCCAACAACATTTGAAAGGCCAGATGCAACTCTATATTACCCGATATTTGTTCCTATTATCCTTTAAAATGACCGATATTGCATTATATGGGATATCTATTTATGATTTTCATTAATTACCACAAACTCAAAACAGTTAAGTTAATATTCTAATAAAATCATTCCTAAGAATTCCAAAACAAACCATTTTGCCTACTGAATTATCATTCTGTTCCACTCAAAGATGTTGTCCAATTTATGAATAACTCAGTTTATAACTAAAAACTACAGAAATGAAAATCAATGTCAAAATCAACTTCACACTCAAAAATGTTCTTGGTTTCTTTGCCTTCCATATTTTATAACGGCCAGCACTATTTATCAAGAAAATCAGCACCCAAGTCTTTATTTTTTTGCAAATATTTATTAACATTCTACAACTTGGTCCAAACCGCCGCTGATAAGAAAACAAATAAATCAGCTTTGACGCGAGGCCTAGAAAATAGCTTAGACTTATTCTTCATACAGTAAATCAGGGCATAAAAGATTTAATAAGACGATAGTCGAAGCCTTAGCAAAATTTTGTGTAACCAGATTTAATTTGGAATATCGCGCCTCAATAAATCGTTTTTTTTAACCCAACTCTTTGGCCGAAAAAAACTCCCCTACTATTGGTGCGAATCAGCATAATTTAATTTTGAAATGATATCACCTTTTAGGCTCAGGCGATTGTATTTCGTGCTCTTTTGCAAAGATATTTTGACCAAGTATAAATGAAACGTAGTTTCGCATCTTTTCCAACTTTTACGTAAGAATGGTTTAGCAAGTTAATTTGGGTGGTCTATAATCCCTATATTTCAAATCAGATTCTCCAATGGAAACTAGTTGAAATATCTCAACGTATATGTCTGAATATTCTGAGTTAGCATAGCCTTCATTGTTTGAAACTGCACTGCACTCAATTTTTTTTGTGCATTGCCAGAAGCAAGCAAACATCGAGGCGAAGCTGTACTTAGGCAAATAAAAGCTGAAAAAGAAGGCGAAGTTGCGAACGGCCATTCAAGAGCTTTTTTGATAAATAAGATGTCACGTCAAAAATTTTTAAAAACTAGAAGCAAAAACATACCGAGACAAAAAGAAAAGCCAACAGACAAGTATTTGCAAAAAAAATTGAAGAATCATACAGTAAAAACCTAAAAAGCGATGTGAGCGTGAACTCATGAGAAATCAAAATTAATGTAAAAATTCAAAAAATAAATGTAAACTCAAATAAGACTGCTCGTAGCAAGGCAAACACAGAATGATCCGACTTGCCTTTTTTAACTAGTCTCGAATAACTTTTTTTTTCTTAGAAAAAATTAGGATCAACTAAGTTTTTCAGTTTTTTTTGTTTTTCCTATCCCAACAGCCAAAATCAAACCATAGCCAACAAACTGAAGGAAAAGTGTCAAGGAATGCAAGGAAATAAAAAAACGGATTTGTTTTTTTTTGAAAAACGTCAATTTTTAAATTCCAAAGAAAAACTGATGGCCTTCAAGCTCTTTTAACCTCAATAAGATAGCCAGTAGACAGTTGCAAAAGAGTCATTGAACGCAAGAAAAATGAAAAAAAAAATGTTTTCCAAAAAACTTCAAACTTTCGATTTTAAAAGGAAAATTTATAAGGCCTTAAAGCTCTTTGAATTTCGACAAAAATTCATGATTGCCACTTTTTTGAGAATTAACCCAAATTGAGAAAACTGGTTAAATACGTGAATTTTTTTATTCTGCAGGGAAATCTCAAAATAAAAATCTACTATCAAAACTAGAAGTCGAAGATTTTTTTTTCACGCCATTTCCGCTTTCATAATAGGAGGGAATATTTGTCCCCGTTTCAGCATGAATAGAACTGAACTGAAATACAGAGGCAAAGCTGAGCTTAACACCTTTGCGATACAATAAAATGGCACGGCAGCTAGCAAAAAAAAATTGGACGCAATTATTTTTTTTCAAATGTTTGTCTGGAGCGCTGGTAAATTTAAGGGAAAACACTGAGAAACACAACTGCCAGTGTTTAGTAAGTATTAAAAACAAAAGAAAGCCATTGAGTCATTCTTTAAGTGTTACGCCCCCCACCCTTTCGTAAGCACAAAAACAATTTAATAATTTTGGTGATTCAATCGACGAACTATGAGGCAACTAAACAGATATGCATCAGCCAAAACAATTTCAGCCAAAAAAACCTTGAAGTGAAAAAAGCTAAAAAATAAGCTAAAACTAAACACATGAGTTGATTTACATCTAATAAAAATTCGAATGGAGCGGCCATTTAAAATGCAAAATAATCTGTTAGCAGACATTCTTTTCTGTTGCATTCAGAGCAGCTGTGCTAACTGATTTTGTTAAACTAGTTGTTAACCCGAAAAAAGGTATATTTTGGTTCGATAACGCTTGTTAATCACAAGAACAACACAGAGGCGAAGCTCACCTTTGCATCACTTGCGATAAAGAAAAAAAATCGAAAATGCCAAAAACTACATCTATCAAAATAAATAAGGCTAGTTTTGAAACAAAAAACATGCCAACACAAAAAAAAGTAAAATAAGCAAAAATGTAAAATGCCAACACAAAAAAATGCAAAACAAGGAACACAAAAAATAAAAAAATATGCTAGAACAATATAAAACAAAGACTAAAAAACCTTATCAGAAACCCCTTTCAGCCGAAAAAACCAACAAGACATATGAAAAATAAATCAGTCCCCCTCAAAACACACAAACACTCAAAAACATTATTTGCTTGTCAAATGAATCAATAAGAGGCCACTAAGTCGACATGATATAGGCCGAAACCTATTAAGCGTTAAAAAGAAAACAAAAAAGACAAAAAAATCAGAAAATTTAAGCCATAAAAGTTATTAAGTCCCCCTCACTTTCAAAGCACAGAAACGCACACACAATTTTTCCCGCTCATCAAAACACGCAATATGAGTCTAATAAGCTGATATAAAACAGGCTGAAATCTATCAAGCCGAAAAAAATACGAAAAAACCGGAAAAAATTTTGTCATGAAAAACTTGAATTATAATTTCTATTAAGATTTTAAGCGTTTTGTGCAATCAAGAGGTGAGCATCGAAAAATGTTTCCGTTAAAAAACGACTCAAAAAAATCAGGTCATTAGGACGAGAAAAAAATTGGTTCAAATCATTTTGGCTGAATAAAAACTTTCAGCGAAAAAAAAACATTTGAAGTCAGGTTTAGTAAAATTACAAACAGCAGAGGTAGATCAGAACACTTAAAGCAATTATATGCAAAAACAATTTTAAAAAAAACAATTCAACAATATGGCAACTAAGCAGACAAAACTTGAGCAGACAGTAATTAGTCAACAATTGTTTTTGAAACGGACTATTCCCGTTTGAAAAAAAAACAGGTCTAGTCAGATTCGAACCCAGGACCTTTTCCTTCCCAGGCGCATTCTTTAACTCCGGACCAACTGTTAAGGAGACGCAGAGAAATTGGAATTCTTATGAACTGAAACTAATTTACTTTTTCCAATTTTAACCATTCTGTGAAGAAAATATTTAAGGGGGAAAGTCTAGTACCCGATTGCGACAACCTTACTTGTCGCAAGGGTAAACATAGCCAACAGCAGTTGGAAACAACAATAAACTTATTAATTTTTGACAAATTTTCAATTTTTGTTTCTCCAATTAACAAATATCTAATCGAAGTTTGCCAAAGAGTAATGAACGCAAGTAAACCTAATGAAAACACACTGACTTTCCTGAAAAAATCTCAACTTTCAAAATTCAAAGAAAAAAAAACAGATGCCCTTTTAACTCTTCGCATTTCTAGCATAAATTATGATTGGCGCTTTTTTGATAACATGAACCCAACTAGAGAAACCTGAATCAATAGGTAAAGTTTTTATTCCGCTGGAAATCTAAAAATTAAATTCGACTTTCGAAACTAGAAATCGTTCACATTTTTTTTGCGCCATTTCCACGTTCGTGTTTCGAGAATGCTATTTGCGTCACTTTCAGCAGATGAATTTCAACTGAACTCAAAAAGTGCAGATATAATTAAGTGCATTCATGAATGCATCAATATGTATGAATGTATATCTGTTTTTATTAGAGCATTTTAAGATTTTTCCTTTAAAAAAATCACACACAAACTGCACCATTACCTATATAAGAGTCTTCACTACGTTCAATACTCTTAAAAATACATGGCCCCAAAATCTCTTTGAACTTCAAGACAAATTTATGATCAAACTTTCTTTGATGAAATTAAGTCAATTCGAGAAAACTTAAGCAATAGGTATAACATCGGTTCCACTGGAAAACCTGAAAAAAAAGACTTTCGAAACTAAAAATAATTTGTATTTTCGCGCCACTTCCACGTTCGTACTTGGCCACCACAACTTGCCCAGCTTTTAGCAGATGAATTTGAATTGATCTCAAAAAGTGCATATATACCTAAATGCATTCATAAATACATCATTAAGTATGAATGTATATCTGTTTATATAAGAGCATTTTTAAGAATTTTCCTGAAAAAGCACCATAACCTATAAAGCAGTTTTCACTACGTCCAGTGACTTTTAAAAAACAAAAGTCAAGTCACAAAAGACGAAACTTGGTGTGAACAAAGACTTTCTGAAAAGAAAATATTTAAACAATCATCATGACCTATATAAGTCTTCATTACGTTCAAAAATAACAAATGAAAAATAACATCCACCAAGACTCGTAAATTCAGATTTTTTAAGAACAAGCTTCAAATATTGCAAGAAAAATCATCGAATTTTCAACGATATTTTTAGACTGCATTAATGCCTCCTCCAAATTTTAAAAGCGCAACAGAAATTTAGCTTGTAAAAAAACCGTCAAAAAATCTGCTCGAAAATATCTCCTTGTCTCCCAATTGCGACGCAAAAACTCTGGAGACTGCTAGTATTTCGTCCATCAAAATCGTAAAAACAAACCTGTCGAAATAATTTCAGAACCGCGTCAACTCCAGCGGAACAGATTAACCTTGAAGTGCTGATTTAAATTATCCGGACAAAACTAACAAAATTTGAAATTTCAAACCCGTTTTCCTCAATTTGGGTAAAAATAAGACCAAAACTGAAGGGAAAAAAGGTTGATTAGTATTTCACGAGAAATAATATGATGCATTATTTTGTGCAAAACAACGCAGAATTTTTGAAGTTTTTGGTTCCCAAAATGAAGCTATAAAAATCCAAAAACTAGTTTTACTAGCTTAATATTAAATTTTAAGGTCCTAATTTAGGTATAATTCAGTGTTGTAAGCCTGCTCGCTTGCTTTATTTGCGCGGATTAAGACAAAAAATCAAAAATTTCAAACCGGTTTTTTTCGACACGGAAAAATTTTTCAAATTTTTTTATGTCCTTCGAATCACGACTGAAAATTTAATATGATATATCACTCAATCTAGTCCGATGATTATTTGTGGCAGCTGCTTTTGCGTGGAAAACGAAAAGAAAAAAACTAAAACACCCGAATACAAAGTTCCTACACATTTTCAAAAAATCTTTCAAATTCGAGAATGTGTTTCATTGCAAAAAATTTAAACAAACTGTATTTTTTATTTTGAGCGAGCAATTCGACACAAGCAGCAATTGGTGACATGCATGTCCCTAAATACCAAACAATTCAAGGTTCATTAGTATTATAGTAGTGAGTACCACTGACGAATACTCGGTCTGTTTTTCGATACGCGGAGTGATCGCACGCTCGCATGTGAGATACAAGAACGACCATAACAATTTTTTCATTGTGATTTAAAGGTGTTCGGAAAACGCAATTAGAGATGTTCAGGCGATAAATACTTTCGCAATTACTTCAAGAAAACAGGTACAAGAAAAAGGAGAAATCGACACTTAATTTTGCCTCTTTAGTCTTAGAACTCGCGTGGCAAGGCCTATTTTTGATAACCAATCAGATGACGATGACTGTGTATCTATTTTGTCTTCTTAATGTCAGGTCTGTCAGCTTATTTATCTGGCACGTCAGTTTATATTTTTAAAAAGAAACATGAACTTTTTCTAATAATCGAAGCCGTTAATTACAGAAGTCAAAACCAAATCAGTCCATGTTCTAAATCACTCTTCGAGCCAATATTTAGAATCAAACTCTGCACACTCTGAATTTCAGTTAAACTAAAAATTTTCAAAATAACAGAATTAGTGCCGTTTGTGGTTTACCGGTAATAACTGAATTATATCAAGTAACGTAGCGTTAGCATGTGCGTCGCTCATCGCGCGACAATTGCTTTAGAATGAAGTAAAACGAAAATGTTTCGGTATATGTTAGCCTACAGCGTAAATACCCAATTTTAAACCGAGAAAAATCCAATATTTTTTTTTCATATAGAAACGCTGATCGACACACATGCTAATAAACTGGTCATCTTTAAATTGAGGTGGCTTCAACAGAAATTGCAAGTGTATAGAAGGCATACCGAGTAGCTTGTTGCAACGTACAAAACTGAAACTCAGGTCTGTTTGCTTTTACTAGCAAAAAACATCCCCTGTTGGGAGGTTAAAAAATTGATATTGCGTCCAGGTCAGTTGATATGATAGGGTGTGTTTGTGATAGGGGATTGGATATGAATCGAAACGGAACTTGTTTTTAAGTTGAACAAAACTCGAAACAGTCCGAAAAAGCAAAGATCAACAGATCAGCATATTAGCAGTGTTATACCACCTCTGTGTGAGCTTCGCGAATTACCTGCAAAACATACCAAGTTACCAATTCATACCACAGCTCCTTCCTCATCAGCAAATAAATGACTTTATAGGCTAGCTAGAACTATAAATTAGTTAGTTTTCTTAAGGACAGAAATACTCTCGCAGAAATACAGTGGCGAGCCACTCTGATATTATTTCAGAAAGGAAAACACTTCAGAAAGGAAAACAAATACACCTAAAGACAGGTTGATTTTGCAACTGCCCGATTGGCGGTAACAATGTCGGAATAAATTGAATGCCCAACGGTGCTTCAAATAGTGTTTCCGTCCACTTACCCTCTCCAACAGAGACACCGTAGCTTTCAGGGATCCTTCTGGTCGGCCGAATGGAAAGCAGTACCTGAAACATATATCACTAGATGAACTCTTAGGCACTGGACTAATGGTTAGCTTGAATCCACCCAAAACATTAACCAAATCTAAGAAACGTTTCTTAGGATTGAGCCAAAAAGGACTTCGTGGTCAGAACCTTCCTACCAGGTACTTCAATTATGTGAGGTCATCTCAGCTAATCGACATATTCCCCCTGAGTTGATTAATACCTACACAAAACTGTGGCACTTCTTATTAACCTGAAATTGGTGACTTGTTTCTCCAGATACTCTCTGAGGGACTCTTTCAAGTTCTCAAATCTCTCTTTCTCGTCCACAGTCACTGTCCCAATCGCATCCGGTCTAAACACATTGCACAAATGACTTTTCGCACAAAAGATTCTAGTACATAAACTAAACAAGTGTAATCGGGCAGTGCTCTGTAACCCAATTGGGTTCATTAACTGTCCCCTCACTGTTTCTGGTGCTTCATGTTTTAATTCTCGTTTTATGCATATTTACCATTAACAATGAGAAATAAATTCTTTCTTTCTTTCTTTCTTTCTCCTAATCAGTTACTGGGGGGAGAGAATAATCTGAACACGGTAAATTATATAAAAACACACAGTTCGAAAAAGACAATGAACACAAGGAAAAAGAAAAATACTAACTTAATTTTGAAAAAAGAACGTCACTTTCGAATTTTCAAGATAAAATATATGGCCTTAAAGCTCTTTGAATTTCAAGAACAATTTATGATTGACACGTGTTTGATAAATGTTAACCTAATTTGAGAAAACTGGATCAATTTTTTGTTCCGCTGGAAAATCTTTAAATTAAAATCTACTTTCTAAAATAGAAGTCTTTCACGTTTTTTTTTCGCACCATATCCGATTTCATTTTATGCCTACCTTTTAGCAAACGAACTTCAATTGAACTTAAAAAACGTACATAAAATGTACATGCTCTTCTGTAGATGTTAGAGCATTTTAAGACTTTCCTGAAAACAAAACAGACAAAAATCAACCAGACGAGGAAATAATCTTTTAAAGAAATTTCTGCGGTTTTACGCACGGTAGAAATTTCGCATGAAATTCGATAACAGTAATAGCTTCCTTATGGTTAAATGCTCTAAAAACATATTAATTTTCTAAATTATTTAAAATAAAGCCAACAGACAGTTAAGACTCGATGACCGCAAATTAACAGAAAAAAAATACTAATAAACCTCAACAATCGAAATTCAAAGAAAAAAGATGGTCTTCCAGCTCTTTTGATTTCTTGAAAAGTTTATGATTGACACATCTTTTTATAAAGTTAACAAAGTTTGAGAAATTTCATCAGGAGGAGTTCGGAAAATTGAAGTTCACTTTCGAAATTAGAAGTAAACCACGTTTTTCGTGACTTTTACACCTTTGCTGTTCGATAGTGGAGTTTGCCTAAAAAATCGAACCTAAAAATCAGCGACAAAAATATTACAGCCTAAATAAGATTTTTAAATCTGCAAACACTTTCCACAAATTGATTTTTGTTACTTTTAAGTAAAAACAGCAGGAAAAGTGTCAATAATATCAGCAAACAATCAACTTTTGAGTTTCAAAAATTGAAAAAACAGTACCCTTAAAAAGTGAAAAAACGCGACTTTGAGGTTGTTTGAATTTCGGAAATCTTTTGATTAACCTTTTGAGAACATGAATGAAAGCCGAAAAATTTGATAAAAATTTGATCTACAGAAATTTGATAACTTTGTCTCGGATGATTTTCATAAACAGCCTTTAGAAGCATTGAGAATGAATGATAGCGTGGCAGCTAAAGCGAGGAAGCTTCGGTCGACACTCGTTAATCCGAAAACGAAACTGTGGTCATAAAAAACTTGAAGCTAAAGTAACTTTAAGACACTCGTTGAGCCGAAATCGGAACTGCACAATTTTTGGGCTATCGTAAATTTAAAATCTAATCTTTCTACGACCCATTCCTGTTCGAACAGGCGAAAGCATTGAACAAACTCGCCTGTGAAACCACGAAAAACAAGTTGACTTAGCCGATATAACATAGGCCGAATCCGTTCAAAATAAAAAACTCCATGAAATTGTTACAAATCAGAGTAGTTAAAATCACAAGCTACAGAAAAACTGTGGATTGTATTTGAAACTGTTTAAATCAAAAACAAAACTCAAAACCGAATCTGAAATAAGGAAAAGTAGAAACAAGCCTCGAAATATTTTAACTTTTCTATGAGCCGTACTGGCACCTGCAACCTCGAAATTAAGAGTCTCACCCACTTCCCTCTCAGCCACTGACAGTAACCGACTGCTTAAAACTAGCCACAGATACAGGAAAAAGATGCAATGAAATTTCCAATGCTACAGATCGTGATTATAACAAAAATACCAATAAATTGAGAATTTTTATTTGCTAGTTAGCTTGGAAAAAATATATAATAATACACAGAGGCAAAGCTGCGCTTCGCAAACAAAAGCTAGGAAACTGCAAAAAAAGAGCTCTAAACGGGCAAAACAAAGTGAAAAAAGGCCTAAGGAAAAGACTTAAAATACAACTTGAGAACTTTTCTTTGCTGAGACTAGGAGTTTCACGTTCTCACATCTCCACCGCGATCGCTTATAATTTCACTAACACTAGCCAACAATCAGGCAGCTACAGTTTCTATCAAATTGCCAATGCTATGTAGCAAAAGCTCGACCCATTTTCCGGAGTTGAATCTCCGACCTGTTGATTTGGAGTCTCACGTGCCCATATCTGCGCCACGGTTGCTTGGAAGTAAACTAGTGGACCAGTTAATACTGGATGCGCCTGTTTTAATACTCTTAATCATATTGTACTGATACGGAAATGCGTAATTTAAAAAAAATTACAAAAAGACTTTACGCAAAACCCTAGTGATTTCTCTGCTCAAGTAGAAGATTAGCCGATGATTTAAAGGGAAAACTACAACTATCTCTTTCAACTAAATTGTTTCTCTCAGATTTGACTCGGTAGTTTTCGAAACAAGTGAAAAAGAATCCAAACATTGACCAAAAATTCAAAATTTGACTTTTCCTAAATCCATAAACTTTTCTCTACTAAAACTTGGGAATAGCCTCTTGTGCAGGGAAGATTTCCTGAAATTTAGACTAAACCCTTAACTTCAGATTTAGCTAAAAATGCTTGAAAAAAGTGACAAAATTTCTTTAAAATTGGTGGAAAAAAATTCAATTAAAAGGATTTTTCCGAAAACCATGACGGCTTTTCTTCAAACAAGTAGAGTATAACAGATAAAGCAGGCAAAACGTAAGCACCATGTTAGTTTGATAAATTATCAACCTCAGAACTGGCAGGTTAGTTTTTGGAAAGGAAAAGTTTCCTAAAAAAACAGGCAACATTTCAAAAAACGGACATTTTCTAATGCAATATTTTGTTCAAAACGTAATGCATAGGCGGTTGCGCAGAGGAGAGTTGCATAATTGATTTTTGCTTTCGGTTAAACCCTTAATCTCCAATTTTGCAGGGTAGTTTTTGAGAAAAGTCGAAAAAAAATTTAAAAGTAACCAAAATGTCAAGAAATGGGTATGTTTGAGGCCATAACTTTTTTTACCAAGTTTAGGGAATAGTCGATTGATTAAGAAAGGAAGATCCCAATAATTTAATCTTTTGATTGAAACTTTCAATTGGATTTGCGCTTTTTTCTGAAAAAATTTAAAAAAATAAACATAGCCAATCGAAGATTGGAAAAGAGTAATGAACGCAAGCAAACCAAAAAATCTCAAATTTTCGGATTTCAACGAAAAAAATAGATGCCATTTAAGCTCTTTGCATTTTTACAACCACTAATGATTGGACGATTTTTGATAACATTTACCCAACTTGAGACACAGAGGCGAAATTGCACTTCGCATACACAAGCAAAAATATGACCGATAAAGCTACTGGGAAAAACTGAATGAGTAAACCTTTGAGTATAAACATTTTCTTAAGTGACGCACGCCAACTATGACGCATAAACAGTCAATTAAAAAAAAATTACCAACTAATATAAGTCAATTTATAGAGCTCTCTATGGAGCAGTAATATCATGAAAAAAATAAATAAAATGAATTTTTTTAAATTGAGATATTTTTTGCAAAAATCATCCCCCCACACGCAATATTTATTAGAGAGTAATAGATTTCGCTCCTTAAAAAAATCAATAACGGCAAATAAGCTTCTATCAACCAATTTAGAACAATTTCTCAGACGGATTAAATCTCTGCTCGCGCTTTAATAGCGCGAAATATATCGCGCGTTAAATGTCCCAAAATGGCCTAAATGGCAATTTTTAAACCCCCCATAACGAAAATTAATCACAGGGGAAATATCTTTTCACACTTAAGCTCAGGACAACAATACCTTTCGAATGATAAGAAAAACCTCAAAACTGGCCAGTTAAAAAGTCGAAATTTGTCTGAAGAAAAAAACCACCCCGAGCACAAATATTCCGTTACTTTCGTTACAAAAGTCAGAACAACAACAATGGTCTGAGTTAAAATCCTTAGCGTTGGCGGTACTTAGTAGCTGCTTTTTGATCAAAATGAACTTTCAAAATGAACACATTTTATCTCAACAATATTTGCGACTTAGTTTGGGAAAAAAAGATAGTTCATAGTACAACACAATCATTGTTTGTACAAAAACTGGATCGACTGGTTAAGTTTTTATTCCACTGAAAATCTTAAACTTTAATTCGACTTTCGAAACTAGAAATCAACTAGCCGACAGATGTTAGGACGCAATCCACAATTCCAAAAAATCAACAGTTTTTCAATACGTATATTTGAAAAATAATAATTACTATCTAAATTGAACCAAGAGCTAGTTAGTTCATTTGATTTTCAAGAAATTTAGCACGCCAGCCTTGAGCATGTCGGCAGAATTGAGCATGTCAGCTGAATTTTTAAGAAAGTTGTTTATGACGGAAAAGTCTAGCTCCCAATTACAAGTCACTTTCTCTCACAAAAAAACTATTGTTCACCTGTTTCCATGTATGTGTGACGCGCAGAATGCGAACGAGTAGTGTATGAGGGTTGGATCGATGAGGTATCCTACTCTGGCCTTGTCCATGAGGTCCTGTAGGTAGCAAAGGTGTCTATGGCAGCCACGCACTCCATATCTAGCACAGTACTCGTCCAGCAAGAACACCTGCGCCGGAGATAACCAGCCCTAAAATAGACATTTTTGAACATAAGTGTTTCTTTTGTAAATAGCAATTAGATTAACACGCGTTTTGAAATAGATTTCAACAGTTTTCAATTTCTGCTTGTATTAACTGATACACAGTTACCGAAACTTAACCCCCTGAAAATAAGCCCGACTCGAAAACCCTGCTGCAAAACCGATGATTAAATAATTCACGTACTAGGCTACAATACGTGTCGCTCAGTCTGTAATTCAAGGTCAAACTCTGCAGTTTCCTGAACATCACATGATGATCAATGGTTTCCACACTGGCATTTATAAACTGGGTGAATTTGGCACTGTCACTTGACTTTATCTGCTGCGATTTAACCCTGGTTGGAGGTTCTGGTCTATAGCTCTGCCCTGTGGCTCGCACCAAAGCAGTTATCCACCCGGTTCGCTCATTCTCATTTTCAGCAGCGAAGTCTGCCGATTGGCCTTCCTTTACAGCGTTGAAGTAAAACAGTTTTGGGGATTGGCCTAAAAATTGAGATAGAAATGATTGATTGAGCATAACATTCTTATCTTTACATGACATAAATGAAATCAGTTTTCGATCTTTTACATGTACAAAAGCGGAACATTCACTTATACAAACATGAGAGTCTTCTCTTAATTAGTAGTTTAATAACATAGCCAACAGACAGTTGGAAAAGAGTCCATGAACGCAAGTTAACAGAAAAAAAATACTGACTTGTCAAGTTTCAAATTTCGAAAAAAGTAGATGCCCTTAAACCCAATTTGAGAAAACTGGATCAAAAAGAAATTTTTTTATTTCGCTGTGAAATCTGACAATTAAAATTCACTTTCGAAACTAGAAATTGATCATCTTTTTCGTGACCTTTACACTTTTAATGCTCGATAATTGAGTTTGCCTTCCTATAAACAAAGGAATTGAACTGAACTTAAAAAAAATCAAAAGTCAACCCGCGAAAAAAAATGGGCCGCAACAAAGTTTACAGCTTTCCCTGAAACGAAAAAAAATCATCGCGACTTATATAAGAGTCTGAACTACGTTCATCGACTGTTAATAATTAAGTTAATTAAAATTTCAAAGAGTTATTTTTAATCAGCAGTATTGAAAACCATTTTTTTGAAATCAAGTTAATATGATATAGATTGTCTGAATTAGTGAAATGTTAAAAGATAGATGTTAACCAATAGACAACCGACTCCTCAGAGCGAGTTAGACCCTACCTTGCTGCCTTCCAATTAATCAATCCAACTAATTAATTATCGCAGCTTGAACTACCAGATTGCTAAAAATAGTTTCAACTTGACTAAATGGCATGCGAGAATGCACTAAACTAATCTACAGGAAAAGAATGACCTTCTTTGGGCTCGGAATAGTCGACTGTGAATCCATCTAGCTGAAGGATATCCGAGGGTTCCGACTTCTTCTTGCGATAGTAGCACAGGGCGAATGTGTATTGACTGACTTGGATGAGAACCATGAAACGCTTCTTCAGTTTGGCCCACAGTTGGTCTTTTCCTTGAGACCACAGGTACCTGAAACATGTTAAAAATTCGTGACCTTGAAACGCTTAATCGAAATTGGAGTCGGTTTCCATCGTTTTGGTTTATAAACGAATAGTTTTGGTTTATAAACGAGCAGTTTTGGTTTATAAACGAATATCAAATTATCAAAGATCGTAATTTGCCATTCAAGCAATTTCTGCAATCAGTGATTCGATAAAAGTACTATTTTCGTTTAAATCTTAAGAGCCGGGTTTCTTATTTTCAGAACCCAATAAATATCCTTTCAAAAAAGACTTCAACGAACTTTAATCGAACAGCAGTATTTCATGGTTGCTACTTTCGATTCTTCTTACCCGCAGTTCTTGATGTTCTGGGGTCTGTCCATGAGAATCTTCAGCTTGACCTTCAGTTGCTCAACCGTGTCTTGTTCCTCTTTCTTCTTCTTGCCCCCTCCCCCTCCCGGCTCCTCCATGTCAAACCACTGCTGAGTTTTGTTGCTGTTGAAGTTCGGGTTAATCGTCAATACCACCTGAATTACAGATGCCTCATAAAAAGTTCAAATATGTTGGCATTGGCATTCAAATGACGCCCCAAATATGCACCAAATATAAATGGTGTATCCGACTACTGAATGGGTCAAAACGGGGGAGGGTTCTCATGCTTGAAGGACCGAATGCTTGAAAAATTTCAACCAATCAAAATCGCTAAGCGTTTTTATTGGCTAAATGCCTTTCTCACAAAATCGAAGTAAATATTAACAGAAAACGTAATAAATCAGTGGAAAATAATCAAAAATAGTACAATTTGCAGGTTAAAACCGCATTACTATTCAGATAATCATCAAGATTAATGAGTTCAAAATAATAAGAATTTTTCAGTCTTGAAAACTCATCTGCTTAGTATTTAATCGGTCAGTATTGACACTAATGGCCTGGATTTATTTTCTTACTTTGAGATTTTCGTGATTTATTTTGAGATTTTGAATACTCCATTCTGATTGGCTGAAAGTACGCTAAAATTAATTCCAAGCAATCGGTCCTTCAAGCATGAGGGACGCCACCGTAAAAACGCATATGGTGTCAAGCGATTCCCTCCAATAGGTCCAGATAGGCTCAGAATTCTCCAGGTTTCGGTTTAACAGCGTCTGAAGCCGGCCTAACTGCACAATTTGCTTATCTTTATACTACTCATTCCTTTCGGCATTATACATAACCCTGGCTCTTACAAACTTTCACCGTGTCATCAACAAAAAAGGAACCCCGGCAAAGTGTGTAGTGCCATGTATTTGGCGGGATATACTCAAATACAGAGGCCAAGCAGAGCTTTGTAACACTTGCGATACCACACAAACATAGCATTAAAAGTTAGCAGCAAAAAAAATGAAACAGTCAGAAGTTTTTAAACAAGACTGCTCGTATCAGCGCAAAGCCCTGAATATTCCGGCTTACTTCTAAGGTGTATGAAGCAGTGATAACATGAAAAAAATAAACGTAAGAAAAATAATAAAAACGAACATTTTTTTTAAATTTGAGATTTTTTGTGAAAATCATCCATCGCCCCACAGCCATATAAAGTACAGAATGATAAATTTCACTCCTAGTAACAAATCAATTATGGCAATTAAGCTTCCTTCAACCAATTTGGAACGATTTCTGAGACGAATCAAATCTCCGCTCACACGTTAACAGCGCGAAATATATCGCGCGTTAATTGTCCCAAATTGGCCAAAATGGTTATCTTTAAACTTCCATAACTTTACGAAAAAAAATCACAGGTAAAATATTTTTTCAAATTTAAGCTCAGGACAACAATACCTTTTGAATGACACAAAAAAAATCTCCGTCAAAAATGGCTAGTTAAAAAGTCGAAATTTGTCTGCAGAAAAAAAAACCACCCCGAGCACAAATATTCCGTTACTTTCGTTGCGAAAGTCGGAACAACAAGAACTCCAAAGTGAGAGAGGACGGGTGGGCTGTCTAAAGATAAAGAGTCAAAACGCCAATTTGTTGTGCACTAATTTATGCCAGCTAGTTTGGAAAAAAGGGAACTCGTTTTCTAAGACACATGATTGCGTGTGTAATTACCAAAATGTTATCCTTTAAATGGTTCTCCAGAACTGAGTTAATCATCGCCGGATTATGTGCCATGAACCTTATGTAGCGAACTGATTAATGAAGTTGATTTTACTCACTCTTCCGAGCTCCTTGTCGTCCAACTGGTAGAACTGAGTGGCTTCTGTGAAGAGACGCACCTTCAGCACCGGCAGTGGCTGACTAGTCGTGAACTCACCCAGCGTGTCCCATCTGAAAAATGTGATCAAATAACCATTATCCAATACTATTAAAAGCATCCAGTTAAATTATTCATTGAATCTAAATTTGAATCTTAGAGACCAGCGATCAATTCAATCCATGGTAATAGTCCCCCGTTTTTGATATAATCATGACCATTTGCAAATAGATCATAGAGTAAGCCAGATCTGGGAACTTAAGCGTTTCCATTAGACATATTTGGACATATCAGACGTGTTTGAACCCGCCACTCAAAAAACCCACAACCGTCACTGTTCGCAACATAAGTCTTCCAACTTTGACATACATACCGCATGCTAAAAATCAAGAGCACACAATTTGAAAAAACTGTCTTGGATCCAATAGGTTTCTTGATAGCAAAAAATGATGTATTGCAGTAAATAGGTCATCCCCTTTAATAATTGTCAGGAACGACGCGCTCCTTTCTGATAAACAGAAAGAAGGGCCAATTCTCTATCTGTAATGAGAACTCTTTAGCCGCAACTATTCCTGGCCGATTTACAATGCACTATCTATATACCATTTTTAGCTGTATGTACCATTATTTATACCAAGTACTTCCTTAAGCTGAAGAACACAATTCTCAAATCACTCTCCAAGAACCAGTTAGTTTTGAAATTTAGCGGAAAAGGAACGCCGATCTAATCAAGAACAATCACGCACCAAAGCTGTAAAGTTCTCATAATTATTTTGCAGTAATTCTATTTCTTCAGAAAAAAAAACAGATAAGTCGTAGACTAAAAACGAAACGTGAGTCGTTACCCGAGCGGGTCTCGATATAATTATTGTTCATTAAAAACAGCAATTTTGTCTTACATGTATGTCTCAATGTGGGAGATGCAATGGTGATCTGAGGGACATAGTAATACATAGATCTGAGGGACATAGTAATACGTCAATTTGAGGGACATAGTAATACGGTGGAAGATGATCTATTTAAACAACTGACTGGGGTTTGTTGGCCTCCGCGTGGTCAGTCTGCAGCCTCTTGTCTCCCTCCAACTCCATGGTGCAGAACACTATCTTGCCCCCATTCACATTCTTCAGGTTCTGCACTTCAACTACAGTCACCTCCACGTAGAACGACAGTGCAATATCACTCTTGCACAGTCGCACGTCTTGCTCTCCTGTCCCGTCCAGAAGGGCATTTGGAGTCCTAAAGAGGAACCAAAAGAACACTACAATCAAATGCTTGATCAACATAAAAATACATTTTAACCAAGTCTAAAAGAAGTCTTTCATTTATCTTAACATCTCGGAACACTCGGCCGAAATGAGGAATAACAATTAAACCATTTGAGTACTTGGACAAATTAGCCTTCAGTTTGTGATCAAAACAAAAAACCCTGAACAAAAAACTAAGACACCGATAAACTTACAAATTGAGCAACCTTCATGATTTGAAAAGAATGTTGGCTGATTTGTTACTCACTTTTTGGTCCTTAGTACGGTTGAGAAACCCGAGGGTCTCCCTGTGGCAGATGAGGACATAGCCCCTCTAGCCGAGGAGACTGGGAGACAGTCCAGGTTGTGCATGAGCATCTGGATCTGGCTGTTAATCTCCTCCATGAACATCTGGTCCATGCCCTTGTGCAAAAACTTCGGCAGCTTCTTCGTCTACAAGCAAAAAAATTATATGAATCATGAACACCATTCTCGAAATTAAAACAATCGACTTGTTTTTCTTCAAAAACCTTCAAATTTTGAATTTCAAAGAAAAAAATAGATGCCCTTTAAGCTCTTTGAATTTCTAGAACAATTTATGACATGAGCTTTTTTGATAACATGAACCCAACTTGAGAAAACTGGATCAATAGGTAAAGTTTTTATTCCACTGGAAATCTTAAAAAAATTTCCACTTTCGAAACTAGAAATCGTTCACGTTTTTTTTTGCGCCATTTCTACGTTCGTATTTGGATAATGCTATTTACGTCACTTTCAGCAGATGAATTTCAACTGAACTCAAAAAGAGCATTCATGAATGCATAAAAATGTATGAATGTACATATGTTTTTATTAGAGCATTTCAAGACTTTTCCTGAAAAAAAACACACACAAAAAGCACCATAACCTATATACGAGTCTTCACTACGTTCATTACTCTTAAAAAACAAAAGAAATCATCAAGACTTATATAAGAGCACTCACTACGTTCATTACTCTTAAACAATCTTGTTGAGACAGACCAGCTTCGCTCGTATGTATTAAAATGAAAAACTTTTAATAAAAAGCATACAACAGACAAAAAATATTACGCTTTTTAATCCATGGAATAATCGTACCTTGGCTAGTCCCTCTGCATATTGCTTGCGCGCATTCAACTCCTTTCTGATCACCGAACTCTGTTCGTCCGCACTGTCCAACTAAAAATTACAGAAAACGAATATCGCCGAAGCAATTCAATCTCAACCAAACATCACAAAAACACAAGTAATCATTTTACCTGCATCAGACTGTATAACTGCTGGTGCTCGTATCTCTTGATCCCCAACACCCCTTGAAACATATTGTACAACTCCTCTTTGCCCAGTGCTGTCTCTGACAGAGGAGCGGTCAACCTCGTCGCCATTTTGCTTCCCTCCTCCCCTCTTGTGATGACGTCATATTTGGTCAGCCATGAGTTTAGAACTGTCTCTTTGCTGAGTCCTTCGATGTCGGGCAAAGAAGCTACTCTTTTCTCTATCATTTTCTTAAACACCTCCCGGAAGTCATGCGCCGAGATGCCACCACACTTCACGAGCTAAATCATGATCTTATTAAGCATTTCTAATATATCACAAGTATGATCTTCGTAAAACAAAATGTACGTAATTTTTCGCATGCCTCAAATGATGTGTATAATAGGATTTTGAGCTATAAACTGAATAATCCTTTCTATTTTTATTTGACAAGCGATTCAAGAATTGCAGCAAACTTACAAAAAAACTCTTTCTCACCTTTTCTATTCTGCTGCTCTTGAGGAATGTGTCGTTATAGTGATTGACAGCATTGAAGAATGCCTCGTCACTCTGTATCTGTGGCATCTCGTTCTTCAGGAACATGAGGAACCTCTTCCGATTGTGGTCCAGCTGACTCACACTCATCTTCAGCTGTCTCCTTGCCATGTCAGTCGGCTGCTTCGCATTGAAGGGGTACGCTATGGCGCGCAAAACCACGACGTATAGTTGGTACCTGAAAAAAAAAGAAACATAGACAACAGATGGCTGGAATAGTTTACAAAGGCAAAGCTGCGCTTCGCTAACACAAGCAAACAAACACCGTGCAGTAGCTTCAAAAATAGTTCTGAAAATTAAATGACTCTACAGGATGTAATTCTCAGTCCTTCATCACATTCTTGTTTTCCAGTTGGATACACTACAATAGAAAACAAAAGACAAGCGACAAAAGGGAGCTTCAAATTTTACATATACATATATATTTTGCATGTAAAATTTGGAATGTAATAAGCTAAAGGCAACCATGCTAAATTTGCATGTCTTAAATTTGAAAATATCAAATTTTGTATTACTTATTCAGTTAAAAATTTTCTGAAATCGAAATTTAATTATTATACTGTTTTAATAAACAAATTTTTTTGAATCATTTGATGAAAAAAAAGTTCAATTCTGTTATTTTATTACTAATCAAATGTCAAAACAAAAGATGATATATTGAAAATGCTGCCTCCTCCACATTGGTAAAAGTTCCATGACACCCAGAGTACTTTTATTTGCGAAAAAAAGTTGCATCGTACTATCACAATACGCTAGACTTGCATCGAATAACGAAACCAAAGAAAGTTGATTGAATATTTCTAATTTCAAAGAAAACATATATATCACATTCGCACTGTAAACGGCATGACTTTTTTGAAGTTTCCCGTTTACAGGAAACTGTATTAACATGGCAATTTTCTATTTTTGAAACTAGATGTCATTTATGTTGTTCAAGATCTTTAAACTTTTGTCATTAGATAGTGAAGTTTTCTTGCCTTTTAACAAAGAAAACAAACTCAAACATTGAAAAAATCAAAATTCAAAAAATGAGTGACAAAAACATCATTCATTTACACCAAAACATGAATTCTACTAATGCAGCCAGTAAACGGTCATAAAAAAACAAGACTATTGCACAAAATCTGATTGACGCTGAGGCAAAGTGGAACTTCGCAATCACAGGCGATACAACGTAAGCGCAGCGAAAATGGAAAAAAAAAACATTTTTGAATTTTTTTTTTCAATTTCACAAAATCGAGAAGCAACCACTAAAATTTAAAAAGCTTTTAACATTTACAGCTTGAATGGCCACTAAGCCAACAACGAGTGGGTATGAATCAAAGTTCAACTTGCGATACAACAAAAACATTGCCTTACAAGATAAAGGATAGAAAAAAAAGATGAACATTTACATTGGAAGTCGAAAAAATAAATCATTAAAAAAAACCAAGTTCACCTCAGATGATTTTAATAAACAGCCTTAACAAGCATTAAAAAAAATTTGACAAGCGGCAACTAAGCCGACAAAATTGGGTTGACTCCCGTTTTAGCCGAAAACAAAACTGTTAATAAAAAAATTCAGCTACGAAACTTTGAACCAAATACTTTTCTTTTAAAACATAAAATCCATGCTTTGGAAAGAAGCCGATAACATAGTCGCATTTGAAAAAATGGGAAATGGAGCCGACAAAAACAAAGAGCCTGAAAAAACATGATTTTTTTCTCTGTAAGTTTATTTGAAAAAAAATTATCAAATAAAGACTCGCTAGTTATATTTGAATTTTTAAGTAAATTGAGCTTGACAGAACGTGAAAATAACTGCGCGTAACTCTAGTTATCTTACAATAACTCACGAGCGAGAGCAAAAAAGAGCGAGAACAACATATAGCAGCACTGAGTTCTAAAAAGAGAAATAAGAACAATTAAGAATAAACCTCGAATTTCTTATAATTCGTTCCTGCTCGGACTCGAACCAACGACCTACTGCGACCTAGATTTTATGAGTCTCACGCACTAACCAGTCAGCCACGGACGCTTACTCCATCTCAAACACTAGCGACACATAAAGCCGAGAACGATGCTATGAAATTTCTATAGCTAGAGATCGTGATTATAGCAAAAAGGCACACAAGAGAACACTTCTACGGACACTTTTATTTGCGAGTTAGGTTAGAAAAAAGAAGGTTCGAACTAAAACACTAGCTGTTCGCTAGCGTAAAGAAAAGTAGTTTATGGAAAGAAAGTCTAGTTCCCAATTACAAACAATTGATCTCTCAAAGGTAATAAAAATCACAAACAATAAGAAGTTAATCAATTGAAAAGAATTGAAAAAAGCAGTTTGGATCTGTGCTGGGCCAAAAACTATGATGGAAAAGCTTTGATAGCAAAAATTGATCATATAACTCACACCGTTCCAAGCAGACAATTCAAAGCCAGTCACATCCTTCAAAGAACGTAACTTGCTGGATTTCATCATAAAACTTGAATATAATCAACTTTGAAAAATTGAGAGCAAAAATCGAAGTCACATACATTTTTTATTGTCTCTTTTTTGGAATGTTTCTAATAAATTAGGATCAAAATGAACTACCTGTCATGCCTGTTTTGTTCTTCATCAGCTGGACTCATTGGTATCTTCTCTTCAGCAGCCTCCAAAGAGGGAGTAGGACTGGGAGACCTCCCCATCTTCAGTGCTGTTGAGCTGTTCTTCCGAGAGTGCATTCCTGGAATAGAAGATATGCAGGATACATGCAGTTTCGGAACATTGTTAGTTTTAGTGGTGGCTACAAATAGATCAAACGAAGCACCTCGAACCTGTTAGGACTCTCAAAACATTTTACAAATCATAACGTTTCCAACAAATAGCAGAAATATAGCAAACCGAATACTCGTGAGTCTACAATGAGCAACAAGCGAAAATTTTGAAGGCGGAAAACAACTCGTATCAGGCGACAATTTGTGAAACTTAATTGCTGACATGCGAGATATAATAGTTAAAAACTTGCATTCCACTTGTTAATTGCATCAAAAACTTCAGGTGAAGGAACTAAAATTAAAGAGCCCTTGAAAAAGCGCTACGAGCCCTTGATAATTTGCTAACACGAGCCACAAAAAAAGCCGCTACAAATGCTAATAAATTGCCTATGCCACGCTGCAAAAGTAGCAACAAATACAAATTTTGCAACTAACAATTTCGAAACAGAGGCGAAGCTGTGCTTAGCACCACTTGCGATACAACACAAGAAACCCACAAAGCCGGGAAAAAATCAACAAGACTTAAGACTTTAAGAGTCCCTCTGGCCCTCAAAATACACATTAACATCTTTATTTGTTGTCAACAACACGAGGCCACAAAGCTAAACCTATTAAGCCGAAAAACAGGAACTAAAAAGCCAAAAAAATCAAAAAAATTCGAGACTTAAAAAAATATTATGTCCCCTTCAACCTCAAAACACATACGCACACACAATTTTTTTTGCATGTCGAAAGAGAAAACATGAGGCCATTAAAACGACATCAAATCGGTCAAAACCAGTGAAGCCAAAAAAAAGAAGCCGAAAAACATGTAGTCATGAAAAACTTCAACTATAATTTCAATTAAGATTTTAGCGTACAAGCTATAAAAAGTATGTTTCACTAGAAACAACTCAAATTTAGGTCAATAGTGGATAAAAAATCAGAAGGAACCATTAGGGCAGAAGAAACTCTTCAGCGGAACAAAAAAAATTAAAAGAAATATATCAAGTCAAGAAATTACAAACAGCAGAAGTAAACCAAAACACTAGGACCAACAAATTAAATTGCGTACAGCAAAAAAAAAACGCTGAAGAAATTAAACAGACAAACTATAAGCAGTCAAATAATAAGCAGACAATTTTTTTTGAAACGGAATATTTCCTGTTTGGATAAACAAACAGGTTCTCTCAGATTCGAACCTAGGACCTTTGCCGCCTAGAGGCGTTTTTGTTACCTCTAGACCAAGTGCGCCGAAGACGCAAAGATCTTTGAACTTATAATTAAATCAGCCCAAATTTTCCATTTCTAATTTTTGACTACTCCGTGAACTAAGTTATTTACAGAAATGAAATTATTGACAGGAATAACATAGCAAACTGACAGTTGAAAAAGAGTAATGAACACAAGGAAACTGCAAAAAAAAACAACTTGTTTCAGAAAATTTCAATCTTTGAATTACGAAGAAAAAGATGGACTTAAAGCTTTTTGAATTTGTAGAACAATTTATGATGGACACTTTTTTTGAAATTAACCCAAATTGAGAAAACTGGATCAATAGGTAAAACTTTTATTTCACTGGGAAATCTGATATTTAATTTTCATTTTCGAAATTAGAAGTATCACGTTTTTCGTGACCTTTACAATTTTTCTGCCGTTCGATAGTGGAGTTTAGCTTCCTTTTAACAAAAGACATGCACTCAACTTAAAAAGAAACACAAGTGAAGCCACGAAAAACCCAAATTGAGCGTGAACAAATTTTAAGACTTTCGCCTGAATTTTTTTTTTGGAAAAAATCAGCAAGACCTATATAAGAGTACCCATTACGTTCATTACTCATATTAATGGACAGATCAGCTTTTAAGTAATTGATTAAACTGTTCCTATTTTCAATTGAGACACCAGAGTTCATCCAGTAAACTGCTCCAATTAAACTCGTCCAATTCAGCGAACGCGTGAACAGAAAACTGATTGTGCTGGCCCACAAATTGATTTTCTCAGCCGGAGAGCCGCATAACTTGGCATATGAACATAACTTTTCAGTCAAGACAGTCAAGTCTCAGACTCTTCTATTGTGTATTTAATATAAATGCTGTAGTAATCCAGCAAACAGTTCCTTTACCTGGTTTGCTTATGACACAACTTCCTTATGACACAACCAAACTGAAGACCATGTTCTAAGAGCTTTTGAAAAGCTGAAACAGTTTAAACCTTGCTCAACGCCCGCCAAAAATCTGCTCGATTTTGAAAAAGCTTCCAACAATGCCTTTCAAGCTGACTTCCAACGTGCGATTATCAAAGGGTGCTTCTCCATTTGGCACAAACTATATCAAAAAAAATTTACACTCTTGGTTAAGCCCCCTTTATTGAGCCGAGTAACTCCGACTTCGAATCGATAACAATCAGCTCTCTTACACCAGAACTGTGGAATCAATAGGAAAACATCAGACACACATCTCAGTTAAAAGCTAGCGCAGTCTGGGATGCACATACTCAACCATCCACAAATTCATCGAGTAATTCTGCGAGAACAAAGCTTGGTGCGAAAAAGATCCAGAGAAAAGGCGTCAAAAAGAGCAAAGTATGGAAAAGTGCTTTTACGATTATCGGAGAAACTATAAAATTATAAACGGAATAATCTATACAAAACAGAGAATAAGATTTTACTTTGACTTTTATGTCATTTATGTTCATCAAGCCTCTCATTTGTTTATTTTGTCGCTTTTTAAAATTTGTCGCTTCCAACAAGTTATTTGTCGCCTGTTACAATTTGTTGCCCAACCCAATACAACCCCAAAAGCGGGGACACGACAAAAAGCAGCTTAATAAGAAAAATAACAAAAGTTAGAAAAATAAGAAAAATAAAAAATAAGAAAAATTAGAAAAAAGCCTCGAATTAGTAAAACATTGCTACGTATAGGCTTCGTACCTGCGACCCCGAAACTTCGAGTCTCACGCCCTGCCCTCTCGGCCACGAACACTTAACAACGTCAAAAATTAGTCACAAATAAAGCAGCTACATATGCTAACAAATTGCCAATGCAATGCAGCAGAAGTGGCACCATACAAATAGACACAACTTTGAAAGTAAAAGTTTGGATTATAACAAACTGATGGCATCCACGCTAATTTTGCATGTAATAAATTAGAAAGTTTAAATTAGAGTTTTTATGATTATGTTGTTACGAACAAATAGCTTTTTTCGGTTCATTTGATGAATTTAAAATTCATCAACTGGGTTAACTTATAACTGTTCGAATGTCAACGCACGTGCTATCAAAAAGCCATAAAAGTTCCCCAAATGTGCCACCTATATTTGCGACTTAGGTTAGAAAAAAGAATAGTCGTAGTATAACACTAACGCTCACTAAAGTTCGCTTGTGTTAACATACCATCCGTAGAATCTTTAGATGGCCCCGACTTGGACGGACTGATAGCTGCAGACGCCGATAGTCCAGAATTGTTCACAGTACTATTCCTCGGCTTCTGAGACAGAGGCGACACTGGCGCCAGGTGAGTGTGCGATGCTGATCTGTTGTCGGCCGCTCTTCTACCCGGGGGCAATACATAGCCCGGAGGGAGACAGAGACCACGACTGTCTGGTTGATAGAAATAGTCGGTCTCGGTCTCAGACTCGTCTTCTTCTGAAGAGACTTCGATCATCTTGGCATTCGACGCAGTGGATTGGAACTGCGAATTGAAATTGCGTCTGAAAGGACCTATTTAAATCTATTTCTAACCTGAAAAGAATTCGAGTTTTTGGTTGAGTTTGTTCTCCAGATACTATTCAGAAAAAAACAAGAACGTCCATGATTAAAAAAGTTGGCGACACTTAATTGCACAGCTGTTAAGAACAGTCAAATAAATAAAACTACTATAGACAAAAATACATATTTACAGATGTACTCAATGAAATGAAGCAAATTTACCAAACCCAATTTGAACTATCTCATGAAAATGCAAATGTAAAAAAAAACTATTTCATGAACAAGTAACTTTTTGAATGGAAAGTATCCAGGGCGTTCTCCTTTGTCCCACTAAAGAAGCCTTCACTAAACATCGCATAGAAGCCTTCACTAAACATCGCATAGCACCAAACGAGTTTTAGACAATTTAAAGAATGATTTCACTCTTCAAATGTCAGGATGCGTTGCTTCTCCAAGCTGGAGTTGCCCTGTGAGGAATATGGGTGACAGCAATGGTACCACTGAGACCCCCCACACGTTTTCCTGCATCATTTTTCATTTCTTCCTCTTTCACTCGATTTTCCCAGCCCTTGGTCGGCTTCAAAAGCCTGCAACCAGACAACAAGCTCAATAAACTAATTCGAGTAAACAAGATACCTTAATGAAAGTTTTCCGTTAGTTAAACATTTTAAAGTCACAATCCAACAATACTTTTGCTCACAACGCATTGACATTTTTGTGAATTCACATGTTGACATTGTACACAATGATAGGCAACTTCACTGACCTGTTTGGGTCTCGTGTGACGTTCGCTTCGACTGCCTTCTTCCTGAGGACTACATACTTTGACTTCTCCGCCTGCGCGAACTCCTGCAACTTCTTCATTTCTTTCTTTTCCTCTGCTTGAGAGAGTGCTTTCTTAGTACTCTGAATTCTCTTTTCCTGCAAAAACACCAGAGCTGAATTTCCGGATAAGGCTCGAATTTGGACTATTCACGTTCATACAATTTTAAAAAATTCTCAAATGGCAAGTGAACGTATTGAATTTGATGCAAATTCAATACGGATGAAGCCAAGGATCGCCTCTGGGTGGGGTGTGGTGGCGAAGAAAAATTCAATCCAATTTTTAAATAAATAAAACCTCAAACACGGTTCTTAAACTGTCGCATTTAAAAGCTACACTCTTTAAATGCTACTTGCCCTGAGTTCAGCCTTGCGTATGTGGTCCTGCTCTAACTCGTCAGCTAGCTTCTTCAGCCTCTCTATCTCGTCCTCTCGCTGTTTCCGCATCTTCATCTCGTCTATTTGGGCCTTGATCTCCTTCTGCCTCTCCAAATGCTGCCTCTCCTTCTCCTGTACACACAATCACAATCACAAACTGGAATGAAGACTACTCGAATTAAACACAAAGAAAAATCATTTCATTAAGTCACTTCTCAGCATGGATAAAATTTGGTCACTTCTCAGCAGGGATAAAAGTTTGCTCATGTTTCTGAGCTACACTTGGTTTTTGTATCGAAAGATTTTCACCCGTGAAAAGATGTGGGCTAATCAGAAGCTGGTTTGAAGTTAACGAAAAGGGCACCCGACAATCATCCCCTCCACCTATCAGAAATTACCTAATTTGGCACGACACTCATTCTGAAGGACAAATGATGCAAAGTTTCAAACACAGAGACGAAGCAGAGCTTCGCATCACTTGCGATACAAAAATTTGCGACCATGATCACCAGCAAATGAAAAGACAATCAAAAATTGAAAAAAAACTTCATAAATAGTTTTTTTTTGTCAAGTCATCAAAAGTGCTAAAAAGGAAACAAATTACCAGCACCATTCGAAACTTTAGAAAGAACTTTTAAAATGCTAGAAAAACAAACCGAATTTTTCTGCAGGGCCTAAGCCGACAAAAATTAGCAGACACGAAAAACTAGAAAATTCGAAAATTTCAGTTTCGACAAAAAAAACAGATCCCGACTGAAATCGAACTTCTGGGACTTAACGTCTCAAGCATGAGTGTTACCTCTGCACTAAATGCACAGAACACTCCTTTAACTTATCGAAAAAAAAACTTTGAACGAATTTTAGCACAGGCGAAGCAAGCTTCGCAACAATTGCGATGCAAAAAAATAATTTCTGAAAAATGAAACTTGAAAATTTACTTGAATATTGTAATATTAAAAAAATTACTTGAATAAAAAACTTGACACAGAGGCAAAACTTCGCTTAGCAAACATCTAACAGAAGACGACAAAAATCAGCTCTATAAAAAGCAATAAAAAATAAGAAATAAGCTTCGAATTAGTAACAATTTGGCAACCTCCGAGATTGGAAACTGCAATCTAGAGAATAAGAATCTCACACACTAACCACTCAGCCACTGAAGCTTAATAGCCATTAAACACTAGCCACAAATAAAGCAGAGAACAGATGCTATGCAATTTCCAATGCCTTGAGAAAAACTCAACTTTCGAATTTCAAAGAAAAAAAATAGATGCCTTTTAAGCTCTTTGAATTTCTAGAACAATTTAGAATTCGCGCTTTTTTAATAACATTAACCCAAATTGAGAAAACTGAATCAATAAGTAAATTTTTTACTCCGCTGGAAATCTCAAAATTAAATTCCACTTTCGAAAGTAGAAATCGTTCTCGTTTTTTGCGCCATTTCCACGTTCGATTTTGGTGAGTGCTATTTACGTATTTTTCAGCAGATGAAAAATTTTAA
The DNA here is from genome assembly GCF_963678635.1 of Symsagittifera roscoffensis. Classification (NCBI taxonomy): domain Eukaryota; kingdom Metazoa; phylum Xenacoelomorpha; order Acoela; family Convolutidae; genus Symsagittifera; species Symsagittifera roscoffensis. Next base: position 81,984,238 of record NC_087064.1, on the reverse strand, counting down.
TTGAACTAAAAAAACTAGCATATATACCTAAGTGCATTCATATATGCACAAAAATGTATGAATGCTCATCTGTAGTTATTAGAGCATTTTAAGACTTTTTCCTGAAAAAAAAAGAATCACCAAGACATATATAAGAGCCTTCACTACGTTGATTACTCTTAATAAGCGAAAAAATCATAATATTCTACATTCACCCCATGTTACGAATTTTGGGAACTTTCAGCTGGTCTCGGTTTCGATCAATGTTTTAACCTTTTCCTCCTCTTTGCGTATCTTCTCCTGCTCAATTGCAATTCGTCTCTCTTGCTCCCTGAACTCTCTCCACGCCTTCAACAGTTCCCTCTTCTCCTCTGCCTTTTTAAGGTCACTCTCGTCCACCTCAATTCCTTCCCGACCATCAGCTTCCTCCAGGTCTAAAGATAAAAAAAAACAACTTGGTTTATTTCGCAGATAAGTAATTTTTCTGTTTCATTAACATATCTAGCACCATGAAAAGCCAGTAAAAAAATAACCAAAAAAATGCATGCAGTTCTTAAGCAGGGTGACAACAGCGGTTCGCCGCGATGAGCTGTACAGCTCGCTCGTATGTTGGTCCTTTCCCTCGTGGATAAAAAGTCTAAACTTCACGAGATATGGAATAATGCTGGTTAATAGTGAATTAATTCGAGACGTGCTGCTTATTCAGGTTCTTTATAAAGTTGCAGGAACGACTCATTCAATTCAGTTTACATTAACAAACGATCTGATTAAAAAAGATCCTCACACAACAGTATTAATCTTCGCAGCTTATAATTTATACAGGTCATCGCCAATGCCAGCGTAACACGCACCAATTTCGCTCTTCACAGCTCTCGACTTCAGTGCCTCCCTCTCCTTGTCCTTCTGTTTTCTCCACTGCGTAATCGCATACTTCTTCTTCTCACCCAACTCCAACAGTCTCTTGTACCACTCGAAATGACTGTCCAGATCATCAACTGACCTGTGGGCCAGTTCCACTGCCAGACGTTCGATCAGCTTCCGTTTGGATACCTCTTCGTCGGCTGTGCTCTGTTTGTAGAGCAGGGTGTAGTACTTGGTGAAGGTGACGTGGTCGTACTCCTCCCAACCGCCTCTACTACCACCTGTTGAATGAGGCTAATTTTACTCCATTGTTTTCACTTACATAGCATTATTTTTTTGCAAGTTGAACAATTTCTTAGCGTGATCTCATAGCATATACGTTTAACTTATTCCTTCATAGCATTTACGTGTTGGAATCAAGTGATCGAACAATTTCTTTTATCAAGCCCATATTTTAGCACAAGGGGTTGATTAAAATGCTAGAAAATCTAAGCACTGAAAAAGTCAACATGCATATATTTTCCATTAAAAAATAAGAGTGTTTCTTATGCTAGAATAACTAATCATGCAATATATCATACAAATAAAATGCTCCTTAAATGCTATTAAACATTTATCCTTTTTTTGATCAATAACCAGGACAGTTTCTTCGTTAAGAACGGACTGTTTAAAAGCGGTTCATCTTTGCTCAAAGCGTCACATTAAAAAGCAATTGCCTTTTGACGACATCTCAAGTTTGTTTGCCAAAACTTACTTAGAAACTAATTTTTTATTATTATTATAATCAACCACAGAAACATCGTTCCTTGGACAGTTTACCATGTTGTTCGATGTACTTTTCATACTCCAGCACTTCTTGTGGTTTAGTGGAGGACAAGTCATTGGCAATATTGTATATCTTCACTTTGGATCCAGTCGCAGAAGTTGGAGGCGCCACTTGGGTCGAGTTGGCATTGTTTTGAGTGGTTGGCAGGTCCCAAACATCAATTCTTCTGTCCAGAGCGGCTACTTCTTGGCTCAGCGTCTTCTCATTTATCACGAATTTCTAGGCAAGAGCCAAATAATTTGATACTACAGCAAAATAAGCAAAAAAAACGTGTTTCTCCAGAATCTAACACTTAACATCATCAAAAGTTCTTAATAAACAGAATGAACAAAGAGAGGATAAACGAAATTCATAAGTCTTATCCATTCAAAGTCTACCCTTGATTTAAAAGACATTTTAAATAAGATCTAATTGGTCCCACTTTCGGAGAAGGTGACGGAATATTTGTGCTCGGGGTGGTTTTGATTTCTCTAGACAAATTTCGACTCTTTACCTAGCAACTTTTGACGAAATCTTTTTTTATCATTCGAACGGTATTCTGGTCTTGAGCTCAAACTAAAAAAAAAAATTTTTACCTGTGATAATTTTTCGCGAAGTTATGGGGCTTAAAAACGCCAAATTGGGACAATTAACGCCTGAGATATTTTGTGCTATTGACGTGTAAGCAACCATTTAATCCGCACATAAATCGTTCCAAATTGAATTGAGGCATGCTGTTTGCTCAATTTAATTTTTTGCCCTATGCGAAAAAAATCACTTTGTACTTTAAATAGGGCATGGGTGAATAATTTTCAAACAACAATAAGAAAATCAATCACTTCTTTATAGCCCTTGAAATACAATCGGATCATTCAGGGCTTTGCCCTGAGACGAGCACTCTTTTTTGTTTTGGGAAGGATTTTGGAGAAAAAATTGGACAAATTTTAAGGGTACAAAACTGTTTAACAGGGGCGAAGCAGCTCTTCGCAAAAACTAGCGAGAAATCGACAAAGGTTAAAATAAGCCTTGAAAATTCAAACTTTTATTGCGACAGATTCTATCCTACGACCGGGAGATTGGAATCCGTTGTAGACGCAACTGCGCCATTGGCCTTAAAATTTACTAAAATTAGCCACCAATAAAGCAGCTACACGCTAATAGATTGCCAAGCAATGCACCAAAAGTGGCACCAAATGAAAACAAAAAACTAATTTGCATGAAATAATTTGGAAACCATACAGCCAAATTATATACACAGAGGTAAAGTGGAGCTTCGCATCATTTGCGATACAACGATAGCGTAACATTGCGTGCTTCCAAATAGTGAGTGAGATGGAAATAACTAAGTTTAAAAAAAACGAACAATTTTTTTTGGAAATACATAAATTCAGTCTCAGAAAAACAGACGAGCAAGACATCTGCAGCATTAGGCAAGCTCTTAGTATGTTCCCAGAGCTTACTAAGCCAACAACCCATAGTTAGACAGACTCCAATTAATCGCAAAAAGAAAGTTGTCGTTAAAAAAACTTTGAGCGACTACAGAGTTTGAGTTTTCAACTTTAATACTACCAACCGGCCTAATTTATTCAAATTAAAAACTATTACTTTTTGCCGTTTAGCCGATGCAAAAATATTCACCAAACCGGAAAAAGATAAGCCGAAATCATTTAGGCCGAAAAAATTCTAAGCGTAAATTTTTTTTAAACAGTATGAAAAATACACCAGTCACGGTAAGAAAATGTACAAATTACAGGAATTAATCAGCGACACTAAAACTAACATAAAAATTGCGTACAGTGCAAATAAAATCGGCGATGAGACAACTAAGCCGACAAATCATAAGTCGACAAACAACAGTCAGAATAATCAATTTTCCCGGAAAAAAATTTCAACGTCACAAAAAAAACAAGGTTCATGCGGAGCTCCTCTTCTGACTATAGTTTTCAACGGCAACTTCATTGCCTTCAGACCAAGTTTTTTTTCAGTTAATTTGATGAATTAAAAATGCACCAACTTTTTTAACTTATTACTAATCGAAAGTCAAAGCATATGCTGACTCTTCAATACGTTTATTGACACATTAAAATGATTTAATTGACGGATAATAATCAAGATCAACCGAGCATTGTTGCAGCGCAACCATCCATTGTTAGAGAACGGCATTATCTTATATTTTCATCAAAGCTCACTTTGTCGGATACAACAAGTAATTTATCCGACAGACTAGACGACAAATGATCATATTTCAATCAGGTAGAAAAAAATTAAATCGCTTTTAGATTCTTTCGGTAAAATTTTCGAGCTCAACTTTGAATTTACGAGCAAACAAATATTTGCTTGTTCAAGCGAAAAAAATGGACAATAAAAACTGCTAAATATTTATAATGTCAAAATTTTTGAAGTATTTAAGAAGTAGGCATGGTACAATCATTCTCTAACACACTTATGATTCATTAAAGCTTGTTTGACAAACTCAAACGAGCGAACGAATAAAAAAAAAATATTATTTTTTTGAATTTTTGCAATCCGATAAAATCATAATTTCAAACTATTACGACAATGCTCCTCTGATCATGGCCTTGTTGTTAGAAAAAGAAAAACGATCAGTCATAAGCAAAGCCTTCAAAAGAATTGTCCTGAAATCATATATCAAAAAAAAACTTTTCTGAACTTTTTAATTACTTGCACCAATACAGGAATACATCAAAATGATTTTCAATTACAGTGAAAATTGCTTGTATCATAAAACAAGTCTAAGTCTATGCAGCCTACCTCGTAGTTCTCTCTGTGTGAGCCTTTGAATGAATTGATACTGGAGTCTATCTCTTCCACCTTCTCCTTTAGTCGCTCCACTGAAGTAGTTCCAGGAGTAACACCTCCACTCGGAGTCCCGACCACATCCCGTCTGCTCGAACTCTCCTCCTCCCTCGAATTGCCACTGCCTAAAGCATAGAAACAATTAACTTGTTCCAGTAAGAATCCTAATATTGGTTAGACTATTCGTTGCTTAATTTAACTAGCACTGATTGCAACATACATTTTCAGTTATTTCTTAACGGGACTAAAAAGTAAATTTCGATTGGTCTGGATTTTTAAAATGCTGTAAGCAACTGCAGTGAAAATTGTATACAGCTAAAATAAACGATTCTTAGATGTGGCAACTAAGCCAACAAAACATAAGCAGACAAGTAGTAGACAGAATTTTTTTGAACCGGAAAAATTGAAAAATTGCCGCTTAAAAACACAGGTCCTGCTCATATTTGAACCCAGAACCTTTGCCTCTAGTTGCCTCAGACAAAAAGCAATGCTCTTATCAGGATTCAACTCGACTATTTAAACTTTGTAGCCCTATTTTGTTTTAAATTAAAAGATATTATTGAAATATTGAAAATATTACAGCACCTCCTGGCCGCAACTGGAGCACGGTGTTCCTGAATGACCTCACATTGCTCTTCAGCTTTTCCAGGTCCCTTTTCAGCCTCATGCTCTCAGTTTTCCTCTCCTCCTCTATCTTCAAACTGGTCTCCTCCAAGTCCGAGTAGAAGGGTCTCAACTCCGACTTCTTGTTAAATCTGAAGAGACCAAACGTTTTCATATTTTTGTTTCAATAACGGCTGGAAACAGATACTGTTGCACCTTGGACCGTTAACCGTCAGTACGTTCATTTTTAAATCATTCGGAAGGTTCACAACTTGCGATGGATTCTTTATTCACTAGCTTTAACTAGTTTTTTGGACAGCGGGCGTCGTTCTCCTGATCAAACATTTCGCCGAAAAGACATGTTCAAAGAGATATGAAAAGGCAATTTTTTTCGGTCATTTTTTTTTAATTTCTTATCAAATCAATCAGTTATTTAAAACTCGCATTCATCTAGATAATTACTTCATTACTCTATTTCGTGATAAAACTGAGCAGTAAAACCAATCCAGTAGTAAAATGAAGTGCGATGTCAGTGATCGTTTTATTAAACTTGGATAAACAAAACCCTGCTCCTTACACAGTGTTATTTCTTTCTCGCTCCAGTGCTTTAATCTTCTGCTGCAGCTGGGAGATCTCTTTCAGCAGCCTCACTTTCTCATCACTCGAGGAACTTTTATGGTCTCCAACGTGACTTGATGGTCGCATTTATGATCTGAAATTAAATCAAATATTTGTTTCTGGATACTTATCAACAAGCAGACGTACATGAATTATTTTATTACCTTCGAAACAATCCTGAAATCAGAAAAAATTTTAAATTTTGAATCCTCAGTTATCTCAACTCAAATCAGTGATACTCAAATAATTCATGTGGAATCCTGAAGAAAGCTTCCCGTGCGGCGACACAACTGAACAAGTCAAAAAATTTATAAAAAACCTTTTTTAATTTAAACAAAAATTAATTTAATAAAAACTTTTTTTAAAGACTTTTAAAAAGTACACGAAAAGAACTTTGTACAAAAACTATTGACTGGTTCAATTTCATCAGGCGATTATCAGAAGCAAAAAATTGAAACTCCAGAAACGGTAACTTTTCTTTTTGAAAAATACACAAAGGCAATCTAATTAGAAGTGAAATGAGACGGAAACAATTTTAGGGTGAAACGACAGCCGAAGACTATCATTACTCCTGTTCAGAAGACCTTCGAAAATGGATCTGAAGGAGAAGAACTAGTGAATGCATTTTCATTGCAGCGAAAAGGCAGGATTATATTGATTCAAAAGAACGTCAATGTTCATACACAACAACTCATACTGGCAGATAGCTTGAAAAAGGCTGCATCCATTTTCGATCTCAACAGAAAAAAGTAAGAGGTTCTAGCTTTCACTATCAAATATATCATTCAGCTCAGGTTCACGAATGTAAGTTCAGTTGTATTTCAACTCGTCATATTTGAAACAAAATCGATTTTAAATTTTAGAAGCTCATCGATTCCACTTGTTCAAGGCGACTACTGTCTGAAATGCTACCACGCCAAGTAAGTTTTTTCAGCCTCGATTCGAAAATTTTACACAGAAGCGAAGCAGCGCTCCACGCCATTTTCAATTAAAAAAATCTTTTCGTATAAACGAAATGGGCGTAGCCGAATATGCAGAAAAACTTTAAGCAAAGTGTTATTTGAATTGAACCCAAAATCTCAGATTTGGGCTGGTAGTTTTCGAGAAAAATCAAAAAGATTAAAAACGGTCAAAAATTCCAAACATTTGACTATTCCGAGGGCCAAAACTTTCTGTATAAAATGTATAAAAAGTTTGAGCCTAGCCGCTTCTGCAGGGGATCTTCCTGCAGCCCGTTTCATCTATTGAACCCAATTCTCAGATTTGGGAGAGTAGTTTTTGATAAAACAAAAAAAATCCAAAAATATGGGTCAAATAGTCCCCCCACAGCTTTCTCCGAAAGCTGTAGACAGTAGGGTACAGTAAAAAGATACAAGGGGATTATACAGACACACAGAAGAGTGACCGGTCTTCCCATTACTACCTTCATTGAGAATAAAAAAGAGTAGTTTTCTGCCGATTTAAAATTTTTGCACAAAATGATTAAAATCTCGGAAGCATCTCAAAACAATTAAAAATAAAAAAAACCCAATCCCACACAATTTCACAATAGCTGATTTTGTTGAACAAGGAATTTTGGGCCTTCGAGACTACACAATATGAGTTGCCTAATAACCTCATAACCCGAAACCGTTTAATGGAAAAAAATCAAAAATGCAAAATGTTCAAAACCTTGGTAAAATGACAAACTCCAGAACTTTCAATTGTAGTAAAAAAAAAATATTTAGAACCAAAATAAAACCCATCTTCACAAAGTTGGACAATAAAAAATAAGTACCAGATAATATACGGAAAATAGACAGATGAACACTAGGCCGAAAACCACAAATCAATATATTTATTTTAAAAAATAATTGATACAAGAAAAGCGATCCACCTAATTACTACCTTGATGAATTTCAGAAATTGAGCATGTCTTGAAATTTACCTTTGCTACAAAATTGACCATTCTGTGAACAAAATTATTTACGGGAAAAAAGCCTAGTACCCGATTGCAATCAACATAAAAATCAACATCGGGGAAAAATGAATTTTTTGTACGCTGCTGATCCAAGCAGATGAGGGCTCTGTCCCATTCCACTCCTCCCCTCTAGAAACAAAAAATATATATAACACCGCCACAGTAGGATTTTTAAAATATTGGGGGGGGGGGTAATTTTCTGAGGGCTATAATGAGTGTTTGAATACACATAACTACTTGAGAAATCCATGATTTCTGACATATTTCTAGTCTCTTATGTATAACATTAACTCACATATCATACAGTGGACAAATCAGTGAATTTAATTTCTAAGAAACCAATTTTTAATATCATTCAAGGAGAGAAAAAGACTCAGAGGAAGACACCGATACACAATGGAGGCGACGAGTGATTGAAGACATGAGACGGATAGTGGATAAAGATCTATTTGAGAACAATATCTCCATGGAGAGGGCATACATAGACCTCTCATACCAGATCAACTCAATCCAACTGGCGAAGCTACAGAGCAAAAACCAAAGGAGCAACGCAACATTAACTCAAACTTCAGCTGATCAAAGTAGCACTTTTATTGATTAATATCCGCTCAATTATAAATTGCAGATGAATTATTGATAAAAACAACAGTACAAAAAACTTTTGAGAGGCCAGGATTTTGCCCTACCTTCTGTTGCCGTCATGTTATTTCCTGCTATTTTTCCACGCAACGAACCTTCTGAACCACATTTTTTCCGACGACTTTCAATTTTGATACGACAACATTCCGGCCACAAAAATCTAAGATGTTTTTCTTTCCATCCAATTAAAGGTATCTTGAAGCTAAGTCGTAAATGATTGAGGGTAGTATCATTTCAAAGCAATTTCAAACGAAAAAGGTCGGAACAAAAAAACGATAACAAGCGTTAAATAAAAAAAAAACTTGAGGGGATTCGAACCCTAACCTCCGACGTCAAACGATTCACCACTATACAATGGTAGCCTAGCTTATTTTACTAACAAACTCCGGGTAGCTATACTGCTCTCTTTTCACGCAGATTGCCTGTTGTTTCAATAACGCATAGTTTTTGCTACGAGACTTCGGTTTAAAAAACGTGACCACGTAATTGAAACAATATATGCTTGCTTAATAAGAACATGTTCTTATAGCCTAATCGCTCATTTTCCTTCATTCAATTCTTTCCTATCTCAACTGAAGAACACAGTTATTATCCAGTCTGTAGAAAGATTTTCACTTGAGCTTGGATAGGTGCGAAGGGAACAACAATGCGGGCCGTTTAATTCTGCGGGATAACTTACAAACAGATCAATAGCTAGCAAACAATTTGGCAATTTTCTGCCTCCGGGAAACCTTAAGCAAGGAACGAAACTAGATTAGTAGCTATTTGCAAGAAGGAATTCATTATCGCACATTATATAGTATGAGGAGATTCCGATTCAACTTGCTATCAGAAAACATAGGTAAAGCAAAGCTATGAGCATACATCTGAATGGAATCTTGTAAGCTATCCCGACCCCACCCCTCCTATATGACCTAGTAAAAAATTGCAACCCCTACAAAGAAGCAGTGCCGCAGATAAACATACGTAACTTTTGTAGCTTGCAACGAATTCACCCGTTGCAATAGGGGAGGAATTAGTAAACAAGATCCTCTAAATGTCTACAAAATGCCAAAATATGCAACCAAACACTTTTAACTGCAACTAGCCAAAAATTACTAAGAAAACCCATTTCAGGGGCGGATCTAGGATTTTCCCGAGGGGGGGGGGGGCGGATTTTCCAAAATTTTGACGACCTTTTTTTTTTTTTAGGTCGACCAAATTGATTTTTATTTTTCTATTTTTCGCGCTCTCCCAAAGCACTGTTTTGCCCCTATTTTTGGTAAACTTTCTGCGCCGCAGGCAAATTTTTGAAAAAACAGTCAAAAAAAGCCGTTTTTTGGGTACTTTTTGAAAAATTTTGACAAAAAAAATGCGTTTTTTTGGCGCGCGCTCCCCCTCAAAAATAGCATATATTGGCGCCAAAGGCGCCTTTAGAAAAATTTTAGGGTCGGTCGGCCAAAAATGGATTTCTGAAAAAGTATCAAAGGGGGGACCCTTTGGGTTGGCAGGGGGTCAAATCCCTGAGGGGGGGCGTCCGCCCCCCCCCCCCCTAAATCCGCCCCTGACCCATTTGATTTAAATTTTCCTCAAATGATTCAGTTTAAGACTTATTTTAAAAGAATTCATTCACATGATTACCAGATAAAAATATCATTTGTAGGTCACAGCCGTGGTAACAAAAAGTCGGTTCCAATTTTTATTACCCTAGAGGCAATCACAAGGTGACAATCGACCTGCGTAATAAGCAACCGATTAACTTACCAAAAAATGACTCCCTTTTTTAAAACAAATGCACAATTTGGATTGATTACGTTGCTGCATTCGATATTCCAAATGTTTGCAGTTCAGCATTTAAGAGCTCTTTTCAAAGTTAGTCTCAATAATTGAGATTTTAAGTTAAAATTTCAATAATTAGAATCTCTTCTGCATATTTCAGACTTCACAATCCTCGGTTCGCAACGCACTATTCTGCGGGAAACATCCAATTGTGCTTTCAAACAATTATTCAACCCAGTGACTGTTCTATGTAGATACGGCTCGATCTTCACAATAAATATATCATTTCCTATCGTCATAGCAGCCCTGATTTACACCCGCAGCCTCTAGTTTCACGCTTGGCCTGACATAAATAGGCTACGTTATCTAATTATACAGATTTTTGAAAACATGGAAGCTACATGTATTATACATTTCCAACTAACACCTGATATCTTATCTAATATCTCAATTTACCAAAATTTCATCCCATGTATACCAAGCGGTTTTTTTGTCGCGTACTTTGGAATACTTTTGCTGAATTGGCTTTATTATGCTTCTATTCTCACGTTTAGTTGTGTATAGCAGAACTAACTTAAGCTCTTCGGATATATCATGGAACATGAAAAAGTAACTGCAAACCGAGATTTAAAAAATAACCAAGAAACAAATCGATTTGCCGACAAATTGAAAACTCTATTCAACACAGAAGTAGAGCCCAGCTTAGCACCAGTCGCGACACCACAGATATAGGATAGCAATCTGGCAGACAGAATATGAAACGAAAACCGCTAAGTAAAAAAACACAGAAAAAATATCGAAAAAGACTGAGACAATACAAGTGTTGCATTAGCATCGGAACGGAACGCTCGCAACGGTAGGTAAGACGACATAGTTGAACAGACACCTGTTTGAGCAGAAAAAAAATTGACGCCAATAAAACTGAGCTATCAACCATTTTGAAACTCGAAATTATAAGTCTCTTTAACCACAGATACATGCAAAGGAAACTTTCTTCACCGTCAAAACACGCTATGAGGCGACTGCAACTAAACATTTTAAGTAAAAAAAATTAAAAATGAAATTAAAAATTCAGTTTTAAAACAAACAAGATCATTGATTTTGAATAGAACGGGAATTTAAAATGCAGACATGCTCACAAAATGTCTTGACCAGATATGACTGTGGGCGAAATGATTCAGTGACTTTGTTCAACTAGTTGTCAACCAGTTTGTTTCGATATGATGACTTTTGCTAATCGCATAAGTATATACTTAGTTCTTAGGGTAACCAGTGGCTGTGCAAGTAGAACAGAACTTTTTATTCACAATAATTAATGCAATGAAAAAAAAAACACAGAGGCGAAGCTGAGCTTCGCACCACTTGCGAAACAACACAAGAAAAAATCGAAAATGTCAAAAATCTAGATCTATCAAAATGAATAAGGTTAGTTTCGAAACAAAAACATAATGAGACAATAGAATGAGAAATTAGCATCGGAAGATAATTTACCCAACGGTACGAAGCCGAAAATATCTTGGCAGAAACCCTTTAAGCCGAAAATAAATCAACCAGACCATGAAAAAGTCCTCCTCGCCCTCAAACTTTAAAGAAACTAAGCCGATATAATATAGACCGAAACCAATTAACCCCAAAAAAAGGAAAATAACAAAACGCCGAAAAATTTCAAAAAAATTAAGACTCATTAGAAGTTACCAAGCTCCCCATCACCTCAAAACACAGACACGCACACATAAAACTTTTCGTCAAACTTTTTTCCGTCAAAAGACGCAATATAAGGCCGATAAGCCGATATAATATAAGCCGAAATCTATCAAGCCAAAAAAAGAAATAATTTTAAAAGTCGATTTTGTATCATGAAAAACTTGAACTATATATCAAATAAGATTTTTAGCATTTTTTGCAATCCAGAGGTGAGCATAAAAAAGGGTTCAATTGAAAGTATTCAAAATTTGGTCACTAAGTCAATAAAAAATAGGCCGAAATCATTTGAGCAGCAGAATAAAGTTTTTAAGCTGAAAAAAATATATATACGATATCAAGATTTCAAAAAATTCCAAACAAACAGCAGAAATAAATCAGAACACTAAAAGCAACTATAATGTAAGAAATTAATTCTACAAAATGCAACTAAGATGACAAAACAGAAGCAGACAACATTTGCTCATCGAATGCTGTTCAAACACAAGCAGACATTTTTTTCGAAACGGATTATTTCCAGTTTTAAAAAAAATTTCCTGTCAGATTCGACCCCTGGACCTTTGTCGTCCCAGGCGCATTCGTTGCCTCTAGATCGAGTGTGCCAGAGACACAACGAAATTTGAATTCATTATGAACTGCACCTTCATTTACTATTTCTAATTTTGACCATTCTGTGAACAAAATTGTTTATGCAAAAAAGTCTAGTAACAGATTGCTATATCGAAAGGGTAATAATGTTAACAAAAAAAGAGCTATCAAATATTTTGAAACTCAAACTTAAAGCATAAACACAGACACGTATAGGAATCAGAAACTTTTTTTCACTGTTAAATTTGTCACTATGAGGCAACGGCGCCGATTTAAAATTAATCAAAACCTTAAAAGCAGAATTAAAACAGAAGTAAAATGGGAAATGCCAAGCTGTTTTACCACCAAGAACATACATTTCGAATAAATTGGGAATTTAGGATGCAGATATGCTCAAAATATATATGTTGACCAGATCTGTCTGTGGGCAAAATGATTCTGTGACTTTGCGCAACTAATTGTTAACCTGGAAAAATATATATTTTTGTTGCGATATGATAACTCTTGCTAATCGCAAGGGTAAATACTTAGTACTAAAAATATTTTTTAAAATAACTCTCCCATGACAAGGGTAATCGATGGCTGTGCAAAAGTCACAGAAAGTTTCGTTCACGATAATTATTGCAATGAAAATTCTAAAAATTATGCCGTTTTCTTGCTCAGTAATAAATAATTGAAATTGCTTCAGACTAGATAGTTTTAAATTCAGTACAACAAAAAGTTCTAATAAAAAAAATTGAAGCCAGCGATTCAGCCGATAGCCAATACAATTCTAATCATTTGCCGGAAAACAGTCTGGAAATGTTTAGGAATCAATATTTCACCGTTTACTATGTTGCAAATCTCAGATTTTACTGAAGTCGGATTTTCAAAAAAAAATCGATAAATTTATCGACCCTTTTTTTCAGGTCGACCAAACTAATTTTCTGCGCACTCTCAAAGCATGAAAAAGACCCTATTTTGGCCACACTTGTTGCCCCGCAGGCTAATTCAAAAAAAACAGCCAAAAAAGGAGTTTTTGGGCATATTTAGGAAAATTTTGACCAAAAAATTGCCGTTTTTTGGCGCGCGCTTCCCCCTCAAAATTACTATATATTGGCGCCAAAGGCTCCTTTAGAAACATTTTAGGGTCTGTCAGCCAGAAATGGATATTTCAAAATAGTACAAAGGGGAAAAGGGTGACTCTTTGGGTCGGCAGGGGGTCGACTTCCTGAGGATGGGAGGGGGGCGTTCTCCTAAATACGCTACTATATACCATGCTTAACGATTGTTAACTTTTGAGACAAAAATAAAACTTGATCGTCTGATAGAAAAAGTAGATCCAATTTTTTGTAGATTTAATTAGCAGTGCAGGATAGCCGTGCAGCTTAGGAACCAACATGAACTTGATCTGATTCAACTCCATTTTCTTAGGTGGTCAACTGAAGTGATGCTACTAGTAGCAACTAGTCGCTTCGAGAGACAATAGACAGATTGAATGAGGCCGATAAGCAGGGGAATGGACCAGTCATTGGAGACTGATTAGCTTAAGATAAGGCAGGAGAATAAGGGACGCTAAATGGAATTAAAGAGATAAAGATTCACAAACGAACTCCAAAGACTACACTAAGAAAGAGAACAGATGACAAAATGTGTCCGGTTCGATTTGCAACCTATCTTAATAACAGAGAACTTTTTCGAAGCAAACTTAACTGCAACCATTGAAAACTCAATTGCTGCAAACTCAATTCCTGAAAACTCAATTGCTGACAAAAGCATGTTCTTTTATATTGCCAATCAACGAAATTGACATGCTTTTGTTTTTTTGTCGGTTAAATATCTTTACGGCTGGAAGACTGTAATAGGGCCATGGATGGGATCTAGAATAAAGGCCTAGAAAAATAGCGAACTGACAAAATGAAGAAAGATAAAATTAAACGACCACCGGGAATAAAATCCATACCTCCACTTAACCCTGCAGTTAGTCAGGCACAGGATGCCAGCCAAATTGAAATGCAACATCTCACAATTTCTCCTTCCGTCTTTTTGATCAGCTTTACAATTCATCTATTGTTTTTACTTCTATTTATTAACCTAATATAGATCTTTTACTAGAAAAACCTGTTATTGAACAGAATGAAGTTACAGACTGTCTCTTATCACTCATACCCACTCAAAAAGTAGTAAACGAATTTGAAAGTGACAGTACGCCACTTGGTTGAAAAATAGACTGAACAATGTTTCATTTTTAACAGTTAATTAGGCGTGTGAGAGAAGAAATTACCAACCACAACTAGAAGGCAAGCGGGTAGAAATTTATTCAATTCCCCCCAGAAATCCAACAGGCAACTTGGACTGAGATTCGACACATGTATGTTTTAGATTGGTCTGCTTGTTTTCCAGTTCGTTTGTTGCGGAAATTTTAATTAAATTACGGCCAGCTAACAATGCCACCAATTGATTGGCCCCAATTCCACATCACTTCAAACCTCTCCCTTTTCTCACTCAAGGCGCTTTCGTAACTTCCTTTTCCCTGTAAAATCAGATCCCCACCCACTAATTTTCCCCACCCAAAATTCAGGAAAAAGCAGTAGAAAATAATCTCTTGACTATGTCCCAAAACACACTTAAACCGTTTATTACGTTCTCCTTCCCTTATTGAATTACCACGGCATTTTAATTTGACACGACCCATTTA
This sequence comes from Symsagittifera roscoffensis, assembly GCF_963678635.1. Taxonomy (NCBI): domain Eukaryota; kingdom Metazoa; phylum Xenacoelomorpha; order Acoela; family Convolutidae; genus Symsagittifera; species Symsagittifera roscoffensis. Next base: position 81,969,232 of record NC_087064.1, on the reverse strand, counting down.
TGAATCCCTAAAGACCACTTCCTAGCTGAAAATAACGGCCATTTTTTATTGAATTACTCCGACAAATTCCAAATTTATATTCGCCAGATATCTTTCCAGATTATATTCAAGACAATATTTCAACCTTCAAACTCCTTTTGCAAGAAAAATAGACAGACGGAGTTTCATGGTGCTAGACGCATTTTCTTTGCCGCTTAATTTTTCGGCCAAATGAACTGTCCACAATCATCAAAAATTGTTCTGACAAGTTGGCAAACAGCAAAACACTAAGCCGAGTCCTAAAATTAGCTCTAAATTATCATCAAAACTATTTTGAAAAGCTCTTGGACCAACTCGGATTATTATGGAAGACTTTGGGAAAATAAGTACTAATAGTTCGCCAGCTAACCCTGGTCAGGTCAGCCGAGTTCAGCATCCCTTCCGTGAGTCAAAAATGACCTTGAACGGAGAAATGAACCCGACTATAGTTGTCAATGACTCATCACGGAAACGACCCATGTACATAATCAGTTACATTGTCAAAATCATGTTTCTGTTACTAATCATATGCGGAATACTGTCGTTGGTTTATCCGTTCTTCAAAACTGCATTTAAACAGAGCGAAATCAGAGAGAATATTGAGTTAGATGATTCGGATTTGATTCGTGACAATATTCGATGGCATCAATTTGTGGCCCGTAAGTCTCAAAACCAGATTGTTGTCTTATTTTATTCAGCTTCACTACAGTTCTCTTGTTTACTCGCAAATCAGTTCACAATTAAATAATTGCTTGTCGAATTGGATCAGAAAAATAAAAATAAAAAACTGCTCATTTCTCCAAACTCAAAATGTTATCAACACAACATTTTTCAGCAATCAATTGGACCTTTGCTTTATCAACAGAGTACAAAAATGTTATGTTTTTGTTCAGATAACCTAAGTGACGTGATAGAGGTGGGTGGACGATGGGAGGGTAAGTTTGTGCAGCCGACTGGGCCAGTGCCATTCGTCATCTCCGTCCTCCACACTTCATACAACATCAACACCCACTCAACTCTCTTCACTGCTCTCTTCTACAACGACTACTTCAACCTCACCATTTCAGGCACACACAAAATCACTCCAAACAATACCTTCAAAACTTCACAAAAAAGACAAAAAACATAAATTTTAGGCAAATTTTAGATTTTCGGAAGATGGCATCAAAAAAGAACAAGTTGACAAAGTCCATTCAATCTGTGACCAATTTATCAACTAAACTACTCAACTCTGATTTCCAATTGAACTGAATAAGACTGAAGGCTTCAGATATGCTAAGCTAGTCAGAAAAAAAGCATGCGTTTTTATGGACCTAAGTACACTCAGGAGAGTCGTGAAACATCAAACATTATTTTTTATTTTTGATCAAGGAGACTACATGTCTGCCGAGCAAGGGTATCTCGTCATGTACTTCTCAAATGTCAACTCCAACTCCGAACCCAGTTCGAATCCAGCAGACGTTCGGCAATTTTCGCTCGCTCTCACCGCGTGGAGGGCAGACGCCTATATCTCTATATTCAATCACTCTCAAATACAATTTCGAGGACATATGCAACCGAGTTCTCTGTTCGGACCATTTAGCATGCATTCAGAAAATGGTATACTAAAATCTAGTAGCTATATTCACGAGAAGCAAATTTGAAAACAATTTGCTTCATGCAGTTCTAAAATTAGATACAATAAACTTTCGCCTTTATTAGTTAATACATCAACAGAATATCTTGATATCCGAAAATTAAGTTTTTCTCGAGAAATTCACATTAGTTACTTTTTAAGCGACAAAAAAGGGGTAATAAAATGTCAAATCAATTAAGCCCATGCAACTGAGTTCTCTGGTCGGACTGTTTTACTTTACATGCATTCAGAAAATGGTATATTACAGCCAAATAGTTATATTCAAGAGAAACAAATGTGAAAACAAGCTTGTTCATGCAGTTCTAAAATTAGACATCATAAACTTTTGCTTTTATTAGTTTATTGCATAGACGGAATATTTTAATATCCGGAACATAAGTTTTTATCATTTATATGATGTTAGTAATTTTTTTGAAGAAACTCAATAGGATTATTTTTTGTCACATCAAATAAGCCCTTCGTATTACCATCAGTCAAATTCAGCAAATTGCTTTTTTTATGAAAGATATGTAAATCAGCGTGAAAAATTTGATGCGCCATCAAATTTTTTCTTTAGAAAAACTAGAAGTAGCTTACAATGATAACAACTACCAGATCAAGGGATCAACCGACACAGATCCCAAAAATGACATAGGAGGATATGAACTTTACCCTCTGGAGGGCATGGGTCACATGGGTCCGACCAGGATAGAGTTCAGGAGAGGTCAACGGGAGATAGTTGGTGTCCTGATTGGTATCAGCATTCCAGTACTCCTAGTGCTATTCGCTCTCCTAGCCATTATCACAAACCATTTCAGGTGCCAATCAATCGAAAAAACAAATAAATACAGCCAGCTATCATGACCATGTTCTTAACCGTTTTGTGAATTTAGAAAACTGTGCTGCTCCTCAGATTCCTCAATTGCGTTCCAAAAATTCCAGAACTTTCCAGTAAGTATATCTAAGGAAGTTATAATCATACAGTAATCTGAGAGAGCACTTATTTTATGGTACACAGAGGCAAAGCGGAGCTCCGCATCAACTGCGATACAACACAAACAAAAAATTTAAATCGAAAAATAAAAAAAAAACTAAGTCTACCGAAATCTAAATGTTCGTAAGCCTCGGTAGACTTTCATTTCAGGCAAAAATGCCAGACATTTGAATACTAAATTAGTAACAGAAGAAAACAAAGCCGACAATCTTTTAGCAGACACAAGTTAAGCCAAAAATGAATAACTATTTTTTCAATTTTCAAGTCCCCCTGAAACTACATCAAATAATTCTTGCACTTTCAACTTCAATGAAACTTGCTTACAGAGCAAGAAAAAAGAGATGAAGCAACTTAGCAAACAGACTTTGAGCAGACAAAAATTGAGCCGAAAAAAAATGATTTAATAAAAAAGTTTTTTAAAGTTTCAAGTCCCCCCGAAACAAGATAAAACAACACTTACACTTGTAACTTTAATGAAAGTTGCTCAAAGGAAAAGCAAAATCCGTGATCAGACAACTAAGCCAACAATTTTTGAGCAGCATACACAAGTTGACAAAACTTTAAACATCCCCTCTGAAACTACATTGAACATTTCCTTTGCAACTACAATAAAAAGTAAATTTCGTGATGCGGCAAAGAAGCTGAAAACACTCAAGACAAACGAAAGACTGACAATTCAAAATTTGCCAGACAAAAATTCTTCATAGCAAAAAATTTCGAAATAAAATTGTTATTTGCAAACTTTAAGCGATAAAATTGTTTTTGAAATTTCAACGTTTATACTTCAACCGACCTAACCTAATTTATTCAAATTAAAAATAATCATTTTTTTTGCCGTTAAGCCAATTCACAAGTTTCACTAAACCGACAAAACATAAACCGAAGAAAATTTCTAAGCGTAAAACATAATTGAAAAAAAAAACGAAAAAACACCACTCATGAATAGCAGATTAAGAAGTTACAGTAAAGAGTTAATCATCGACACTCGAAAGTACCATGAAAATTGCTTACAGTGCAAAAAAACCGTGGTGTAGTAGCGAAGATGACAGGTCATAAGTCGACAAACAGACTATTCTATTTTTCTCGGAAAAAATCGATGTCAGACACTGAAAAAGCCCAAGACCATAGAAAGCAAAGGCAACTGTATTACCTCTAGACTAAGAGGGAAGGGATCTGGAATTTGTTAAGGTTCGATACAAAAGCAACATCAAACTAATGTGTAAGAAAAGTTGTTTACAGGAAAAAATCTAGTTCCCGATTCCAAAACACTTGCTTTCTTCAGTGTAAAGATGATTTTTTTGAAAAATTTTCAGGAATCAGGTCAGATTTCAGCATCTAGTAGCGCATACGACACTCGTAGCTACATAACCCAATCAACTTCAACTGGCGGTGCACTTAGCCGAAGCTGCACATTTCAAGACCCACTCGAAGCCGAAACCGATTTGGACGAAAACATCGAGGTTCAAGTACATCCGAACAAAATTCAAATTACCCAAAACGAGAGCATTCGAGTGATCGAAATGCACGATTTGAAACCATGTTCTTCGACCAATCAGAAACCAGATGACGTAATCGAACTACATACTCTACCACGAATGAACACGAGCGATCGTCTGAAGGTTCTATTTAGCGATGACGTCAGAGAAATACCTCGAACACCTGTCAATCAAAATCACAACAACAATCACCAAAACTAGAAAAAAGATGCGTCAATTAAACAGCAAAGCGTGTTGATTTACCTTATTCACTTTTAGTTTATACCAAAATTTAATTCATTCGTAATGCCATTTCGCTTGTTTTTAAATTGAAAACTTATGGCAACATTTTTGCCCCAATAACTGTCGTAGGAATGCTTCATATATTTCGCAAAAAGCTCAGTCTGATGACTCTCAGATCCAAATAAAACTTAGCTGGTAAAATTATCCGATGTAACCAAAAAATATGTATCTCAAAAAGCTCCTTCCACTCGTTTGAAATTCTGTCTCTAACAAGACATCCGGACATTAACTTCCAAATGCTGGAAATTGCACCACGGAGCCACACACTCACACAAGCGTGCATCAATACACACAAAACACAGCTGGTTTAAACCGGTATAGCTCATGTTGTTTAAAATCGCAAAAATGAAAAAAAAAACTACCGAGGCTTCTTACACATAAACGCTCCTATTCGTTTGCCAAAAAACGAAGCCTCCTTCTATAACACAAGCTCGTTTTGAGCAAATAGCAGTTATTTGAGACTCAAATGTTCACATTTTATAAATTCGTAATTCCACTAAAATATTCACAAATCTTTTCTTAATTTAAAAAATTGAAATACTCTGCTGACTCTATTTGGGACAACCAAACAATTCACCGTCCAATCCGCAAATCGATTTGAAGGCACAAAGTTCCCAGTTATTTGACAGGTTTTGTTGTAGCCTCGTGTTGTTCACTGGACAAAATTGGATAGTCGACATTGGATTTTTAAACATGCATAAGCAGATACTGTTTTTTTCTCTTTCTATGCGGAGAAAAACGCTTCCTATGAACAAGAAGTATCAGAAATTATTCTCATGGTCTTTTCAAGATCACCAAAAAAAACAAGATACCAGCACCAGGGTTGGATATGGGGGGACGTCTCCTCCCTTCTCAGGGTTTCAACTCACTGCCGACCCAAGAGTTCTCCTTGTTACTATTTTAGGATATCCAATTTGGCTGACCGATATTTAAATTTTTCCGCGCCAATATATATTTTTTATGCAATATTTTGGCCAAAAAAAAACAGGTTTTTTGGCTTGTTTTTTTTTCAAAAAAAATGCCTGCAGCACAAAATGGGGTCTTTATAGGGTGTTGGGATCAATTTGTTCGACCTTACAAAAAAGTAACAAAATTTTCGAACCAGCACCCTCCTATCATATTAAAAATGCGAACACAAAACATGTAGTACGTACTGAGAGAAAAAATAAGAATTAAATATGATCAAGGCGATGAAAAACTGAAAACCAACCCAGTGCAACTTCAAAAACTTATCCAACAGAAAGTTGAAAAAAAAAGTAAACGAACGAATTCAAGAAAGCCAAAAAAAATAATTGATATTATTTGGAATTTGAACTTTGGAAATTAAAGGAAAATAAACCAAGTTCAAGTTCTTTGGAATCAAGAATGTTTTATAATTGATATAATCTTCATAAAACTAACCCGCTCGAAATAAGTTTTCGACAAAAAATTTTATACCCAATAATATCGACTTCCTGAGTTCAAATACAAAACAATATTTTACCTCCGATATTTTTTTGTAAATTTCTGGTGGTTTGAAAATTGCCAAATTGGCCATGTTCTGGACTAAATTATGCGCGCTTTGAAGAATTTATTCATTCTGTTGAGAGCGTAAACGCGAATTATTTATGCGTGGCGAATTATCCCGCAGAACAAAATCGTTCCAAATTGAATTCAGGGTAGATAATTGCTCGAATTAATTTCGTACGACTCCAAATTTTACACTTTGATTTTGTCCAAAATTTACAAGTTTTCAATATTTTCTTTTCCCAAAAACTATTCGATATGAGACAGTCGGAATTAAGGGACAGTCGGAACATTCAGGGATTTGCACTGATATGCGAGCAGTCATGTTTCATTGCACTGCAAAATCATTCAAAATTGAATTGAGGCAAACTAATTTCATGTACAACTCAAATATTGACAATTAAAATTTCATATTATCAGCCTAAAATGCATAGTTTGTCAATATTTCATTCACAAAAAAAAACTATTCGAGACCATTTAATGGGCAGTGGGAATTTCAAGGCTTTGACCTGATACGAGCAGTCTTGTTCAAATTATGAGTGGAAACAAACATTCACAGCAAGTAAATTAGCAGGAAACCTTTCTTACTGTACGTTAAGTCCATGAAATACTGGCAAAAAACTATCAAACTAAAAATAACAGGTGACTGCTCCGAGTGGCTCAGAATAGTCCGAGCGCAATAAACCTTGCAACTCAGAGGCGAAGCAAAAATTCGCTGGACTAGCAAGCACTAAAAAACAGACACGGAACTAACTTCAACGAGTATAAGCATTTAGCTATCATAAAAAATGTTCAGTAAGTTTATTCATAACGCAGCTCTCTAATACAAAAGAAGACAAACTACAATAACAAAAATACAAGAGAAGCCGCAGACCTTCGCACAAACAGGACTGACAGGACAACACAAAAAAGCATGAGAAACTCGCAGACAGAAAATGAGACAAAAACCGAAAAATGGAAAACAATGTCAAAAACGAATCTACCGAGATTTCCATGTTTGACTCGATTTCTATTAAACAAAATTCAATTTATCGAGTAGATTTTAAAAAAACTAACTGAGTGGGTAAATTGAACAGCAGATAGGCTCAAATAATGTGCTGTTTGACAGATTTGAAAATGATCACAAATCCCACCATATTCATTCTGTGAACTACCCTATATACACAAAAAATACAAGCCGCTAAATGAGATCAAAGCCGCAGAAATTTATCTTTCGACAAGATTTAAAAAAATTGAATCAGCAACTATTTTTCAAAATCTGTCTTGATTTCCTTTTGAGAAAATACACCAAAGTAAATTAAAAAATGAAATGTTAAATAAGCATCGAAACAAAACCTGCAAAGCGGTAAGAAAGCCAAAATTCTTGAGCAGACACACGCTGCGCTAAAAAAAGCATTTAAAAACCCTCCTGGCCAGTATCCAACCCATCACCTTGTCTTCTCAAGCATGGAAGTTACCTCCAAACTAAACAGGCCAAATCTCTCACTTGATACAGTATTGAATTTAAGTGAACAAAAGTTAGTAAACCAGAACAAATCTAATATTCCCATTGGCTAACGCTTGCTTTTCGCAAGCGTAATAACTACAGCAGATTCTTATTACAAATTTCGAAAACAGCTGGCATTTGAAATGCAGATATGCTCAAAAAAACTTCTCTGTTGGTTGACAAAAGGTTTGAAGATGATCACAAATTCTACTGTATCTATTCTGTAAACCAACTTATTTAAACGAAAAAAAAACTAGTTGCATGGGTGAAAGACACAAACAGCTATAAAAAAAGTGTACAAATTGACCAACATAAGACCAACGAACGAAATATCTAAAATTTAAATCTGCGACGACTAAAACCCTTGAAAAAAATTTCAAAGGCGAAAAACCTTTAATTTAAGCTATTTCGATCATCTAGTCTCTGCACTTACCTGTTTACTCTGCAATTCTTTCCAAAACTGCACTTACATAATAAAACAGAAGCTCATAGAGGAACTATTTCAGAAACATTCTGTTGAAGCCAAGAAAATACGTTTTTTCTAACCATCGAAGAAATCTTTGAAAAATTTCATTCAAGTTAAAAAACGATCAACACATCCTGAAAGTGAGATCGAAACAAGAAAAACCTAAGGTTGTTCAAGTAAACATTAAAAAAAAAACATTACAGGAATTTGAAAAGTATAGCCGAGATCAGCCAATTCATAATAATTCAATCTACCGAGAATGCAGAGAGAACTTCGAGAAAACTTTTCAAACAAGCAAAAAATGAATAGTGCAGTAAAAGATGAATACAGAGTACAACTTCGTTATTTTCAAATTTGGCCACTCAAACGTAATACTTTCAGACCAATTTCATGTAAAGCATCAAACGTGCCATTTAGGCAAATTTTCTAACAAGACCGGGAGAAAAAAAAAACATTTTTTTTTTCAAAGAGGGAAAAATATGGATTAAATAGAATTAAAGATGTAAATTTGCGAAATAAAACTTTTAATATTATAGTAGATTAAAAATGCTACAAATGATTTTCTAACACGTAGGAGCTTTGCAGAAACTGCGATACCCCCTCAGGGATTCGACCCCCTGCCGACCCAAAGGGTCCCCCCTTTGGTACTTTTTAAGAAATCCATTTTTTGCCGACCGACCCTAAAATTTTTCTAAAGGCGCCTTTGGCGCCAATATATACTAACATTGACCTGTTTTTTCAAAAATTTGCCTGCGGCGCAGAAAATTTGGCGAAAACAGGGACCTTTTAGTGAAAAAAAAAGGTCCTCAAAATTTTCGAAATTTTTTTGAAAATCCGCCCCCCCCCCTTCGAAAAAATCCTTGATCCGCCCCTGTGCGATACAGAGCAAAAATATCACGGAAGCTAGCCAAAAGAATATAGGTCGAAATACGCGAATTAAATAATTGAAAAAAAAACCGTGACAAAAAAAAGACTTGTGAGGAAAAAACGTCTCATTACAAAGTTCCTCCTCGACTACCACAAAATATCTTTCAGAGTGGGCTTGCGGTCCGAAAGGAAACAAATTAAAACCAATAGTCAGCGTGCGCAATATTTTTTTTTTTTTTCAATTTAACAGTTATATTTATAAATCAAATCATCAATCGTTTAGCGTAACATCACCTGTATCAATTCAAAGCGTCAGTATATATCTTTACAATCAATAAGACAACAATTATTCGATATTAGCTCATGCTTCTCAGGCTATTTTCTTGATAGACCTCACTCTTATGGGTCGATTCTTTCTCTGAATCGAGGATACAGACACACATCTCTGATGTGGGGTTTGTTCAACATCCAAGTCAAGAAACGTTCTAGACCCAACCCATAGCCTCCGCTTTTAGAGGTTCCAAACTTTCGCTGATCGGTGTACCAGTAGTATGGCGAGGGGTCAATCTCTTCTCTTTTATAGCCCTCCATAAGCACATCCAGTCTGTATTCGCGCATTGACGCCCCAATGATCTCACCAACGTTAGGCATCAAGAGGTCAACACTATCAGTCAATCGGTCATCATCGGCAGATCTCAACATGTAGAAGGCTTTGATTCCAGCTGGAAACTTGCACAGGAAGATCGGTTCATTTATTGCGTCGGTCATTTTCCTTTCAGGCGCTTCAGGGATATCCTCTCCAAACTCGTAATATTGACCTGTTTCTTCGTTCTTGATATCGTGGTCTTTTAGCCACTGGATTGCTTCAGTATACAGCATCCTCTTGAATGGTCTCTTCGGCACTTTGAAGTCCGGGTTTACTTCCAGAAGCATATCTTTGAACGATGACGCCAAAATCCGTTCGCAGACATTGCAGACTAGATCTTCCAGCCGCTCTAGCAATTGATCAAAGGTTATGAAAGGGCATTCGGCCTCAACATGTGTGAACTCTGACAAATGCCTTCTAGTTTTCGCTTTCTCAGCTCTGTAAGACTGTGCCATACAGAATGTATCGCCAATAGAAGGTAATACTGTCTCCAGGTAAAGCTGAGAGGACTGTGTTAAGTAGGCCTGCTCGCCGAAATAGTCAAAACTGAACAGCGTTGACCCACCCTCACATTGAGTTTTGACCATAGTCGGTGGCGTGACTTCCACATATCCTTTATCAAAGTAATGTTGGCGGAAGCAGAACGTAATTGCCGATCGCAGTTTCAGAGCTTTACTGTGTTCGTCCCACCTGATAACTAAATGCTTCTGTCTCAGCTGAAGGTCAACGTCGCTCTTCTCAGTCACGACACTTTCAATTCCTCCACTGGGAGCATGGCCGACAACTTTCCAGAAGTCGCAGATCAACTCGTGTCCACCAGGTGCATGTTGGCCTTCCGGAACCTCTGTTATAACACCATAAACCAAAACCGTAGCCTCAGTTTGAAGTTGAATAGCGTCAACAGTTTGACATAGTTTTTCAGATAGAACGCATTGAAGATATCCTGTTCCGTCTCTCAGCACAATAAACATCATGTTTTTCCCCTGCCTTCTGAGGTTGTGCACCCATCCGTATGCCTTTATTCTCTTCTCTCTGTGGTTGACACAGTCGCGGAGTTTAATCTCTTTTGCGGGTTCTAATGAGGCATCCTCGGAAATTGAGATCTTGCTTGCTTCCTGCAGGACCTCTTCGCGTTTTACGGCATCTTCTGCTTCCTTTACCTCTCTAGCTTTTCCCTTTCTTAACTCGGCCTGGTATAATTTAACTTGCTTCTTTTTTTGAGAATTAGAAATTTCAATAAATGGCTTAGTTGAGCTATCTTCCCCCGTGTTGTCAACTAGAATAGTCGTGCTTTCATCGCCATCGATGGAGAGCAAAGCTTTCACGACAGTTTTAAAGGGCTTTTCTTCCGTGCCATCTCCTGTATCGTCGCATCCTTTTTGCGAAGTGTATACAGACGACATTTTTTCGGACTTCGGAAAATGGCAACTAATAAACTTAACCGAATTAACTTTTTATTTTTTTGTTATTTGTCTTATTTAAAAAAAGTCCGAAAGTATCAAGGCAACCGGAGTTACTACACTAGTCTTTCATCACCCAGTCAAAAAAGTCAATGGAATTCATATATTAGGTAAAGTAAAAAAAGCAGGAAAGGAAAATAGGTACTCGTATAGAAGTCTGGTCCCGCCATTTTTAGTCAGTCCCAATGAAAAAGCTCGTTTAGGAGTGTGGTCTGACCAAACCACTTCCAAGACAGTATTTCAACAGAGACAATAGATTTGGATAAGTGGAAACAAAAGTAGCTTTCAAAAAGGATACAAAACAAAAGACAGTATTTCAATTTGATTCAAACAAAAACTTCCTTTTGACGTGGATGAAAACAAATGGCATTATTTCTAGTTCAACAATTTTTCAAGGGAAAAACGTATTCTCATATCAATCGCCACAAATTGTCAAATTTGCAATCTTGCAATGACCGAAATTATACATGGTGAAAAAAAGAAAAGCCCAATGACATTTTGGCGCTGTCCGATACACAAATCTCAACACAGAGGCGAAGCTGAGCTTCGCGCCACCTGCGATACAAATATGAATGGTATGAAAATCAAACGGAAAAAAAATCAAAAAATCGTTTTTGTCACTAAAAATTGCAAAAAACGCCCAAAATATCCGGAAAAAAATCGCCTGTACCATTAGAATGCTATAAAGAAGCCAAGTTTTCAAAAAAGTCCTTTCTATGGAACTAAGCACACGCAAACACACAATCTAAATTTTCAAATTACAAGAAAAACAAGTCTAAGAGGAATCGAACTCCTGGACTTTGCGGTCTCAAGTATGGGGGTTACAGCAACTTGGAATAAAGCTGAACCATCGAGCTACGGGATCTAAGCCGACAAAAATAAATAGAAGGATGATAATCCGAAAAAGCTGAAAAAAAAACACAAAAAGCCCGACCGGATTCAAACTACAAACCTTCGGCATCTCATGCAGTTGTTTACCTGTACGCCAGATGGTTCATTGGGTTTGAATTTATAACTACTAAGCGGTAACAAGTCGAAAAAAAACAGAAACCCATCATGCCGGAAAGAAATTCAGAAAAATTCCTTATTTAAAAAAATGTCAAGTCCCTTTTCCCGTCAGAGCACACAAACGCGCACAAAAACTTTTTTCCGACGTAACGACGCAATATGAGGCCACTAAGTCGATATTACACAGGCCGAAATTTATTGAACCGATAAATAAAAGATGGAAAACAAAAAAGAAATTTTAACAAATCGAGTTGGTTAAATTACAACCAATGTGAAAGGCAAATATTGGTTCGGCCGGATCTTAAAAATGCTATACACAACTGCAGTTAAAATCTTAAGCTAAAATAAACGATTATTAGATGGGGCAACTAAGCCGATAAAACATAAGCAGACAAAGAATAGGCCGAAGTTTTTATTTTTGAACCGGAACATTCACCCTTTGAAAAAAACTGGTCCTTGTCAGATTTGAACCCAGGACCTTTGCCGTCCCTCCCAGGCGTATTCTTTATCACCAGGCTAAGCGTGCAAGAGACACTACAAATTTTGAATTCATTATGAACCAAGGTACCACCAGTTTAATGACTCCAATGAGTCCTGTGGACAGAGTTGTTTACGGGGAAAAAGTCTGGTACCCAATTGCAATACCTTTGCTATCGCAAGGGTAAAGAGTCGATAAGGTACTACTATGATAGAGTGGTCCCTTGAAAATAGCCAGGTCCCTTGAGAATAAGGCACCTAGAGCTCTCAAATCGTTTAATAATTATGATTACGCCTTTCAGAAAGATATGTCGCAGTTTATTTTCAAACAAATTTCATGTTTTGTTACCGCTTAAAACCTCCCCCTCAACATTTTAAGGTTGAAAATTGAAAAAAAAAAACGCCAATAGTGGGTTTTGATGTCAAATAAGTCAACCCAATTATATGGCTGTTGAACCGTAAAATAAAGTAAAGCGAGCAAATTTCAATATATAAACAATAGTGATTACAATTTTCAATCTGAAAAATTCTGGCTGAACATATTTTGCAAAATTTTTAAAATGAATAATTTATACACAAACTTGTTTTCAAAATTATAACATGCGAAATGCATGCGGGACCTGTCTATCATAGTTGCTTTTTCGAGGGACCACTCTATCATAGTAGTACCGTCGATAAAAAGGGAAACTTTTGGAAAAAAAGGGAAACTTTTGGAAAGGGAAACTTTTGGAAACTTTTGCCTAACTTTACCGCATTACCAAAGATAAGAATTCTCTTATGCAACTACTATTCAAGGGTTTTTTTAATTTTGTGACGTTTGTTCGAACTTGCCTGTATAAACCCAATTCAAATTGGTGGAGTTGGCCACTCGTTACAACATGAAGAGTCACTAATGACAAAGCGAAAATAAAATCGTGGTCGCCTTATCCCAGAGCAATGAATTTAGGTGGAATGGACCCCGAAAAAAAAAGATTGTTGCTATTTGTTCTGCTGATACTCTTTCACCGATTAATTGGAGGTTCATTTTACCTAAGACAAACGTTAAATCGGACGAATGGCGAGCTTAAAACCAAATTTCAACAATTGGTGTAACTCCCCTTATACCAATGTTACGGTGAATCATTTCGCAAACTTTGTGGATCCAGTGACGGCAAGCCAAACAAACAACAATGAAAAAAGGTAGAAAATGCAGGAAAAACTTTTTAACCATATTAGGAGTTCAATACACCATGTTTGATGGGCATAAAGACTATTTTGTGGCAGCAGCAGTTTGGAAAAAACTCGTCAGAAGCTTATAACAACATATTTGTGCATCATTTCGATTTGTATTCAGTTTAAACTCAGCTGTATATGCAGCTGGCAAATGCGACTGTCGAAATTGTAGAAGTACTTGAAGAGGTGTTTAAAAATAGCTAGGGGAGAAATCTGAAAATCCAATTCGAGAACAGCATCAACAAAAGCTAACTTCATCTATTTCATCTATGTTATTGTTTTTAATGGGTTTTTTTTTTATTTGGGACCACTGGCAATTTTTTGGGACAACACTTCCAAAGGAGGTTTTTTATGGGACGAGTACGTTTAAACTAGTACCGGAAAAAAAGAGTCAGATGGTTGTTGAGAACAAGCCAACCAGTGTGACATTCGACCAGAATGGACGAAAACCCAGATTCGAAATTTTAGCAGCTAACCTTCCGAATTAGCAGTTTTGAAGGATTAGCAGTGTTATTGGAACTATTAGCCAAACTGTGAAGGCTAGAATATTCTGGTGTTTCAAATTTTTAAATTTTCGAAGTATGACGTCATGTTTCTGAGAAACGTCAGAAACGGCCATTTTGGCAGAAGAACCGAAATAAAACACAACAACAACAGTTGCGGCGACGATAACAACGGATGCTGCTGGACGCCTGGTCGATTATTTTCCAATTAAACTCAGACTTACCACCACACTGCCTTATATGCTGTCCAACTGTGGTATCCTCTTTTCGGTGTTCCTCAATCCTTGTGGTGAGATGTCGGACCGTCTGGCCAACATAGATGGACTTGCACCCACAACATTCAAGTCTGTACACCACTTTTGATTTCAGTTCATTGGAAAAGGAGGATTTTAGAGAGGGCATACAAGTTTTCAATTTCCTCGGTGATATCGCGCACTTTTTTTGCTAATGTCTGACTGTGATTCCCCCTATATTGGACTTCAAGGTGGGTGGTGAATCACTGCTATAATCACAGGGCCTCTTTTTCTCAGCTATGTTCTTTTTGTTTTTTCCCTCGCTTATGATCTTTTCAAGGGCATGGGATGCAACCCGCGACGACCAACTTTCCGGATATTGGTTATCCAACCACTGCTCACGGTTGATTTTCGTGGCTTTATCATAATCTTCCCATGTTGACGTACAGCGGAAAACCCGGTGAACAGTTCCTTCAGTCACACTTCTCTTGTAGTGAAGGGGGGCGCAGCTTCTAAAATTGAGTATGGTACCTGTATCTGTTGGTTTTTGATACCACCCACAGCTAATTTTCCTGCTTTTGTCAATACTAATTTGTAAATCCAAAAAAGCCAAAGTTCCGTTTGTGTTTGGTGTCTCTATTGTGAACTGTAAATTTGGATGTAGTAAGTTTGCAGCCCGTAGCACTTTTTCAGGATCACCCTTCACTGTTCTCATTATATCATCAACGTAACGGAGAAACAATTTAGATTGTTGCCCTGACTTTTTTCTTCCTTATTGCGATGTATTTTCTGCAGTACCAGATTTTTTCATTTATATTTCGATACTCATCATCTGATATATCACCACATTTTACGTGATACCAGTTCAAACAGCATTCACATTCTATACCTTTTGACCTGTACGTTACATACTTATTGCACTCGGGACCTATTCCGTGAAAATCTTTCTCGGGCAAAAACATTTCGGGAATATCCCTTGATAGTGCAGTTTTGAACTGCTTCAGCCAAAGATTTGCTAAAATAACGGCAAGAGATGCCCCTATTGCCAAACCATCTTTCTGAACGTACCATGTTTCATTGCACTTGAAATGGACTTGACTAACTGCCATGTTCAACAGTCTCTTCATGGTTTTCCTAGCAATTGATGGTGGTTCATCTTGCTCATACAGTTTTCTCAGAGCTATGTCTATCGCTTCTTTCAGTGGATCATTTGTGTACAAACTCTTCACATCTAGAGATATCAAGTTTTCATTGGGCTCAAGATTAGTGCTCTCTAAAATTTCTCTCGCATCTAGTGAGTTGGGTTCGATGTTTGCGCCCTCAATTTTCTCGAAAAATTTAGCAAGAACTTTGTTCAAGTTATAATAAGAGCTACCAGGCAAGGAGAGGACCGGTCTTAATGGGGTATTCACTTTATGCACTTTCGCCAGCCCATAAAGCCTGGCGGGCTGCCCCCCAGTAGACCTCATCCTTGTGTAGAGACTCTCACTTATTTCATCTTTTTTCCTCATAGCCAACAACTCCTTATTGATGTCTCTTTCTATCTTCAAAACAATCGCATCACTTGTTCCTTTACTTTTGCTGAATTGATTTGAATCTAATGTATCCGACAACTTGTTCTCGTAGGTGTCCTTTCTCATTACACAAAAACCCACGCCTTTGTCATACGGTACCGCAACTAATCCATTACTCTTCAGTTACTTTCGGGCCTTCTCAACGCCTTTGTCAGATGGTGTTTGTTTCACCCTCTTAGCATAGGCTTTTGCCACAGCCTCGATCTCACAAAGGGCCTCCCCGGGGACTTTACGATTTTTGAGATCCGATAGAAAGATGTCAATGTCGGCGAGAAAGTGTGTCTCATTAAATTTATCCCTGACGGGATGCTTTGGCCCTAATGCCAACACTTGTTGCACCCAATTTGGTAATTTAACATCATCAAGAGCTCCTCTTACCAAACCCTCACCTTGCTTCCCTAGAGGTCGGTCTTGCCTTTCTGATAGTTTCATTAGATTCTTCTGATGGGCCTCTTTGACTGTTGATGTTTGTCTTTGTCCCCTAAGACTTAAATATTTAATTACCGAAGGCCAAAACTTCTCATCTACACCCCTCTGTACTGCGCCTCTCGCCCTTTCTAGTTTGACTTCAACGTTTTTCTCAACTGTCCTTGCCTTGTTTATCTCCGTTCTTAGAAGTTTTGTCTGAAAACTGTGTATCGCTTGGTTCAAAAATACCCCATTTTCCGGTACCCTGAACCTCAAAAACTCAAGTAAGTCTGAGTTTAATTAAAAAATAATCGACCAGGCGTCCAGCAGCATCAAGTTACTTACATTAGAGGCGCTGCACATTAGGAAAGAGAGACCGGCAATTAACACGCGCGACGAGTTTAGAAGTAGGGAGCTGACACTAAGGCTATAGTTCCAGAATCGAAAAATTCTGGCTAAAACAACAAAATTTTGAAACAACTTACATGTTAGCATAAAAATTAGCCACAAAACAAAATGTGAAGATAAAAATGAAGAAAACTGTCAGAAATTTGTGACAAAATGTTTTAAAATGTTACATAATAGTTGTTACATAATTTCAGTGATATTTGTAAAGTTTTGATGGGTTGAATTTTTAAAATTTTGAAGTAATGATGTGTGTGACACTTTTTATGATCTTTGATCATTTTGTACAGATAGTTTAGAATTTTTAAAACCTAAAGATGCACAAAATGTGCGAAAACGTTTGTTTGAATTTACAATTTTAACGCATTCTCAAGATAACAACGGAAAAACTTAGAATCGGAATTGGAGACGAGCAGAAAGAGCAGAGACCGTTCCGAGTTGCAACTATTGTGTCGCTACCATAGTTGCAAGGCCGTTGCGAACAAGGGTGAAGGGTAGAAAACAGCCTTCCGGAAGGAAAATAGAGGTCTTATTTCCCCGGACTCAAGAATCCGGAAGGGTCTCGGGACTGAAACTCATAGCATTTTATATAAATTTTTAGCTTCCCTATTATGTCCTGAATTGAATTTAGATAACATCTGAATTCATTTTGCTAGGATGAGAAGCTAGGAAATGGGGGAAAGGGTTGATCCATCTTCGATGGAGATGATGATTTTTATCTACTGAACAAAAACAAAAATAATTCAAGAAGTGGTAGTAGTAGCCCTGATTTTAGGAGTGATCTCGTGGTCTCGGGATACTGAGACCCATCCATGAGCTCACTGATTTTGCATGTAATTAAGTTATTTTGAGCGTTTTGGTCGAAGCCGGAAAACAGTAACGTTTTTGTCGACCCGATGTTAGAACGACCACCAAAAGAACTGGCTTTGGTAGATACGGTGAAAAACATGTAAAGCTCTGTTAAGACGTTGGCCAGTCGTCTTAGGACCTAGCTTTATTTTCCGTCGATATGTATCATCCGGGCGAATGTTACACAGATTGAGAAAAATACACCTGCTTATATAAACCGGAGTTGAAAGAAACCCAAAAAGATTGACCGGCTCTGAGGCTAGCTACCGGTCTATCAGATACTTATATCAGGCTCCGCTTTCGTTCTCATTACTTCAAACAAAACAAAAATCGGAAGTGTTTTTTTCTAATAGTTACGAGTACAGAAGCAGCGTCCCGACCCTGTAGTGCGAAGGAGAATCTCTTCGAAGAAGATACGCTGGAGAATTCTATGAACACGCTGCAAATGCAACTTAACGAAATTCCCGAAAATCTTAAAGCAGTCATGAAACAACCGAAAGAGGTTTCTGTAGAAAATCAAGCGAGTGCATCCAAATGAACAAGATCCAACGGAAATCGTGTCAGAGATATTCCAGAAATTGAAACTGGGGACCAACTGGCAAAAACAAAAGCTGATATGGAAGCTGTTAATTGTCAAGTGTTTTGTTAAACTAATCTACCATTAAAGTGTTCCAATGCAGTATGTAATTCGTATTTTCAGATAACTGATTGTGTATCCCGTTGTGCCTCAATTAAAGTATCTTTCAAGACTACTTTCGTTTTGACAACGATAGCAGGAGGTAGTTTGTAATGGCCTCCTACAAGAATCCACCATCTCTGAGTGATGGTGTATCTTACGACAGTTGGAGTTCTGAAGTCGACATTTGGCGAAGAATGACGGATATAGCTAAAGCGAAACAAGCACTTGCTGTCACGTTGTCTCTGACAGGCCAGTACGAAGAAATAGCCATATCTGTCAGTATCGATCAGCTTAACAGCGACGAGGGGTTGGACTCTCTCTTGGATGTGATGGAAGCCAAGGAAAGACTCAGTGGACAGTGCCTATGAAGCGTATCACAATTTTGAAGTGTCAGAAGAGGGGATTTATTGATGTCTTCTTTTCCTATTGAGTTTGAAAGGCATTACACGAAGCTGAAAAGTCACAGTCTCTCGCTGCCAGAAGAGATTCAGGGTTGCAAGCTGCTTATAGTTGCTTATTTACAACAGTCCCAGAAACAAATGTTACTTTTTGCTGTTCCTTCTCTGAAGTACTCCGATGTTAAGTAGATAAATTTTAAATAGATAAATTGTTGATATACTGGGACAGCCGTGGTGGTCCCCTGCAATTACTTCAAATTACTTTGACTGGGATCATTTACCACTGCTACCGCTCGTGGACACTAGTGGGTGGACACAGGTTGGTGGATCACATGATTGTAGTTGGAGCAAGCTCACTCAGAAGGATTCTTGACTACCTACCCTACGATCTAAGGGTAAAGTATCGAAGATTCACTTTTGCAAAATCGGGACTAAGCCTCAACCCAAACAACCTGAGTAAACTCAAGAAGTTGCAGTGGTTAATTAGAAACGGTTCCCTAAAATCCAGATAAATCATTCTCTGGCACGATGTGATATACAATAGTATCACAAAGCATCCCAAAAACTTTAATACGAAGTTTTCCCCGGAGCAATTAACTGAAATCATCACGAATTTTCAGCATCAAGTAGCTGCGATCATATACATTCGTCGAGACGGTATCCCTCACATTTTTGAAAATTTACGGAAGACGAAACCTCTCATCATCGACGCGATAAATTGACTTCTTGCTAAACAAAAACAAAACGACATTGATACAGTTGTTGCCCTCTCTAAACTACATCCCCCTCCGTCTCTTGAGCTGAAGTTGCTCAACAAAGTGCTTTCGAAACGTCACAACCTCCGTTCACTAGTACTTCAGCAAAGATCAAAATCCAGAGTACGGCCCATCAAATCAAAGAGGGCAGCAGCAAATAAAAAACAAGCAGCCCAATCCTCATCGCACTAGTTCTGGTGAGTCTGATTTTCTTGAGTCTAGTCTCTCCTGAGGTTTTTATACCTTGGAGTATCAGTCCAAGGGAATCAAAAAACTCCATTAAGTCTACTCTAGTCTGGTCTTCTCCTGAGGTTTTATACCTTGGAGTGTCAATTCTGAGAAGATTTTTTTAGCAACATGGGCTCATAAGAAAGGCGCAGAAAAGCTAGCGTCTCGCAAGCATCTGAGAAATCTTGTAAAACATGCAAAAGGCCGATCACAAACAAAAGTCAAATCTTTAATTGCATTGCTTGTGGCGATGTTATGCACATGACAAAAACATGCACTGGAATATCTGAAACTGCAATCCTTGGAATTTCGGAGATCAGTCAGAACGTCCTCCTGCTCTGTAACTGTTGTGTTGGAAACAATAGGAAAGAGTCGATAATCAACGAATTGATGCAAACCCGTCCATCCATTGCCGAATCAAAACTAAATGAAATCGCCGAACAATTCTCTACATTTAAACAAGAGATAGATTCACTTAAGCAAAACATAGATGAAACAAACAAAAAAACCACAAAACAGAAGTGAGCCAAAGCAACATGCCTTAAACAAACCAGAATCAAGCTATAACGGAATCCGGATAAGGGGACTGCTTGAACTGGACTCAAAAAATTCAAGAGATAGACACGAACAGGACTTGGAAGAGGCGAACAAACTGTTTGCGTTCTTAACAGTTGAAGCAAAAATCACAGATTTAAAACGTTTAGGAACAAAAAAAGAAGGAAAAAGGCCACGCACAACAGTTGTAAATGTATCAAATGAATGGCAAAAACGGCTGATACTAATTTCCTTGACAAAATTGAAAAACTACGACAAAACTCTTTTTGTGTCAAATGAGCTCAGCCCAAGAAAATTTCTGATTGAGAACAAACTTCGTATGAAAAGACAAACAATGATATAAACTGGCGTATCAGCTAAAAAAAACTAAGGCTAAGGGACCTTGTCCTTTACCAATATGACAAAGAAAGCGGAAATTGGAAAAAAGTCGAAGAAAACAATTGACTACCTACTGCTAAGTATTTAAAAGTTTTATGCCTAAATGTCAGAAGTATTTTAGACATCAACAGAAGAACAACTCAATCAAATGCCATTTTACAAACAGACTACGATATGTTATGTCTCACAGAGACATGGCTGGTAAAGAAAATACCAGATAACGCTCTGCATTTGGCTGGTTTTAATATTATTCGCAAAGATAGAAAAAACTCCACATTAAAAACCAATCACGGAGGTGCACTCATGGCGATAAAAAAAATGTGCATTACGAAAAATTGATGCTCAAATTGAAAATGAAGAATGCATAGTGGCCAAACTAAAAGGTGAAACTGGGCATCATCAAATTCTCTGCTGCGTTTATAATCCCCGGAAGAACAGTAAATAACAATGGAAACAACAAAACTTCATCAATTTGTTCGAAAACTTATCAAAAATTACAAATACAACACAAATGTAACGCAGTGTCGATTACGGGAGATATAAATTTTGAATACACTCATTGGAAAATGATGCACTCAAAGGACGAATATGAAAATGCAGTGTTAAAAAGCTCATTGAACTTGACTATGAACAATTATTTGACTCCAAAAAAATGCAGCTTGATGTTTTATTAAAAAACAACCCTGAAGTGATACTCAACTGGGACACGGACCAACAGCAACAAACGCATACAGCATTGACAAAAATTCATACTCAGGTCATTATGTTTACTCTGCAACAAAAAACATGGAAGCCAGTATCAAAGAAATAAACAAAGGTGAAAGTCTGGCATTTAACAGACCCGATTGGACGACAATAAATCAAGAAATGAAAGATTAGCTTTTCATACCTATTTGTTACAGTAATATAAATGAGCTCCTGCGTCAGTGGTATGCATGGTTATGAGACAAAATAAAGAACAATGTACCCAAGGTTACATCACACAGATCAACTCTCCCCTCGTGGGTGACACCAAGTACGTCTCACATGCTAAAAAGAGTACAAACCTTAAAACGGCGTATTGATCGGCAAAACAAACCTACTTTAAACAAACCTACTTTAGGCCTTATCCTAAAACACAAAAAACTGGAAAAAAAAACTTCAAATAGCATTGACTGAAGATCAAGCAGTTTATGAAGAAACAGTAACAAGCAGTAAACGATTCAGTGACCTACAAAATACTTGAACAAAATAAGTAGTTCCAAGCAATATCCGCAAAAAATGTTTAACAAGGAAAAATCCACTAGAGATGACACCCAAAAAGCTACATTTTTTAACGAATTCTTCATCAGTGTATATCAAAAGCAATCAAAACCTAACCCTCTCGCACGAAATACAAACTGTTCTCCTACAGATGAAATCGGTTCACAAATACACATTGAAGAAGCCAAAATTGAATTCATTCTCAAAAATCTTTTGAGAAACAAAGCATCAGGTTTTGATGGTATAGGTAATATAATCCTAAAAAATTTTTCTGAAACTCTGTCAAAATCGCTCTATCTTCTCTTCCGCACATTCATTAGCAAGCGGCTCTTCCCGACCTACTGGAAAACGATTCAAGTGGCCCCAATTTTTAAAGAAAAGAACAAGGCGTCAGTTGAGTGCTACCGCCCAATTATCCTTTTATGCTCCGCCTCGAAGGTCTTCGAAAAAATTATCTTTGATAATATATACCCCAAAGTTCAATCTTTCTTGGAAAACGCACAATACGGCTTCCGGCAAAAAAAGTCAGCAGTACTACAAATGGTACAATTTTTGAGCAAATATTTGAACTCCTCGCTGACAAAATTGTTCAAACACTATCAGTTCTTTATCTAGATTTTTCTAAAGCCTTTGATAAAGTTCCTCATAGTACCCTAATCGCTAAACTACGGAACATAGGTCTAGGCATTCAAATACAAGACATAATACAAGACTATCTGACAGATAGAATGCAATTTGTGAAAATCAATAAAAGTTCATCAACTCTGAAAGAAGTAACTCGATTCTTGGCCCTCTACTTTTATCATATTCATTAACGACTTTCCCAAATGTATTGAGACTTCGCATTAATCTGGCTATTGTGACAATATGAAGATCTTGTCTACTGAAGAAATTCATCTGCAAAAAGACACGACAAATGTTGAAAAATGGTGCAAAGAAAATAAAAGGCCGCTGAATGAAGATAAATGTAATCTGTTAAACCTCAAAGGGAAAATGAAAGTTACAGTATTTAATACATATGTTGATACCGCAAAAGACTTAGGTATTTTATTGTGTGACAACCTTTCGTGGTCAGTAAATGCTGAAAATCACATATCAAAAGCAATAGGAGCTTTTTACAAAATCAAACGGAAAATCTCGAAAAAAAACATCATTAAAAACAAAATTAAATTTATGCTGTGGATAGATTGTACCAACCATAAGCTATGCATCGCAAACATGGTATCCGAACAAAGCAGAATTAAGACAACTAGAAAGAGTACAAAAACGAGCGACTTCTTGAATTACAAATAACTTCAAAATGAGTTCTACTGAAAGACTGAAATTTTTAAAGCTCCTTTCACTCTCAATGTAATTGAATTACACGACATATTGTACTTAGTTTCACTACTAAAAAATAAACATGACATTGATTTGAATACAATTATTCATAAAAACGAATCACGAACGAGACAAGCAACACGTGGTGAGATTGCTGTTCATGCAACAAGACTGAAAAAGTCAAATGAAAGTTATTATATACGTTCTAATACGCTATACAACTACTTTAGCCAAATTGTGGACTTCGAAAATCAGGATTATGACAGCCTGAAAATATCTCTAACAAACACGTATTGGAACTTCTTCAACAGAAACTTTGCAGAAAACAACTTGGGTATGTGGAGAATTCTTTGCTGGTGTGGAAACTGTAAACCACCCGGAAAAATTATGAACTTATAAACAAGGGTTCAAAACCCATGAAGAAATCCTAAAGCCTACCCTACTACTACCACTACTACTAAACGAGTTCTTCGCCGTATGTTTGTCGGAATTTGCGAGAGCGGCGATGAAGGCGAAATACGGGTGAAGCAAGAAGCGTTTTTGGCTGGTAAGCACAGTAGCAGAAAGTGGGATAAGCGCAAAGACGATCGCAAGGGTGACACGCAGAATGAAGTTGGTGGTCTGGAGAAACGAACCAATCCACGCAACAAACAGGGACATATCACATGTGTGACATGCAGATCGATTTTTCCTTATGCCAAAAACTGTCCAGACTCGAAAAGTGCTGGATTTTCCAAACGAGTTTCAAGTCACAAAAGTGCGTCGTCAAGCGCGGAGGAAGCCCTGGAAGCTCAGAGGGAAACTGAAGAAGAGTCCGAGTCAATTGTGATTTTTGCTATGTTTTCCGGACTGCGAGAACCCGACATTGGATGAGTGCCTAAATCACGGCATATTTGATACTGGTTGCACTTCCAGTGTCTGTGGAGCGATTTGGTTAGATTTGTTCATGCGTAATTTGTCTCCAGAAGTTGTCGTGCAACCCTTTGATTCAAGGACTCAGAATATTTTTGGAAATATGGATCGCCAGACAGCTGTTTTCCGCGTTAAAATTCCCTATTTCATCGTTGGAAGACAATACACTACGAGGCTGATGTTATAGAGAGTGAGTTACCTTTATTCATCAGTAAAAAGGAGTTGAAACAAGCCAAATTCAAAATGGTCACCAGTTCTGACAGTGCTCAAGTTTTTGGACGCACTGTGTCTCTCACAAGTACATCGTCAGGACATTACTTGTTACCGCTGTTTAGTTTTAGTATGTCGTTGCAAGCGAGTGCGACTGCTTTCGTGACATCAGATACGAAGAATTTTGTAAGTTCTAGGGAATTGAAGAAATTCCACAAACAGTTTGGTCATTGTAGCCCAACTGCTCTCAGTCGGCTGCTCGCGTCGGCCAAATACAAGTTCTCAAAACGTGAACTCTACTTGTGCCTGGAGCAGTGTGAGTTTTGACAAGCGAATGCAAAATCAGCTAGGAAACCAGGAGTGAGTTTGCCTTTAAGTTCTTCTTTCAACGTAACTGTTGCTCTTGATTTGTCGTGCTTGAAAATGGCACATGGTTTCTCAGATCATTTGCCAGTTTTCGTGTTTCTGTGTTGCGGTGACAGTTTCTGATAAAACTTCCAAGAGTGCGTGAGTGCATTCTACAAGAACTGGGTGACAGTTTTCGGGCCTCCGAAAGCGTCCATTTTAACCGACAATGGCGGAGAGTTCAACAGTGATTTGCTGCGTGATTTTTGCGAGAAATTGAATTTGAGATCTATCACTACAGCTGCGTATACGCCTTTTAGCAACGGAGTTTGTGAAAGGAACAATTCCGTTTTGAAAGAGTGTTTGAAAGAGAGTGGAGTAATTGACACCAAATTGCCAGTACTTGAGTCAAATTGTGTTTCCGAGTTCGTGGTTTCTCGGATCAGAGCAATTGAAAATGCTGAAAGTTCTATATTGAAGCAGAACACAGTGAACGTATCCGCAAAGCACTGAGGCACAACGTACGGAACGTTAGACAGCACTTTCAAGTAGGCGACAGCGTGTTTTATAGGCCTTTTGGACGCTGGAGTGGCCCCGGTAAAGTTATCGGACGAGACGGTAAAATTCTGTACGTGAGTAACGGAGAACGAGTTGCAAAAGTCCACGAAACAGACCTTTTTTGCTCTTCATTTGACGTTCCAGGGTCGTAAAAGCAGTTAGAAGTATCAAATTCTGTTGAAGAGAAGGTGATTCGGGAACCCAACACCGTCAATTTGGGCGAGAGCATCTGTGAACCAGGCGCTGCTGACGATGCGATGATTGCAGAGGAGAAAGTTCAGTCAGGAACTTCACTTTTGCAGTCAGTTGACAACGTTCCAGAAGTGATTTCTGATCAGAAGCGTGAAATTTCGAAAAAATTCAAGAAAAACGACAAAACAAAGTTCACTGCGGCCAACGAACTTGGAAAGATCGAAGACATCCAAGGAGTTATCGATGGACGTGCTGGAAAAGCTAATGGGAAATGGAAAAATTGTTACAATGTTTTTTATGCGTCACCAGAAGATGTGAAAGGGAGCGTTGGCTGGGTTGATTTTGACTGCGTTGACAACATTGATCATGTCGAGGAATTACAAAAATGTTTGTCTCAGAAATTCCCACTAATGTAGATTTCTTACCCGCGAAAATGAAAGAACTCGACTCTTGGCTTGGGTTAGGAGTATACGAACCAGTATCAGACTTCGGCCAGAAAACAATAGATACTCGTTGGGTTCTGACATTGAAAAAACTGGCAGATGGCTCAGAAGTTCCCAAGGCAAGACTGGTGGCAAGAGAAATGCTGGAGAAAAATATCACGAAACGTGATAAAGTTATACGCATTTTTCTGTCGATTGCTGAATTCTTCAACTGGAAAATTGTCGTCAAAACCGCATTTCTCCAGAGTGACAAGCTGAACAGAGACGTTTTCATACGACCTCCTCTGGAGTCAGAAGAGCAAAACGTACTTTGGAGACTTGAAAAACCGGTTTATGGCTTGAAAATTGCGTCTAAGCATTGGTTCTCCAAAGTTTTGCAAGTTTTCAATGATTAAGGGCTGAAACAATGTGAAACTGAGTCCTTTCTGGAAGGCCTCGTGTTGTCTCACGTGGATGATTTTCTAATCACAGGTACTCATCAGTTCAGGAACCGTTTTGTCAGTTCTTTGAAACGTACTTTCACGATTGGTTCAGGGTCGAGACTGCCTCTGATGTTCACTGGACTGGCAATCAAGAGAGAAGCAGATGGTACAATTTCGGTTTTTCAAGTACAATTTGTTGAAAATTTGGTTCAGATGGACTATTAACCAGGCACTCATGATGTTTTATCAGAAAGTGAGGTTGAAGCGTTCAGAAGCCTTGTTGGTAAACTTCAGTGGCTCAGCAGTCAGACAAGGCCGGATCTCAGTTTCAGTGCTTATACATTTATCAGTTGTGATGGCATGCGTGTCGATCGCGCTAAACTCGCCAACAAGCTGATACACTGGGTGATTTTTGAGAAAGACTGTAAACTGCTGTTCAAGCCACTCTTCTTCACAGAAAAGCCGCAATTACGATTTCTAAAACTATGTATTTTCTCCGATGCTGCGTTTCGAAATCTCCCAGATGGTGGTTCTCAGGCAGCTTATGTCATTGGACTTTTCAGTACTTTTACTGAGACTTTTCATCTGATTGGCTGGAATTCTAAGCGTGTTAAGCGCATAGCAAAAAGTACTCTAGCAGCAGAAACGCTAGCTCTTAGAGATGCGATTGACAACGCTTTGTTTTTGAACAGCATTTTTTATAAAACTCTGGGTGTAGAGTTCGATATGATAGCATACATTGATAGCAAGCAACTGCACGATTCATTGAAGTCTGCAAAAGGCGTGACTGAGAAGCGGCTACGCGTCGATATAGCCGCTATACGTGAAGTTATCGATGAGAAAAATCTCTTGATAAAATGGCTGCCAAGTTCTACCCAGCTAACTGACTGTATGACCAAGAAAACAGCTCCAACAAACCAACTTTTGAGCGTCATGGAGAATGGATCTCTCCGCAAAACAATCACTGACTGATTGAGACGCGTTTGGGGCTTTAATAGCACTTGAGCTGTTAATTACGCCGCAAACAAAATATAAAAGAAAACAGCACAATTTGTTAAATGTCAAGTGTTTTGTTTACCTAAACTACCTTTAAAGTGTTCCAATGCAGTATAAATTCTTATTTTAAGATACCTGATTGTGTATCCCGTTGTGCCTCAATTAAAGTATCTTTCAAGACCAATTTTGTTTTAAGAGGAGCAGTGGAAAGCATTTTCACTTTCCTTGCAATCAACGCAGAAATATCCGATGTACGACGACTAGGCGCGCGAAGTCAAACAAAAACGCAAAACTGGGGATATAGCTATTGAAGACGTTAAACAACCTAGAGTACTGCTCGTTCAAGCTCCTAATGCATGGCAAAGACGACTGATTCTATTGTCGTTACCGAAATTGGAAAACTATGGGGATGGCAGCGTATTCATTTCAAAAGAGCTATCAAAAAAGGACTTGGTAAAAGAAAACCAAATTCTCATTACAAACAAAAAAATTCATCGGTGATGGCAAAGAGAGAAGAAATCTCAGAATCAGAGTTGTGAAACTCGAAATGAAAACACAGGGAGAATGGAACTTGAAAACTGACTAGTCCATTATCTCAAGGCAACCGATTCTGAACTAAAAATGCTAACAATCAATGCTCGAAATATCTTGAGGATTGAACGCCGAATTCTTCTGGCAAACGCAATAAATTCTCTCGATTATGATGTCATTGTAATCAGTGAGACTTGGCTAACAAACGACGTCCCTGTCCAAGAAATGTTTCTTTCTATCTACTCTATACACAGACGCGATCGTACAGATGACTCTGCAACTAAACATGGCGGGGTGCTCATCGCAGTAGAAAAAAAATCGTTTACTACGCACGCTTCAATTATCAACATCACCGACTGCCGTGCTTGCCACGTTGCGCTGGGCACGGATACTCTTCTCGTTTGTGCAGTGTATTGCCCACCTCGGTGCAGCTCATACTGTTGATAAACATCCACAACTGATTCGCGGTATTAAAGAAGAGAAGTTGCAGTTTGCATATGATCACCTCATCATTGCTGGCCATATGAACTTGAGCGATACTGCTGACTGGCACACATTGTCATCGACGGATGACACAGAACTCCGTTCATTTATTATTTTTATTAGAAGATCAGTAGTTTTAATCGATTGAATCAAAATCTAATCCAAACTTCACCAAAAAGTGAGAATGTTTAAAAGGTTTCCGACGTTGGAATTCTTTTCAGTAAAAATTCATAACGCTAACGCTCAAATATTGTTCGTATCATTGAAGTTGAAGAAAAACCTTGTATTCGGGTGTTTTTTTCTTTTCTTTTTGTTTTCCACGCAAAACCAGCTACCACGAATAATCATTGGACTGGGTTGAGTGCTATATGATATTCAAGTCTTTTCAGTCGTGATTCGAACGACAAAAGAAAACTTCGAAAGAATTTTCCCAATGTTCGAAATTTTTAATTTTTCGTATTATTTTGAGCAAGAAAGGCAAGCGAGCAGTCTTACAACAGTCAATTGGGAGAAATTTCAAATTTACGCACTAAAAACTTATTTAGAGAATGCGTTAAAACTAGCAATTCAAACAAACGTTTTCGCCCATTTTTGTTTATCTTCGGACTTTAAAAATTTTGTGCATCATCTGTACAAAATGATCAAAGATCATAAAAAGTGTCATACACATCATTATTTCCAAACTTAAAAATTTCGACCAATCACAACATCACAATTTTTATTGGAATTATGTAACAACTATTATGTAAAAATTTTATTCATTTAATCACAAATTTTTCAGAGATTTTACCTTTTTTTTATTTTACAATTTCGTTTTGCGCTAATTTCATGCTATCATGTAAGTGATTTCAATAATTTCTTTTTTAGCCAGAATTTTTTGATCGTGTTAATTGCTGGTCTCTTTTTCCTAATGTCAGCTCCCTACTTCTAAACCCGTCGCGCGTGTTAATTGCCGGTCTCTCTTTCCTAATGTGCAGCGCCTCTAATGTAAGTAACTTGATGCAGCTAAACGTCTGGTCAATTATCTTCCGATTAAACATCGACTTACTACTCTTACTACCACACTGCCATATATGATGTCCAACTGGGGTATCCTCTTTTCGGTGTTGTCAATCCTTGAGGTGAGATGTCGTATCGTCTGGCCAAAATAGATGGATTTGCACCCACAACATTCAAGTCTGTACACCACTTATGATTTCACTTCACTGGAAAAGAAAGATTTTAAAAATGCATACAAGCTTTCAATTTTCTTTTCGTGAATATTATTTGCGCATTGACGCACTTTTTTTGCCGTACTAATGTCTGACTGTGATTCCCCCTATATTGGACCATCAAAATGGGTGGTGAATCACTGCTATAATCACAGGGCTTCTTTTTCTCAGCCATGTTCATCTTGTTTTTGCCCTCCCTGATGATCTTTTCAAGGGCTTGCGACGCAACCCGCGACGACCAAATAGTTAGATCTTGGTTATCCAACCCTTTTTCACGGTTGAGTTTCATCGCTTTATCATATTTTTCCCAGGTTCACGTAAAAATTTACTAAAATAACTTACATGATAGCTTGAAATTAGCGACAAAACGAAATTGTAAAAAGAAAAAAGTTGAAAACTGTCGGATATTTGTGACTATATGAATGAAATTGTTACATAATAGTTGTTACGTAATTTCAGTATTATTTGTGAAGTTGTTTTTGGTTGAATTTTTTAATATTCGAAATAATGGTGAGTAGTAGATGTTGAGGCTGATCAGGGGGGGGGGGGGTGCATGGAAGACCCCATGTATTAAGATACATTATAGATTTCCGGTCTTCCATGCTATGTATTAAGATTGGGTATAGAGTCTACAATCTATTAAGATAGGGAATACCGATGGTAATGTTTTATGGTTTGTGTGATGGTAAGATAATGGTAAGAAAAACGTAATTTTTTGGTTTTTGTGTGGAAATGTTTGTTTTTTTTTCGCAAGATTTTCGGCGCGCGTTATCTAATTGGGAACAATTAATTGTTAATTACGTGTAGATTGTAGATTTAAGATTTTGTATTTAGTTTTTTGGTGCATGGCAAGTCAATAGTAAGATTTTTTGTGCAAAAACTTGGAATTTTTATCAAAAAAATTTAAAAGTTTTTCGAAAAATTCAAAACACGATAAGATTAGCTATTATTCGACTTAATTTATTAGATAATCTTATTTCATCTACTTGAAAAGATGCTAAAAATTACTGAAGTTTCGAAAAATGTCAAAATTTTTGCAAAAATTTCAAGTATTTGGAAAAAATTGCAAAAATTTCAAGTATTTGGAAAAAATTGCAGAAATCTCATGATTTTGGCTAATGTATTGTTGCTTTTGATTTAATTTTAAGCATACTTTTACGTATAGATTTTGAATATAAGCTAAGACTGTATTTTAATTGGCATTATGTTGCGAGAATGATACAAAATTTTGAATAAAAAATGATTTTTTCCACAATTTTTTCTCAAAATAGTGAAATACGATGAAGTTTACCTTAATTTGAGCTAAATATTTGGTTATACAATGCTCTAAACACTGAAAAGAAGGTTCATAGTAGCAGAAATAATATTGAAACTTCCGGAAAACAGTGAAATTAGTCGTAATTTTTGAGAAGGTAAAGTAAAAATTAATCAAATGTACCCAAAATTTTCC
Organism: Symsagittifera roscoffensis; assembly: GCF_963678635.1. Classification (NCBI taxonomy): domain Eukaryota; kingdom Metazoa; phylum Xenacoelomorpha; order Acoela; family Convolutidae; genus Symsagittifera; species Symsagittifera roscoffensis. Next base: position 81,938,419 of record NC_087064.1, on the reverse strand, counting down.
ATTTCGAACCCTTTATTTTGGTTTTTAACTGTTTTTTTTTGTCCAATTCAGGGAGGATTTTTAGGAATTTCAATTCAAATGAACACTAAGGGCAATATTCCATGAAATTTCTAAATCAAACTCCATGATTCAAACCTCGTTTTTTTTTCCTTGAATTACCCAATATTGTACTAAAATTACGATTTGTGAGTATACTTGCTTTTTGTTTAATACATGTTTTCGCTATCAAACACACTTTACAAGAATTTTCAGTCAAAACTGAAGAATTTAGGAGAAAAATAGTATCAATTGAACGAACAATTTGCTTGCAGAGATGAAATTAGAACTGATACCGTATGATTATTACGATAAAAATTGTAAATATCTTCCTCAAGGTTCCCCTGTTCAGTTGCTGCCGTAAACTATTTAAGCAAAAATACAACTTTTGGGATAAATAACTCTCACGTTTCTTGCAAAATAGTTATTAACTCGCTTTTTATTCTTAATATATGACGGAAGTTTTCTCAAAAATATCCAAGTTAGAAAGAATTGGTGCTAGTTAAAGCATTCAAAAATATATAAACAAAATGAGAATATAAAGGTGTATTTTTACGATCTAAGAACAAATTAGGAGCAACTCTATTAGTTATAATCCAAAAATCTCCGGAAAAACGCAAGGGAACCTAGCTCCTAACATCTACAATATAAAAACTTCTGAAAGAGCGAGCCGCACAGCAAATCAAGGTGCAAACTGGAACAATTGTGTAATTTCCCAATTTTTGTTAAGAAAAAAAATCTATTAAAAAATTGTAGTAAATTGTATATAGTGTTGTATATTGTATGTAGTTTTTGTGCATGTATGTAGTTTTGTGTATTGTAAATAGCAAGGAAATGTAGATCTTGAAAGCAAGTTTTTGATTTATGCTTTATGTATCTTCTTCCAAAAGATGTCAAATTGGGTTTGCTTTACAAAAATTATCCTCAAAACATTTGATCTTTCATGTAAAGTACCTAATTTATCCAATGATAACAATTTTTTCTAATGAATTACGCATAAGACTTTGAGAATTTTTATGTCGGATTTTTTCTCAAGATATACTTTATAAGCTAAATTTAAGTAAAATTATCTCAAAACTCCTAAGGAATAAATTGAATTTCTAGGTCATTTTAGCATTTTTTCAGTTTCTGCTTCATTTACTATCTACCAAATGAATCCAATTTGGCAAATTTTTACTTGAAAATTGAAGTTTAGATGGAAAAATGTATCGTCTCAACAAACGTTCAATAATCCGAAGCTGAATTAATACCATAAATCCTTTACTTAAAGCCTTGAAAGGATTTTCTCAACCTCATAACTGTTTAATGCTGTTTTAAATTAGAATTTCTATCTTAGACTAAATTTTTAGTTGGAATGATGTATATCATTATCTTGAAACTTTCGAGTTTTAGCAAAATATACATTTTTTCCAGGTCATTTATCAATTTTTTTTCTGAAATCATCAAAAAAAAACAAAAGAAAAACTTAATTCCTTATTAAGTCAAACCACATTATCTGCTTTAAAAGCTCTACTCTATGAACACTTTTACAAGCACTAAACAAGAAAAACTTTAAAATAGTAACTAAAAAAAATATTTCAATTAGTTGATGTTTTCCAAATATCCAAGTTTTACAATTTTTAGGCGACTACTTAAATACTCATTCGCATATGTTATGAACTTTACTACAAAATTATCACAAGAGTCTCCGCAAGCTTGCAATCAAGGGAGTTTTTACTGTTGATTAAAAGTTTTTGGGTCGAGCTCCATGGAAAGTTTCACGACAATTTGAACTCGATTTTTGCTGTCTTTAACATCAATCAAAACCTTTGAATAAAAAAACAATGACAATTCAGGTAATGTAATGAAAACACTGTATAATTTCTGACTATATTTTTTACAATTGCTGAGACTTTTCAGATTCAGTAAAAACTAATAATCATAGTAATTTCTATGTTTTTTTTTTAAATATTAAAAATTTTACCTTCTCCTGAAGTGTGTTTGGAGACTGCTGAGCACATAATTTAATATTATGCTGAGAATGCTTCTTCTTGAAATGATTAGCGAGTTCCTCGCTGCTATAAGTATAACAATTACAGTTAGAACACTTCAAAACACCACATGTTCTACGATGTCTTGATGCATCTTTGTGAGTGTATTCCCTGCCACATTCAAGACATGCAACTTTTTCGTTTCTATTGAGTGAAGGCATCTCAATAGTAAGGAAAAATTAAAAGGGAGATTTAGAATGTATCAAATTTTTAGATAAGGTGAGTTGAATAGCCTCAAAAAATGAATAAAAGTAAATAAAAACAGTAAACTTATTAACCAATTGTTTTTAACGAGAAAGAAAATCAGAATGGATATGCTATTTAGCCTAGCTGAAATAAAAATCATCCAATCTAACCATGGAATTTTTAAAAGTATCAACCAATCAGAATCGAGCATTAATTACAAGGAAACTTTATCTTTTCTGATATCAACCAATCAGAATTGAGCTTCAATAGTCATGTAAGTTTCACCAAGTTCAATGTCAACCTATCAGAATTGAGCTTCAAAAGTCATGAAATTTTCAAGAAATTTACTGTCAACCAATCAGAGTTGAGCTCTTCTTCTCATGAATGTTTCAACAATTTCTTTAAAAATTGTAGATTTTGAGGATACTTTCACAGGCATTATTTGTCTTTATTTGTCTATGAAGTATTCACAGATTTTAAAAAACTTTGTAGATCAGAACCAGACTATGTTTATGAATCTTCTTAATCAATAAATTTCATTGAATTTTTCCAACATAACTAAGATTTGAAGTTTGATACCCTAGTGGGATAAATGAGATTTCTTGTCTAGTTTATATTGTTTTTTCGATATTCAATTCAAATTTTGAAATTTCGATCAAAATTTTTTCGATTTGTTCTATTTCTAACCAGTGAAAAAAAAAATTACCAAAATATACGTTTTTATTTTTTTCTTTTTGGTATATTTTAGTATAAACAACTTGAAGTCTGTTGAATTTGTATAAACGATCAAAAGATATTCTGACAAATCTGGATTTTGTATTTGCATCAAACTCAAAACAGTAATCGAATTGATGTTCCTCATCTCAAATTTTTGTTTCATAGGATCTTCCATTGTTTTGTTTTTTACTAATCGACCACTCAATCTGAGTTAACTCTTCTAAACAAAAACATTGTTGATAAATCTGACAGTACTCTTCTTTTTTGTAATCTCCTCTCCATCTTTTTAACAAAACTTTTGAACTTTCTGTGTTTCTATACAAGTTAAAACTAATACAATCTTTATCAACTTCATCTGTCCACCACTCTTGTAGTTTTTTGTAGTAGTTCAATTTCAAAATCTGATATATGTTCATTTCAGACGTTGAAAACGCTTTTGATGGAAACATTTCTCTTACTGAACTATACGAAGAAACTTAAAAAACTCGAATTGTTTTATCATTTTTAAAGTGTTTTGTAGTAAAAATCATAGTAAACATTTTTAAATTATTTAGAGAGTAATTAGTTTCAAGGAAATTTATGTAGCCAATCAAAACCTCAAATTAAGGCAGAAGAATTAAGGCAGAAAACAACCAAGGAAATTTAAAAAATCTAAAAAAACCAATGATAATGTTTTCAACTAAATATACATTCTTGTTTGTAATTTTCTTAAATTGAGGCAAAATTTAGCTAAATTTTGATGAAAACAGTTATTAAATAATTTTATCTGTAATTTCATAAACAAATACTGGAAAATCATTTGATAATTTGTTAGTGTTCTATGTCAATTTTCCTCAGATGTTATAGCTCTGAATATACCCTTTAGTGAGAAAAAACTGTTTTGAACCAATAATATCTCAATTACCAAACATGCAAAACATCGCAAAGTTTTACTGAGGTTTACAATTATCAACAAACATAAATTCTCCCAATATTTGGGACAGTTCTTTGCTTCATTTTTTCATTTTCCTTTGCAGTGAAGAATCGAATCTGAATGTAAAGTGGCTTGCTCACGTTGTACTTCTTGAATAAGACACACACCCTCCTCATGTTGTACGTTGCTATATCATATACTCTATTACAGATGTCGAGCTCCTGATCCATAGTTGATTCTCTGCCAGATTTGGCTTCATATATAGGTCCGAGTTCAAAATTTTCAGCATTGTGAATAACAGTATTCCGTATTGCGGATATTACTTCGCCTTCTTTTTCACTAAGATAGACTTGTTGAGACTTTTCAAATTGTCCCAAGTCATTTATTTTTAATAGTTGAAAGCACGGTTCCAAGCATAGTTTCCCCTTGTAGGATTTTTGGAACCAAACAAATCTCCCAATTCTTTTTTGATTTTTTGAAAACTCATTATAGTTGGGACTATCAGCTTTTCTCGAGTATATTTTGAGGAACAAACTGATTAGACGGGGAGAAATGAGAGAAATGATTTTGGGATTGAATGAAAATGGAAGTAAGCGGTATGAGTCATCACGATTTCCATATATGGAAGTAGTACCAAATATGAAGGGTTTCCCTATATGGAAACTGCGTAGACGTTACTACTACTATATAACTCCACAATTTTCTGCAAAAATCATTTTTCTTAATGACAGCTGCTATGTGTCAAGCTCTTCCCAGCTTTTATTCAGATTATAATAGTAAATCATTGTTTTTTTCTGTTTCCAACGAATTTCACGAAAAGTACATAGTAACCCAAGATTTTTGCGTGTCTACTCATGTTTCTTTCTGTTCCTTGGGAAATTGCAAATTTCATATAGTTTTAATTGGAACATCTTTTAGCCAAATTCTTCAGAGATTAGACAAATACCAATACATATATCAAGAAATTGATTGTCTTTACACTTTGTACAAACACAAATTCTTTTCGAGTATTGTCACATCAAGTGGGGAAGTCTTCAATCAGTTTAGTTGCGGAGTTCAGCATAATTTACAATAGAAAGGAGCAGAAAAAACACCAAGCGTGTCAAGGAAACGACTTGTTCGGAAAAAGTTCAAAAAACATTATCTAGGTTCTAATCAGAAACTTGCATCTACGCAAACTCTTGGCTCAGCATTTTTAGATAGAACTCGAAAATGAAAACTCAAAATATGAATCTAATTGGTTCAAAATAATTGATTGTTTTATTGATGGTTATGGTTCTGTAAATAGTGAGCGTGTCAGTTTTTCTATTAATTTTTGTTTATTTCTTCATAAAAATCTTGTCAAGGTTAATTAAATTCTAATTTCCAATTCAAATACTTTTCAACGAATAAATTCATGTTACTTTTTTTACAATATGCAAAAAATTTGATCACTTTATAACAAATATGCGTATTTTACAGAAAATTTGTTGCAGAACGCAATTTTTTTCATAATTTTAAATTTATACATTTTCAAAACCTAACTTTTTTTTCTTATTGTTTAGAAATTATCAGTTTTGATGACTTCGAGGGCTTTTCCGTATCTTAATACACTGTTTTTCTGATGTTTTTGATTTAGATACTTGCAAAAATAGATTTTTCACTAATTAAACTTACAACAAAGAACTTCTTAAACATTAATTTTTAGAATTGCAAGAAAATCTTGTTACGGTTTTCTTTAAAATGCAAAAAAATACATTGAAAGTTTTCTGAATTTGCAAGATTTTTTTAGATAATTGCTGACTTTGAGTGCTATTCCCTATCTTAATACGATGCAAAAAAGATACGCCCAACCCAAACTTCTTTTTTCTTAAACAAATGCAAAAATTTCAAAGTTTTAATGTAAAAAACTTATTAAATTAATGCTAAAATTTTTTCTTAATTGATCACTTTGAGTGCTATTACCTATCTTAATACATTGTTTTTCCAATATTTTTGATCAATCTACATGCAAAAAAAAAAGATTTCTTTATGATCAAAATTAAAACAAAGATTTTAATTTGCTTTAATTATTAACAGTGCGACAAAAAGCCTTTTTCAGTTTTCTTCAAAATGCGAAAATATTTAATGAAATTTTTCTTAATTTGCGAGATTTTCATTGATTTTTTTTAACAAGTATGCAAAAAAATTATGAAAGTTTTTGCATGTTGCAAAATTTGTAAAATTTTTTTCTAAAATATGCAAAGTTTATCAAGAACATTTTTTGCACGATGCAACTTTTTTCATTATTTTTCAAAAAATATATGCAAAAATCTAACTTATTTTTTCTTATGCTTATGCAAAAATTGCAAATTTTATTGTAAAAAATTTGTTAAATTAATGCTAAAAATTTTTCATAATTGCTGACTTTGAGTGCTATTCCCTATCTTAATACGTTGTTTAACCAATATTTTTGATTAATATACATGCAAAAAAGAGTTTTTTTTGTGATCAAAAAATACAAAGATTTTCATTTTCTTTAATTATTAACAGTGCAAGAAAATCTTCTTTCAGTTTTCTTTAAAATGGGAAAAAATTTATTAAAATTTTTGTTAATTTGCGAGAGTTTCTTTGATTTTTTAAACAAGTATGCAAAAAAAAATTATGAAAACTTTTGCAAAAATTAATGTAAAGTTTTTAATATGCTTGCAAAATTGGTTGAATTTTTTTGCCATCTTTCTAACAAAATTTTATAAAAGTATTTACCAGACGCATAATAAGTTTCCTTTTTAAAAAAGTTTTACCATTGAAATTTCTTATTTTACTTTTCTATGATCTTTTTGTTCCTATCTCTTTAAAATAAAGTTACTAGATGCATAACAAAAAAAATTAATTTACAAAGCTCAAGACAGTAACCAATTTATTTACAAATCAAAGAGCTGTCGAGCAGCTGAGTTCTCAAAAAAATTTTTTGCAATTTTTCAATGGAGCGCAAAGCCGGTCTTGCCTCCATCACTGGTGGTTGTCTTGGTGGTTCGCTGAATGGAGTTCTTGGCTCAGAGAACCCTTCATCCTCTTCGATGGTATTTGGGTTGTCCACAGATCCCTCTTCCCAAGGAAAGAGGAAATCGTCGAATGGTTGAGCCACATATCTAGAGTCAGGAATTTCCACATGCTCGGCCACTTCCTCCATCGTTTGCATTTCTCCAAGTTGATTCTCTGTAGGGGGTACTTGCATTATATGATGTTCGTTGAAATCCCTGCGCATCACTTCCGCCATGTGCCAGACTTGGATTGGGATGTCCATTTGTGCCAGAAAAACTCCACAAACTGTTTTTGGCACTTGGATTTCTACTAAATCAGCCGAAAATTCCACCTAGAACATAAGGTTGTTGTTTTTTACTGAGAAAATCATTTTGAGCAATAAGTTGAGTTAATGAGTAAAAACAAGGTTTACAGTTGAGAGGGAGAAAGTTGACGGTGATTAACTTGAAATTAATGTATTTAGAGCTGAGAGAGTACGTAGTTGACGGTAGTTAAGTTGAAAATGAAATGATTTTAGTTAAGAGAGAGGAGTACCTTCGACTGGAATGTGTGGGCTTAACCTATCAGAATAGATTTTCCTTATTTGGATTGTAGTCGTGTCCAATCAGATTTCAGCTTCTTTTTATGGGATTTTTGGATAAAAGTCGTGTCCAATCGGAAACAAAGTTCCATTTTGGGTATTGTCGCTTCCAATCACAAAAATGTTTATTTTTACTCAAATTGTTGTATCCAATCAGACAAAAGTTTAATTTTAAGGACTTAAATCTTCCAAAGAAGTAAAAATATACACAAAAACAATCGCAAAAATAAATGACCAACAGTTGTATGCTGTAAAAATAGGAAATATTGCCAATATAAGTAACAAAAGAAGGAAAATTAATAAAAGTAGCATCTCTGCAATTTTTTCATTTCTTATCAGGAGCTTGCGTCCACTCAGACTCTTCGATCAGCTTTTTTTGGAAAGGATTCGAAAAGTTCAAAACTCAAAGTTTGAGACTGACTTGTTGAAAAATGTTGATTGTTTTATTGATGGTTATGGTACCGTAAAAAGTGAGCGTATCAACTTTTCTATTAATAATTGAATAGTTATTTATGAAAATATTGTCAAAATTTTTTTTATTTAAAATCAAAAGTTTTTTCAACGAATGAAGTTGTAATTTTCAACACGTGTGCAAAAATTAACTCAGAGTTTTTTCGCAATATGCTAATTTTGGTTTGATTTTATCAACACGTTTGCAAAAACTTCATTAAACTTTTTTACAAGATGAAAAAACTGTTTTGGTTTTTTCAACAAGTGTGCAAACAATTTTCAACAAATTTTTGTGTTAGATGCAAGTTTTTCGTGGTTTTTTTGAAAACAAATGCGAAAATCTAACTTATTTTTTCTTATGCATATGGAAAAATTGCAAAATTTTATTGTAAAAACTTTGTTAAATTAATGCTAAAAATTTTTCATAATTCCTGACTTTGAGTGCTATTTCCTATCTTAATACATTGTTTTTCCAATATTTTTGATCAATATACATGCAAAAAAGAGATTTTTTTTTATGATGAAAATTAAAACAAGGACTTTCATTTTCTTTAATTTGTAACAGTGCAAGAAAATCCTCTTTCAGTTTTCTTTAAAATACGAAAATATTTACTGATGTTTTTCTTAATTTGCGAGATTTTCATTGATTTTTTTAACAAGTGTGTAAAAAAAGTTATGAAAATTTCTGCATGGTGCAAAAATTAATGTAAAGTTTTTAACATGCTTGCAAAAATTGGTTTATTTTTTTTGCCATCTCTTTAACAAAATTCTATAAAAGTATTTACCAGATGCATAATTAGTTTCGTTTTTAACAAAGTTTTACCATTGAAATTTCCTAATAAACTTTTCTATGATCTCTTTGTTCCTATCTCTTGAAAATAAAATTAAAAGATGCAAAGAAATTAAATTATAAAGCACAAGACAGCAACCAATTTATTTACAAATCAAAGAGCTGTCGAGCAGCTGAAGATTTTTGCAAGTTCTCAAAGGATCGCAAAGCTGGTCTTGCCTCCACCACTGGTGGTTGTCTTGGTGGTTCGCTGACTGGAGTTCTTGGCTCAGAGAACCCTTCATCCTCTTCGATGGTAATTGAGATGTCCACAGATCTCTCTTCCCTAGGAAAGAGGAAATCGTCGAATGGTTGAGCCACATATCTAGAGTCAGGAATTTCGGGGTAGTTCATTCCCACATGCTCGGCCACTTCCTACAACATTTGCATTTCTCCAAGTTGATTCTCTGTAGTGATTCTCTGTAGGGGTTCTCTGTAGTGATTCTCTGTAGGGGTACTTGCGTTATATGATGTTCGTTGAAATCCCTGCGCATCACTTCCCTGCGCATCACTTTTCAACACGTGTGCAAAAATTAACTCAGAGTTTTTTCGCAAGATGCTAATTTTGGTTTGATTTTATCAACACGTTTGCAAAAATTTCATTACACTTTTTTACAAGATGAAAAAACTGTTTTGGTTTTTTGAACAAGTGTGCAAAAATTTTCAACAAATTTTTGTGTTAGATGCAAGTTTTTCGTGGTTTTTTTGAAAACAAATGCAAAAATCTAACTTATTGGTTGTTGTTTTGTATTTAGAAGATCATTTTGAGCAATAAGTTGAGTTAATGAGTAAAAACAAGATTTACAGTTGAGAGGGAGAAAGTTGACGGTGATTAAGTTGAAATTAATGTATTGAGAGCTGAGAGAGGAGGTAGTTGACGGTGGTTAAGTTGAAAAAAAAATGATTTTTAGTTAAGAGAGAGGGGTACCTTCAACTGGAATGTGTGGGTTTAACCAATCAGAATGGATTTTCCTTATTTGGATTGTAGTCGTGTCCAATCAGATTTTAGTTTCCTTTTATGGAATTCTTATAGAAAACTTGTGTCCAATTGGAAACAAAGCTCCGTTTTACATATTGTCGTTTCCAATCACAAAAATGTTCATTTTTGTTCAAGTTGTCGTATCCAATCAGACAATGATTTACCTTTTAAGGACTTAAGTCTTCCAAATAAGTAAAAATATACACAAAAGCAATTGCAAAAAGAAATGACCTAAAGTTTTTTGAAGTAAAATTAAGAAATACTGCCAATATAAGTAACAAAAGAAGGAAAATAAATAAAAGTAGCATCTCTGCAAGTCTTCTCATCAAGTTAATTGAATTTTTTTGTAAATAATCGATGAGAAATTGCTGATTTTTGAGTAGATAGTCAAGTACTTCGATTGTGATGTAGATTTGAGATGATAATTCAAAGTTGATGAATTTTTCAAAGCAAATCTCTGGAAATCTGATTCCAACCCTGATCATGCAAGATTTTGAACTTTGAAAATCTTTAAAAAAATGGAGGAACAAAGATTTTTGCTGGGGAGTTTTGACAAATTTGGGAGTTGGGTAGGGAATAAAAAAAAGTCTTTGAAATATTATCGTACGACTTTTTTATTAACTTCAAGTTTTCTAAAATAAATAAAAATTCTTTTCTAGTCAGGTGTAACTCACCAGTAAGTTTATAACTTTGATATGCAATATGTGGATCAAAAATAAACTCTTTGATTGAGTAAGTTTCCCTAAAGAGATCTTTACTTAGTCGGAAAACTCTATTTTGGACAACAAAAACGTCCAAAAATTTATGAAAAAAGTAAGAATCTACGTCTATCTCATCAATAAGGAAATCACACGGAATATTTTCTTTTTTCTTGCAGAATAATTCGAGAAAGTTCAAAAGTTTTTTAATTGACATTTTTCAAAAATGAATGTTTTGGATCCAAAGTTAAGTCTAGAAACTGCTTTGTTCTGATTGGTTGAAAATGTTTCTGGAAAATTCTAGAAATTTCAAAGGAATGACGTAGACGATGGCGTCATTACCATAAAAGGAATGTTGCGTGGGTGGTGACGTCACTTCTATTTAGAGAATGACTTCATTACCATAAAAGGATAATTGCGTAGGCGTCATTGATAGTATAAATACACTTATTTTATTGGGTTAAATCATTCATTTTGTTTGCCAATCAGAAACAGTCAATTGAATTTTACTTCAAATTTTACATTTCGTTACTTCACAAAAAGAAAAAAGTAAGTATTTTCATTCAATTGGTGTCTTAAGTTTTTAAATTTGGAACATCTCAAAAGTCCCAATTAATTTTAGATATTGCCTGCCCTTAACCGAAACGAGAAAGTGAAAAATGAGGACTTTGGAAATATGTATATTCGTCAAAACGCAGCTCGACATCGAAAGAGATGTGAAAAACAAAAGTAACATAAGTGTCCAAACTGTCATTTTTATACAAAGAGCAAAGAGGAGATGGGTTATCATGTTGCGAAGAAGCATGCTGAACCAAGTTCGAAGCAGTCGACGGTTTGTCCTTCTTGCGAACAAGAGTTCCCAAGTTACTACTCTCTCCAACAACATCGGAGAAAGGAACATGGAGCAAAACAACGGAAACGCAGTGTTATTGTAGCGGACTTGAACAACATTGTGGAGGAAGAAGGGAAAAATGGTGAAAAACTAAAGGAGGAACTTAGTGCTTGTCAACATTTTCTGGTGGATACGGAGATGGAAAATGGGAGACATAAGGTATTTAACTTCCAAATGTCCAAGTTAGATACTAAAATAATTAACGAGAAACTTGAAGAAGTCTTCAACAAGCTCGATTCTGCAGCCAAAATCAACATTGCTCTGGGTTTTGCTTTTCGAAATATTGAGACTGGTGAATATCAATATTTCTACGCCCATGAAAACAATACTCTGTTTGAAAAATCCCACTTACTTTGTACGAAAGCGGATTTGATAACAATCCAAAAAAAAGTAGAAAAATTTGATATTGTGGAGCAATGTACCCAGGAACTCCAAAACCCAAAATGGAGATTCAAGTTAATCACTAACGTCACAATACAATCCTTGCTGCTTTGCTAAAAAACATCCCAATGGGTTGTCCGGACTCTGTCTTACCCGAACCTCTACTGAAAAACCAATCTGTTAACTGTCTTTTATCTAACAAAGACAAGGAACCTTACAAAGATCATTTGTGTCTTTTCCGCGCATTGGCAATGTACATGAATGGACATAAAGATCTCGACTCTCACACTTCCAAATACTTTACAGATTTTTATTTAAAATCTGGTTATGATCCTAAAAGTTTTCGTGGAGTTTCTGTAGAAGACTTACCTGTTGGCGAAGAAATTGTGCAAAGAAACAATTTTATATACGATTTCGATATCCAAGAAGGAGAATATGTAGGAGAACTAGCTCGAAGAAGTATCGGAAGATTCGATAAAACAGTTAAGCTACTGAGATTTAACAACCATATCATTCATACAAATGATATAGATAGTTTCTTCAAGTGCTTTCGATGCCCTAGCTGTGACACCTTTTTCCACAAATCAGACCACTTCAATCAGCATCTCCTGAGATGTAAGGACCGAGTGAGACATATTTACCCAAAGAACGTGTATGAACTTCGCAAAACCTTGTTTGAAAAGCTAGAGGGAATCAATCTTCCAGTTTCTGTAGATAACAAGCTCTTCAATAATCTAGCAACTTTCGATTTTGAATCGATTTGTGTTCCTACAGAGGAATTAAAAGAAACACAAACTACAACCTGGATTGGAAAACATGTCCCCGTTTCAGTCTCTATATCATCGAATCTGATTGATGATCCCATCTTTTTGTACAACAAGGATCCACAGAACTTGATTATTGATTTTGTAAGCAACCTCGAACTGTTAGCTGAAAAAAGTGGGTTGGAGTTGAGAACAAAATTTCAAGATATTGAAAGAGCTGTCAATGAAAGAGTGAAAAAGATCTTTGATCAGCTGAACGAACGTGGTAAAATATTTTCAAGTAATAAATTCGAGTATGAAGACGAATGCATATGTCAACACAATTCTTGCGAATTCAAAAAAATCAACTCATCGATTTGAAACAACATCTGGAGAGATATATGAATACTTTACCTGTTTTTGGATTTAACAGCGGTAGATTTGATTTGAATTTGATCAAGTCATACTTAATTCCTTATTTAATTTTCGATAAAGAACAAGAAATATCCGTAATCAAAAAAGCAAATGACTTTATATCTTTCAAGCTTGGAGATGTACAATTTCTCAACATAATGAAGTTTCTGGGAGGGGCAACTACTTTGGACTCCTTTCTCAAAGGCTATAAAGCTAGCGATGGTTTGATAACCCAGACAAACTTAACTTTCCTGAATTGCCTCCGTATGAAGCCTTTTTCATTAAACTTAGAAACAAAAATCCTCTAGACAAAGACTTCATTGGTTATGAGAAGCTTAGAAAAAGTGGGTTTGACGAACAACAGGCACTGAAAAAGCATCAAATCAAGACTGTTCCTCCATCTGGTTTGGATAATTACAATTACTTACAAGAGACTTGGAAGAAAAATGGAATGACAGTGTTCAAAGACTTTTTGAAGTGGTACAACAACTAGGATATAGTTCCAACCCTGGAGGCAAGGCAAAAAAAGATTCAATTTTATCATAACAAGGGGATAGATATGTTGAAACTTGGATGCACACTTCCAAATCTAGCAAACATATGTCTACACAAATCTACAAATTACAAGTTTTATCCATTTTGCGAAAGTGATAAAGACTTGTGTGAAAAAATTAGAGAGGGCATGTCTAATGGACCTTCCATTGTTTTCACTCGAAAAGCTGTAGTTGATGAAACATACATCAGAAATTCATCAAATATTTGTAAATCAATCGTTGGAATTGATGCAAGCCAGCTTTACCCTTTCTCAATGTGTCAAGATATGCCATTAGGTCTGTTCACGAGATGGGAGTTTGACACTGAAATGCAAAAATTCAAGGCTAGACATAATCGAACTCGCAACTTTGGGAATATGGTCATGTCTTTTTATCAAGAATCAAGACCAGAATGTAAAATTGAGATCTTTTTTACATCTGGAAAACAGAAAAAAATCAACTGTTTTAATGTGGACGGTTATTGTGATCACTGTAAGACAGTGATTGAAACAATGGGATGCTACTACCACGTCTGTTGCTGTCAAGAAGCTCGTCCCTCCTTAACAGACCAGGATATTGAGCGAGGAAACAAGAAGAGAGAGATGGATGATATGCGACGAGAATACATTAAAGTGAAGGGATACAAATTGGAAGAAATGTGGGAGTGTGACTGGTGGGAAAGTTTCAAAACCGATGACAAGATCAAAAATCACGTCAAAACCAGTTTTCCCTATACAAGACCTCTTTCTACAGACTCATTTCTACCAAAAATAAAAGTTGTATCTCTTTTTGGCTACGTTTAGTGCAACTTAGTTGTTCCAGATGAGCTAAAATCAAAATTTGCCAATTTTCCTCCAATTTTCAAAAAACACTGAGGTTGGAAAAAACGATATTGGAGACTGCATGAAAAACTATGCAATCGAAAACGAAATGTTGAAGCATCCTCAGAGAATGCTGATATTTAGTTTCAAGCTGGAAAAAGGAACAGTTATAACTCCTCTGTTCAACTTTTATATGGAACTTGGATTCCACTGCACCAAAATTTACCGTTTTGTTCAATATTCTCCTCGGAAATGCTCTAATATTTTCGCTAAGTCAGTGTTTGATGATAGAAGAGAAGGAGATGAAAACCCTTTGTCAAGAGTTGTAGCAGAAACAATGAAACTTTTGGGTAATTCTTCGTATGGATATCAGATCATGGATAAATCCAGGCATACAATCACAAAATATCTGAACGATGAAAAAACTCACAAGGCAATCAATGAACCATTGTTCAAAAGATTGAATACAGTTGAAAAAGACTTGTATGAGGTGGAGTTGTTGAAATCAACCATTGAACATAGAGAAACCATCATCGTTGGATTTTTCATACTGCAGTATGCAAAACTGAGAATGTTGGAACTCTACTATAACTTCTTTGACAAATCTGTGATGTAAACAAATTTAAAGAGTTAGAGATGGACACAGACTCGCTTTACTTGGCACTTGCCGAAGAAAATTTATACAACTGTATCGAACCAGATAAGAGAGCTGCTTGGGAAAAAATGAGGAAAAGTGACTGCAGAGACTCTTTCAAGGCGGATGCAAAATCTAATTTCTTCCCTCGAACGTGTTGCAGTACCCATGAAAAGCATGATAAGCGGGAGCCGGGACTTTTTAAAGAAGAAATTAAATGTACAGAAACGCTACGTTTGTGTAGCAAGACATATTGCTGCTATGACAACAAGTCAGATAAGTTCAAATTTAGCAGTAAAGGATTAAACAAGCGAGGTCTCGATGATTCTGGAGACAGTCCCATGTCAAAACACAGGAGAGCGCTCGATGAAGCAATTAATATTAAATCTACTAACAGAGGATTCAGAACTATAAATCATATGGTGGCAACAAATGAACAGACAAAGAAAGGACTAAGCTATTTTTATCCAAAACGACAAGTACTAGATGATGGAATTTATACAAAAATATTGAACTTATAAGAACTGATCAGATCTAGTAAATTTATTCATGATGTCGTATTATATTGGTTTCTAATATAAAAATGTAAAATTTTGCGGTAAAGTTGTTATACAATGCAGTGATTTATATAGTTTTTGTAATTTTTTTTGATGTCTCTGTAGGTTTCAGCATTGTTTCAATTAGATAGAAAGTAAGATTATCTAATAAATTAGGTCAAATAATAGCTAATCTTATCGTGTTTTGAACTTTTTCGAAAAAATTTTAAATTTTTTTGATAAAAATTCCAAGTTTTCGCACAAAAACGCTTACCAATGACTTACCATGCACCAAAAAACTAAATACATAATCTTAATTCTACAATCTACACGTAATTAACAATTAATTGTTCCCAATTAGATAGCAAGCGCCGAAAATTTTGTGAAAAAAATGAACATTTCCACACAAAAACCAAAAAAATTACGTTTTTCTCATCATTATCTTACCATCACACAAACCATAAAAACTTACCACAGGTATTCCCTATCTTAATAATTGTAGACTCTATACCCAATCCTAATACATAGCATGGAAGACCGGAAATCTATAACGTATGTTAATACATGGGGTCTTCCATGCATCCCCCCCCCCCCTCCCCCCCTGATCAGCCTCAACATCTACTACTATGGTGTGAATTACACCTTTTAGGATCTTTGATCATTTTGTACGGATAGTTAAGAATTTTAAAACCTGCAGATGCTCAAAAATGACGGCAAACTTCATCGATGCAACGACTCCCTGGGTACGAAAGAGGTTGCCGCTCTATACGTCGACTTCGAAAAAGCGTGCAAAAAAACTAACCCTGCAATATTATTGAAGAAACTGTGGGCTATGGGAATACATGGCTAACAAATTGCGCTCATCAAAGACTACCTGACTGAAAAATAGTAATGTGTGAAAGTGAGAGACATTCTGTCATCAACACTACCAATCTAAAATGGTGTCCCACAAGGCTCTACAATTGGGCCCTTGTTGTTCCTGGTATACATCAATGACCTCATTACGGGCTTTGAATATGTGCAGAAATACCTTTTTGCTGATGACTTCAAATCACTAGAGACATCTAGATTATCAGTGTCAAACACTCTTTCTCTTCTTTCAACGTGATGCGACGCAAATTCAATGAGTTTTATTATCGACAAAACCCGCATCCTTGTTTTCAAAGGCAATTTTAATGAATGTTTGTTGAACAATGAACAGGTGCTTATTTCTCAGAAAGAAAAAGATCTGGGAGTTCTCGTCAATCACAAGTTAAACTGGCATGACAACATCAATCTGAGGTGCAAAAAGGCAATAATTTTTTTTTCTGATCAAACGGAAACTCCCCTTCAGTGCGAGTCAATCTAAAAAAATCAATGTTTACTGTGGTATGGTTGTTCCAATACTTTGTTAAGCCTCACAAGTATGGTACCCAACAAAGACAGATTTGATACGCATAGAACTTGTACAGAAACGACCTACACGTCGGATTGTCGACGCTGAGCTGTCATACGTTGATCGACTAGTCAAACTCAAGTTGCTACCACTTAGCTTGTATATCGAAATGCACGACATATTATTGTTCGCCGCTATCATCATTAACAACTACGACTTCGACTGGTCCCAACATATCTTGTTCAGCAATAATCATGGATATTATACCCGGTCTACTGCCCCTTGTAGACTCCAGGTGCCAAAACTTCGTCTCTCCAAATCAAATCAAAACTTCTGGTTGCAATGTGCGCGCCTCGCCAATCACCTGAGTCATTCAATTGACCTTTTCTGCATCACTGGCGTCAAAAGAAAACTTTCCGATATCTACTGGAATTATTTCTATCTCCACTAAGGGGTCAAAAACTCCTGTAGTTGGCGCATACTCTGCATCTACAATAACTGTTTAATGCGCCCTATACTCGAGCTTTAGTTCGCTTTGTTTGTGCGAAAGCCCATCGGTACCAATCCGTAAATTCACTTTTTATTTTTATTAGAAAATCACTAGTTTTAATCGATTGAATCAAAGTCTAATCGAAAATTCACCAAAAAGATAGATAATTCAAAAGATTTCCACCGTTGAATTTCTTATGAGTAAAACTTCATAATGCTCAAATATTGTTCGTACCATTGAAGTTGAAGATAAACTTTGTATTCGGGTGTTTTTTTTCTTTTCTTTTTGTTTTCAACGCAAAACCAGCTACCACGAATAATCATTGGACTGGGTTGAGTGCTATATGATATTAAAGCCTTTTCAGTCGTGATTCGAACGACAAAAAAAAACTGCAAAAGAATTTTACCAATGTTTGAAGTTTTTGATTTTTTGTATTAGCTTGAGCAAGTAAAGCAAGCGAGCATTCTTACAACAGTCAACTGGGAGAAATTTCAAAATTAGGCCCTAAAAACCTATTTAGAGAATGCGTTAAAATTGTGAATTCAAACAAACGTTTTCGCACATTTTTGTTTATCTTCAGGTTTTAAAAGTTTTGTGCATCGTCTGTACAAATTGCTCAACGATCATAAAAAGTATTATACACATTATTATTTCAAAACTTAAAAATTCAACCAATCACAACTTCACAAATTTTATTAAGTTATGTAACAACTATTATGTAACAGTTTTATTCATTTAATCACAAATTTCTGAGAGTTTTCACCTTTTTTTGCATCTACATTTTTCATTTCTTAAAATTTAGCCTTAGTGTCAGTTCCCTACTTCTGAACTCGTCGCACGTCTTTATTTCTGGTCTCTTTTTCCTAATGTGCAGCGCCTCTAATGTAAGTATCTTAAGGCAGCTGGACGACTGGTCAATTATTTTCCGATTAAACTCCGACTTCCTACTCTGACTACCACACTGCCATACATGATGTCCAACTGGGGTATCCTCTTTTCGGTTTTCTCAATCCTTGAGGTGAGATGTCGGACCTTCTGGCAAAAATAGATGGATTTGCACCCACAACTTTCGAGTCTGTACACCACTTTTGATTTCACTTCACTGGAAAAAAAGGATTTTAAAAACGCATTTAAATTTTCAATTTTTTTTTCGTGGATATTATCTGCCCATTGCCGCACTTTTTTGCCGTACTAATTTCTGATTGTGATTCCCCTTAAATAGGACCATCAAGATGGGTGATGAGTCACTGCTATAATCACAGGGCTTCTTTTTCTCAGCCATGTTCTGCTTGTTTTTGCCCTCCCTGATGATCTTTTCAAGGGCTTGCGAATCAACCCGCGACGATCAACTTTTCGGATCTTGGTTATCCAACCACTGTTTACGGTTGAGTTTCACCACTTTATCATATTCTTCCCATGTTCACGTAAAAAAAATTATTGAAATAACTTACGTGATAGTTTGAAATTAGCGACAAAACAAAATTGTAAAAAGAAAAAAGTTAAAAATCCTCGGAATTTTATGAGTATATGAAAAAAATTGTTACATAATAGTTGTTACGCAACTTCAGTATTATTTGTGATGTCATATTTGGTTGAAATTTTTAATTTTTGAAATGATGATGTGAATGACACTTTTTTTGATCTTTGATGATTTTGTACGGATAGTTTAGAATTTTAAAACCTGCAGATGCACACATATGTCGGCAATCGTCATCGATGCAACGACTCCCTGGGTACGAAAGACCTTGCCGCCCTATACGTCGACTTCGAAAAAGCATTCAATAAAATTAACCCTGCAATATTATTGAAGAAACTGTGGGCTATGGGAATACATGGCAAACATTTTGCGCTCATCAAAGACTACCTGACTGGAAGAATGCAATGTGTGAAAGTGAAAGACATTTTGTCATTAACACTACCAATCTAAATTGGTGTCCCACAAGGCTCTACAATTGGGCCCTTGTTGTTCCTGGTATACATCAATGACTTCATTACGGGCTTTGAATCTGTGCAGAAATACCTTTTTGCTGATGACTTCAAATCACTAGAGACATCTAGATTATCAGTGTCAAACACTCTTTCTCTTCTTTCAACGTGATACGACGCAAATTCAATGAGTTTTATTTTCGACAGAACCCGCATCCTTGTTTTCAATGGCAATTTTAATGAATGTTTGTTGAACAATGAACAGGTGCCTATTTCTCAGAAAGAAAAAAGATCTGGGAGTTCTCGTCGATCACAGGTTAAACTGGCATGACAACACCAATCTGAGGGGCAAAAAAGCAATAATTTTTTTTTCTGATCAAACGGAAACTCCCCTTCAGTGCGAGTCAATCTAAAAAGAATCAATGTTTACTGTGGTATGGTTGTTCCAATACTTTGTTACGCCTCACAAGTATGGTACCCAACAAAGACAGATTTGATACGCATAGAACTTGTACAGAAACGACCTACACGTTGGATTGTCGACGCTGAGCTGTCATACGTTGATCGACTAGTCAAACTCAAATTGCTACCACTTAGCTTGTATATCGAAATGCACGACATATTATTGTTCGCCGCTATCATCAACAACAACTACGACTTCGACTAGTCCCAACATATCTTGTTCAGCGATGATCATGGATATTATACCCGGACTACTGCTTCTTGTAGACTCCAGGTGCCAAAACTTCGTCTCTCCAAATCAAATCAAAACTTCTGGTTGCAATGTGCGCGCCTCGCCAATCACCTGAGTCATTCAATTGACCTTTTCTGCATCACTGGCGTCAAAAGAAAACTTTCCGATATCTACTGGAATTATTTTTATCTCCACTAAGGTGTCAAAAACTCCTGTAGTTGGCGCATACTCTGCATCTACAATAACTGTTTAATGTGCCCTATACTCCTGCTTTAGTTCGCTTTGTTTGGGCGGAAGCCCATCGGTACCAATCCGTAATTTCACTTATGACTTCTAGCAGTAGATCAGTAGTTTTAATCGATTGAATCAAAGTCTAATAGAAAACTCACTAATAAATGAGATTGATCAAAAGATTTCCACCGTTGGATTTCTTTTGAGTAAAAATTCGTAATGCTCAATTATTGTTCGTACCATTGAAGTTGAAGAAAAACTTTGTATTCGGGTGTTTTTTTTCTTTTCTTTTTGTTTTCCACGCAAAACCGGCTACCACGAATAATCAATGGACTTGGTTGAGTGCTATATGATATTAAAGCCTTTTCAGTCGTGATTTGAACGACAAAAAAAACTTCGAAAGAATTTTCCCAATTTTTGAAACTTTTGATTTTTTGTAGTATTTTGATTAATTAAAACAAGCGAGCATTCATAAAACAGTCAATTGGGTGAAATTTTAAACTTAGGCCCTAAAAACCTATTTAGAGATTGCGTTAAAATTGCGAGTTCAAACAAACGTTTTCGCACATTTTTGTTTATCTTCAGGTTTTAAAAATTTTGTGCATCATCTGTAGAAATTGATCAACGATCATAAGAAGTGTCATACACATTATTATTTCAAAACTTAAAAAATTCAACCAATTACAACTTCACAATTTTTATTGAAGTTATGTAACAACTATTATGTAAAATTTTTATTCATTTAATCACAAATTTCTGAGAGTTTTCACCTTTTTTTGCGTCTACAATTTTTCTAGTCTTGAAATATAGCCTGAGTGTCAGTTCCCTACTTCTAAACTCGTCGCGCGTGTTAATTTCAGGTCTCTCTTTCCTAATGTGCAGCGCCTCTAAAGTAATAAACTTAATGCAGCTGGACGCCTGGTCAATTTTCTTCCGATTAAACTCCGACTTACTACTCTTACTACCACACTGCCATATATGATGTCCAACTGGGGTATCCTCTTTTTTGGTGTTCTCAATCCTTGAGGTGAGATGTCGGACCGTCTGGCCAAATTAGATGGATTTGCACCAATAACATTCAAGTCTGTACACCACTTACGATTACATTTCACTGGAAAAGAAAGATATTAAAAATGCATACAAGCTTTCAATTTTCTTTTTGTGAATATTATTTGCGCATTGCCGCACTTTTTTGCCGTACTAAAGTCTGACTGTGATTCCCCCTATATTGGACCATCAAAATGGGTGGTGAAACACTGCTATAATCACAGGGCTTCTTTTTCTCAGCCATGTTCTTCTTGTTATTGCCCTCCCTGATGATCTTTTCAAGGGCTTGCGACGCAACTCGCGACGACCAACTTTTCGGATCTTGGTTATCCAACCACTGTTCACGGTTGAGTTTCATCGCTTTTTCATATTCTTCCCATGTTTACGTAAAAAAAATTATTGAAATAACTTACATGATAGCTTGAATTTAGCGACAAAACGAAATTGTAAACAAAAGGTTAAAAACTGTCGGATATTTGTGACCATATGAACAAAATTGTTACATAATAGTTGTTAGGTAATTTCAGTATTATTTGTGATGTTGTATTTGGTTGAATTTTTTATTTTTTGAAATAATGGTATGAATTACACTTTTTATGATCTTTGAACATTTTGTACGGATAGTTTAGAATTTTAAAACCTGCATATGCACAAAAATCATAAACGCGTCATACTGTGACATTCGATCAGAATGACCAGTAATGCATGTCGTCAACGATGTTTTTTTGGAACAGTTCAGTGGGAGAATTTGATCGTTTAAACGATTAGTGATGTCAATCGTTGAATTGAACAAATACGGAGAGGTCAATTTAGAGTGATGAAACAATTTTTAAATTTTCGAAGACAGGTAACGTTTTTAGTTTTCGCAAACACTAAAGCCGTGAAAATCAAAACAACGATTTTCGCTAAAACAAGCAAGAAGTATAAGAAAATATAGCGAACAACGGAGTCATAGTTGTCGATGTTTTTTGTCGTTCGAGCCTAATTGTTGTGATAAACATTTTAAACATTTCCAGATTCGGATGTCATTGAGGAACCGCCGTGGTGGCTCTATTTCAAACAATAGCAACGGTGGAGATGCTTTTTGTCACAAGTGCAACTCAAAAAGCAATCGAGATGGTAAGTGGGTTGCATGTGACCACTGTGTCCACTGGTTCCAAGACACATATTCATCTATCCCAAAAGAAGTGTTCAATGCCATAGAAGATATACCAAATCTACTTTATGTCTGTGAGTTCTGCATTGATTTTTTGAAAAAAAAGTCGAGCTGAAATTCAAATGATTGAAACCGATGCTCTCAAGCAATCCATTGAAGAAGTTGTTGGCGAAACACTGTCTGTAAACAAATCCAAAGAAATCAACCCCGGCATGCAAGCCTTTATCATTCAAAAACTTGCCAACACAAAGATTGATTTTTTGCAATTCAATCGGCTCACTGAAATTTGTATTAAAGGCATTCCTCAATACACAAATGGAAACCATTCTAGTCGCGTCAATGACGACTCCTCAAATATGCAAAAAATTCTGTCAAAATTAGGTGAATACGATCCTAGCAACATCTCAAGGTTTTTCCGTCTCGGTTGTTACAAAGCGGATGCACCGGATCCACCAACTTTACTTATAGGTTTTTTCAACGAATGGATGCCAAAAAATGCTTAACTAAAACTCGAATGCTGAAAAGACTTTGATTTTCCCGTCTCTATTTCTAAATCACTATCCACTATCACCTGATGAACTGCTTTTGGAGAAAAAATCTTACAGAAACGCTACAAAATGATGAACTCTGATGGCGTTCCGCGACATGAATTGAGAAAACATGGACTGCAGCTCTTTCACAATGACCAGTTGGTTCAATCAACGAATTGACTATCAGCTATCATGATGCTCAGTTACGATGTTCGTAGTATCATTAGTAATAAAAAACGTAATGATTTATTCTTTTATACCTGTTTTACCCGCACAAACCTGTTTTGATCTGCTTGACTGAAACGTGGTTAATTAACGACATATCAGGCAGCAAACTATTCCCATATTCTTCCTATTGTTTAATTTCTCGTGCTGACCGTACAGTTGCATTACATGGCGGTGCTTTAATAGCTGTAAACCGCAGTTTCACTGATTCCACTGAAGATATCACTATCGACGACTTTGACTTCATTTGGGACGCAGTCGATATTGTTGATGACCATCTACAATCCTCCGGCAGACTTAGATTAAAGAATTCCTGTAGATTGTCTCACTAACGCTATCAATGTTTATAAATCAATATTCACTAACTCGCTAAAATTTGCAGCAACACGTGAAAAGCGGGTGTGTATTACCGGAAATATGAATACGCCAGATTTATGATGGAAGTCATTGCACGCTTGCTCTGATTGCAGTACAGCTTTTATTGATTTTCTGGATTGCAAGAACTTTGTTGCAATTCCTAATCGAACCTACACTCAGGCAGAAATGTATTTGACTTTTTTAACACAGATGTTTTAGATTGTTGTAACATCACGGTCATGAAAAAATTCTGTTTTTCTGATCATTTTCCATATTTTATTGAGATATATTTCACACCGTGTACAGAATTCACAGAAAGAATCTGCTCTAGAAAAATATCAAAAGCCTCTGTCGATTGGTATCTGTTTTTCCAAAATATCAATAATCTTACCGACTTCTGAGTTAATGTGTACGCCCCGCCTTGTTTTTGAAGCAACGTTTTCTATTTGGAATTTTATCACCTTTTTTCCTCAGCTATCGCATCATCTAGCGTACAAAAACGGCGTAAAAGAGAACACTATCCGATGTATTTCTCATCCCATAGAATCCACTTGATAAATAAATTGGAAACTGAGAAACGGGGAAAATTGCCAGGTATGTACACCAGGACGATAAGTTTTTTCAATGGCTCAAAACCGAGATGGAGATATCCATGGATCTTGAGAAGACGGCTCTTTTCGCGTAGTTTTGTTCGTACTCTACAAATTACTGCTTCAAATTGTTAAAACTGATGAGTGCGACACCACCACTTCCTGACATATTGTTTTAGAAAACGCGGGAAGCCTCCTCTGGCATGGAAGAAGCTGTGTTTTTAAACGACTATTTGCGTTCAATGTTTACATTTGTTGATGAGGTGTCAGAAAATCGGCCGACACTTAGTTATCATTCAATTTGCCCGGAAGATGTTAAGATTAGTGTTGAAGACGTTGAAATCCTCCTTAACAAAGGTCCTGATAGTGCAAAAGTCACAACAGATGAAGTTCCTCTTTTTATTCTTTGCATCCTCTGTACTTGTTTCTGCTGTTTACTTTCTTTTCATTTCCATTAATTATTCGAGTGTCTGGCCTGACATCTGGAAATGCGCCATAGTCGAAGCTGTACACAAAAGTAGGAACGAGAAAAGTGCGACTAATTATCGCCTGATAAGTAAATTATCAAAGCTATCTCTGATTTTTGAACGTTTGCTGTTAAACCACATTTATAAAAAAGTACGATCAAAAATATTTAAAAAACAACATGGCTTCAGGCCTGGAAGATCTACAATTACTCAGCTTATTGACTTTGTCTAACAGTTATAATTAGGCAAAGATAATAATCTGGATGTCAGATGTTTTTACTTCGATTTCCAAAAGCAACTGATTTGGTTTCCCACAAAATTCACTCGGAAAAAGACACTTATAGGCTTTGACAAGAAGTCTCTTACACTTGTTGAATCCTATCTTTCAAACCGCAGTCAACGTGTAAAAGTTGAAAACTTGTGTTCTGAACTAGGAGCTGTTACTAGTGGTGTACCACAGGGCTGCAATTTGGAGCCATTGTTTTTCCTTATTTTTGTTAACGACCTACCCGAATCAATCACCAACACTATCTGCTACCTATACGCGGATGACAGTTACTTGCAAAAAACTGTAGTGAATGTGATATCGAATTGAATATTATTAGTTTTGTCAGTTGGGCGCAATATTAGTGTGGTCCGGCACACCTCCAGAACTGTTTTCGAAAGAAGAAACAATTTCCTCAGTTGATGATGAGAAAGATCTTGATGTTGATAATGACAAAAACCAAACTTGGACATCTCATATTGATTGCAAGCTTTCAACAAGTTATCGGCAACTACACAACAATAAAAGAAATGTTTTCTTCTCTTTTTTGCAATCCGTGTTAAAAATAATGTTTTTTCGTCTGGTATTCTCACTTTTAACCTTTTCAACTTTCAATTGTGGAGGCCTTGAGTTACATCACTACGTAAAATTGAACATCTCCACATAAAGAGCGTTCGTTGGACCACATGACTGCCCGATTACAGAGCTGCTCTATTAAGGGCAAATGTTTTGCCCAATTGCTATCTGTTAATATACTATGACCTTGTTTTCTTCTTCAAGCTATGGAATGGTTATCTTTTTATCTTTTACACTGAAAAAATCAGGTTTGCGATCATCTACTTATGGTTATTTTATCACACAGCCCTGGGTGTTATTATTTCATTATCATAATCGGCAGACC
The DNA here is from genome assembly GCF_963678635.1 of Symsagittifera roscoffensis. Classification (NCBI taxonomy): domain Eukaryota; kingdom Metazoa; phylum Xenacoelomorpha; order Acoela; family Convolutidae; genus Symsagittifera; species Symsagittifera roscoffensis. The sequence continues at coordinate 81,912,790 of NC_087064.1, read as the reverse complement.
TGTTAACGAAGCGCTCCGCGCCGAGCGCATGCTCTAAATAAGGCCTTTCACTAAGAACCGAAATGGTGGTTTGGAACGCAGAAGCCTTCCAGATTCCCCGATTTAGCTTTTTTAACCTAGTTAAGATCGAAATTTCATGCATCGTAAAGGGTGGGGGGATCGGCCGTCCCGTCGTTCCCTGAGCCGTATATGACCGAAAACAATTTAAAGATATACAAGAAACCAAACACAAAGTAGTATAGTACCTAAGAAAAAGTCAAAAAATAACAGAAAAACCAAAAACAGGATAGAATATAATATCAGTAAAAATCATCCCCAAACGAGATGTGACCCTTTTGTTTGTTTTTTGTAGATATATTATTGTTATAGGTATTTATATCAAACAGGGTTTTACGATAGAAAATTGTTTCCTTTTTTGGTGCCTGTACTGTAGAGTTGTCTGAATATTTAAGCACGTTACTGCTAATTTGCGCTCAATATGGAAGGGTCACGGGATTAGAGCGGAAGACTGATAGGGCAAGCAAAGCAGGGAGCAACAGTAAGGGTCTCAAGGACACGATACTCGACTGTCGGGTGTCGTTAACAAGTTTTGTAACCTTTTTGGTTCAGAAAGTAAGATATCAATGTGGGGAGCTCGACAGTGAGCATACTACAGTGACCCTCCACCGAGTTGCGAGTTAGGCACCTTAATTCGGAAATTGAACGGACCCGGAGGGTTGGAATACCATTGGTATTATAATCTATACTACACCTATTGATTTGCCTATACCATTTTTCAGTAAAACAGACCGTAAACAGACCTGTTTTGAATTCAAAATAGGGATATTTGACCCCCATTTTTGAGTTATCATTAATTTTTGAAACAGGAAAAAGCGCTAAGTAAATGAGTTAAATCGTAGTTGGACTAAAAAAAACTAGAAAAACCGGTGGAATTCAATTCGGACGCGGTTGGAACTAATAGGTTACCGAAACCATATTTTTTGGGACTTTTGAAACACGAAACGCCACAAAAATAGAAAAAGTTTCAAAGTTTTTCAGTTAGCGCAAGATAAAATTTTGTGCGGAAAACATACCTAAGTGAATCGTCTGGTTTAAAAACCTGATTGCCAACAACCTGTGAAGTTGAATCAATCCGGAGGGGTCCAAATAGCATTGTTTTTGGCAAAGCTTTTCCATTAACTCGTTTTTCATCGACTGTTTAAAATGAGCTAGAAAAACAAGGGTTTTTTGAGCTCATAGCATTAGTTTTTAGGCAAATTAGACAAAGAATGCGAAACAAGTTAGGCGGAATCTATAAGCATGAAATTTTTTTGAATTTGAACAAAAGAATTTTTGCTTTATAACTTTGAAACAATTGGACCGATCCGGTTCATTTTGATACCGTTAAAACACGAATTAAAAAGGCTTAATTGTTAGCTAATCGTTTTTTGAAGAAACTGAACATAGAGTTTTTTAGATTGTTGTTAGCAGAACCACCGATTTTTGAACGTAGACCCTTCACGTTTTGTAATCTTTTTGCAAGCTCTTACACCCCTTCGTAACGGTAGCGACGGTTGAATAAAGCATTTTTACCTTGTTCTTGACAAAAGGGAAGTTTTAAGTAAATAGAAAACGACAGTCAAGTCGGAAATTGGCTTGTTAAAAGACCCTTCATATTTAAAGGAAATTGTTAGATAAACAGCTAAGCTTCAATCCGTAAGGGCCTGAAGCCAGAACGAATCCGTACGAGTTAGTTGATATTGCATAATAGGCTCTGAGACCTTATCCGGAAGGGTCTGGGTTTACCTTTTTGACAACTCGGCAGGGTCATTTTTTGCCTCTTCGGAGTGTCGGAGAGGTCCGGTTTTTTTGCCAGTCCGGAGGGGGCCCAATTAAAAAGCTGTCCTGTTTTTTGACAATCCGGAGGGGTGGTAATTCGAAAGTGTTTTTTTTGCCAATCCTGAATGGTACCAATTCGGAGTGGTCCTGTTTTTTGCCAACCGGGAGGGGTCCCAATTCGGAGGGTCCTGTCTTTTGCCAATTCGGAGGGGTCCCGTTTTTTCGAAAAAAACGATGGCGTCCCAATTTGGAGAGATTTTTTTTGCCAGTTCGGAGGTTCCCTAAAAGCCAATACTGAGAAAACTAGCAATTTTTTTAACGAACGCAATCGTAGGGATCCATACACGTACGTGAACGAAAACAAGACATTGAGTGAATAGAATGAAGATATTATTATAAATAGGCAAACCAAGAAAAACAGAAAACCAGTGACTGAACTGGTAATTTGCCCTAAAAAACTAAATAGAACATAGTAAAACCAAAACAGGTCTAAACCTGTAGATTCGCGACTCTAACCGAAAACAGAAATTGACATTGATTTATTTAGATTATACTCCAAAAGTGTTTTTGGAAGAGTGGTTGCCTTGAGAGTTTAAGTAGGTCTAGCTCGGGCAACCAAAAGGCAGATAAGTAACACAGAACTCGATGGGTGCAAAAATCGTCAACTTGAGAAAAATTCTACTTTCAAGCTTTGTCTGTTTAATGCGGCACTAAACATGGAAAACTATTTCTTTAGAAACCAGATCGTCCATTATATTGCGACAGACCAATTGAAATACAAAAATATTTTTGACTTTTTATTCTTCAAATTGAATATATTTTTCTAATAATTATTTTTCTGGATTGGGTAGTGAGTGCACTTTTTAAAGGTATTGACATCATCGGACTGTACCAGAATATGATTTTAAAAATAACTTTTCATTGCTGTGCACAAATTAGAATACGCTGTACTGTGATAATTTAAGAAGATTCAAGGTCACTTGTTAGTTAAATTTTTTGGACTTTATCGCGTTATGTTAATATTTTCTGTTGTCAGACAACAAACACGGTACCAAGTGAATCAAGTGACAGATTCAAAAAGTGATAGATTAAAAAGAGTCTGGACAAACCGAGGATAACTCAGCTAAGTGATAGCTCTAGGAAGTTTATACCGAAGAAACAAAGGAAATCAATCAATGGTTATTTTGTGGAGAAAACTAAGAACACTCGGAACAAAAAAATAGAAAGTTTTAGGCGGAACGGTTGAAACAAGGAGTCAAAAAGCCTCGGAAGACGAAAAACAAAGTTGCAAGTTGAGATCTATCCTAAAACCGCTCTGGATGAGAATCAGGCGGGACGTAGAACCGAAGGTAATGGGAACAGGAGATTAAAGAGTGAAGGTACTCCCGTAGAATAGGGCCACTTTTTCGCTACTTCGACCGGGACTCTCGATCGAGAGAAAATGTCGGAACTCTTCGACATTTCGGTTGAAAATCCAGCAGTAGGAGGCTCACCTACTGACAATACCATGATGCATGGGGTGGCAGAGAAAGCGGCAACGTCTGCCTCGTTTTCGGAACGATTCAAGAACAATTTGGGAATTTTCTTTCCGTTCACCATGGGAACGGTAACTGGCGATGAAGTAGACACCCAAGAAGAAGGTCAAGACAATGACAAAATTGATGCCTCTGAGTGTCAGGTGAGCTTAAACAGTTCGAATCATGAAAACGAGGCACCCTCAAACATGGAGATTGGCTATTGCGATCGATTTGTTTCACTCAGAAGGAGACTATTGATGAAATACAGCAGTCAAGAGAGGTTCTCGATTCAAGGATAGACTCGATTATAAAAAAAGACGCATTCAAGCTATCATGGACAGACTTGACGGTCTTCTAGGAAACAGGATTGGATCGAGAAACAGGGGTGCCCACCCGAGGGAGGCCAGCGGAGAGCCGATAGTGCACTTCAATAAGCAATTAAACAGAGGAAGGACGTATGGGTCCACGAGAGGTAGAAGTAACCCTTCGAGTGGCGCAACTGGGAGTAACACGCCCAGAAATCCCTCGAACATCAGAAGGGGATCTACTGGCAGTAGGCCAAAATCGAACGAACCACCAACGCGAGGTGAATATGCGAAAAGAAGACTTGATTGCTCAGTAGATATGATAAATCATACGGGATATACATGAGATGCATCGGCGATGGTCACCCCATTTGAAACTCTGAACAGATCCTTGAAGACCTTTCTAACAAGAGTGTCCAGGATCAATGAGCGCAGCGAGAATTCTAAAAGAGTGTTCAAGAAACCGATATATTATAAGAATGAATCTGACGGTTGCAAAGATACCTGGATAGAGGTCATAAAGCTGAATTTTGAGGAAGAAGACCTGATAGAAAGACAAGAATGCAGTGCGCTCACCAGCAACTTTGAAGTGACAAAAACAATTCCAGCGGGACACTGCCAAGAAAATTTTCCAGAAGCTGTTTAACCGTTTTGGCTCAGGAGTGCAAAGGCACCAAGCGATTATGCGCTTCGAGAAACGAAGGCAACGTGAGGTTTAAACCATAGATAAATTCTTAGAAGATTTTGAAATGCTGATGAGGTATAGTCAACCGGGAGAGTCAAACAGCAGGATGAACTTGTCAGTAGCTTCAAAGTTTCTCGTTGGTGTGAGGAAGGATGAGGCTAGGACAATGTTTTGAGCACACACCTTTTCCAACCAATGCACCTGTGCCGGAAGAGCTGCGACTGAAATTCAAGGAATATCAATTGCTGTATAGTCTCCGATGAGATCAGGTTATTACGAAAGCAATTATGGCAAATTTAACAGTGTTACGGCAAACCAGGGTAACAACTGGTACCAGCCCAGGGATGACATGGAAAAAGACGCTCTTGTGCAAACTGCAGTTCCACGGACCATCATGTATAAGCATGCCCAACCTACGAACAGGGCATGGAAGCGATCGTTTTAGTCTTGCAGATGAAGACGCGTCGGACGTCGATCATGAGGATTTCATGAAAGGAGTGAATGCAAAGTTCGACCCCAGGTGTTTCTTTTGCCAACTGGAGGGTCGTTTTAAGTCAGTTTGTCCACCATTTTGGGATGCTGTGAGGGAAATGAAGCACCCAAGGCATGAAGATGCTCTGTCCGGTGTTGAGACCAGCAAAGCACGCCTGATCAACGCAGCGGAAGCACGAATGAAGGAGAAACCACAGGAGCTGGCTACGAAGAGAATGCAAGACGAGCTAGAAGAAACGAGTGGAATGAAGCCTGAAACAGCAGTTAAAGACTTTAAGATTGACTCTAAAGCAGCGGCAAGAGAAGCCCTGAACAGAATTCAACACGAATTGGCAACGAGGGAAATGGAACAAAAGGTCAAGCTCGATCTGGAGAACGAGAGAACTCAATATCAGCTAAACGCCGTTGAAGCATTCCTAAGGGAAGAAACGAAGGCATCGAGAAGTTTGAGCATGAAGTTGAATGTGATCTCCGGGCATAAACTCGGGATGGTGCCACAAGGCAGTAAGACACAGTCAGTTATCTCGGTGGCGGGGTATCACGTTATCAGGAATCTGAATGAACCTTCAGAGTTCACCATGATGCAGCTGGATTTTTAAGCGGATTATCTGAGACAAACAGAGCCACGCACTGAATCGAGGGTGGTGCGAGGCTTGTTAACAACGACTGGTACCCGATTAATGAAACTTCACGGGCGTTATGTAGAAGTCTACGGACCATATCGAGTGATGCTCAATGTGAATGGGATTGGTATTTATACCAAGACCTACGTCACGACAGACAATGACCAAATAGGACAGAATTAATTGAGTCGAGAATACCTGAAGGTCCGTAGAACTGATCATGACGCCATGATGGAACAAGACGCAGTAATAATTGGTTACGAAGCACATCTGCTAGACACCGATGGAAAGAAGATAGGAAAAACAGGAATTATTAGATACAGGAGCATTAGTTAGTGTAAGGCCAATAAAGACATGGGAACGGATGGGTTTCAGCAGGGAGGACCTTATACCGACAACTTTAAGATTGGTAGCCGCCAACCGCAGAGCCATCTACCTGGCCGGGAGAACTCCAATAACAGTCCTCCATATGGAAGGATGGAAACTCCGGATGAGTTTACTCGTGGTAGAGAAACTGGACAATGCGGATCAGTTCATCTTAGGGCGTGACTTCGTCAATAATTTTGACGTGATGATCGACCTCAATAATGGGCTGATAAGGATTAAGAACCCAGAAACGAAGTATGCTAAGCGACCATTAAATAGGATAATAACTAATGAGAATAAGATACCAGTTTTTTTTAGACAAAAAAGTAAAATAACAGCCCAGGCAGGCAGTAGGAGCCCAGGCAGGCAGTAGTAGCAACAGTAGTATGATGAGAAATGTAAACCAATTGAGTGATAGCGAGCAGATTTTTCTCGTACCGAACCAAAACAAGCAAAATTCAGCGGTTATAGGGGTGAGCTTTTCCGTCACCCTAAACGGGCTGTGTGCAAGTGTATTGTTGAATACACTGGACACAATGGTTTCAATCTAGCGTGGAAGGAAACTCGGCCACGCTTTGCCAAAGGTGATGGAATAAGAAGAAACGCCGAACCTACAAAAATATTGAGTAAAATACTGTCTATCTCACGCAAATAAAGACTTAGTTTCAAAAGGATCAATTGGAACCTTTAAAAAACATATTTTCAACGAGATCTGAAACAAATGACGGCTTATCGAGCTGCTCAAAATTTCCGGACCGCCCCTCGTTATACAAATTAGAGTCTGACAAACCGGTTTTGCCGGAAATAGAGCATTTAGGAGGTAAAATAAGGAATGGAGAGTTTGAGGAATCGTTGACAGAAAGTGAGAAAGTACGGATAAAATTGTCATGACGCCAGAACAAGGATAAAAAAAGCATTTGTAGGACAAAAATTCAACAACTAGTTTCCTCAATTCCTAAAAACGTTTTATTGAAAACACTTAAAAGACGAGGGAACAAGATGTCGTGACTCAGAAGAAGACAGTCACTATCGAGGCGCCTCATCAAGGAATGATAGAGGTCAAGTCAAAAATTTCAGAGCAAGAAAAATTGTCCATTAGGTCGGACAATGAAGGAAGTGGATATGCAGATGAGTAAGACCAGTTGGAAAAAGTTTTGTCCGGGGAGCTTAGATAGATGAGCAGACCATACACATCAGAATCTATCGTGGAGACATGCTTCACGGTTGACTCATCTGACGAAAACACCTCGAAAAAACTGGAGGCTGTTACGTACTCAGACAGGAACTCGAGCCCGGGATCTGACTTTTCAGAGCTGGCTATTCACACATTGCTGGTGGAGACTCGAGCAAGAGACTTAGACAGGGAGGTGCATCAAGACCCTGATAGTGATCGCTACCTGTTTGCCAGCCTGACGAGCTGAACAGTCACCAGAGGGTCATCAAGATATCGTTATATCTGAATAAAGATGGGATTTTTGCTTTCAAAAGGAGGGAAGAGGACAAGGTGACGGTATGTCTGTAACGCCGAGAAGGTTACGGCGAGAAGTGGATGACGGCATGTCTGTAATGACAACAAGCGAAAGATCCTAGGAAATAGCGATTCCCATTAAAGTCCATCGTGTCATCCGAGTTTAATGAAGTCCTGCAGATAAATCACCAGAAGATATGTATGACAGACAGGGGCTACAATCAGGTCTTAGTGATGATCGACCACTTCACAACTTATGCAGAGGCCGTGCGCTGCATTAGTGCCTCGCTTGAGGAAACCTGCGACCTTCTGATTATTACTTGGATAGCCAGGCACGGTTACGCGATAACGATCCAATCATATAATTGAACATTTTTTGAAGAAGAGCTTACTAAGGAGCTCATGAGACGTTCTCAAGTAGCTCAGGCTCATTTTTCAACATAACATCTCCAAGTCGAAAGACAAAATGGTAGAAAGACAGAATCGGACTCTTGTGTCGATGTTGCGGGTGTATTGTTTCACGATACATGACTGTTTTGGATAGATATTGGCCACAGGTGATGAGAGGAGGTAACAAAAGTACCCATCATTCCACCACAGGAATTAGTCCTCAGACTGTGATGTTGACTGGACACGAAAGGCTTTGCCTATGAATTTCTTCTACCCTGAGTAGGAAGGAAAGAAGACATCGCAACAAGTCTTTCCAAGAATCGCAACAAGTCTTTCGCAACAAGAAGACATCCCAATTCGGAGGGTCCTGTCTTTTGCCAATTTGGAGGGGTTCAGTTTTTTCGAAAAAACGATGGGGTCCCAATTTGGAGAGATTTGTTTTTGCCAGTTCGGAGGTTCTCTAAAAGCCAATTCTGAGAAAACTAGCAATTTTTTTAACGAACGCAATCGTAGGGATCCTGTCACGTACGTAAACGAAAACAAGACATTCTGTGAATAGAATTTAAAATATATTACAAATAGGCAAACCAAGAAAAACAGAAAACCAGTGACTGCACTGGTAACTTGCCTTAAAAAACTAAATAGACCATATACCAACCAAAACAGGTCTAAACCTGGAGATTCGCGACTCTAACCGAAAACAGAAGTGTTAGTTGGAAGAGTGGTTGCCTTGAGAGTTTTAGTAGGTCTAGCTCGGGCAACCCAAAGGCAGATAGGCAACACAGAACTCGATGGGTGCAAAAATCATCAACTTGAGAAAAATTCTACTTTCAAGCTTTGTCTGTTTAATGCGGCACTTAATATGGAAAACTATTTCTTTAGAAACCAGTTCGTCTATTATATTGCGACAGACCAATTGAAATAGAAAAATATTTTTGACTTTTTTTTTCAAATTGAATTTTTTTTTTAATAGTTGTTATTCTGGATTGGGCAGTGAGTGCATTTTTTAAAGTCATTGAGATCATCGGATTGTGCCAGAATAACTTTTCATTGCTGTGCATAAACTAGAAATACGCTGTACTGTGATAGTTTAAGAAGATTTAAGGTCACTTGTTATTTAAATTTTTTGTACTTTATCGCGTTATGTTAATATTTTCTGTTGTCAGACAACAAACACGGTACCAAGTGAATCAAGTGACAGATTCAAAAAGTGATAGATTAAAAAGAGTCTAGACAAACCGAGGATAACTCAGCTAAGTGATAGCTCTAGGAAGTTTATACCGAAGAAACAAAGGAAATCAATCAATGGTTATTTTGTGGAGAAAACTAAGAACACTCGGAACAAGAAAAATGGAAAGTTTTAGGCGGAACGGTTGAAACAAGGAGTCAAAAAGCCTCGGAAGACGAAAAACAAAGTTGCAAGTTGATATCTATCCTAAAACCGCTCTGGATGAGAATCGGGCGGGACGTAGAACCGAAGGTAATGGGAACAGGAGATTAAAGAGTGAAGGTACTCCCGTAGAATAGGGCCACTTTTTCGCTACTTCGACCGGGACTCTCGATCGAGAGAAAATGTCGGAACTCTTCGACATTTCGGTTGAAAATCCAGCATAAGGAGGCTCACCTACTGACAATACCATGATGCATGGGGTGGCAGAGAAAGCGGCAACGTCTGCCTCATTTTCGGAACGATTTAAGACTAATTTGGGAATTTTCTTTCCGTTCACCATGGGAACGGTAACTGGCGATTAAATAGACACCCAAGAAGAAGGTCAAGACAATGACAAAATTGATGCCTCTGAGTGTCAAGTGAGCTTGAACAGTTCGAATCATGAAAACGAGGCACCCTCAAATATGGAGATTGGCTATTCCGATCGATTTGTTTCACTCAGAAGGAGACTATTGATGAAATACAGCAGTCAAGAGAATTCATGACGATAACAAACTTGGACACACAATCAGGAACGACTAGGATCATCGGGTCAAGGACAACATGGGTCAGGGAATTAGAGGCGGATTATGACGGAACATCACAAAAGAGAGAAACAGCACGAGTTTCGACCAATAGTAAGCTGTCAGGAACAAACAAGGTGATGCCACCACTAGAGACTCCATTGGTGGACAACGGAGCGTCAATGGAAGATGCCTTGACCAGGATTGTGGATACCATGGGCGAGCAGAGTGAACAGATGTCAATAAGAATGTTGTCAATATCTAGATAGAGCAGTTCACTTTGAGAGAGAAAGCCTACGGGAGGAAATAAATCGCAACAAACAGGAAGTTAGTAAGAGCGAAAAACACTTGAAGAACAGGACGGACGAACACTTGCCCAGGAACTTGTCACGAATAATAAGTGAGGCTGAGGAAAGAAAAAAACGTTTGAGAAGTTACCTGGAACAACTTCGGAGTCAACAACAGCAGATTCTTGGGGTTTTCGATTCAAGGATAGACGCGATGATAAAAAGACGCATTCAGGCTATCATGGACAGACTGGACGGTCTTCTAAGAAACAGGAATGGATCGAGAAACAGGGATGCACACCCGAGGGAGGCCAGCGGAGAGCCGATAGTGAACTTCAATAAGCATTCAAACAGAAGAAGGACGTATGGGTCCACGAGAGGTAGAAGTAACCCTTCGAGTGGCGCAACTGGGAGTAACAGGCCGAGAAATCCCTCGAACATCAGAAGGGGATCTACTGGCATTAGGCCAAAATCGAACGAACCAACAACGCGAGGTGAATATGCGAATAGAAGACTAGATTGCTCAGTAGATATGAACAATCATACGGGATATACTTGAGATGCATCGGCGATGGTCACCGCATTTGAACCTCTGAACAGATCCTTGGAGACCTTTGTCTCAAGATTAATCAGGATCAATGAGCGCAGCGAGAATTCAAAAAGAGTGTTCAAGAAACCGCGATATTATAAGAATGAATTCGACGGTTGCAGAGATACCTGGATAAAGGTCATAAAGCTGAATTTTGAGGAAGAAGACCTGACAGAAAGACAAGAATGCAGTGCACTCACCAGCAACTTTGAAGTGACAAAAGCAATACCAGCGGGAAAGCTCATGGCAATATCCCATTGCCTATGGGCTTTTCTGAAGTTGCCGCACGAGGGTGACACCACAAGGCATGTTATGCCCTGTGCTAAATGATTGTCATTTACAGTGCATTGCCCGAAAGGTGGTTTGGACTCGTAAGGTGCGTGGTTAGGCTATTTACCACCTTTAAAGGGTCAAATCTTGGTGCTTCAACCTTCTCAGTAAAGGTCTGAAGGCTATATATGGTGCAATTGATTTTGCACTAGGCTGAGAACCAGCGGGACAGTACGTGGAAGAGAGACTGGAAGCTCTCAAGCCCGAAATATTTCCACCCGAGATCGCCCCTAATCGGGGGTCTGACTTACCTTTATGCCAACTCCTCAAAGGTCTGTAGGCTAAATACCTGTCGATTGGAGTAGCTTAGTACTCTATCAAAGGGAGGGGCACCAGCGGGACACTGCCAAGAAAGTTTTCCAGATAATGTTCAACGGTTTTGGCTCAGGAGTGCAAGGGCACCAAGCGATTATGCGCTTCGAGAAACGAAGGCAACGTGAGGCTTAAGCCATAGATAAGATCTTAGATGATTTTGAAATGCTGAGGAGGTATAGTCAACCGGACCAGTCAAACAGCAGGATGAACTTGGCAGTAGCTTCAAAGTTTCTTGTTGGTGTGAAGACGGATGAGCTCAGTACAATGTTTTGAGCACACACCTTTTCCAACCAATGCACCTGTGCCGGAAGAGCTGCGACTGAAATTCAAGGAATATCAATTGCTGTATAGTCTCCGATGAGATCAGGTTATTACGAAAGCAATTATGGCAAATTTAACAGTGTTACTGCAAACCAGGGTAACAACTGGAACCAGCCCAGGGATGACATGGAAAAGGACGCTCTTGTGCAAACTGCAGTTCCACAGATCATCATGTATCAGCATGCCCAACCTACGAACAGGGCATGGAAGCGATCGTTTTAGTCTTGCAGATGAAGACGCGTCGGACGTCGATCATGAGGATTTCATGAAAAAGTGATTGCAAAGTTCGACCCCAGGTGTTTCTTTCGCAACTGGAGGGTCGTTTTAAATCAGTTTCTCCACCATTTTGGGATGCTGTGAGGGAAATCAAGCACCCAAGGCATGAAGATGCTCTGTCAGGTGTTGAGACCAGCAAAGCACGCCTGATCAACGCAGCGGAAGCACGGAGGAAGGAGAAACCACAGGAGCTGGCTACGAAGAGAATGCAGGACGAGCTAGAATAAACGAGTGGAATGGAGCCTGAAACAGCAGTTAAAGACTTTAAGATTGACTGTGAAGCAGCGGAAAGAGAAGCCCTGAACAGACTTCAACACAAATTGGCAATGAGGGAAATGGAACAAAAGGTCGAGCTCGAACTGGAGAACGAGAGAACTCAATATCAGCTAAACGCCGTTGAAGCATTCCTAAGGGAAGAAACGAAGGCATCGAGAAGTTTGAGCATGAAGTTGATTGTGATCTCCGGGCATAAACTCGGGATGGTGCCACAAGGCAGTAAGTCAGTTATCTCGATGGCGGGGTATCACGTTATCAGGAATCTGAATGAACCTTCAGAGTTCACCATGATGCAGCTGGATTTTTAAGCGGATTATCTGAGACAAACAGAGCCACGCACTGAATCGAGGGTGGTGCGAGGCTTGTTAACAACGACTGGTACCCGATTAATGAAACTTCACGGGCGTTATGTAGAAGTCTACGGACCATATCGAGTGATGCTCAATGTGAATGGGATTGGTATTTATACCAAGACCTACGTCACGACAGACAATGACCAATAGGACAGAATTAATTGAGTCGCGAATACCTGAAGGTCCGTAGAACTGATCATGACGCCATGATGGAACAAGACGCAGTAATAATTGGTTACGAAGCACATCTGCTAGACACCGATGGAAAGAAGATAGGAAAAACAGGAATTATTAGATACAGGAGAATTAGTTAGTGTAAGGCCAATAAAGACATGGGAACGCATGGGTTTCAGCAGGGAGGACCTTATACCGACAACATTAAGATTGGTAGCCGCTAACCGCAGAGCCATCTACCTGGCCGGGAGAAATCCAATAACAGTCCTCCATATGGAAGGATGGAAACTCCGGATGAGTTTACTCGTGGTAGAGAAACTGGACAATGCGGATCAGTTCATCTTAGGGCGTGACTTCGTCAATAATTTTGACGTGATGATCGACCTCAATAATGGGCTGATAAGGATTAAGAACCCAGAAACGAAGTATGCTAAGCGACCATTAAATAGGATAATAACTAATGAGAATAAGATACCAGTTTTTTTTAGACAAAAAAGTAAAATAACAGCCCAGGCAGGCAGTAGGAGCCCAGGCAGGCAGTAGTAGCAACAGTAGTATGATGAGAAATGTAAACCAATTGAGTGATAGCGAGCAGATTTTTCTCGTACCGAACCAAAACAAGCAAAATTCAGCGGTTATAGGGGTGAGCTTTTCCGTCACCCTAAACGGGCTGTGTGCAAGTGTTTTGTTGAATACACTGGACACAATGGTTTCAATCTAGCGTGGAAGGAAACTCGGCCACGCTTTGCCAAAGGTGATGGAATAAGAAGAAACGCCGAACCTACAAAAATATTGAGTAAAATACTGTCTATCTCACGCAAATAAAGACTTAGTTTCAAAAGGATCAATTGGAACCTTTAAAAAACATATTTTCAACGAGATCTGAAACAAATGACGGCTTATCGAGCTGCTCAAAATTTCCGGACCGCCCCTCGTTATACAAATTAGAGTCTGACAAACCGGTTTTGCCGGAAATAGAGCATTTAGGAGGTAAAATAAGGAATGGAGAGTTTGAGGAATCGTTGGCAGAAAGTGAGAAAGTACGGATAAAATTGTCATGACGCCAGAACAAGGATAAAAAAAGCATTTGTAGGACAAAAATTCAACAACTAGTTTCCTCAATTCCTAAAAACGTTTTATTGAAAACACTTAAAAGACGAGGGAACAAGATGTCGTGACTCAGAAGAAGACAGTCACTATCGAGGCGCCTCATCAAGGAATGATAGAGGTCAAGTCAAAAATTTCAGAGCAAGAAAAATTGTCCATTAGGTCGGACAATGAAGGAAGTGGATATGCAGATGAGTAAGACCAGTTGGAAAAAGTTTTGTCCGGGGAGCTTAGATAGATGAGCAGACCATACACATCAGAATCTATCGTGGAGACATGCTTCACGGTTGACTCATCTGACGAAAACACCTCGAAAAAACTGGAGGCTGTTACGTACTCAGACAGGAACTCGAGCCCGGGATCTGACTTTTCAGAGCTGGCTATTCACACATTGCTGGTGGAGACTCGAGCAAGAGACTTAGACAGGGAGGTGCATCAAGACCCTGATAGTGATCGCTACCTGTTTGCCAGCCTGACGAGCTGAACAGTCACCAGAGGGTCATCAAGATATCGTTATATCTGAATAAAGATGGGATTTTTGCTTTCAAAAGGAGGGAAGAGGACAAGGTGACGGTATGTCTGTAACGCCGAGAAGGTTACGGCGAGAAGTGGATGACGGCATGTCTGTAATGACAACAAGCGAAAGATCCTAGGAAATAGCGATTCCCATTAAAGTCCATCGTGTCATCCGAGTTTAATGAAGTCCTGCAGATAAATCACCAGAAGATATGTATGACAGACAGGGGCTACAATCAGGTCTTAGTGATGATCGACCACTTCACAACTTATGCAGAGGCCGTGCGCTGCATTAGTGCCTCGCTTGAGGAAACCTGCGACCTTCTGATTATTACTTGGATAGCCAGGCACGGTTACGCGATAACGATCCAATCATATAATTGAACATTTTTTGAAGAAGAGCTTACTAAGGAGCTCATGAGACGTTCTCAAGTAGCTCAGGCTCATTTTTCAACATAACATCTCCAAGTCGAAAGACAAAATGGTAGAAAGACAGAATCGGACTCTTGTGTCGATGTTGCGGGTGTATTGTTTCACGATACATGACTGTTTTGGATAGATATTGGCCACAGGTGATGAGAGGAGGTAACAAAAGTACCCATCATTCCACCACAGGAATTAGTCCTCAGACTGTGATGTTGACTGGACACGAAAGGCTTTGCCTATGAATTTCTTCTACCCTGAGTAGGAAGGAAAGAAGACATCGCAACAAGTCTTTGTAAGAGATGTAATCAGATGTCAGCAGGAGCTAAAAGATTTATCTAGACGCAGTATGCAACAAACTCAGGCGAGGCAGAGGAAAAAGTTTGATAAGAAAGCAGCTGTTGCAAAAACTTACTCAGTAGGAGACTACGTCTGGGACTTTCAAAACGTTATACCAACGAAAGGAACGAAGAAACTCCTGACAAAATGGAAGGGACCGTTCATGAAAACGAAAGTAAATCAGGAGGGAAGTTTTTACAGACTGAGTGCCGGCCGAGCTCCGCACTTTTAAAAAATCAAACCACATAACCCATCCACAGAAGACTAGTTTACACCTGAAGACAAGGCCGAGGGCAATTACCTGATGATGGACCCTGCTTGAGAAGCAATGAGATTGGCACCAGTAAAAATAACGAAGGGAATGAGGCACTGGGAGAAAGAATAAGCCCGCCGTTGGACCTCGAACCTAAAGAATCAATTGAGGCGGATTTAAAAACCTTACCCTATTCACAAGAGGATTGGGAAAGTCCCAAGCAGATAGAGGTTCCCAAGAACATGGAACCGGATCTACGCTTTTTGATGCAGACACGACAAAGTGACAGAGCAAAACCCGCAAAGAATTATAACCCTTTCGGAGACAACTTCGTAGTGGAAAGGATAGACCTGAAAAAGATACTAAAAGATATGGTGGGTCTGGAGGAGATAACCGTGTCACAGGAAGTAGACATTGTCGATGATCAAGACAAAGATGGGATAGACGTTCGGTCTAAGCTCAAAGCGGAATTTGACGACGAGCAGCAGCAGTCTTACGAATAAGAATTGACGAACCTGCGCGTCTTGGAGTGGTTGAACGAAATGACATCGGACCCTAAGGAAACAAGCAAGTGTACTGGGAAAATTGAATAGAATAACAAACATGATCCTTCCTGTGCAGACCATGAAGGCCCATTGTTCATTCCTGAGTCTAACTTTAACTTAATATCCAGTATGCGATCGACGGGGACGTTGATGGAAATTTATGTCCGAGGAGTGGGAGTAGGATTTGCCAGCACTGAAATTTTGTTTAGAAAAAGTTAAAAATTGCAAGATAAACAGGTGATTCACATTCAAAAACAAATGAAGCCCCAAAGGAACCACACTTAGTGAAAGTAGTAGAGTCATTTTCCAGACATAGGGAAAGTAGTAAAGTGATATTTCAACTTGCCGAGTGAACACTGAAGTAGCGTAATACTAACAGATAGCGATTTGATACTTACAGATAGGACGTGCGCGATTGCTGTCAATACGGTCATGAATTTTAGAACAGCATAGGTAATAAGTAGCTGGCTTTAGGAGAGAACACAAGAACATCAAGTTTTTTTTTAAAAGCAGAGACCAGGAATAGGGGGTGTGGTAGTTTTGCCACCGGTAGCTTCGCAGATACCATGAAAGTACTTATGATTCTTGGTGACAAGGGACTGGGGCGACGGAGAAGCAGCACCTGGACGCTGAAGATTTGGTTTTTTCCCTGACGAGACGTGGAGAATTCTTGGTGGAGAGAGGAGTGAAAAAACTCTTGCTTCCGGTGTACGAACCAAACCGCGGACAACTGCATCCTCAGAAGCTATACGCGCTGATACATGTAATCTTTTCGGATACCACCATAGAATTACATTTTTTTAAGAAATAATATTTGAGTAAAGGTTGAGCGTAGGCTGAGTGTAGGACGTGTTATGTGTTATGATATTACATAATTAGTATCTTGGGTTTGGATGGAGTTATGACCACGATTGCCCGAGCAAAAATTATAGGAGTAGATCTAAAGTCTGGATTATCCGCTCTTAGATCAGTTTCTAAGGTTTTAGACCTATTTGAATCTTAATATATCTTAAGACAAAAATCTTTTCATCTGACTGTTTTAAATGCAATTTAATATAAGTTAGGAGCAACGATGACTGATGTGATAGACGTGATCATGGTTCTAGATCCTGGTTGATCAGTTTAGTCTTCAAATTACAACCTGTTGAGAATCATTTCATTGAAATCAAACAACCGAAGTGAATCAGAATGGACAATTTCGACGAACTGATGATTTTTGCCGAAGTATACGTGGGGCCACGCATAGACGAGCTCTATCGTACGCTACTGGAAATAAAATTGGCCCAGGATGACTCAGAGGTAGTCATGTTGACGGCTGCTCTGACGAACATTCTAGGGCTTGACAACCATGGGGACCACCCCACGGAAGTCTTGCTGATGGCAGCTTGGGGCGAGCAAAAAGTGCTGGACCGCCCAAGTCTGCGGGTTATGAGATGCAGAAATGGGACGCTCTCAGGAAGCGACTTGGCGCACGAACCCAGGGTGGGTTCCACGAAGACGTACCAGCCTGAAGAGATGCCTCTCCCAACCATGCCCAGGCCTGACATGATGAGTAGACATCAAGCTTTCCAACAAGAAATGAGTAGCGAGGCTGTTTCATCTAGCTCGCAGTTGAAAGCTGCATTGCCAGTCACGAGAGCCAAAGTAGAAAGAAGAAGTACCGACAAATGAAACGATGGAAGATTTGGAAGAGACGAGAGATGAGTTGGACCAAGTGAGAAAAACTTTGGCCAGATCGGAAGAGGACAGGGATATATGGAGGAGATTGTTTGAGAATTGCAACAAGAATCAAGGTGAAGAGATAGATCGCCTGAGGAAGGAGCGAATAGCGAAAACGGAACAACCGTTAACCAAAGGAAGCATTCCCCGTGAACAATCGCCGATAGAGCTTCTGACGCCTCGCCAGCTGAATCAAAGAACGGAAGTGCAAGTCCCGACAGGAACCCTTAAAATGACAACCCCGGACCCAAGCGATGTCCTAGGCAATTCAGTCGTGGAGAAAACTATGAGGCAGCTGGTGGAAGCTGCTGGTCGACTCGTGGCCAACAAGAGTATGCCAGGTTTTTTGGAGTGACTGCATCCTATGGAACATTTGATGATACCGTTAGAGAAGAGCTCTCCTCAGAAGTGGCGAAAAAAATAGGAGCTGCTACGGTGAAGAAGTCAGGAAAAACCTCCACCAGCAGAAAGATCAGGAATATGCCAATGAAGTAAATCTCACGTGTATTTGACATAAAAAAGAATGGTCAGAATAAAAACAGCTTCATGGGAGTCGCGGACAAGTACATGCGAGCAAGTTTTAACTGATCATTTTCGATTCCAGTGATAAACATGAAGCAGCCACCCTCTGGAACATCACAATTGATATTGGGCGATAGTCTAGTGAGAGTGATGCAGAACTTGAGAACCTCATGCATCACTACGGTGATGGCGTTCGGACGGGCCACAGTAGCCCTGTTATATCGAATGTTTGATTTGATGAATTCGCAAAGAATTGTTGACGTGATGGTTCTGATAGGCACCAACAACGTGTCCAGGAGCTCAGATTCAGTAGAAAGGCATTGAGAAGCAATGTTAGTGTGCTTGTTTACTGCGGTGTTGCAAATTTTTCAGTGCGCGGTACTGACCGTCTGCACTATACCAAAGAAGACAAGAACACAGTCAGCTACAGCGAGAAGACAAAAAGAAAGAGTCGTGAGGTGAAACAACATAGTACGTAATCTGGCAAGCTGCAATACAAACGATTGATTCCAATGGAATTAGAGCACGAACTGAGGTCTCTGGATCAGGCCAGATTCATGATGGAATACTTTTCGACAGCAAAAAAGGACAAGCCTGGATGAACCGTGTCTTGCAGGATCGACTGAATGGTTTAGAATTTGAATTATTTGACACTCGAGCAATGAGAACAGAAGAAGCGATGAACGTGCCGATAATTTCAAATTTTGTGCCATCTAATTAGGAGACCCGTTTGGGATCAGTCCCAGCCGTGACATATGTAGTATAGAGCTCGAGTGAGCAAGAACAGAGGTCAGACGTCTTGGACCGACTGGGAGAGACAACAGCGAGAAGGAGAGACAACAGCGAAGTTCTGATATAAGTTCTCTGATGTGGTCGAGACAAAAAACTTCCCCTTGGCCCACTTACAAACAAGATTTGTTGAAACTGAATCCCAAGGTAAGATTTGCAGCTGATGCAGTGGGAATGCTCAACGGCGCGAGATTATCAGTAAATGAACTGTACTCGATCGTAGCAGCGGAGGGAATGATAGCGGCAGAAATAAACATCAGCTCTACGACAGCATTGCGGTTGGCTGACCTTGAGGGACTGCCCTCAAACAGCATCGTGGGTCCTGTGCGTGGCAGACCATTGCACGATGAAAAGAAGAATCATAGCGAGCAAACTAGAAAGGAGAGACTGGGAACAATCTTGACAAAAAAGCACCTACTGGGCAACAAGTCAAGATGTTTTAACAGGTTTGAGCGCCTCCAGCTCAGGTGAAGGAGAGAGCTCATCCGAAGCGAGTCGAGCAAGAAGGTGAAATAAAACGATATTATGAATTGAAGTTTAAAATCGAAGAGACCATCTTCGCTGCCTACGACAAAGCAGAGATGAGAAAAGCGAAGATACTAGTGATTGCGAGCTCAAATTTTATGAACACCTCCAATTCTTTCTTCTGGCCCGACGTGATAATGTTGGCGGGAACCGACCTGGAAGGGATGCAATTGGGGTTCAACGGCAAACAGAACTGAATCCGGCAACGATAATTTTTGCCGGCATCAATGATCACTTGCACAGCAGAGGTCTCCTGAGCAGACTCAGAGAGCAAGCAACGGTGAAAGCTGCAGTGTAGCGAGCAATCAAAAATGTTCTGCTGTCCATGGGTTAGATAATGGACTTACTGAAAGTAGGTGGATTCCAGAAAATAACTCCAAAGCCAGTATTTGGGTTATGTCCGGGACATGCATTCCTCCCACACGGATTGAAGTTTGTGTACGCCAGGATTGCACTCCTCTCAGAAATGAAAGAAGATGTGACCATACCTGCCCCAAATCGCGGACTGGAGGCGAAGAATCTGATACCATTTAGTTCAGAATTGCTTGCAGTATGGTCAGACATCTCAAATGCCTTGAGAGGATTGAAAGACCATTCGCTACACAATGTAGTGTTAGACGTAGTGTTGGGATTGGAGCTGTCCAATTTCAGCAGACAACTCAAAATGAAGCCAAGAATCAACAACAATCATCAAGTGATTGTGGAATGTCATATGACCTGTTGTTCAGAGGAATGGAGGTCGAGGAACAAGAAAAGCCACAGAGGCAGAACTGCAAAAACACAAAAGCTCACTTGAAAGCTATGGTTTTGCAAACAAAACCGGAGGGAAACAAGTGGCTGCACTTGACTTTTCGAATAGCAGCATTGGTCATGGACCTTTTTTGAGCTGGGCCTACCGATGATTGCGAAGATCCACGCTTAACTAGTAAGCAAATTGAATATGGCAGGAAGCGAAGGAGAGAAATCAGCTGAGTTCGTAGACAGGGTGTGTCAGATAACACTCCAGGCATTCTGGACATAGAACTTGTGAGGAGAAGACGGTTTTGAGAGGAAGGATAGCATGCATGTTGGAGGGGTTGAGAGCACGAGGACCGCGTCCTTCCAGGCGAAAACTCACCCAGGATTTTCTCGCTATCGAATAAGGGAATTCCTGAAAGCCGTTACGGGCATATCTATCGTAGTGATGCTGGGACCGTTTGTGATGTTCGGGTCAGAAAATTTCAGAAAAGAACTAGCCGTGCTACTGACCGAAGGAATACAAAATCTCCGACTGAACGGATTTTTGACATTGATTGCAAAAACACATTGAAAACTGAGAGGGTTGATGACCTTGACCCGCTACCCCAAACAAATGCGGGAGAATGTGAAACAATTTGATATGAAAACGTCTACGGACTCTTGGACTAAAATGCGGGACTTAAGACAAAAACTGATCCAATACCTGTTACAGCAAAATTGTTTTGGTACTGGAGAAGATAAGACAATATAAAGAGAGGAATACGGGCGACGTTATGTGGGAGGCATGTCCCTACTCACCGATTTATGCCTAGCTATGAGGACAGATCCCCTAGCATTAGTCAGGTTCGTTGGCGAGTTTGTGACGGTGATATACGGTCCTGCCTCGTGACGTTCGCGTTGCCTGACGCGGAAGTAGAAGCCTACAGGAGGTCGTTGGTGCACCTGAACCTTATTTCAGTAGTGGAAGGGAGCACACTCAGTTGGTGCGAGCAGATTATGGCACGTGAAGCGATGAGCGAAGATTTGCTGTTTGCGAATGTAGCAGAGCCCGATATGAGAGCGATGATTTTTAACAAACATTTCCGCGATCGAATGGGCAAAGAGGACAGAGGGCATCTCAAAGTGTTCCCAAAGCCCTAGAATTTGAGATCTTACGATAAAACGAACTGCGAAATAACAAGAATTTTTCGACAAATACCCTCTTACCAGAAAGTGAGGAAAGAAACTGAAGACTGGGGTGATTCCAAGAGAACACCAGAAAAATTACCAGAAATCCCCTTAATTGGTATGATTTTGATCGGAGCAGACTCCGTAGTACACATTCCCAGGTTGAAAGCGTTGAAAGGATGGCAAAGTTCTCTGAATCGATGGACCCGTGCTTCATAGACACAAATGCGGCCGTGTTGCAGTATAAGCAGTTTGCATATGTGGATGAGTCGATGAGGACAAGAATGAGCAATGCAAATCCGAAACCTGGAAAATTCGAGGGAGATTGGGCCAAGTTGGACCTGACGCCAATCGTGATGAGAGGCAAAGCAGATTTGCAGGAAGCTGCACTAAAAGTCATGAATGTGAGGCCAGAGTTGGCATTAACTGGTAAGCTGCTGAATAGGACTGCTCTAGCGCCCCTCGGTTGTGAAGAAGTCGTGATTACGTATGGAGAACGTGAAGACCGGTCAGCAGGTGAGCTAGTCGTGTAAAAGCTGCCAGTAGAAACAATTAGTGATGAAGAAGGACCTTAAGGGCCAGGGAGGAGTAAAGAGCGAGACGACGAAGAACATGAAGGCTGTCAGCCGGAAGAACCAAAGGAGCAGGATCGGGACCAAGCGCGACAAAGCCTCAGTAGGTGGTATGTCGAACCTGGACTCCAAATACCTGGACAAAGACGAGACAGGAATGGTGTCGGGGACAACTGAACCAGAAAAAGATGGAACGTCCACGCTGGAACCTCCCTCAACCTAAAAAATTGCAGCCCATAACTTGCCGGAGAGCAGCTCTCCTGGCATGAATTAGTGTACAACAAAGAAAAATATAACGGAATTTCCACGCAGAGAAAAATAGAAGGCGCAGCCCGAGTAAATTTCCTGGGAATCTTACCAGAAAAAGAGTGGGAAGTTCACCACCGTGACCATGAGAACAAAACAGACTGTGGAATGGAAAGTGTTGCTTTTATGGAAGAGGCCTGGACAGTAGTGCAGTGCTACGGGACGCAATCGATGTTGAGAACAGGTCTCAACAGACCACTGATGCGAAAAGCCCTTGATAAATTGAACGAATGCGAAGGGAGAATGAGCGAATTGCTAAACGTTAAGAAAAACTGGAAAGACTAGCGTGGACTCTGAACATCCAACGAAAACTGCCAACTCAGCTCAGCAAAAGCGAGTTGAATAGGTCATTGACATGGGGCAAGGCGATGGCAGATTGCCTGGCACATCGAAAACGTTGACCGATGTAGCCATGGTGCCACCCATCCTCATTGCAGGATTAAGATCAGCCAGATATAAAACCAAAAGAAGTTACCGCACTCCGAGTAGAGCCACGCTAGAAATGAAATTACTCCTCCAATGTGGTGAGAGTACCTATAGGGATTTAAAACCATCTTGCTTGAACCACGTAAAAGGAAGCGTCGTAGAACAGCTGATCCCTGTGGAGCACAAACAACTGAAAGTATCGAAACAGTCTCCGTAGACGAGCCCGCCGGTGGATACCTGGAAATTATGTAATACAGGAACTCAGCTAGACGACACCTAATTGCTCTATAAAACAAAAGTGCCATGAAATGTTACCTGGAAAAAGGATCAAGGGCACGACGATGAAGCAGAAGGCATGTGGAACGTTAATTCTCTCTGCTGAAGAAGGACCTTAAGGGCCCTTGATCCTGCCAGTGATGAAGAAACGGCGGATCAACCAATGAGTTTTCCAAATTGCTCATAGAAACGGCGGATCAACTGATGAGTTTGCTGTGGAGGGCAAAGATACTTCGCCATTTCGAAGAAGAAATACAAACTACTCCAAAAACACTTGCTCTGATAGCGATACTGAGCTGCAAACCATATATAGAGAGCGTCAGAACTGAGCTGCAACCCAAACTTGCTTGGTGTTTGACGGCACTGACGATGGGAGAGTACGATTCGAAGAAAGGAGTAGGTCAAAAGAGATAAGATGCTCTTGATGAGGCATTTAAGTTACCTAAAGATCTGTGAAGGAGCAGCAGTAGCGTGTGCGAAACGGAGAGACTCTCTCTGATTCTGCTGGTTCATATTGGAACAGATGTCGGTATCAGCGCTGAACACCTGTGCCAAAATGCTGAGAAAAGGCAATGACTTGGCAAAGAACTTGCTCTTACAAGCGCTGTGGGTCATTCAGCAAAGCAAGTTTTTGCGAGTGAATATGAAAGAACCTGTAGAACTAGAATCCTTGAGAAGGATAGACGAACTCTGAAGATTCTCGATTTAAGAGTTTAAGCTCATGAAAAAAAAATTGATGGGGACACTGCTGAAGTCCAGTGAAAACTGTGGACCGATCAAAAATCAAAAAAGAAGTCATACCACTATGTGTCGGGAATCGTTGGAATGACTTACAATCCTTTCATTAATGAGGACATATGTGACTGTTACTTCGACAATTAACAAGCTGCGTTACTGATAATCTTGTTGTCGAGATTATCGACGATAAAAAGTATTGCCAGTCAGCAGGTCAAGCTAGGACTTGTAATTGACCTTCCATACAAAAATCGAGCAACAGAGTGGAGTGTGGATTGGGATTCTCAGACAAACTTCTGAAGACCGGCTTGATAGTAGTTTGGGAGTTATTGAAGCCATCGTGGTGCCCGAGTCTAAAATCTGATTCAATTTGCAATCAACCCAGGATGTGCAGAGAGAATTGAAAGCAGATTGCAGTTTGTGCGACCTCAATATGATCTACAGTTTGATGACTACAGCCTCTAGGAGCAACCGAGAGAAAAATGTGCAGTTGCTTGGCTGGGAACCTTTATTTGGTTCGCAAATAAAGAGAACTGAATGCAGATTGCAATTTGCGATACCTGAACATTATCTACAACTTGATGCCTACATCTTCGAGGAGCAACAGAAAAAAGGATGTAGAGTTGCCTGGCTGAGGACAAAAAGACTGGGTTAAAACCGGTAGCTGTCTGGCGAAAGTCTGTGAACTAGATGGTCATAGCATGGAGATCTTGGCTTCGTAAAACACTGGCAAGGCAGCATAGGCAACTGACGATACTGCTCGGAAATATAGTGATGAAGACGAGAACGAAAACAGAACTAATCGCAGATTGTCATGGATGAACTGTAGTGAATCTAGTGACTGCACTAGGATTCTACAGCATCTTTGGTTCTTTAAAGACATTATTGAATCTAGAGCAAAAACATGAAACTGTCATGACCATCAGTGTAGAATTATTTCCGGGACTTTTACAGTCTGAACAGAAGCATACCGGAAAGTGGAGAGAAGCAAAAAAACCGACTGGAGCTAGGTACCTAGTAGGCTCGACGATGGCTCCAAAGTGCAAACGTCGATATCCAGTACAGTGTGTGGCAGTCGCCACCAAAGCCGAAGAAGCAAAGACAGTGAAGTACGGGGACCTAACCTCCAACAATATTTTCCAACCAGTCGATGTTGAACATCTTGGCGGCCTTGGAAAAGAAACTGGCAAACTCGTAAAAACCCTCTGCGACGAAATCACCAAACAAACGGACGACAAGCGCTCAGGAGCTCTTTTCATTCAGATTTTCCTTACTTGTGCACGTCAGCAATGCGGCGATCATTAAAGAATCGATCGACCGCGCTCAAGCAGTATCGAACTCAAACTCTTCTTAACTTCTTATCTTTCCTGTTATGTCATAAACGCCAAGACAGTTCGAAAACCAACCCTGAAAACGCACGGAAGCCACGGTCCCTCAGGTCTAGATGCGTGCGAATGGAGAAGGATATTAGCTCACTTCAACCAGACTTAACTTCAACTTAACAACTTACAACTCGTGTCGCCTGATACCTCTGGACAAAATTCAGGGGTTCGGCCCAATAGTATAGGCGAGGTTCTGAGAAGAATAATTGGCAAAACAATCACCCAATGTATAAAATCAGACCTTAAGCATTTCGAAAAAAATTTCCAATTCTGCTTAGGCCAGAAGTGTGGAATCGAATATGCTCTCCACAGCTTGAGGAAGGAGTTTGAGAAATAGGAAACGGAAGCCATACTACTTATTGATGCAGAAAACGCCTTCAACTCGCTCAATAGAGAACTTGCTCCAAAAAATAGAGGAATCCTTTGTTCGGCACAAAATCATGCGCTGGCCAACTCATATAAACATCCCTCAAATTTATATGTCAATATCACGGTTTTGCTATCTACCGAAAGCACAACGCAAGGTGATTCCCTCGCAATGGCTATGTATGGAACTGGAATAATCCCACTGACTGAGCTCCTGCCAAAGCCAAATGTCATCCACAAATGGTATGCAGATGATGGAAGCGCTGCAGGTGATCTTAAGAGTCTCCGCGCAATACTGGACAACCTAGATATGCACGGAAAGCTTTTCGGGTACAATGTGAAGCCTTCCAATTGTCAACTCATAGAAAAGAAAAATTGTCTTGAAAGCGGCACAAAAGTATTCGAAGGCACAAATATTAAAATGGTAGACGGTTTTAGAGTCCTTGGATTGGTCATAGGAACACCATTAGCATGCGATAATTAAATCGAAAGCGAAATTGAAAAGACAGCTACCCTAACTGAAAAGCTTTTCAAAATAGCTAAAACATCACCACAAAATGCGTACTCCTGCTACACAAAGGGAGTTTAAAATAAATTAAGCTTTCTAACCAGAACAACTCCGCAAACCTTTAAAAAAAATGGATGGAATTAAGAAAAACGTAAGACAGCAGCTACTTTTTAGTATTGCTGGTAAAAACCATATAACCGATGAAGGTCGCAACTTTTTTGCATTACCACTAAGAATGGGAGGATTAGACCTCCTCAGTAACACGGACTTTTCCAGAAACAAAGAGTGGTCGCGAGCCATTTGTGATCCGTTAGAAAACAGTGATACAGAAATAGCTAAAACGGAACAAACTCTGTTAATAGAAAAATCAAAACTGAGAAACAGAACATAACACTCTCAAAAAAGGCTAAAATTATGGAACATTGCTCATCATAGAAAAAACTGAAAATAAGTTTAGCGTCACAGAAAGGAGAATCCAATAGGCAAAGCTTGCTCCCCCTAAAAAAATACAATTTCTCTCTCAACAAATCAGAGTTTTAAGATGGATTACATCTGAGATTTGGATGAGAACCACCAAACACCCCACATAAATGCCCGTGTGGACAACCATTCACACTGACCCACTCCCTACACTGTCCCAAGGTTGGATACACTCACTTAAGACATAATGAATTTCGCGATACCCTTGCGACACTCCTGGACGAAGTATGCCATGATGTTGAAATAGAGGCGAATTTTCAATTGTTGGAAGGCGAAAGCTTTCACAACAAAACAACCAAAACTGAACATGACGCTCGACGTGACATCAAGGCAAATGGACTCTTGGGAGGCCGGTTCAGCCGAATTTTTTCGATGTGAAAATTTTCAACCCCCATGCTAAATCCTGCCCAAAAATATATCTGACGCCTACAAATATGAGAGTATCAAAACATTAAAATATCAACAAAGAAATCTGGATGTGGAACACAGCAGCTTTGTTCCACTAATTTTTGCATGTACCGGAGGAGCAGCACCGGTCTCCACAAAAACCGTCCAGAAACTAGCAGAGAAACTAAAAGAAAAACAGAACGAATCATACTCGGACACAATTAACTATACAAAAACAAAAATAAGTTTTGCACTTCTGAGGAGTGCAATCCTATGCTTTAGGGGGTTCAAAAACTTAAAAATACATCCAACATAGACAATTCTATCTGTGCTGTAATCGAGGAGGGTAGATTTTAATTGACAATTCTCTTGGTGCGTTAAAATAGACTTGATTTGAAGAAGAAGAAGAAAGAACACCTGAATTACTATACAATAAAAGCCAAGGCATCAGTATAGCAAAGTGTAAAAAATAAAGTTGGTTAAAATTCATTGGTTACATCAAACAAAAAACAACATCAGAAAACAAGCAAAAAACAAAACAAAACAAAAAAAGTTCGGTTACAGTTCAGAAATTGGTTGGTTAAAATATATGAAGTTACGGATACTAAAAAAACATCAGTTTTAAGAATTAAGAACGAGCTGGTATTAAAATTTTACGAACAATTTTACAGATAGTCCAAACATACAGCGTGTATACAGAGTATATACAGATTCTCGTTCAAACAATGTATGACAAATTAAAGTAAATTGAAACATATAGAACTAGCAAAAACGGAAATCACGCCATGTATTTGTATTTGTACATATTGGATTGTTTCTCAATTCAATCACGTAAAACTCTTTCAATTTTTTCTTGAATACCGTTCTCGATTTTTCTAAATTGCGCAAAGTTATGGGCAGTGAATTTCATTTTTTAGAAGTCAAATGAAAAAATGATTTTTGTAGAGAAGCGGTTGAACAATGTTTGTCAAAAATATTTTGTTTGGTTCTTTTGTTGAGCCTATAATTCGAGGCAGTCGGTAGTCTCAATGTATTTTGAAAAGCCTTCTTTTTGTTTGTAAGATATTGGTATAAGTATGTTATACACTTTAACTCAATTCTTTTCTCGATTCCAATGAACGATTTGCTAATGCGAAGAAGGGAAGAAGATTTAAATTTCGATCTGAAATATGTTATTTTTATCGCCCAGTTCAACTGTTTCTCTAGAGATAGCATCAAAGTAGCATTAATTTGTATTAAAAATATTGCTGAATAATCTAAATGCGATAAAAACAAGACAATGAAGCAAGGCAATTAATGATAATGTCGGCAGTTGTTGTCCAATTGTATCTATAGCTTTAATTCCTTGTGCTATTTTTTGGAGAATTGTTTTGATTTGTGCAAGAAAAGATAAACTTGAATCAAGAATAAGGCCTAAATATTTGCATTCTGATTTTTTGGCTACATAATGCCCATTAATTACTATTGTATCAGTATCTACATTTTTGCTATCATTTTTTTGACAAAATGTTTTAAATTCCGATTTAGATGCATTCAGATTCAATTGGTTCTCTGCAAAAAATTCCGTTATATTATTTAGTGATTTTTGCAATCGATTCAAAGCATCCTCAGAAATTATAGAAGAGGAAAAAACCATACAGTCGTCAGCATATTGAACTAAAGTACAACCTTCATATAATCGCTCTTGTATGTCATTAAGATATAAATTGAACAAGAACGGACCAAGTACCGTTCCTTGTGGGACACCTCGTTTGATTTCAATCCAGTCTGAAAAAATTCCATTGACGTTTACTCTTTGAATACGTTTGTTTAGGAAGCTAGCAATTAAAGCATTTGCTACATTTGAAAAACCGAGAGAAAGCATTTTTTCAATTAAAACTTCATGCGAAATAGAATCAAAAGCCTTGGAAAGATCTAATAAAGCTGCATGTACGATTTTTTTTTGAATCTATTTGATTTCGAATACTTTCTGTCACATGAAAGATATTGGTATCCTAAAATTTTCTTTGTGTTCGGTGATCATAAAATTTTGTCGATATATTTATATATAGCGTTGGTATGGCCCTATCCAACATGTGCACGTACCGTGTCGCATGACGGAAGGGCCCATTATAATTGACCCCTTAAAAAAAATTCCTGTCATGGCATGGCTTTCAAAGTTTTTTTTTAATAGATAAAGCTTTTGTTTAAATGCTTTCCGTTTCAAGAAAATTGAAATCGTTGTGTTAATTATTATGTCAGTTCGGTTACCAAAATTTTATTCGCAATCTGTTTGATACTGAAAAATATGGTTCAAAAACTTTTAACTTACTTTTAATTACGTATTTGCAATCAAAGCGACATCGGTTTAAGGCGATTATATATTGCAGAAGAACCAGAAAGACAGATATCTTTGATTCTCTGATGCGTACAGGGATCTTGATAGTCCCAACAACGAAATTGATCTCGAGAGGCAAGAGGCAGGATCCCGCTTTGGTGAGACAATACCTGGAAGTTCATCAATCGAGCGAACTTGAGTTGAAGTCATTGCGAGTTGTGCTGACACATAGAGAGAACTTGCCCGCGATATTCTCAAAGATAAGAGCGCGGACTCAGAAACCATCACAAGAACGACGCAAGGCGAAGGCACGCAGAGAGGAAACAACGACTGACGTCTCTCTACCATCGGCTGAAAGGGCGCGGATTGGGTAAGTGAATCTACTGTGTGAATTATCCTGCTGAGAGCCGCATGAGTTTAAGTGCTCGTGGCCTGCAGGATAATGACCGCCGTGGTTTTGCCCCCACCGATGCTGAGATGGATACTCAGGAAAAAACAAACTTGGAAATTAGTTTTGAATTACCTGAAGTATTCAAATAAATTAAACAACAATTTCCATCGATTGAAGTTTTTACGGAAATGTCAAAGCAATGACATAATACCAGATTTTTTGAGATTTCGGGTGCCAGAAAATGGGGTTTTTTCGGACCAAGCGGTGCATAGCTTTCAATTAAAACTCCTAAGAACAGAGATAAATCAGGCAAGGTCAGAAGAGAAGAAGATAGACGATGATCTAGCTAAGGCAAGAGAGGTAGTGCGGAGAGGGATAGATGAACAATGGTGGCCCTCAATAGCATTTTATCTAGAGCTACAGGCTAGAATTGCTATCCATGACATCAAGGATAGACATGAAAAGAAGTTAAAAAAGCTAGCAGAGCGGCAGGACAGACCGTTAAAGAAAGTGAATGACAAATCGGTCAGAGCACTAGATGGCATTGAGCTACCCAAGTGGGTTCATGAAGTGTTAGGTTTTGGCCCAAAGCACCCGGTGAGGGATCGTTTCAATGAACTTCACTTTCTTGCGGACATTGATAATTTTTTATCTGAGCTTAAATCGCAAAAGGTACCAGGTGAAAAATTATGTGAAATTGAAGCTGCTGCAAAATCATACGCTAAACGTGTGCGGCAAACACTCTCGGATAGAGGGATTGAGAAAGCCAGGAAGTATTTGAAGGACAATGGTCTCTTGGCAGTCCCATTCGATAAAGGTGTTGGCTTCTGTGTAATGAAGAAAACGACATATGAGGCTAAACTAACTGAGCTGCTGCAATCGGAACAATTTAGCGAAAAACCAGGTTTAACTGATAGTGTTGTTATGAAAATTGAGAAAGACATCAACAAAGAACTGTTGGCCATGAAAAAGAAAGATGAGATCGATGAGGCACTGTATAGTAGGCTTAGGTCCACGGGAGGGCAGCCAGCTCGATTATAGTGATTGGCTAAAGTACATAAGAAAGGAACCCCTCTCCGTCCCGTACTGTCACTGCCAGGGAGCTCATATGAACATCTAAATAAAACTTTGGCCAAATTTTTTGACAACATTGAGGGGGCAAACATTGAGACAAACACACAAATGGCTCGGGAGATCATAGAGAACATAGATCTAGACTATAATGAGAGTATTATCTCCCTGGATGTCAAAAGTTTGTACACTAATGTCCCACTAAAGGAGGCAATAGATATAGCACTGAGGAAACTGTACGAAAAAACTAGTCCTCCTAAACTGGCACGCGGAACTATGAAGAAATTGTTGAACATGGCTGTAAGTAAGGTGCACTTCAAATGCAATGGTTTATGGTACGTACAAAAGGATGGGTTGGCAATGGGTGCATCCCTTGCTGTCATTCTTGCCAATTTATGGCTAAAGGAAAACGAATATGCATTAAAGAAGGAAGTACCTGCGTTGACACAGCTAAATGAAAACCGGAATGGCCTATGCCCTGATTGCGAGCGGAGGGTAACATACAGAAGTAAGGGGATCGAATGCGAAGCTTGTTTAAATTGGTACCATTTAAAGTGTAGTAATGTATCCGACAAAGAATATGAGCAAATCTCAGAAATGGTTTGGTATTGTAAGAGATGTAAAGAGCAGCGAGATCAAGAAAAACCAACAGAAAATGTCAAAGCGTTCCTAAGATATGTAGATGATATAGTGAGGACGGTAAAGGGGGATCCAGATATAGTGTTAAAAGCAGCTAATGAGCTCCACCCCAACTTACAATTCACTATCGAAAATCCGGATTTGAACGGAGATTCAGCCTTTCTAGATTTGAACATTAATGTGGACTCACGAAAAAAGGTAACATGTGGATGGTATCAAAAACCAACGGATACTGGGACTATCCTTAACTTCAGAAGCTGCGCTCCATTGCAATATAAACGCAATGTAGTTGAGGGTACTGTTCATCGGATTTTTAGAAGTACATCAACATGGGAAAACTTTGACAAGGCAATGAAGATTAATAAAGAACATTGGGTGGATAATCAATACCCTGAAAAATGGTCAGATGGTGTCGTATTAAGAACGTTGAATAAGATCATCGACCGAAAAACTGACACACGAACAACGGTAACATCAGTCAAGGAAGATCCTTTACAGGTCAGTGCACCCATTTTAACATTACAATACCGGGGTAATGCATCGGAGTGGTTTGCTGCCAAACTGCGTCAAAACGCCGGAGCCCAAGTGATATATACTACGAGAAAGCTCAAGACTTGCCTACCGTCCCTTAAATCTCCCTTTGCGAAAGATTTGAAATCCAGAGTGGTCTACAAGCTCACATGTAGTGGATGTAATTCCACCTATGTTGGACAAACGGTCCGGCATTTGACCACGCGGATTGAAGAGCATCACAAGGAAGATTCGCCAGTAGGGCAACATTTGAGAGAATGTGACAGGGATGGAAAGATCGCTGAGCTTAAGTCTGAGATTATAGATCAATCAAGTAACATACAGAAACTCCTCACTCTGGAGGCCTTACATATTTTGAAAGAACGCCCCAGAATTAACACGCGCGAGGAGTTCAGGAGCAGGGAGCTGACATTAAAATTTTAGTACATGTTTAAACATGACTAAAAATTGCAATTTTTGAAAAAATAAACTGACATGTCAGTTTGGATAAAACATCAAATCGAAAAATTATGACTCAAGTAACAAAAAAGTATGGAAATTGTCATAATCGATGAAATAATGATTACGTAATAACAGATGTAAGAATGTGATTGGTTAAAAATTTCTAAATTGTTCTTTTTGAATTTCATACATGATCTTTGATCATTTTATTGTAAATAAAAAATTTTATATCCTGACGATGCACAAAATGTGCGAAAACGTTTGAATTAACAATTTTAAAAAATTCTTACTTTTTTAAGGTAATCAGAAGATCAAAAGTATCGTAGTAACCGAGGTTACAATCAGGAGTCCGTGCATCACGTATTCCAGTCAAAATCCTTGAAATTTTCTAGATATTGAAGTGATAATGATAAAAGAAGATGACACGCGTTGATGTCCTTACAATTAAAATCGATACGGGTTAGATTTCTTCAACAAGAGCAATATTATTATCACTTCCATATCTAGAAATTTCCAAGGATTTTGACTGGAATACGTGATGAAGGAACTCCTGACTGTAACCTCGGCTACTACGATACTTTTGACCTTCTGATTACCCGTATCTAAATCACTGGTTTGAGTCGTTTTCTATTTGCTAGCTTACAATGATACGCTTGCCTGATATCGCCTTTATTTTCAAAGTTTTTCTTGAAGCCAGAATTTTTGGGATAAACGGCAAATCTTCGCAATTCCTTAATGTGAAAAGATATATTGTTAGGAGACTTTGTGGTATTCTCAAGCTACGAGCTACTCTTTCTTAATATAATTACGTAATATGAATTTTCAATAGATTAATGAATGAAATAATCGATTTCGATGAATGACGAAGGGAAAGAAGGGTTCAGATGCACAAACAGAGAGTAGAAATTTTTTGGAGAGACAAAGGCGAGACAAAATATCGAATCTAATTAATTG
Source organism: Symsagittifera roscoffensis (assembly GCF_963678635.1). Classification (NCBI taxonomy): domain Eukaryota; kingdom Metazoa; phylum Xenacoelomorpha; order Acoela; family Convolutidae; genus Symsagittifera; species Symsagittifera roscoffensis. The sequence continues at coordinate 81,879,827 of NC_087064.1, read as the reverse complement.
CTTTCGAGAATTGATACCGTCGCAGAAACTTCAGTCCCAGAAACCGGTACGAAACTGAGGTTCTTAAAAATCTCGCAATCAGCTTTAGCTACTTTTAATGATTAAAAATGAAGCGGAATATATGAATTGTTTTGTTACAGCAAATCCATGAAGTGCTAGCGGCAGCCTTGGAGTTTCTGAATGAGCTAATTATCAAAGTCAAGGATTGTGAAAAACTACATTCTAAAGGTATAGTGGCTCGCGTTTCTTGAAGTTAAATTAAAATTGAATGAGCGAAGTGATTGTTTTAGTTCCGAATTTTGAAAATGGGGAGAAACTTTGTCTTCGGGTGTGTTATACTCTCATTACGAGGCCAAATTGTGCATTTTGTGAATTGTAAGCGGACAATATTTTTCCAAAAAATTTTTCTGAGACTTACACACATCAAGTTGTGCGCCTATCCAATGACCAGTTCGGCCTCGTATGTTCTTTATTTTTGTGTTCCAGGGAAAATCTGGTGCACCAAATAATTATCGAAATGATCTAGCATAAAAAAGCCCTTTCAGCCGTGATTCGAACATTTAAAAAATTCAAAAAATTATACCAGTTTTGGGAAAAACCGATTTAAGTCGAGCAAAGCGATCGAGTAACATTCAGTATATCAAAATTTGTTATTTAGGCTAAAAACTTTGAGTATTATAAACGGCAAAATAGTTATATGAATTCCATTGAGCGCAGTTTTTGGTTTGTTTTTTGAAGGTAAATGTTGTCGATTATGCCTAATTCAGTAACATTATACGCGTTTTGATAGTTCTCTTATCACATAGCGCCCAAAAAGGACCGTTTTGTAGTTTTTTAATGGTTGTCGGAACATTACGTGCTACTTGCACAGCAACCGGCTACATTTTTTGCTCCGACCATTAAAAATATATATAGGAAATTGGTATTCGCGTGTGAATTTGTTTTCTTTCTTTTGTTTTCCACGCAAAATCAGGTACCTCAAAGAATCATCGGAAAGTGTCTAGTAATATATCATATTACAGCCTTTTCAGTCGTGGTTCCAACGACTTCAAACAATTTGAAAAAATTTCTCAGTGTCGAGAAAACCTTTCCGAAATTTTTGATTTTTGGTCTAATTTCGCGAGAATAAGGTGAGCGAGCTGGCTTCAAATAGCTTATTTATGCTTAGCTTAAGTAGTGAAAGCTTTTTTCGAGTAAAATTAGTTTTTGAATTTATTTGATTTTAAAATTTTTTTTTTTCGTTTTTCTATTCATTTTTCTACAAAAACTGTTTTTCAGTATGCCAATTTTATTATGACTGTCGAATATGCCTTAGTTCTAGAAAAAAACGTTTTTTGCATGGTTTAAGACATTGTCGGAACATTCCGCTAGTTGCACAGTAACCGACTCTCCTTTTTTCTTGAAATTGGTTCACCCTTTTCCGCTGTTTGTATTTCGATTTCTTTTCAAATCAACTTTCATTTCCTAAAAGGAAGGCAAATTACGCTAATTAATCACGAACGACGCGAAAAAACATGATTAGATTTTAAATTTTGAAAGTGATGATTTTTTAGATTTTTAGTTGACCAAAAATATCTATTGACCCTGTTTTCTTGTATTGGTTTGATTCATGAAAAAATGTCAGAAAGAATCAATTTCCTTTTTAAATATCTGTTTAGCCATCCAAAATGTTGAGGTGTCTTATTACAAGACTCAAAACCAACAGTTGCGTAGCTTGCTCCGACATGCAGGTCTGTCCGACATCCAGGAATTTCAACTCATTGCTGCTCTCTCTGAGCAAACAGCGAAGAACACAGAGAGTCAAGTTGCAATTTCGCAAACTGATGATACCCCTGACAGTCAAGTTCAAAAAACAGCTGATGAGGTATTTAAAGGTGGTGAGCAACTTGTTGTAGATCTAACAGTGGACCAATCGGACGAAGCCGCTGTTAAAAAGGATAACAAAGCGCGACCCGGTAATGTTATTAGTTTATCAAAACTAAATAATGAAGCGACTTCCTCTCACAATGAAGAAAACTGTAAAACCCAGGATTGCGATAGAGGTTGGAAACAGAGCGAAGTTGAAAGTTGTGAAGTGTTCAATGTATCAGATGACATCAAGCAATTCATTCGGCGAAAGATGATCGAAATTGTTTACAAGAATTCTAGCAATGTTTTTGTCCAGCTTACCAATGCTCTTGTTGATTCAAGTACATCGGAGAAATCGGTCGCTAGAAAAGGACATTTTAGTTCGCAGTCATCGCAAACTCCTCTAGCTCTAGATCTTTCTACGCTGAGTCAGATTAAAATAGGCGGAAAAACAGTTCGCCTAGTTCCAGTTATATCTTCAAGCTCCACCTTAGCTGGTCTTGAGAAAGAGGGAAATAGATCAAAATCTACGGAAAATACGCTGGCTAGCCGCACTGATGGAGAAAGTGTACTTGAAAAAACAAATAAAGCAACCCAGGCAGTTTCCAGTGAAGCAAGTGATGAGAGTGTGCCAACGAGCGAACCGGTTTCTATGAGCCTCGTTTCTAGTAACGACAAAGAACCCCTGAAAACGTCACGGATTGAAAGTGGAAACGAGTTATTAAAGGATTTAGTTCCAAGTTTGTCTGATCACCGAAATGAAAGGCGCGTGCTGCCATCGATTTTCAGCTTGGCTCGCATCGAAGATGATAACAAAAAAGTGCCGTCTATTGATGAAATAGGCACCCAACTGCAAGCAGATGCTAATCTGGACCAGGCTATTAGGTCATCAACTTTATTCGACATCGATAGCTTAATAGCAAATCACGATGACTTCTCAAATCCGTACCCCATCAACTCGGCAACATTTGATTCGAGCAATACTACTTTGAATGAACATCTAATAAATTCAGGTTGTCCTCAAGAATTGATGACTGCAAGTTCATCATCAAATTTTTCTATTCGAAATTTGACAAGTGAAATATCGACGGAAATATCCATGAATCAACGATATCAATCTACACAGAATAATTTCTCGACAAGAAATGATTTTGACGGTTCTGATAGTTACAGGATCAAAAAAATCAATTCAGCTGGAAATGTTTCGGCCTCCAAGGCAAGTTCTCATACAGTTGAAGCACTGATAATGCCAAGTGGGTCTTCTATTCCAAATCATCCGAGGTCACAAAATACTGGAACATATCTGGCACAAAATCGAAAGGACGTACCTGATTTGAACAGAAACTTGTCAAATGCAAGAGGGAAGGAGCTACGGTGTCTCGAGGTGAATCCGCCACATGCTAGTGAGTTTTCGAATGTGAAAAGAAAGATCACTTTCGAAAATGAGAATCATAATAGTCTTGATAGAACTAAGAGGACTTTACAGGAAAATCACGAAAACAATGAAATCGGGAGTCAGAACTGGTTTAGTCCGATCTCTAAGAAACAGAAAACAAGTTCTAATAGAGCGAGCCAACCAGCAGGCGCTGCAGTTTCAGCAGACAAAAATGATTCGAGTTTTGCGTACCTTCCACCGCAATATCCAACTCAGCAAGCTTTCGTCACCCCCGCACCGTTGCCGTTCTGGGAAGAAAATATGGTTGTCATGCCTCCTCAAGGTTATGGCAATTCTTTCGTATCAACTGGCGGATCATTTGTCTACCCTGTCGTGACGCAGCCTTGCAGGGAAAGTATAACGCAATACCAGGGACCCTATTACGTAAATAGCTGCTATGCTTATGATTCGAGTTCTGCCGATTACTCTAGTACAGGAATTTCGGACTACAGACCAAGTCAGGGTTTCGTGATTCCACCGCCTGCATTAGCAGCTCCTAGTTATGTGAATACTGCCAATGAGTTAGCTGACCCTGGCAAGTACTTCTCAAACTTCTGCCAACCGATTGCGCCAAGTTTTCAGTACAGTACAAATTCAGGAAATTTCCAACAGCAACCCCTGGAGCCAGAAGTTTTGTTGCAGCCTTTGACTCCAGCTGAGAAGACCAATACATTTCGACAGTCAAGTTCTTTTTCCGGGTTCAAAGATGTCGAGTTTATGGCTCGCAATAGTTCGAATAACATAAGTTCGAATTCTAACGTCGCGGCTTCAGGACCGGGAGGCAGTGTAACGTTTAACCCGTTTTTGGAAGGGAGCAATGCCCAGACTTTTACAGTAGAAGCAATGCAGCACCCTAGCTCGTTCCAGCATTCATTTCCATATCAGGTTCCTTCTGAGAAATCAGATAATAGCAGTCGCAGAGAAGCGAATGAAAAACAAACACGAAGTAATTCAAATCCAGCAGCTATGCCAACTCAAAAGAGAAGTTATCCAAGCTCTTCTAGAATCGAAGGCATGCAGCAACGAGTAACACAAGCTGGAAATGAGCTATCAACTAATGCTCCGAGACATCTCATCAAGAACTTCGTCTACCAAACGTCTCAACAGAAAAACCATCCACAAGAACCGAGAATAGAAATGAACAACAAAAACTGGAATAAAAAATCTTTAGAGAACCGCACAGATCAATCTGCTCGCGCATCTACGAACGTGCAAAGTAGCTCTAATAATAGCCAATTTAACTGGAGTTCTCCAAGCGTTGAGCCATTCTCTGTCTCGTCGAGTAACTTTCTATTTTCCAATTCTGAATTGCCCTTTTGATAATTGTATCGAAATCATTGCTAAAAATAAATGTTTGATAGTTAGAATTTACAGATGATAATTTATATTTTGTACATCGGTTTTGAGTTTTCAATGATCGGTTGATCCCTTTTAGTATCTCATTTGATCTCGCTATACCCTTTTCCCGAAAACCAACGGAATAATTTACGGAATGCTTGGATTGCGATTTTTTATTTTGGCATGCTTAAAATCAGTGATGAGAAAAAGGGAACGAGAAAATTCAGGTGTGTTGTTTAAATGTAAGCGTTCTTCAAGTTAAATTTAATTTTTCAGATTTTGAAATGAAAAGTAACCCAAGGCGTTTAGGAAAATAACCGTAAAATGGGTTTAATATACAGAGTGGCGGTCATAAATCAAGAAGGTCAGCTCATTAAATCCTTCGAGAAGAATCTAGACTACCCTGAAATAGAAAAGACCTTTTCCTACCCGTTAGACATTCAGCTCAAACTATCAGACAAAGGCAAGCGAGTTGTGGTAGAGTTCGGAGAAAGAGATGGAGTCAAAATTGGACACGCTATTTCGGCTATAAATGGAAAACAGACTCTGGGGCCGAGGACAGCAAGTGGTCAATGGATTCTAACTTTTCTGAGCGAACCTCAAAATTTCCCACTATCTATACGATTCTGTAGACCCAAACCGACTTCCGATGAGGAACTTACTATGTATAGTTTACTCTATACCATGTACGCCATGAGTGCTACCTTATCGCCTGTTGCTAGCGACTCAGGCTTCGAACAGATTGACGGAGATAACTTCAAAGTGAATATATTTCAGACAGTGACTGGAATTAAGTTCATTGTGGTATCCGATTTAAAACAGCAAAACATGGACGTACTGTTTTGGAAGATATACGAACTTTACAGTGACGTGTTGAAGGACCCGCTGTACAAAAATAATTCTCAGCCAATTAAAAATCCTTTGTTTGATAATGCGTTGCAGTTTGCTATTGAACAATTTGAGAGAACGGGCAATGTCAGTTGATTGTATTTGGTTATTCGAAATTTAATTGTATAATGTTTATTTAGAGGCAGTATCAAATACAATTTGCTACAAATCGATCAATGAAGTTGTACCAGCACACTGAAGCTAAAGATACTTTGGTAATTTTCTGATCGATTGAAGTGAGAAGGCTTAATTTTTTTTGTTCCGTTTAAATAAAAACAGGTATTAAAATTCATGGGATTTAATTTAAAAAAATTTGAGGCGCTTTGGAAGGTTGTTTCACTTTTGTCAAATATTTTGGTTTTTCTCAAAAGCTACTAACAATTTTCAAATAAAGTTGTTCCAATGGAAGGGCCACCCACTCCCCTATGTGCATGTATATACATCTAGCCTCTTTTTACCTTAGTTCACGTTTTACAGCCTTCGATTAATTCTCGGTAGGAATGTTAGAACCATATTTTTTAACCCTTGCAATCAGCAAGGGGATTGCAATCGGGTACTGGACTTTTTTTCGGTAAGAAAATTTGTTCACAGAATGGTCAAAATTATAAATGATAAATGTAGGTTCTTCTCAATGAATTCAAATTTTTTGCTTCTGTGGCACACTTTTTTTGGAGGCAACGAACACACCTGGGACGGCAAAGGTCCTGCGTTTGAATCTGACAGGATCTGTTTTTTTTTTCAAACAGGAAATATCGCGGTTCCAAAAAAGTGTCGGCTTATTAATTGTCGGCTGAGTTGCCACATCGTAGAATTGCTTGTTTTTTTTTTTGCTGTTCGCAATTAACATTCTAAATGCGGTTTGATTTACTTCTGCTGTTTGTAATTTTACTAATCGTGACTTCGTATGTAATTTTCCGCAATATCTACTTCCTGTTCCATCGCTGCTTTCCTTAATTGTTTAGCTTGTGTTTCGAGTGTTTACTTTCTGTAATATTTTTGTTTGATTTTTTAATTACTGTTTTTTGTCTTTTGGTTCGAAAATATTAGAAAAAAATGAGTTCTCGTGATTTTTTTTCTTTACAAGCGTTTTTGTCTTTAATATTATCTTTTTTGTTGTTGTAAGTCAGCCTTCTTAACGTTACGTATCAAGTTCATATATGATAAATTTGTTGTAATTGGGTTATTTTAATTAGGTTTCAGATTATCTGCTATTTCTGTTTCGTAGAAATCGTGAAGATTCAGCTGTTTTCAGGTTTTTCCCCTTAATCTTAGTTTATAGCAATTGTTTCTGTTGATGTTTATAGTCAGTTTTCCTGTTGGATATGCAGCAGGTTGTTTGGTTGCAAGATTAAAAGCAAAGTTTTGAAGTGCATATAGGAACTTTTGGATCTCGATTTTTTGACCAATTTGTTTTCTGAGCGTGTTTCGGTATATTGGTTCTGAAAGAAATGAGTTCAGTTTGTGGAGCCGGAATAGTTATGTTTAAGGTAATTGATATTGCATAATAATTTTAATAAAATTCGTCGTTTGAAACACATTATCTTATTTTTTTGTCATTCCGTTTTGTATCGCAAGTGGTGCGAAGCTCCGCTTCGCCTCTTTTACATTTTTCGCTCTTCTCGAAAACTACCCTGACGCAGCTGAGATTTTGAGTTTAATCAAAAGCACGTGTTGAGAGATGCTCCCCTGCATAAGCGGCTACGCCCAAATAACTGAACAAGACAAGTTTTATGGTCCTCAAGAAAGGACTTTTTTCATACTTGACTGTTTTTGCTCCCCTGCATAAGCGGCTACGCCCAAATCATTGAACAAGACAAGTTTTATGGTCCTCAAGAAAGGACGTTTTTCATAACTTGACCGTTTTCATACTTGAAAGTTTTTATTTTTCTCAAAAACTACTCCTCTACTCCCCCAGTTTTGGTTTCGATCAAAAGGTTGGTTTGGGTGAAGTTTCCCTGCATAGGTGGCTACACCCAAATTGGTTAACAGGAAAGGTCATTATCTTCAAAAAGACATTTTTTTCACATTTTGACGGTTCTTGAGAAACTTTTTGACTATTTACACTTAGAAAGGAATGTGTTATAGTATGAACTTTTTGTTTTTTTCCAAGTGTCGAGAAAATGCCCAGTTTCTGAAGTTTAACCCTTTTCGCAGTTTTCGTGAAGTTACTTTTCTCAAAAACTACCCTACCAAATCTTTGATTAAAGCTTCAATAGAAACAACAGGCTATGGGATTTTCCTTGTTTAAACGGCTCCGCCCTAGTTTTCGAATTCCAAAATTCCATTTATGTCAAGGATTTAATCTAAACAACAGGACTAGGGAAGCCTACTTGTTCAAGCGGATGCACCCTATTTTTGTTTTTAAATTTGGGGTCTGGAAAAATCAAATGGGTAAATTGAGAAAACACGTTTGTAAGCGTCCACTTCGGACAAGGGGCTAGGTCCTACATTATTAGAGAAAAAGTAAAGTTTTTGTAGAGAAGTCGAGTTTTTGAATTTTGATCGTTTTTTTTGGAAACTTATCAAGTTTTCTCAAAAGCTACCCGGCCAAACTAAAGCTTTGATGTTTGATGATAGGAAAAGGTTGCAAATATTTTCTCTACAAGAGAGGCAATTTTTTTTATTTTTTGGAGAACTCAATGGGAAAAAGCCCAATTCTGAAAATTAACCCTTTTCGCAGTTTTTGCTGAAGTTACTTTTTCGAAATTTAACCTGCCTACAATAGCTGCAATCGTGCCAAAACTGACGTTGAGTTCAATCGAATGAACGTAGTGAATATGTGGTAAGAATTTGAATCGAACAGTGAAGAAAGGCAATTTTGAAAGAAAAATGTTACTAAAAAAGTGGCTCCGTAGCTACGGGTTCAATCAAAATAATGCTTGTGGGAGCTTATCTCCTGATGTAGCTAATTTTTGCCCATGTGAGCAATCTCGTTTGACTTTCATTTATCCCTCCTTGTATCGCGCATTTTTCTTTCTTTCGGTTTTGAAATCTGCTAATTATTCTAACTAGCTAATCTGTCAAGGCCTGCTCATGGACAGGACACCGCAATCGTTTCTCTCAAATAACTGCCGTTCACAATTGAGTCACCGAAGTCGGTACGCATGTAGGAAATTTTCAACTCTATGTAGGATATCACAACAACTAAGATTTTTTTTAGTTCGTGACTTTCTTGTTCGATATATTTTTTCCCGGAGATTTTTATATATCGTTTTTCTCGAAGACATCATGTAAATATGTGAAAGTATTAATTTTCAGTGCTTGAGTGCTAGCTTATGAACCTATTGTAATCTTCAGCTTTTGACATTTAGTCTTACATCCAGCAGTATAACTTGACCCGTGAATGGGGGGGGGGGGTACATTACTACTGCTCCAAGTAGAAACAATCAAAGAAATATTCAAGCTCAATTGTAGAAATAGACCAATATCGGGCAGATCTCGGGCCACTATTGCTGTATTTGAAGTGAAAGTTCAAATTCGGAAAAAAACTTTAATTTGAAACATTAAAGTTTTTTTTCCGCCGTTCGCATTTGAAGTGGTAGGCGATTCCCTCAAAGGAGTCCGTAAAACTCAAACAATCTGCTCCGAGTATCTCAATTCATAAAAGGTGTTTCGCGCCGCAATTCGAGCTGCTTTTGAGTCTCACGGATTGTGTGGTTTATCACATATCGAAGAATACGCCCTACGAGATGTGGGCTGCGTCGTACTTTTTGAACAATACTTGTTTTCTAGTCTGAACATAATAGGTAACCAATCAGATAGCGTAAGAAGAGGCGGGCTCTTTTCCAGTTTCTCCCTTTCAAATTCAATTTGGAAAAGCTTATTTAAAGTTTTGTATCGGACTGTTTTTTCCCTCCATTACATGATTTTTCGGACTATTTTGTATTGGAATGTTTTGTATATGCACCCCTGTTTCGACCAAAACTTTTGATCTAGCCAAATTGGTTTTGACACACTTTTCTTCGACTCAGATATGAATATCATTATAAGTTCATCTCAAAAGTTTTTTTATCCAGTCAGGGGCCTCTCGGCTGCGGCGAAATAATTTTTTCTTCACTGATTCCCCAGATTATGATGTGGCTTGTTTACGGGAGCCTTCTCTTCTCTCAAATTTTTCTCAAATGTTTTTCGTAATTTTTCGAGTACCCCCACTTTAAAATAATTCCCCGCTGAGTTCTTAAGTGATTTCCGTGAAAGTATAGATATTATGAGGGCAGAAAAGGTGTCATGTTTAAACCCTTTTATGTGTGATTCGAACTACATGAAATATTTGGAAATGTTTCCCCCCAGGACCAAAAATAAATTTTAGATTTTAGTTCGGTTTAGACTATTGAAGATCACGCACCCCCAGCAGGCAGTTTGGTATAAATTCTTTCCTTTGATCTTAGCAGAAAAGTGGGCTCTTTTCCAGTCCCCCCTTTCAAAATACCGAGTTTTATGTTTGTTTTACGTGTTATTATTACGGCTAAATGCGTGTTGTTACGCTGTAAAATATGAAGAACAAATCTGTTCACAGTTGTCGATTTGTTCACCACGCCAAATTTCATTGCCTTATGGCAACGTTAAATATACTTTTCATAATTGAATTTGAAAGGGGGAAACTGGATAAGAGCCGAAAAGTGAAATTAGATGTATGACACATAACGTAGCTAGATAAGGTCTTTTTGAGTAGCAAATTATATGTTATGAAGTAATCGGAAGATGAGTGTTTTAGAATTTAGGTCAATAATTTTTGAAAACGCTTTCCCTGTTTATTGAAAAAAAACACAGAAATAATGTGAAATTCAAAAAGAAAATTACAAGATTTGCAATAATAACTGTGGTCATAAATTCGGTTACTTGCTCAGTACACGATTACTCCTGTGTTTTTTTTTTCAGATTAGCTTGTGTTGTGCTATGAGCGCTCTTAAAACCATCAATTGTGGCACGTGTCAGGTGAAGCTGAGCCTTCCGCAGGTGAAAAGATGCAGCTTGTGCAAAGTAGCCATTTACTGCAGCAAGAAATGCCAAACGGCTGATTGGAAGGTCCATAAAACCCATTGCGTGGATCTGCGAGGCTATGTTAAGAAAGCAAATGCCAAGTATGAAAAAATGAAGTTGGATGATGAAGAGCTAAGAGACGACATCATTCGAGAGAATCTGGAAATTGTTGAGTGGGTTGAGTGTAACCCTTTTCCAGAAGAGGGAAACCTAATTGAATGGCTTGAGCCAGAAATCGCTCAAAATCCGACGTTTTTTGACCCGCGTGGTAACTTCAGCAACGTGAAATACCAATTAGATACGCTATTTGATTACAGACTGATTCGGGCTATCTATGAAGGGTTCGTGAATATTTATGAGGATGATTACATTGTGCATTATGGAAGAGTTAGGCAAGCTGGTTGGCTTATCTGGGACAGATTCGGGTTTGAAGGTATGCAATTCTACTACTACCTTATGATACAGCTGGCAAACTGTGAGAAGCTGTTCACGATGCCAGACGCGAACAGATTTGGCACTCGGATCATGCCGAACTGCAACATGAGTCGCCATGTTGAGTACGAATGGGAAAAAGTGGGAAGTTGGCGAATGTAGAATGGCTTACGAAAAGGCGAAGGGCGAGTATCTGGCCGAATGTGCCTAACTTAATTGACTACTACCTTTAGCTCAAAGTCTCTAGCTGCTGCTCCGCATGACTGAGTTGTTCAGTTTATTAAATTAATTAAATTGGTTGCTAAGTCCCCGTGCTATACACGACAACGGGCTATTGTAATCTTTGTTTTCTGTTAGTTGGCTCAAATTATTGTTCCTTCGTAAGTTTAAAATGCATTTCTTTATAGAGATGTGATATCGGTGCTTATCAAAATTAATTATATTTTCTAGAAATCTTAAAAATCTGAAGTTTGATTTTTTTAAGTCTTGATTTATTTTGACATTGTTGCTGAGTTTAATAAAATTTGACTACTGAATTTTATGTTCTTTTCGCAGTATTGGTCATGTTTTATGAGACGGTTGACCTTCAAATCAATTGACCTTCTAGACTTTTTAAGAACTATCGATACTCATTTTACCTTGAATCTTCACTGAATTGACAGTGAGACATCAGTTTTAATTAAGGTATTTTTTTATTGTTTCAATTTGGTACTTTTTGCATAGCATTACTTTGATTTGATCATTACCAGACAGACTGCAATATCTAACCTCTGTTCTTAATTTCACAATACGTACATCAAGGTTAGTTATTCATCTTGATTCATTTCAAACTACGGAACGGTATGTGAAGAAAATATTCACTTTTGAACTAAATAAGGGAGAGGGAGATAGCTCGCTAGTTTGACAATAGGGAACGAAAGTTCATTGGAACCGAATCGCAACCTTTTTATCCACAAATTGTGGGTCTCAAATTCCTATCCGCACCTTGTGATTTACCTGGCAGAAGCCGAACTTCGTCGAAAGTCGACTCGTAATCGAAGGTGGGTCAAATTTCGTCACATGGTGTAGTTATATGTTCTCCAAAATTGGTAAATATCGAATTCAGCGGACATTTTCAATGGTATTTGCATGGTAAGTTTTAATTATTCTGAGCATTCGTGTCTATTTGTGTTAGATTGAAGGAGCTTTGAAGGAATTTGAAAGCTACGAATAGCATGACGTTTAGCAATTTGATTCGACACGTAGTGGCAAATAGTCTAATATCGAATTCAGCGGACATTTTCAATGGTATTTGCATTGTAATTTTTAGATTATTCTAGAGCGTTCGTGTCTATTGTGTTTAGCTTTGAAGGAATTTGAAAGCAATGAATAAAAAGCATGACGTTCAGAGATTTGATTCGACCCGTAGTTGCAGATATTTTTATATTAAGCAGTCGTACCATAACTTAGCAGACTTCAGTGGACTACAGTTGAATACATTTAGCTCTAAATTTTGCTTGCTAGCTCTTTTCTTAGTCACATTGTAAAGAAGGTAAGCTCGTTATTCCAATTTCAGAATTGACTTTAGCTGTGCACTGAATTGTTTCATTTTGGCGGTTTGTTATCTGAAAAATAATAGCTCTTGATTTCAGAAGTGAATTGATAACTCAATCAACCAAATATGCAGATCTTTGTGAAAACTCTCACCGGAAAAACCATCACTCTTGAGGTAGAACCCTCGGACACCATTGACAACGTCAAAGCCAAGATCCAAGACAAAGAGGGTATCCCTCCCGACCAACAGAGACTGATCTTCGCTGGAAAGCAGCTTGAGGATGGTAAGCAAAGTTAAAATTTTCGGAGCATTCGATTTTCTAGGCTGGTTGGAGTTGAGTTCATTTTATTAAATTGGATTGCATTCAGGCCGAACTCTGTCGGACTACAACATCCAAAAAGAGAGCACCTTGCACTTAGTTCTTCGACTGAGAGGTGGAATGCAAATTTTCGTCAAGACTTTGACTGGAAAAACCATCACGTTAGAAGTGGAACCTTCGGATACCATTGACAATGTGAAGGCCAAAATCCAGGACAAAGAAGGAATCCCACCCGACCAGCAGCGACTGATCTTCGCTGGAAAACAGCTGGAAGACGGTAAGAACTGCATTGGTTACAATAAGTTCAAAGCTCAGTTAACTAATACGCGATACGGAAGACAATTGATGCGGAATCTTTAAAACAGATTTATCTCGAACCCTTTGTATTTCAATTTAGTTTCTTAGTCTCCTCTGATAATTTATTGTTTCCAGGACGAACCCTTTCGGACTATAACATTCAAAAAGAGAGCACCCTGCACTTGGTGTTGAGATTGAGAGGTGGAATGCAAATATTTGTGAAAACTCTTACTGGAAAAACGATCACTCTGGAAGTGGAACCCTCGGACACCATTGACAACGTTAAGGCTAAGATCCAGGACAAGGAAGGAATTCCTCCTGACCAGCAGAGGTTGATTTTCGCCGGCAAGCAGCTCGAGGATGGTACGGAATTGTTTTACCCTGCTCTAAATAACCACCACTGAGCCTTGATCAAATTCTTTAAAGTAAAGACCTTAATATGCTCTTCTAAAAAATAGAGTCCGATTAACAGTAGACTACTGACTACCAGCGATATTTTAGTATAGAGTAGACAGTTCGCACACTTTATTCAAGTCAGTTAAAGAACATGTGAGGTAAGGGGCGCTAATTGACAGTGAGATTGTCCACATATGGGCTGTATTCCAGGTCAATCGTTCCAAACTTGCAGTAAAATCGTTTTAAAATGTTTATTTTGATGTTTATTTTGTTTTAGGAAGAACTCTTTCGGATTACAACATCCAAAAGGAGAGCACCTTGCATTTGGTCCTTCGATTGAGAGGAGGGATGCAAATATTTGTGAAAACCCTCACTGGAAAGACCATCACGTTGGAAGTAGAACCTTCGGACACCATTGACAACGTCAAGGCCAAAATTCAGGACAAGGAAGGAATCCCTCCTGATCAACAGAGACTGATCTTTGCTGGAAAGCAGCTCGAGGATGGTAAGAGCTGCGTTGGTTACAACAAGTTCAAAGCTCAGTTATCTAATACGAGACACGGAAGACAATTTATCAGATTTTAAACACAGATTTATCTCTCGAACCCCTTATTTCGATTTAATATCTTAGTCTCCTCTGATAATTTATTGTTTTCAGGACGAACCCTTTCGGACTATAACATTCAAAAAGAGAGCACCCTGCACTTGGTGTTGAGATTGAGAGGTGGAATGCAAATTTTCGTCAAGACTTTGACTGGAAAGACCATCACTTTAGAGGTGGAACCTTCGGATACCATTGACAATGTGAAGGCCAAGATTCAGGACAAGGAAGGAATCCCTCCTGATCAACAGAGGCTGATCTTTGCTGGAAAGCAGCTCGAGGATGGTAAGAACTGCGTTGGTTACAATAAGTTCAAAGCTCAGTTATCTAATACGAGACACGGAAGACAATTTATCACAGATTTTAAACACAGATTTATCTCTCGAACCCCTTGTTATTTCAATTTAGTTTCTTAGTCTCCTCTGATAATTTATCGTTTTCAGGACGAACCCTTTCGGACTATAACATTCAAAAAGAGAGCACCCTGCACTTGGTGTTGAGATTGAGAGGTGGAATGCAAATTTTCGTCAAGACTTTGACTGGAAAGACCATCACTTTAGAGGTGGAACCTTCGGATACCATTGATAATGTGAAGGCCAAGATTCAGGACAAGGAAGGAATCCCTCCTGATCAACAGAGGCTGATCTTTGCTGGAAAGCAGCTCGAGGATGGTAAGAACTGCGTTGGTTACAATAAGTTCAAAGCTCAGTTATCTAATACGAGATACGGAAGACAATTTATCACAGATTTAAAACAGATTTATCTCTCGAACCCTTTGTATTTCAATTTAGTTTCTTAGTCTCCTCTGACAATTTATTGTTTTCAGGACGAACCCTTTCGGACTATAACATCCAAAAAGAGAGCACTCTTCACTTGGTTCTGCGACTGAGAGGAGGATTCTAAAGTGATCACCACCTACAGCTGTACTAGTATGGGGAGACAATGAAGTTTTTTGATGTAACTTGAATGGCACGTTTAGTAGAGCGGACTAGTATTGCACCTTGAGTTATTATTGCTCTCGTTGGAGTTAATTTAATTAGTTTGATGCAGTTCTGTTTGTCGATTTGATTCGAATAGTGTGTTTTACCATCATTAAGATTGGATCAATAAAAATTAGGTGAAATTTTTTTATTTAGCCATCCCTGTAGTCACATCGAGGTCAGTTCGAAGTGGAAATTCGAAAAGGCAAACTAAGATCTAGTACAGGAGATACGTTTTTTAGTGGTGCGCTTTCAGTAAGCAACGTACGTCTAAGCCCCAATGCGCTCTAATGAGTTCTAGTATTTCACTTTTGAGCCAGTTATCTCGAATTAGGTTCTAGAAATTCAAAGAGCTTAAAGGCATCCATATTCTTTTGAAATTTGAAAAGAATGGACAGTATGTTCTTGCGTTCACTGCCTCGAATGGACAGTATGTCTTGTTTTTCTAAGTCGGCTGTTACTCTTTCCTTGCGTTCATGATCTATTCAAGATTTGAATAGTCTTTCAGAGCATGTCGAAGGCTTATCGCTCGCCTCTGAGCATTGCCAGCTATTTTTGTTGCAGCAGGCAAGCAAATTATGACTCGGTCGTTAATTTTCTACCCAGACGAAATAGCAACTAAGCTTCAGTATTATTGTTCCGACTTTCGATACGAAAATAACGGAATATTTGTGCTCGGGGTTGGTTGGGTTTTTTTTTTACTTCAGAGAAATTTCGACTTTTTAACTAGCCATTTTTTGCCGGAATTTTTTAATGTATCTATCATTCATAAGATATTGTTGTCCTGAGCTTAAATTTGAAAAGATATTTCACCTATGATCATTTTTCGTAAAGTGAAGGGGGTTTAAAGATTGGCATTTTGGGCAATTTAGGTCAATTAACGCGCGATATATTTCGCGCTATTAACGCGTAAGCGTTGATTTAATCCGTCTTAGAAATCATTCCAAATTAGTTGAAGGAAGCTTAGTTGCCATAATTGATTTGTTACTGGAACTTTGTCGCTTTGTACTTTATATGGCGTGTGGGGGGATGATTTTCACAAATAATCTCAAATTTTTCAATATTTTCAATATTTTCTTCATTTTATTTTCTTTTTTCTTGCATATAATTTTTTCATGTTATTACTGCTTCATAGACCTTAAAAGGCAGTCGGAACATTCAGAGCTTCGCCATGATACGAGCAGTCTCGTTCAATTGAGTTCCAGTTGAACCCTCCGCCGCTTCCTTGATTTGGGAGTGTGGGAGAGACTCGTTCAGTTCGTTTAAGTTCGGCTCGTTTTCTTATTTAAAAGATATAGCAAAAGTGTAAAGATCACGAAAAACCTGATGGATCTCTAGTTTCGAAAATGGAATTTAATTTTCACATTTCACAGCAAATAACTATGGAGCCTGTGTGTTATTCAATTGAGTGGCAGTTTAACCCTCCGCCTCTTTCTTGATTTGGGGATGTCAGATCCTAAATTTAGAACGAGTCTTCTAAATTTAGGATCTGACAGACCTAAGAGATTTTTTTTCAAACTTGGCCTCTTATTGTGTCCATTTACCACGTCACAAATTGCCGTTTACCACGTTCGCTCGGAAGGCCATTCATATACGTCCCTGCGGCTACGTTCTAAACAACCAAGAGCCAACAAATTAGGCACGAAATCATGGAAGCTAACAAAGGATCGACTAGACAGTTTTTGGAATTGATTGCTGAAAGAAGACGCTCTAACCTTGATCAAACGGACAAATTGGTTCCAAGCAGAAGATCAAGGCATCTGGGCGGCATCGCGAGCTCATGCTTAATTAAGACAGCTCTAGTAAAACTCACTAGGCCCGCTGTGAAACTTGCCTTAGTCGAACCAAATAAGTATTATAGACTTAACTGGAATTTTGTAGAACCAAGCGGTTACCCCTTAATTCTCCATAACTAATTGCTCTCCCCGGGGATATTCGTCTGAATAATCTTTCAAGCAACTTGAAACGATGGTAAATGCTAATTCTTGATCACAATTTTGGATGATATAATAATTGGCTTCTGGCAACTGATGATAGACTAAAAGCCAAGTAGTCTTAGATATAACTTTTCCAACTATTTGTTGGCTATGTTTTTTTAAAAATCAACAGCTGCTGCAAAGCTGTAAGATTGAGTGTGGGATGCCGTGGTCAGCTGCCCCACCGAGTTTCTGAAGGTCAAATGATCGAGGCATTTAGGTCTTTCAGTTTGTTCGCATTTATATTTGCTTCGTGTATTGTCAGTTAAATTTCAGTTGTTTTTCCAACGCATAGTTTAGTCTCGCATAAAGCTTATTACACATTCGATCGTACTGTTGGTTCGAAGGTACGTGGCGGACGAAAGTTCAACTCGTCATGTCCTGGTCGGATATTTGGTACCAGCAGGTGGCATTTTTTTTTAGTTTTCCTTGCTTATTTTTGCCTTTTCTTTCGTTCTGTTTTTTTTTGCCAATGCAGTTCTCTAAGTGGAATTTTGCTTCTGTATATCTATGTTTACAATCAGTGTTTTGGTTCACACTTAGTATCTTGGTTCAAAATGAATTTCAATTTCCGGGACTGTTGGTCTGGTGGCCCGCGAATAAGACGACAGCCGTTTAGACGACCACGGTTTTTGATGGGACTTCAAGACGAAGCTTAACGCAATTCTCCACATTATAGTTCTGAAATATTAAAACCACCTTAATTCGAACTGCTCATTTTGTATGTAATAACGCTAGTTTGTCGTCTTATCGAATAGTTGATATTTCAAAAAAAAAATTGTTTTCAGTTGTACGGGAATGTGCCCAAGTTTTGTCAGCTCAGTTTTCACTAAATAACTGTTTTTGAGTTTTCATTTAACGCCGTAAATTGTGTTGCTGGACGTGTTTTTCCAAAATAGACCATCATTCCAGGCGATGTTTTCTTTTAAATTTTTCTTAGTTGTAGTCTTAGAAATTTTTCTAAATTCTTTTGGACTTGGTATCCTTCCATTCCTGTATGCGGGCTCGCAATGCAATTTTGATGTGGTATCGCAAGTGGCACGAAGCTCCGCTTTGCCGCTGAGCATAGGAGTTGCTTTTCGACTGTATTTCGCCGATTATTTGCCACGCTTCCTGGTTTTTGACTGCAGCTTTTTCGGCTTAGTTTCCGAAAGGTTAATTTCGAGCAGTTAAAGGGTTTTGCTTGTAAAATGGTGTTTTTGGCAGCAACGCGAGGTTTTTTTGGCGTAGATAAAAGCATTTGAAGTTATTCTTCATCCTACAAGTTTATTTTTGGATTGAATTGTAAAGTTTCTAAAACATTCGATACAAATGATACGATTTTTGAAATGGTCGATTTTAAGAATTACTTGTTTTATTTTTGAAGCTGCAAGTAAGGTTACAGCAAAATGTTTTTTTTTTTAAAAGCTGCAACTCGTCTCGGGTGCATGCTGATGGCTATATGGCGAGCTTCCGTTTTTTAGTAGTTTTTAATATTTACATACACAAGCGAATTAAGGCGCAAAGTGCTATATTACGTATCACCATTTTCCCAGCCCAACTCAACTCGCAAATAGAAATGCAGATTGATTTGAATCCGGAAAACAAATAAAAGTTTCATTAATCAAGGGGCTTAGTTTCACCTTATTTGTGTTTCACGTTTTTTAATGAGTGATCTCTTTTTTGCCGTTTTCTCCCTTGTTTTCGAAGTACTGCTTCGCCTCTGTGTAAAGTGTTCCGGCTGATTAAGTTCATTTGTTTAAGTTTAAGTTAAATTCCTGCAAGCCTGTCAAAATGATCAAAGAGCAGTTTTTTTTTCTTGCGTGTGTTTGAAGGCGTGTGCTTGTGCAATGAGGTCTATATCAGCATTGCAAGGATTTTTGGGGGTGTTTAGCAGCATACGAAGTTATTCTTCAATGAATTGCTCGTGAAAACAGATATTGTATTAGAGTAAGAGTACCGAGATTAACAATTCCTTGGTGAACAATTCATTACATTTACAAATGGTTAAGTTCATGGAAAGAAACTTCAGAATTTGCAGAGCGTAACTGAGAGCATGTGGTGTTATATTCGAATGACGCTTTTTTGGATCAGAACATAAAATCAGCGAAAAAAGAAAGATAGCCGGTTGATGTACAATTAGCACAGAATGTTCCGACCATGTTTTAAAAAACATATTTAGTATTTGTTTTTTTTTGAGCGTGGTGTGATGAAAGGATCTGACGAAAGCTTAAAATTTAAGCATTTTTGACTGTCTGAGTAAAATGGTCAAAGCGGGCATCAGTTTTGTCGAAAATGACTAGAAAAAAAAACAAAATTCAAAAAAAAATCTCTTCTAAAATCTTTGTTACAATTTTAAATTTGGCACTAAAAACTTCAAAATATACTTTCATGATTTTGTAAATTTATTATTTGTTTTTTTTTAGCGTGGTGTGATGAAAGGATCTGACTAAAACCTAAAATTTAGGCGTATTCGACAGTCACGGGAAAATAATCAAATCGAGCGTCAGTTTTTGTCGAAATTGACTAATTTTCTAAAATTTTTGTAGCAATTTTTTGCAGAATTTTTTGAATTGTGAAAATTTTGTTCCAAAAATAGCACTAAAAATTTCAAAAAAAAGTTAAATTAAAGTTTTGTGGCTTATCCTTCTATAATACACCTGCTCGCTTGCTTTAATCGCTCGAAATTAGACTAAACTCCAAATATTTCAAACCGGTTTTTCTCGACATTGTGACAACGTTTTGAACATTTTAAAATGTCGTTCGAATCAAGACTGAAAGGGCTTTAATAGGATAAATCACTTCACCCAGTACGTTGATTATTTCTGGTAAATGTTTTTGGTTGAAAACAAAGTAAGACTGCTCGCTAATCTTATCGCTCGAAATTAGTCCAAATTATTCAAACGAGTTGTTCTCGACACTGAGAAATAATATTTGTCCAACGTCGTTCGAATCACGACCGAGAAAGTTTTATTATGATATGTCATTCGACCCATTCCGATTATTATTTGTGGTACTTAAGTTATTGTGGAAAAAACTAAAACACCCGAATACAAAGTTCAATGGTTGGAACATAAATAATCAGATTCTTCTGGCAGGATCGTTTAGTGTCTTCCCAGGAGAAAATGGTTCTGTGCGAGAGTCCAAGTTTGAGGTCAGATGACTTTTTTGCCAGCAGTTAAGATTCCCTGGTTTGTATTTTTTTGCCAAATATTTTCCAAATTTCTTCAGTGATATCGTGTGATCCGATTAACTTGTAATAGCGGCCCTTGAAGCATTTAACAATGGTTTTCAAGATCTCCCGGAGTGTGGTGTGGTGGGTTGTTAAGTTTTTCTTTTCCATCAAAGAATTTCTTTCTGGTCTTCGAACTGCTTTGGTTTCTGAAACTACTGGGGGTGTTGCTCGAATTCGCTGTTCGCTCCGAACAAAGTTGTGAAAGCTTGAGTGCATTCGGCTATTATGAACTTGCAGATATCGGCTTGTATTGCTAGATTAACCATGCAAGTGAAGAGCAGCTATTCGCATGGAATGCGCCCCGTTGTTCTTCGTAGTGAAGGAGCCAATGAAGTCGACCCTTGTTGCAAAATGCAACAAGTTTCCCTTAAAGTTATTGCGAGTTAGATGTCCACTTTATCGAGTTGAATCGCCGTTCGGTTGAACATCAGTGTTTTTGGCACGGGTATCATAGTTGTGGGAATTTGTTGCTTGTATTTAAGTCTCTTCAAACTTTGCTTCTCTCTGAATGTAAAATCATAAAAAGCTATCAAAATCGGAGCACATTACATTGGGTGGTCTCATTACAGTACGAGGCTAAACTGTCTTTTTCCGCAAAAAGACTGTCGGTATTCCGCAAAAAAACTGGACAAGGATTTGTGAAATGCGGCGTGCTTTTTCGTTGATTTTTTTGCTGTTGTTGAATCCAAAGACAAAATGCTGAAACAAAGCGCAGCAATATATGCTAGCTCATTTTGATATTTTTGCTCATTTTTTGATTGAATCAACTCAGCAATTGAATTTGGGCGTACCATAAAGTTTTCAACAAAGTTCTGCTGAAATTTTTGTGAAAACTCTCTTCTCCTACTTTCGCGATCAAAACATAAATCATAGGATCTCTACGTTTGTTGTGTATTTCTAAGCACGACCATTGAAAATGGGGAGAAACTTTGTATTCGGGTCTGTTTTAGTTTTTTTTCTTGATTGTTTTTTTCCACTTAAAATCAAGTACCACAAATAATCATCAGAATGAGTCGAGTAGTATATCATATTAAAGCACCTTCAGTCGTGAGTTTCAAGATAAACTGAAAAAATTAAATATAATTTAGTTTTACCCATGTAAAATAATTTTGAAGATTATTTATTATTTGAAGAACGAAAAAAAATCTGCAAAAAATTCATTAAGAGGCCAAACTGTGCATTGTAAGCGGATCAGCAACAGGCCCAAATCAGATTTGTCGCGGAATCCGCAACTTAGCTACTTTTCTTTGATCTTCTTTGCTGTTTTGGATTCCACAAACAAATACCTAAAACACTGTACCGTTCAAAATCGCTCCAAAAATAGGCGAATTTGCGGAATCCGCAATCGTATTCGCGGAATTCAGAACAGTTTGTGGAATCCACACAAATAACGAGACATGTGTATAGTTGAATTGAGCTGTTGCGGAATCCGCAACTGTAAGCGGAATCCGCAAACTGTAAGTGGAATCCGCAAATTGTAAGTCGAATCCGCAAAATAAAAGTGGAATCCGCATTTTGGTTGCGGATTCCGTTTACATATATCTATGTGTAGAAGCTTTTAAAACAATGTTTTTTAATTACCACGTTGATCAGCTACCAGTTGAAAGCCAAATGTTCGATCTCAATTCTGGTCAATTAGCCAACTTCGATCTCAATTCCTACAAAGGTTAACTTCAATCTCAATTCTTGCATCAATCTCAATTCCTGTAAACTTAATCATCAATTCATTTCAAGCCATTCAATAGAAATAAAAGTTTTATTTTAGCCATTTTGAAATATTTTCAAAATGCGAAACCAAAACATAGTTTAATAAGGCAACATTTTCAAGACTATATATTCGTGTTTTGATCTTGAAGTTTAATTCTGCTGTAATTCAAATTTTGGTAATTTTTATCTAAAACTAATTTACTCAAATTATTTAAATGGATCATTTACTCCCTGTGAACAAAATGAAATGAATTCACGCTCCCAAATACTGAATCTCAAATACAAAATCCCAAATACTGAATCTCAATTACTGAATCCCAAATACTGACCTAGTTCGGCGATATGTTAACCCAATAATGAATTAACCGAATTAACCCAATGAATTTATTCGGTGTTGTTTCCAAAACTATGATCGCAAAAACTGCTTGCAAATACTAAAGTGTGACATCCATCGATTTAGTTGACCAATGTTTTGTTCGTGGATTCCGCTGACAATGGTTAAGTCCTTGCTTTTAAATTCCGCAAGTGCATATGCAAGTTGAGTAATAAACAAATTTCTGAATTCCTTTACAGTTTGCGGATTCCGCTTACAAATTTTGCGGATTCCACTTACATTTGCGGATTCCACTTACATTTTGCGGAATCGTTTTACAGTTGCGGAATCCAGAACAACTAGCTATATTTGCTTGTTGCGGAATCCGCAACAAATTAAATGTACCGACAAAATTTACGTTACAAGTATATGTACGCGGAATCCACGTAAATCTTGTAAGTGGAATCAACTTACGTTTTGGAACATGTTCAAATACTTGTCTCTGGAATCCTGGAACATACAGACACAAAATTGTGCGCCTATCCAGTTCACAGTTTGGCCTCGTAATGTTAAAAAACTTTTTGATTTTTTCAATATATTTATGTGATGATTTTTCGATGTGGCAA
The DNA here is from genome assembly GCF_963678635.1 of Symsagittifera roscoffensis. Lineage (NCBI taxonomy): Eukaryota > Metazoa > Xenacoelomorpha > Acoela > Convolutidae > Symsagittifera > Symsagittifera roscoffensis. Next base: position 81,856,943 of record NC_087064.1, on the reverse strand, counting down.
ATTGTCGTCAATTGTACCTAATTTACTTTTACTATCGAAGTTTTAGGCTTTCATTTAGATTCTATCATCACACGAAATCAAAGAATAACGCAATTTGCAAAAAAAATATGTTTGAAATTTTTTAACGAAAGAATATGGTGGGAAATTTTTGTGCTTCTTGCGAAAAGACCTAGGACCATATGAACAATCTACCCCCCAAATTGATTTAGGGGGATAAAGTTCACTTAGTTATTTCGCTTTTTCGCAAATTGAAAGACGCGAATTTCAATCAATATTTTTAATTTTGAGCTCAAGGCAACGATATTTTTCGATTGATCAATTAAAACTTCGTCAAAAATTGCTGGTTAAAAAGTCGAAATTTGTCTGAAGAAAAAAACATCCCGAGCACAAATATTCCGTCACTGAATTCGAAAGTCGGAACAACAACTTGAATTGTTATCAGCCCGTTAAAAAATTGATTTAAAAACATACCCGGTTGTAATTGGACTTTTTTGCATTGTTATCCAATTAATTGTAAAATTCGTCTTTTATTTGCTTGGGAGGGGCGGCAGGGGGGTTCGCTTGGTCGAACTGGTCAACAAATTTGACCCTATCGACTTCGATTGACTCAGAATACAGAATCAAATATATTCGAGCTTCTGAAATAGGTTTTCAAAAAAATGAAAAATGACATTTCATTTGACATGTTTCGCTATTCTGAGACGAAAATCTGGGTATTTTGAAAATTCAGACAATCGATGACTGAAAACACATCTGAACCATCTGCTGAAGTTGACAAAGATGACGAGGAGAGTGTGAACAACATCAGATTTAGTCCGCCGGTGTTCAGACAGAGGTACAGTGCTGCCCTGGACGTGGCGAAGAAGTCCAAGGTGAAAAGTGTGGCTGATTTTGGCTGTGCAGAATGCAAGATGTTGATCATGTATAAGAACATTTTGAACCTGGAAAGACTAGTTGGAGTCGATATTGACCAGGAACTATTGAGACTTCATGGGTACGTTCAACGTTATACTCAAACAAAAAAAACTGATAGATGTTTTTTAAGCCATTAATGAGGAGTTTCGTAGTAAGAATAGTAGATAATGGTTATGTTATTAGTGCTTGTTAGTTTGTATCCAAGCTTTTCAATTTTTTAAAATTATCTTCGGAGTTCTTGTAGATTAATACTTTTTTGCAATAACGAATCTGAAAGTTCGAATATAAGTACTTAATTTTTATCTCTGTTTAAATTATTTCTGTGGGATTTCTTTGGAAACATGTTTAAGAAGTACCGGTGATGACATGCTTAAGCTTTTTCAATGTAATATTTTGGTTTGTTATTGAAATTATTTTTGCACGCTTAAGTGTATCGTAAATTGCAATGCTTCAGAAATTTCACTTGGCACATGTTTAAGAAATCAGTATAATGATATGTTGAAAGGTCAAAACATAACAAGGGTTAAAATGTTTTCTCAAGTCGACGTTTACAATTCTGTTAGAGCGGCAATGCTTTAAGTCTACTTTTTTCCTGTATTCGCAATGCAAATTTTCCAAAATTTTTGTTTCACAGTTTTCTTAAGCAAAATAGCAATTTTCAAACCTATAGTCGGGCGCTGTCAGGGCACTATCATAGTTTGCAAATCTGGCGTCTAAATATGAATGCTCAAATCTTTGTAGTCATCGAGATTTCGCGTAATCCATGGTTTTTATTTTTTTGTTCAAAAAACATTAAAAAACTAACCCCACTGAAAACTCTCAGCCCTGTAGTGAAATGTTGTCAGGTTACTTTCAGGAGTTACAAGTCTTCCCTCCATTTATGACTGCACAAATCCTTTAGGTTTTCGAGATATGTCGATTTCTATCTTTGGTTTTTTTTACTAAAAGTTTAGATATAAAACACAAGTCGAACTTAAAATTCTCAACCCTATGGTGGGGTGCTGTCAGATTATACTAAATAGTTGCAAATTTGGCCTTCAAACGGCGTTTGGAATCAAAAAAGATTGATGGAACTCGTGTCTCTACTCTATGGTGGGATGGTTCCAGGGTAAACTGAGGCGCTGCAAATCTAGCCATGACATAGTACTGCTGAAATCTTATGGCCTCTAACGTTTTTTGGTCAAAAAAGTTTTTGCGAGATATGGCGTTTCTCATAATTTTTTCAATAAGTAAAAAAAACCTATTTAAAACAACTGGTAGAAATGGGAATTTTCAACGCTATATTAGAGTTTTGTCATGTTACGATATAGGGAAGTGAATCTGCTCTCTTTGATGTCTTCTTAAATAATCTTGGTTTTCGAGATATGGCGTTTTGGATAGTCTTTTCAAAAAAACATACTGAAAAAAAAACTGATCAAACTTGAAAATCTTAACCCTATGGTGTGATGCTATCAGCGTGCACTCAGAGGTTGCAAATCTGGCTTCCAAATTTTACTGCGCAAGATCTTGGTTTCTGAGATTTAGCGTTTTTTATGATTTCCTTTTTTCCCAAAAACAAAATTTCAAAATTCGCAACCCTATCTTGCGGTGCTGTCAGGGTACACCCAAGGTTTACAAATATACCCTTCTTCCAAATATCGAAACGTTTAAACAGCCGTTATGCTGTCGGCTTTTTAGCGTCATTTTTTTGTTAAAGTCTCATATCTGATGAAGTTCAGTAGTTTTGGAGATATGACCATTTTGGTTAAAAATAGCCTAAAAGTTGGTTTTAAAAAAGTTTATTTAATGAAATAGAAACCACTGAAAGATGAGCTTACTTTGTCTTGACGGTTGAATTAAATGTTTTAGGAAGCTCTTGATACGTTCAACGATCTATTCGAAGCACCGTAGGTGCGAGTCTTGCGCTAGTAAATATTTAAGCTCAGAAATTTGCTTGCAGATACCGAGCCAAACCCTTGATGCACGAGTTCATTGTGAAACCTCGAAATATACAGTTGCATGCGCAAGTTTTCTGTGGCTCGATAGCTAACCTAGACGATCGGTTGCGAGACGTGGACATGGTGTCTGCAATAGAACTTATTGAGCATCTGTATCCGGACGTGCTCGAAAAAGTTCCAAAAACTATCTTCGGCTTTATCAGACCAAAAGTTAGTATTGAAACCGAGCCGTAAACTCTTGATGCAAAAACACCAAGAGTTTTTGCATCAAAATCTCTGGATGAAGCAAAATTTCATTGAATTGATTGTTATATTTCTATAGAAAGTTGTTGAATGTTTTTTTTTTCAACTGGAGTCTTACTTAGATCCGTCATTACTTAGGTAGCTCTTATCACCACTCCGAATGGTGAGTTCAACAAGTACTTTGGCTTCTCGCCAGGTCAGTTCAGACACTGGGACCACAAGTTCGAGTGGAGCAGAGAACAGTTCAAACAGTGGTGTGACAACTGCTGCAATAAGTATGGCTATGACGTCGAGATATCACAGATAGGTGAGATAGAATCATTGTTTCTAATATTCAAATTATTTCTCCAAAAAACTCAAATGAAGTATTCATAAGCTCTAAGCGCAATTAAAAAGCAAAAGCTCCAACAGATCTGAAGTATATCTAAGAATTTTTAAATCAACAGAATAAAAGTTAATAAATTATTATAATAGTAAAAACTACTGCAGGTTTCCTGGGGTTTCAGTCGAAAGAAGACCGCGAACAGGTGACGGGAGGATGTTCTCAAATGGCACTTTTCACCCTAAAACATCAACAATTGGAAGAAGAGGAGAGAATCAAGTCTGATGGCCAATTATATGAAACCAGTTAGTTGCGGCGGTACAACAGTATCTATAGCACATTCTTTGATGCTGAAAGTTTGCCAAAATTTTCTCCTTGCCGAAAGATGCGTTAAGTAAAGAATTTTAAAATTCATATTTTTGTTTAAAAAAATGCTCACAAATATAAATTGGTTACAAAATGCAAAACCGCTTTGTCTTACTTTACACTTGAAGCGGTTTTGGAGGAATCCTTATTACGTAATCCTTTGCTGGATTACATTCTAGATTCAAGATGGGTTAAATTGAAGTCTTATTGTTAGTGTAATCATAAATGTTTGATTAGTCTCATATTGGTAGTGGTTGCTAGATGATCGGATCCGTTTTGTGATAGATGATGCTAGTCATTAAGGAAGACAAGACAGGAAGCTGACATGACATTTAAAGTCAGAAAAAAATAGCCGATTTTTGATTGGTTACATCTTGCTCATAAGCAAAGGCATGCGAATCTTAAAACTAGTGGCAAAAGTAAAGTTTGTTCTTATTTGATTGAATTTACGCATCCTATTAGAAAGAGTTATCAAATCGAATAATGGTCTTTTTTGTCGAATTGAGTCATAAAGACAAATATTATTTTTAGTTGTTGACGTTTTGTACCCGTTTGATGAGCGCAGCCAAACTCAAAGGATCATCCATGAAATGAGTTACGTCATCTCCAGACTCACGCGCGAGAGTGAATTATTAGCCGAGTTAGTCTATGAGCCTCAGAAGGCAGTGATGCCATTGGAGAAGTTTCTAGAATTTCCCATTTTGAAGCAGCAAATTGAAGGAGACGTTCAGATGTTGGAAGATGTTTTCAAGCTTAGAGCCACAGCGGTGTGTATATTTTATCTGATGTAAATAGTATTGGCGTACGCATGTAAATTGGTCCACCAACAATTAGGTTAAAGGGGGACAAACAATTCGGCCAAAATTACTACGATTTTTCAGTCAGACAGTTCGGTCAAATTTTTAATTGAGTAGGCTCAATCGAATATCAAAAGAGGAATATTTTCTAACGCGGAGTTGCTAAGTAGAGCGAAATTGACAAACAGCTCTGCTTCGCTCCGGAACGAAAGGTATTCGACGGCGCGAAAGGATTCGCGCATGAATCAGTGTTTATCATGACGGGCCTTCAACAAATCGCCATATCTTCTTGAAGTCGAAGTTGCATCAGATTTTTAGGAACGAAACAATTTCATAACAACCGGCAATCTTCTGGGATTAAGTAACCACCCCCCCCCCCCGTAAGATCTTCCACCCCAGCATTTAATTCGGATTGAATTTGCTAAGCACTGCATGTAGAATGCTCGATTATGATTGGTTGGAAATTCTCAACTTAGAACCAAGTTAACATCCTCCCCAAACAGCCTTCGGGGATTTTAACTTGGTCCATCTGATATGTTGTTGCATAGCATTATTAATTTTCGCCTTGTTGGAATGGTAATCTAACTTACGACTTGTTGGCTCTTCGGTTTATTGACCTACCACCGTACATATCTACTCGGCTTGTTTTTGTTTTATTTATACTTCGGCTAATTTACTATTCCGAACACCCAAATGTGTTCTATAGTTTAGGGTTTGTTTTTCTTCCCTAGCAAAATCAGGTACCACAAAAAATTTCAGATGGAGTCGAGTGACATATCATATAAAAGCCTTATTATATTGAGCAGATATGCTTATTATTCACTCAGACTCGAAAATGCATCTATGCAATAATTTGAAACCCCCCGATTTTTTCAATTTATGAAGAAGACTTAAGGTTTCGTTTTGAAAATGAGTAAAAGAACTACATTTATTTCTAATTAGACAAAAATTGCAGCTGCTATTGTCGTTTCAGGAGTTCGCAGGAATAGAGCTAGTTTGCGATGAAAGTGGTTGCAAGTCGTTCGTAAAATGGATCCACCCGTACGATAATTCACCATCTGAAACTGAGGAAGACTTCAACCAGTGGAGTAGTGAACAAGTTGCCGAGAATACTGACACTAATCAGTGCTCAACTGTAGATGTTTGGTCCAATAATGCCAGGCAAGTCGATGAAGCCGATGTGAAAATCGAAATGGGAAGCTGAATTTTGGGTCAAGGTATTAAACAAGCTCTAATTCTCGCGCAAATGGTGAACAAAAGTCCTCTACATGTTTACCCCAATTAACTGTGCCTATACACTGTGCCTATGCCTGGGCTCTAACGAGACTAAATAACTAGAAAGTCTTAAATAGTTTTGATTGTTTTTTACAAAGTTTATACAGATTTTAGATTTGAGTTGTATATTTTTGGAAGTTATAAATTTATCTGTTGTTTAATTTGAGTGATATCATCTGAAACGAGCATTAATTAGGCCAAAGTCAAGGTTCAATCAAATTTCAGCCAGCATAAGCCGGTGAAGAAAACCAGTTTCACCATGGGAGCAATCTAATATAATTGAGTTTGATCTACTGCCAGCAAATACGGTCAGGGGTTAGAGTCCCGGCCAGACCTTTTTTCTCAGTATGATTGAAATTGAAATTTTTTCCGGGGAAAAATTGGATTGTCAAAGTTTTGTTAATCTGATTATGTTTTGTCGGCTTAGTTGCCACATCGGAGATTTTTCTTGTGTTGTCAGCAGGCGCGGATATAGGAATTTCTGGGGGGGGGGGCGGATTTCCAAAAAAACTGTTTGAAAAAATTTGTCGACTTTTTTTTAGGTCGACCAAATTGATTTTATGAGCTCTCCGAAACCACTGTAAAGACCCAAATTTTCTGCGCCGCAGCCAATTTTTTTTAGAAAAAGGCCAAAAAAGTTTTTTTTTAAGGCACTTTTTGGAAAATTTCGACCAAAAAAATGCATTTTTTTCTGCGCGCTGCCCCCTCAAAATTAGTGTAGGCTGGCGCCAAAGGCGCCTTTAGAAAAACTTTAAGGTCAGTCAGCCAAAAATGAATATTTCAAAATAGTACAAAGGGGAGGCCGCTACTGGTTGTCAGCATTTTCCATCGTAGATGCAAGTAATTTTATTAACTCCTGTAATTTGTAAAATTAATAGTCCTGACGAATGTTTACCTCTTCGTTTTTTTTCGGCTTGAACGCTTAAAAGTGTTTTTGGCTTGAAAGGTTTTGGCTTATGTTTTTTTGGCTTCGTTGTTTTTTTTTGAGTCGCCTTAATATCAAAAAATGATTGATGTTTTTGAAAAATCAAGTGTTCTTGGTTAAGGTATTTTCAAAAGTTTTTAGACTTGGTTGTTTATAATTTTTTATGACAACAATTTATTATGGTATTTACTTGTTTTCGACTCAATGGGTGTCTCAATACTTGTCAGCTTAGTGACCACTTGGTTAGTACTGCAAATTTGAATAATATTGGCTGTGTTGTTCTGAAATTATTTAAATTTTTCTTCAATTTTTTTTTTAATTATATTATTTCCGTTTCCTTATGATTTGCTAGCTTGCAATGCCGCGCTTGCGGGGTATTGCTAAGATTTTTAGTTGAATGTAGAGAACGGGTTGTCAAAAGCTTCTATGCCACAGTGGTCACTCCCAAATGCTTTCACAAAAAAGTTATCGCCATCCGAAAATTCAAGTTTTCGATTTTTAACAATTTTTTAAAAACTTTTCGAGTTTTCTCGAAAACCTTCTACCTAAATCTGAAGTTTTGGGTTTTCTAACAAAGGAATGTGGGAAGCTCCCCTGCATAAATGTCTGTTCTCAAAATTTTTACACAAAAAGTTAGGCTCTGGGAAAAGTCAAAAACTTGATTTTTTGACCGTTTTTTGGACTTCTTTGACCTTTCTCGAGATTTTGGGTTAAGTCAAAAGAACAGTTTTTGAAAAGTTGTCCTGCATAATTATCTACCCCATTATTTATACACGAAATTTTATGGCCCTTGGAAAAGTCAAGTTTTGTTATTTTGTACCGTTTTTTGAAACTATTTGACTTTTCTCGAAAACTAAACTGCCCATTTTTAGATCAATTGTTCAATCGAGGATCCTGGTTTTGGTAATTTTCTCTGGTTAAGTCGACAGGACCTATTTTTGCAGAAAAAAATCATGGAATTCGGAAAGCTGAGTTTTTGAATTTTCGACCGTTCTGTTAATTTCAAACTTTATTTAAAAACTACCCTATCAAATCTGAGATAAAGTTCAATAAAAAAAACTGGCGATAAGAATTTTTCCTGCAGAAGCGGCGACTTTTAAGTTTTCTTTTCGCAAAAATGTTATTGTTTTGAAAAAAATTCTATCTCAATTATTTTAGTAGAAAAACAACTGAGATTTTGGGCAAAGTCGAATATTTGAAATTATCCATAGCATCCCGCATCAGTATGACAAATCAAAAAATATGAAATAGAAACCTCCACCTTCAGTTGGCCTCTACTTTTCTTTCATCAAGATTTAAAAAAAATTGTTTCACCTAGTTTTTTTTCGACCTTTTCCGACTCACTTTTTTAATTGTTGTATTGGAAGTGGTGTGAAGCTCCGCTTCGCTTCTGTGAAATAAATTAAACTCTCAACGATCATAATGAACTAAGGTTTGAGTAGTTCATAATGTGTTCATAACTCATATTTAATCGCTTAAATGTCTTCGAGCAAACAAAACGGCGGTTGGTTCCGAGTGAGATATCAGAGTGAAGCTCTTCCAGAATTGATTCAAAAACACTTTCCCAGTATTTACACAAGCGTAGCTTAGGTTATAGCATGAACTTTCTTTTTTTTTCAACCTAAGTTGCAAATATTATTGCGACAAAATTTGTTCATTTTGAAAATGTTCATTTTGATCACGCTATTAGTACAGCCAATGCTAAGGATATAAACCCAGACTTTTATATTACAATTAGCACTTTAACTTCAAGGCATCATGGATCTGTAGTGTAGAGGTAGGGAAGGAGACAGCAGCAAAATAAAAGGGTTCCAACCTGGGCAGGGACGGTTGTTTTTAATGAACGTTTTCGTATACTAGTTTGAATGCATCCGATCTATAAATTGAGGCATGTTTGTTGATAAATTTCTTTTTTCAAATTGACTGCTACTGCTAATGCGTCTGAATTGGTGTGCGTCACTTAAGAAATTTTGTAGACTCAAAGTTTTACTCATTCACTTTTTCCCAGTAGCGTTATCGGTCATGTTTTTGCTTGTGTATGCGAAGTGCAACTTCGCCTCTGTGTGAATAAAATGATTTTGAAAATTTCACGTTTTTAGACTACTAGATGGCCGGTGTGCGATATCGTATTTAAAGCAGCTTTATATGCCATAATAACGTTTTTCTTGCGGCGCCGTTTTTAGACACTTTTTAAGAGTGAATACTTTAATATAGGTCTTGGTAATTTTTTTTAGGAAAAGTCTTAAAGTTTGTTCAAGCTCAAATTTCTGTTTCTGTAGTTTGGTTTTTGATTTCCCTTTAAATTCAGATCGTTTTCTTTCTTAAGAAAAAGCAAACTCCACTATCGAACAGTAAAAGTGTAATGGTAACGCAAGTTTTGATCGATTTTAATTTTGAAAGTGGAATTAAAATAGGGCTAATTTCATCAAAAAATGTCAGACATTAATTGTTCCTGAAATTCAATGAGCTTCAAATTCATATATTTTTGTTTTTCAAAATCAACAAATGAAGTGTTAAAAAATAATCAGTCAGTATTTTTTCTATTTGCTAGCCAAGAAACAGCGTTTCTTTGCGCGTACTAAGTTTCACGATTTAGCAATCTAAGGTTTGTGAATTAAATCTGAATGCCTGCAACTGCTGTTGGAAATATTCTAGTAAAAGGTTAATTAATAAAGAAAAATGATATCTTTAGAAAGGTTCTTTGCGGAAAAGGTTCTTTTCTGTGTTTTAATGCATGCGAGTAGTGTTATATTACAAAATTAATTTTGCTTCCTTTTGTGAAGATCTCAATTTTGTAAAAATATACCAAAAAGCTCTGCATTACTGGCAAATTAGGAGTGTTCATATGATTCTTGACAATTGAGAGAAGTTTTTTATGGCATTTTAAAAACATAGAATAGTAAAATAGTACCGATTGGTGGACCATAGAATAGTCACTGGTTTGAGTCCCCGAAGAGCTTCAGCGACTCTTCAGGGACTCAAACCCGTGACCATTCTATGGTCCACCAATCGGTACTATTTTACGACATCTATTTTTGCCGACCAATTTTAATTTTTTCTAGAATTGGCTTTGGTGGCCCAATTTGAGGTGGGAAACAGTGAGAAAAGTTCAAGTGCGAGCGCGAACAAAAAAGAAAATTTTTATTCAAACTTTCCAAATATTACCTGAAAAGGTCATTTCGGTCCTTTTTTTGCTGGTGCCACTGAATGTTTTGGGCTGAATAAGGTTTTTATAAGTTTTTAAGAAAGCTCGAAAAATCATTTTGGTGGACCTACACAAGGCGCCATTGAGAAAGCAATGCTTAATTTTTGATGCACAACAACCTTTCCGAGAATTGTTTTCCGAAAAATTTTAGAATGCTAGTTTCTATGCCTAGACAACAAAAAACATTAACTCATTTTTTCGAGCGGTGGTATTAAAAAAAACTTTTTTAACGGTACGAAATACTTTTTCTAGTTTTTCCAGCCAACCTTCCATGAAAATCTTTGCCGTTTTAAGGTCAATACATTGAATGAAATCAATCAATAAATCATCGACAAATCTTTTTTGATTTCAACTGTTAATTTCAAGCATAATTTTTAAACGTTTGAGAAAGTCATGAATAAAATGGAATCAAAAGCACCCTAGCAAAATGGGGAGGAACTTTGTAATCGAGTGTGTTTTTGTCTAATTTGTTTTCCACGCAACATCAAGCGTATAAACCGAGCGAGCAGGCTTCTAATAGCTTATTTGAGCCTAGATTAAATCGTGAAATTTAGGTTTTTTTTCAAAATATTCATACCATTTGGGGAATCAAAACCTTTTACGAAAAATTTGAATTTTTTTTTTGAGTTTTTTCTAGAATTTTTTTGGTTTTGTAAACATTTTCTTTCTACAATAAAACTTTGCCCAATTTGTTTTTTTTTTAGAATGAGTGTAAATTGTTCCTAAAATTCAGTTTTTTTCTCAGATTTATTTATCAAACCACGCAAAAAGCGATGCAAATTTGGAAAAAAAATTGTTTTTCAGTTTTGCGAGAGCATGTGTCTTTTAGTCGAGAACTTGATTTTTCCCGTAAACAACTTTTCCCACACAATCGTAAGAAGTCGATGTTGCTTTATTATCAAACCTTAGCAACTGACAGACCATTTCTGGTTTAGTTTTGGAGTAATGCACTTGCCTTTGCTTCCCATGGTCTGGGGATCGAATCCCTATCAGACCTTGTTTTCTTCAGCGTGAAAAATTGATTTTTCTCCAGAAAACAATAAATAGTTTGACTATTTTTGAGCGAATTATAATGTATTGGCTCAATTGCTAAGCCATTAATTTTTTTCCATGTAAGTAGTTTTCATTGTACTTTCAAGTGCCGTTGATTACACTTGCGAAGCTTGCGTATTGCCATCCTACACGTAGCTGAGTTTTTGCTAATTCCAGGCATATTTCTACTTTTTTAAAACTTGATAGAGCTGCTTTTTGGGCGTGTTCTCGCAAGTGTTTGCGAAGCGCAGCTTTGCCTCTGTGTAAATCCTGTAGTTAGTAACTTTGCTAACCCTGACTGGTGTTTTTTATTTTTTTTTCTATTTTGCGCTTAATAATTTTATTTAGCCTAAATGATTTTGGTTTTTTTTTGTTTTGTCTGTTTAAGGAAACCATTTTTCATCGGCTGATTGGCAAAAAATGATAAATTCTATTATGATTAAATCAGGTCTGTTGATGTATAAAAATTGATTAAAAAACTATTCTACTGATCAAAACTTCTCATGACAATTTTCTTTTTTTTTCTCAGAATTATGGGCTTCCAGCCGCGTTTCGTCGGGATATTGAACGCTCAGAACATACTGAAAGCTCGTTTTAAGCTAGAGGTTGTGTTTTTGTCTGTTTTTCAGAAATTTGATTTTTTTTTTCAAAAATGTTGATTTTCTTCAAATTTTTTTTCGCCAAATATTTTCATGTCATTTTCTATTTGGTAGCTTGCAACCATACACTTTCGTTGTTGCGTCTCCGGTTTCAAGACTATGTTCGGAACATTTTGTGCTTCTTGCGCAGTAACCGGCTATCCTTAATCAATTTTGGCCTTAGTGTGATATAATTTTTCAAGATTTTGGTTCAAGATTCGGTTTTTTGTTTGCTTACGCCTTTTTTATTCAAATCGCCTCTATATATGAAGTTAAATTGCTATCAGTGCTTACGAGCTTTGCATTTTACTTATTATGCGTTACTTTTTATATCTTGCATAGGATATATAAGTAAATTGTAGACTTTGGAGAAGAATTGAAATAAAAAATCTGAGATTTCATGGTTCATCTACTTTTCCAAATTGTTTCAATTTCCTTCAAACTTAAATTAATTCATTCAAATTTTAATTGTCAATGAGTGAAAAAGATATTTAATTTGGTCTAGTGTTTTTTATTTTTTTTAATTTAAGAAAACGTCTGAAAAGTTGTTTTCAAAATTGGCAATTTAAGTTCTCCAATGACAGAACTGAGATAACGGGAAGAAACCTGAATGACTTTACCGAATAAAAAAAACTGCCGAATAAAAAACCCATGTTGACCCAGCTTTTTATAATTAATTTAATTTCATGAAAAAATTGTCAATCCCCAAAAGTTCTAAAAACTCAAAGAGCTGTAACTTTACTTGATGTTTTTCCTTAGAAATCTGAACTTTGAAAAATGTTCCAATCTCAACCCGTTTTTTAAGTTTATTGACAACTTTGCAACTTTCTCTTTGCTGTGTTTTTTCATAAATTGTTTTTCTTTCTGTGATAGCTTAAGATTCGTTAGAAAACGAAGTGTAAATCTATTGGTTAGATCATCCAGCTTTTCAGGTGAACGTCTAAAATTGGCTCGGGTTACACGAGCGAAGATTTTTTTCTAACGGTTTGTAAAAATTAGATACTTTTGTCCTTTTAATAAATCTTTTTTGTATGCACAGCTGCTTTTGCGGTTTTTTTACCTTTAAGCAAAACTCGTTCAATATTGTCTGTTTCTGCCAACTCGGATTATAAAAATTTTTCAAGTAAACAATTGGGTTTTTGAATCAATTTTTTCTAGGTAACTTATTGTCAACTCTGTCATTTTTTCAGCCATTAGTAAATTTGTAACCTGCTTTGTAAATTCTCGTTATATTGGAAATTTGAGTGGTGATGATTCTACACCAATTCTTATTTTAATTATTTTTAAATCTTTTCGTTCGCTTGAAATTTGCATCATATAAAGAAAAAATTCGTCATGTGCGTTTATGTGCTTCAGTTGTTTTTTTTTTTTTTTTTTTTTGTTTTTTTTTTTTTCCCAAAATCATCAAATCAAAATAAATTGGTTTCGAATGGTGCTTCAGTTGTGGTTACAGAAAAACTTCGGTTTGCAGAGTGAGTTGAAATTCTTGAAATTTTTATTAAAACCAATTTATTACTCGATGGGTGTCTGCCTACGCTTTTCCAGCTTAGCTACTGCTCCGTATTTAAAGTCTTTCTTTAAAGTTTACTGTTGGTTTTCTTGAAATAGTTGTACTAAGATGTACTTCATTCGAGAGTGTTAAAGTAAAACAAAACAGATAGTATCTGAAATGTATTTGTAAATGTTTGTCCAACTGTATATCATCTAAGCTTTGAACAGTAATTAGAACAAAAGGTGACCAGAAATTCAAGGACAACATTAGCAAAACCTTACATAATTTTTACAGACATAAACTGTAGACTTTGTAGATTGTAGAAGATTTCATGATTCATCTACCTTTCCCAATTGTTTGTGAGAACTAGTTTGGCTACGTCTAACTCGTTTTCAATTTCAATCAAATTTTTTTTTAAATTATTTCATTCAAGTTTCAAATGTCAATAACCGAGTAAGTTATTTATTTTGGTCTGGCGTTTATAAATTTTTTTTAATTAAAAAAGCGTCTCAAAAATTTAAGTTCTTCAATGACATAACTCAAATAACGCGAAGAAACCTAAATGACGTTTAGATTTAATTTTTTTTTAATTCCTGGGTTTCACTGCGGAAAAACACCACATATTGACCCAACTTTCTATAAAAATGTTATTTTTGCTGTCAATTCCCAAATGTTCTTAAAACTCAAAGAGCTGTAACTTAACTTGATGTTTTTCCTAAGAAATCTGAAATTAGATAAATATTCTTAAATTGAACCCGTTTTTTTCAGTTAATTGACAACTTTCCAACTTTCTCTCGGCTGTGTTTTTTCATAAAGAGCTAAATTCTATGATAGCTTTAGATTCGTCAAAGAACAAATTTGAACGCATAATTAGGGTTAGAAAACGAAGTATGAATTAATTGGTTGGACCCAGTTTTTCAGGTGAGCGTCTTTTTTTTACCGCTTTCCTCGGTCGTGTTGATTGTCGTGTTGGCGTATTGTCGCTCGCTCTCATCTCCGGTGTCGCTGTACTTGTCTCATCAAGCGGTCCTTCGATTTCCTGAGCTCGCGTTTCCGGTGCCGTTGGCGTTGTCCCCGCCTTGTTCGCAATACTGGTTGTCCTGATGCGTGTTTCGTCCGCTGTATCGTCAAAACCGTCATCGCTCGATTCGGCTATTCTTCGTCGCTTGCTTTTCGCGGACGTCGCGTTCGGTGGAGTAGTTTTTCTCTTCACTCGCGATCTTCTCTCGCTCTGGACCGACGGTTTTTCAGCGCTGGACCGAGGTAGGCCCCTGGTTATGTCTACCGCTCTTTTTCTCTCAATACTCGTCGACGGGCCTGCAACCTCCGACTCTGACTCGCGTATAAACGCGGTACCTTTTCTTCTTTACAAGTTCTTCCTTTTCACGACGTGTGGCGCAATTTTTTCATTTTGTCGACCAAATTTTTATACCTGGCTGGGTCCATGGGATTGATAACTCCAGCTTGCTGTTAGACAGTAACTTTTTTGGCGGCTTTGCTGTTCGGTGTCGCAGCTCTGGAGGTACCCTGGGGTGGTGGAGCTCAATGTGCTTCTCTGCCAACTCTTTTTTATCCAACATTCTTCGAGCGCTTTTAATTTGTGGGGCCATTGTCAGATCATTACGTATATCCCAGTCCTCTATTCTTAAATGTTCCTCGTCGGTTTTCCCCTCGCCTCGTCTGAAAAAGATAACTTTTGGTTAATTAGGTTGTTTCAGTTAAAATTTTTCAGACTTGGTAATTTTTTTAAGTTTCGCAACCGTATTTGGTTGTCGTCTATTATGCGCTTCGAATGCATTGCAGTTTGTTTTGCTGTGCGGAACAAATCTTAATGCGCTTAGTGCCCTGAGTATCAGCAGTTTGAACTTTTGCTCGTTACGTTTTTCAAGTATGTTAAGGCGTAGTTTTTAAGGGAGACAATTGTTCTTTCACCATGCCGGTGGCCTTGTGATCACTAACCGGTATTTTTAATATATCGATATCGAACCCGGAAGCCTGGTCTAAATGGAGTTTTTTGGGGTGTCCGTGCGTAGCGATACACTTCTTTAGAAATTTTAAGACAATTTTGAATTGTTACTAGAGCAAACATAGGCCGACGGCCAATGGGAAAATACATTTACAGATACTATAGCAGACTTTTTTCTTATATTTTATTGCCATTACCATATAATCACTCGATCCCGTGGACGAATCGTATTCCCCTTCGGCTTCCTGACTCACCCATCGGACCGGTTGGTCCTTGTTACTGCTTGCCAGGCTACCTGGTTACCTTGGTGTTGTTCCTGTTCATCCTGAACCATTCCAATTGGTCCTCTCCTTCTCTACTGGTTAGTTCCCCTACGGGTTGCGCGGAATGCTCTCTCGAAATGGCCAATGTTCTGCATGCATTGCAGGTCGAGTTCTTTGCTGGACACTTTGACGTGTTCTAGTGTGCAATTAGACGCATCGCAGTTGTAGCATTTACTAGATCTTGTTCCCCCGGTTTCGCGTCCGCCTCGCCCTCAGTTTCGAAAATAGCTTGTTCTCCTCGTCTGATGTTTCTCACCGGCTCTCGCTTAATATTAATATGTGGCGTTGTTGACGCTGATATTTTCGGTGTATGGTTTATAGGCCAATCAATTCGTTCATAAAAAAGCGTATCCCGGTACACCTCCTCTGGCGTTTTCGTCGACCGTGATATTTCTCTCTGTCAATCCGATTTCCTCATATTCATTATGAATTTGTCCCTCATTTTTTCCGCCGCGTTTTTAAAGTCGCATAGTCCCGCATGTGCACTTAGTTCCGCATGGAACTTTTCAAAATTTTCCTTTTTGCGTTGTTTGCGTCCATAGAAGAATCTCTTTTTGTGAGTAACTTTTTTTATCGAATACACGTTCCGTTTGATCCACATCTCTGGGATATCTCTTCGTTGTGATATCAACGCCGGGTTGTCTAGCTTTGAAAGTTTGAAAGTTCTTTGTGTCTCATCGCCAATTTATAGATAGAGGTTCGATTTCAGTTTCTTCGATTCTGACCGGGTTTTTTTGTTCAGCTCCACTGTCAGAGCGGCTACTTGGGCCGGTGTCAGCGTTGCATTGAAATAGAAGTCATATTTCGCTATCATCCCCCAGTGGAATTTAATTATCCGTTCCTCCCAACAGGCTGGAGGGTCGGGTGTTTCTGGAATCCCAGAAAGAAACAAAATTTGAGGGGTTCCCTCCTTTTTTATCTACTAGCTGCGCCATGTTAAAGTAGAAAAGTAGATGTGAAAGTTTATTGTAAAAGTATTCCAACTATATATCAGGTAAGTAATGCAGAAGTGCACTCATTATTTTAGGCGTATCCAGACGTCTAGAAGAACAGAGATTAGAACGACAGGTAGCCAGACATGCAAGGACAACATTAGTAAAATTTTACATAAACTTTATAGACTTAAACTGTGCCCTGGTGTCAAGACAAATGTATCAAAATTCAAAAAAAAAAAAAATTTTTTTTCATTTTGTATTTCTTCTGTCACATAAATTTTCCACGTTTTCTTGCGATTATTCCAATTTCGTGAGAAGCTCCTTTTGCTTTTCCTCTGGAATTTTTTGTCTGAAATTTCTTTATAAGATCTTAACTGATGAAATTTTTCTTAACGAGAGAATAAACTCAACTTTTCAAAACTATTTTTCCACCATATGTTCTTTTATTTAGACGCACCAGTTGAAAAAGAATTTTTTTGATCATTTTTTTAGTTTTCAGACTGCATATTCAATTCACAGTTTGAATATCAAGAAAAGGAAATTACGCGTCTCCGATGCATTTCTTTTACAAACACTTTCATGGCCTATCGCTTTTTATTTGACTAACGCCTCATAATTTTTCCGATTAGTCTCACTTCCGTTGTTGTCATGCTTATTTTTTCGTCTTAGAAATTTTTTTATAATTTTTTGAAGTGGTCAGCAATATATGTTATAACCCTGAAGCTGAAAATTTTGTTCCTAAAAATGGTTTAGTTTTAATTTTTTATATATATTTCGAAATTAAATAATATAAAACTCAGAAACTTTGTAGTTTAAAATGTAAATCAAGTATGAACATAAATCACCAAATAGGCATCGGCATATAAAGTTCTTTGTGGTTTTTGATTGCAATAGTGTACCAGTTGAGCTGCGCAAGATATGTTGCTATTTTTTTCTCTATATCTGAACTTAGTCCTTCGTCTGACAGTTGACCTTCAGGAGTCAATTTGGAGTTGGCTTTCGGGATCAGAGGAAGGGCAAAGTTCTGAACTACCATCGCACCGAGTGACGTCAGCAAGTCATGAAGATGGCTTCTACTTTGAGAGCCCAACATTTCTATGAACATGAAATAAAATAGTTGTAGTTAAAACGATATGAACAAAGTTGTCTATATCTATATATTAGTATAAACTAAAATTATGATTTTTTTCTGGTATGAGATAATTCGAAATCAAAAGTGTAAACATGCACGACATGCTACTCGAACCGAACACTCAGATTTGACGGGCCCTTGCTCGGAAAAGGACTTCCTTCTTTACGAAATGCGAGGGCTTTCGCCAGCCAATCAAATTGTTCAATCATTCTACACATTTGTAATTTAGTGTCACTCGTAGAAGCACGTGATTGCTTCGTGCTACCAGCCTCTCCATTTTTCACAGCGGTAGCTCCAATTTCGGTCGAATGTTCCGAAGAATTCTTTTCTGAATCATCTTCATGATCGGAGGGAATATTTTGCCGGGGTATGTGAAGAAAACAGGGCAGGATATGAGCACTTAGTGACATGAGTTTAATACTAAGGAGATTAGACACCCAAATACTACCAGAAGAGTCTGTTTTAATAAAAAAATAGATTTAAGTCATAAATAATTACTGCCCATTTGATAAAATATTGAAAGTTTTTTTTAAAAAAAAAATATTTCAATTCAACAGAGGTTTACAGATAGAGGCTCTTTTCCAATTTCCTACCTCCCCCCCCCCTCTCTTTGATTTCTTCTCAAATTCAATATATGGAAATCAAATTAAAATGACTTTTCTCAATATAAACTGCATTAAAACGTGTCAGAGTGAACAATGGGACAAATTTTTACCACATTTCTTACATGCAAAATGCCGTGTGAACAATTTTTAAACAGCTTGTTTTTGATTTTTTCCGAGGGATTGGGAAACTGGAAAAGAGCTCAGATAAAAGTAGACTTAAGTCAAAAGCAAGTTCTACGTAACACTTGATGCTTTTATATTTCAATAAATTTCGAAAAAGTGAAAATATAGCTTTAAAAATGTGGACTCATTTAAAAACTTGCACAAAGGTATAAACATACCATTGTCTGAATAAGTAATAATTGCAGCCGGCTTCGCTTGGTAAATATTAGATCCAAAGTGGTCAATGAAGTTGGCCAGGTTGGGTGGAATGGACCTGTTGACCTCTGGACAGAGATAGATGAATCCATCACACTGTTCCAGCTTCTTCTCTGCGTCCCTCAGCCACTCCGGCGCCTGGGATCTGTCGCTGTAATAGTGCACTGGCTTCTTCACAAATGGGACGTCCATGCTATCAGGGCCTAAAGTTAACTTAGTCTTATGTGAAATGAGGCTGACACAGAAAAATTCGAGGTAGATCTGATATCGGAAGACTAAAAATTGATATGTCTAACCTAGTGCCCGACCTTAGTTTTGGAAATTACACTTGTTAATTTTTCTTAGCGTTACGCGTTTCCAAATTGTTTCCTTGCAAATAGTCAAGCTTCCAGAACGCTCTTAAGCCTATTGCTTTGTAAAGTTTCTTGAAAGGGCAGCGGTTAATTTTTTAGAAGAAAAAAAGTGCTATTGAAATTTTTCGTAAAAAATTGTGTTGGTTTTTGTTGTTCTGTGGTCGGAACTGACTGAAACTGATTTAACTTGAACAATATATAAAAAGATTGAAACACGATTGCAAACGGCTTGATTTAGGAGCAGATGTGAACAACTGTCGCCTCTAAAGAATCTTGGTTTGAGGCTTACTACATGTGCTCGTTGCGTGAGGGTGAGTATCAACTCTCCACCTCGAAAAATAACCAAAAAATACTTGCGCAAAAGGAGCCCAACAATATGGTGTTTTTTCATCAAAACAGACCTAAAATATGATGACTCAATTGATTCCAGAGTGGGCTCCCTGAAAAACAAGACCGAACCAAAACTCCTTACCACTTCCTAAAGTGGTCGAATTCCAGTTACATTTACAATTTCAATGTTTTAAACAAACAGATCTCTTTCTATAATACTTAATTTCGTTTTCATCACAAGTGTAAACTTTAACTGACCGAACAGAAGTGTGTCGTGTCTAGTGTCTCGTACAACTTTCACAACATACTTCAGCACTTTCTCGTCCATTTTCGAATCCTTAGAGGAGCCAGCGAAGATGGCATACTTGAGACAATGGGGAGCCTGACTTCCCAGACTAGCCATCACAACTCACAAGTAAAAACTAGTTATAATTTTTTTAACAGTTGTAGTTATCAATAGTATTGTGTTATCGGTAAAAGAAAGGCCGATTTCCTACAAATAATTTTTTTGAAAATTGCAACTTTTAAAATATCAATAAATAAAATGTCAGTGAGGTGTTTTTTCTTCAAGTATTGAATTAGTGGTGTTGAATTACCTGTAAAATGGTGGCGTATTGTATACCAATGCAATTGATATTGGTTACATGAATTTGATCTGGTTAACGTATTATATTTTTTTCTTAACTGATAGAAGAATTATCGTTTCGTATTTCCACGTGCGTTCATATTTCTATCAATGCATCAAATTATCTGTACTACGGCTGACACTTATTTTTTTGACATTGGGTGATGTTATTATTGGATAAAAAAATTATTACGCCAAAGCTTCTTGAAGCTCTGTTTGGACCTCGATTACAAGGCGATCATACATGTTTTCGACAATGGTTTTTCATATTAATTTTCATGGATAGCAATTAAAACTCAAGATGCACATGTATAATGGCTCTTTTCCAGTTCCCCCTTGATTTTTTCTGAAATTCAATAGATAAATAACTATTGAAAATTAATTTTCTTGTTATAAACTGCATCAAAATGTGAACAACTTAAATTTGTTATTATACGAGGGGTGGGAAACTGGAAAAGAGGCGTAAAAATCAGGAAGTACATTTTAGTCTAAGAAGTTGTTTCTAATTTTTCATTTTTTTTCTCAAAGATTTTCGTATTGCTTTTGGGAGAGCGAGCAACCTGTTTTCATTCTTCATTAAGCTCGCTACATATTAGCTGCCTTCAAGACCAACTATAGATGCGTTTTCCTCTTCTAAAAAGCTATCTTGCAAGAGTTTATTCAGTTTTTGCTACAATTTGAGAATCGTAAAATGACAAAGATAGCTGGTTACTGTAGCAAGTAGCACCGATCAATACTACGAAATTTTTTTTTTCAAATTTAAGTATTTTTTTTCTGCGTGATGTTATAAAAACATATGAAAAAAATAGAGCTTATGCATATTCGACAGTCAGTTAAATCAGCAAACTGGGAAACAACTTTAGTAGAAAAACGTCTAAGAAAACAAAAAAATTGCTGTTTTTTCTGTTTTCAAAATTTTGATTCCAAAAAGACTCTGCCATACTCAAATAAACAAACGTTACTCGAGTAACATTTTTACAATAAATTAAGCTATTTTAAGCTTTTAAGCCATTAAATTAAGTTACTGTAAGCCTTCTTGTTCTTTTTATAGGCTAGAATTGAGGCAAAAACGAAAAATTTCAAACCGGTTGCTCTCGACACTAGAAAAAGTTGCTTAAGATTTTTTAATGTTGTGCGAATCACAAGTGTAAGGGATTCAATATGATATATCACTCAACTCTGTGCAATTTTTTTTTGTGGTAGTTGGTTTTGCGTGGAAAACAAAAAAAAACGATCGAAAATAAAAAGTTGCTTTGGCAGGTTTCAGCTTCAAAAACCAATTGATTTTGGATTAATTTGTTCCAATTTTGTTTTAGCAATGTACATACAATTTTTTAAATAATACGTTTTTCAATAAAAATTCTAACAAAAAATCACCCGAAACTGTCCAGTGGTCTCCTGTTTGAAAACTTGGAAATCAGTTGGATCGGATTAATGATTGGCCAATCTTCAAAATCGATATGTAACTTTTCATTATCGTTTTTCAGTCCGCAATTTAAAAAACAACAAATTGAGTAGAACGTGAACTTCGATTCGAATTTGATCAATTTGAAGTCAATCGGATGAAAACTAACATTATGTTTTCGCAGTTTATGAAAGAACTGCTGGAATCAGTTGAAAATTATCTGATAAAAATTTTTTTTTCAGCTGTTTTTTTTGTTGGATTATTTTAGTGTACTTTTTTCAGCTCCGTATCTACATATCCTTTCGAATTGACAGTTTTCATCGAAAGTTATGATGAAGAATTGCCTAAAACATCTCATTAATATCTCGTCTAAATGTTAGGATTGAAAAAATTGAACTCATTGGATTGGAGACTGACTAGTCTTCAAGCTCAATACAGCAGCTCTAATCTCTGTTTTTCGCAATTTGAATGCATTTTTTGGTTATTTTTGGTGAGTTTGCAATTAATTAGATTAAAAACAGCAAAAGCTATACCCAGTCATGGGAAGGATTGCAGAGAGTTAGTTTAAAAATATCTCACAATCTTTGAGTCTGACTTCAGTTTTTTAGTGTTGTTGGGTGACTACAGTTTACTTATATTTTACCATTTTATATGCACATCATTTCGAATTGGCAGTTTTCATTGAAAATTGTGATGAGAAGAACTGTTGTTAGTTTTTACAACAAATTTGAGGTCGGTTGCAAAAGGAAGGTCAATGTGGAGGGTTGCAAAATGTTTCTAAAGGCAGAAGTAAGCAAAAAGTGCAAAATTACAAAATGCAAAAGTGAGATTAATTAAGAATTCAAATGTTCAAACACAGCGGATTGATAATAAGCTAGTCTACAAGTACAAGACAAAACAATGATCTTAGTTTTTCAGCCCACATTTGTGAAATAAGTATTTTAGTTAACCGAATTTTTTTTAAGTTTCTTACAATGTGTTTGAAATCAACCGTATAATGAAAGTCTTATGGAGAGTTGCAAAAAAATTAGAGAGGTTGAAATCATAAAAATTAAAGAATTTTTCCATTTTGATCAAATTTTGCAGCAACCTTGGGTCATGAATTTTGTTTTTGCCTGCAAAGATTCTCCCAACTATGTCAATTGCTCATGAAATTTTTTTTCTGTCCAAAATATAGCGCAGCTTACTGAAGAAATGCAGTCATCAGTTTGTGCATCATAATTTTCAAGCAATTGGCATACAATTTTTTTCGAATCAGTGATTTCGAATGAATGAAGAGTTTGTTTTTAGTCAAGAATTCTGATATCGCAAAAACTGGCCGACCGAAAAGATAAAGGATCGATCAAAAAGCCAAGAAAAAAGGATCCAATAAGCCAACCAATCCTGTCTTGAAAAAAGAATACTACGATGTTCTTGCACCTGTCTTGGTGAAAACAAGATTGTTCTGCAAAACCATTGCCTCAAAGACCCAAGGACTGACATTTTCGGGTGATAACTTAGAAGGTCGTGTGTTTGAAAACCATATTGGTGATGTTACTAAAAGCAGAAAGCAGAGACATCGAAATATCAACCTCATCTCTTCAAAAGTTCTGAACATTGCTCAAACACTTTTGTGGTGTTTTTTCCAATTGTTAAAAATTCAGGATTGAGGAAAGTAATCTAAATGGGTAGATGATTGGCTAGTACTCAAGTTCAATACTTAAATTGTGATCCTGGTTTTGGACTCTAAGTTTTAGATTTAAAGAAGCTTAAGAGAACTTGATCTTTCATTCCGAATAAGGAAGAAGAATCGGCAGCCAATTGGACCAGGAAGTTAATTATTCAGTTCAAATTTAAAAAAAATGGTTGAAAAGAATGCATTCTTATCTAATGAAGGGTAAGTTTGTTTTTAGATCAAGAATTCCACTTTCTCAAAACTGGTCGACAGAAAAGATAAAGAATCGATCAAAGAAGCCAAGAAAAAAGGACTCAATAAGCCAATAAATCCTTTCTTCAATAATGAATACTGCGATGTTGTTGCACCTAGCTTCGTGAAAATAAGATTAATCTGCAAAAACACTGCCTCAAAGACCCAAGGACTGAAATTCCTGTTCTGTGTCATCAGTGTAACAATTGGTAAAAAGAACGTCTTTTAAATTAAATCCATGACCCGCTGGATTTCGTTTTGCATATCTCCGTCCCCAGAACCAGGTTTAAAAAGGATATATTTTCCCGTAGTTTCACCGCCCACTATACAAAAGTTTCATTGTTTGCTTGTGTTTTAGCATATTTTTAGCTGACTGTACGCGTGTCTTAGATGGAGACAACTAAACCACACCTCGCTTGACTTTTTGTTGGATAGTTGTAACGCAAAATTGTCGATTAGTTAATGTATGATATGTTAGACATTTGACATTCATTACTTCATTATTTAACAGTTTAGAACCAAGGGCTATTTTTTTCTTTTAATCATTATTGGGTTTATAAAATATCCTCGTTCCATTCGATTAAATTGTCATTATGCCCTTTCAATTCCATCCTTCTTTCCTAACTTTGATTTGAAGTGGTTTAAGACGCAAAAGAAAATGTGAGAGTTTTCAATCCGACGGGATGTTCCCTGTTCTGCTAAAAAGTCCATTGAATTGTTTGTACAGGTTTATGAATGTGTTTGATAGAAAAATTGACTTACAGGCATCGGGAGGTGTTAAATTGTTGATCGGTTGAGATCAACGTTTTTGAGTTATCTCGATTCCAATCTTCTGTAAATTTTCCCTCCCTGTGGTGATTTTTTCTTCGTAGCCTCAGGGGATAAAAAGTCCTGTCTCATTGAAAATCCATCCGTTGGACTGAACTCTAACAATGATCTTGCTGATGATGTTTATTGTGTCGCACAAAACAGTTCACGGGACTTCTTGTCGACTGGTAAAATATTTAGCAGTGGGTCCCTTAGTTTAAATTGATGCAGGATGTTTTGTTTCAGAAATCTGACTGGGCTAGCCGAATCCACTGGTATAATAATTCACAATTACTTCCTCACCAACACCAATTTTAAGAAGCATCTTGGTCTCTAAGCTGTTTCGTCGTAGATGGCTCAGATATTAAGTATTGAATAGTCATCAATCTCACTCATTGCCTCTTCTGACCACGCATTTATCACCCGACCCAAATTTTCCGCGTGGCACTTCTGTGGTTCCGAAGGTAAATATTGACAACATTGGTAATGTAAATTTTCGCTCACACTACTTACAGCCGGTTTTCTCGCCTTTGATAAACATAATCTCCAAAGTGGTCTTTGATTTTACAGATGTTACAGGTTATTTCCTTCGCTAGACAACACTAAGATGGTCCTTGATAAACGCGTTTTCACATTTCATGTTGGAATTATTTGTTTTTTCACAATCAGGCTTGACTTTCATTTTACAGGGTCAAAGTTTTTCTACACAATGCCGTTGTGTTAGCTCTTATCATATTTTTAAGATTAAGGTGATTCAACTAACCTTTTCATCTATATTTGCCTGATTCAATGCTTTCAACGGGTTAAGTTTTTCCTAAACTATTTTCCGTTGAAAGTCATAGTTACGCAAGTTAAAAAAGAACACGTCTCGTATCCAATCGTGCTCTGCACGAACTCCAACTTCACTTTTTCTTGTTATTCATAGAATCTTCTCTCCTTTTCCTTCCTGCTCAACAGTCTGCATCGATCAAAAGTTATATTAGTTAGTTTTTACGAATGAGGTTTTTGAAGTTCGAAGAATTTTTTGAAAGTGAACGATAAGACTTTCATTCTGGGATGATTATGCGAATATACTTTTTTTTTCTTCAATTTTTTTTTAATTTCTCCCTCTGCTTGGTTTCTTCTCACGCCACGGAACTTTAATTTTCCTGTGTAGTTCATTTTTCCTCTGCGGTTTTTATTTTTTGCAGAAACTCTTCAATTCTGCTCTTCCAGATTTCCTCTGTCGTTCATTTTCTGTTACTTGTAGACCTTCTAAGATTGGTTTTTCTATCTCCGACTGAAATAATTCTTTTTATTTATGAATGTCGAAAAGCTCTCCGAGGCTCCTATTAACAGATAAACTTGGCTATCCAATTTGTCATTTGGTATGGGAGAACTACCATATGGTTGGGCCAAAAAGCGTTAATTCGACCCGACTTAAACGGGTTGACTCTAAACAAGAGTGTTCAAATGTTACTGGTTCACTTAAGAACAACTACACTAAGGTTGGAAAGATAAAAAGAGAAGAGATTGAAAAAAAACGGTCTTTTCTATTGAAAAAAGAAAAGTTCCGCAAAGTCTATAGGACTTCAAATAGACACGAACTAATTAAGAAATAGAGGTCAAACTAGAATTATTAAACGCAATTCACAACACTGATGTTATTGTGAGAACTTCGAGTTGGGACCCAGAGGTTGTTTTACTTGTTGCGAATAAATTTCATCCAAGTGTACAGTTCACTCTTGAAAAACCAGACGATCAAGGAATTTAGCCTTTTGGGATTTAAAAGTGTTTGTACCAGAAACCCAACGACACTGGTAAAAGTTTAGTTTTAGAAGTTGTGGCCCATTGCATTACAGTTTGTCGACTGTGTAGGTGTATTTCCTTATTTGCTTATGTGAGAATCTCAACGAGTCATTGGGTGCTGAAAAAGATTAGTACGAAAAATTCCAAGAAGTAGTGAAATCGGATAGTAAGACGATCTTAAAATAAAGTTAGTGAAGAAAAAAGTTTTAAACACCTCTCCACCAAAAAAAAGTAGAAACATCGCTGAAAAACTTACCTCTTTTTCTAATGTTACAGTATCGAGAAAGTCCAACACAATTGCTGGCATCCAAAAAGCATCAAAGAACAGAAGCTTAAATTGCTTTCAACACAAGAAGAATAACAACATGCCTGCTTCCTTGAAAACTCCTTTCGAACTGTGGTCTAAATTGGTTTGTTTATAAGCTTACCTGTTGTGGACATAACTCCACCTGTGTTTGGCCTTAAGTCCAACAATTAAGCACGAGGATCGAAAAACAATGTAAAGACGACATTTCGATGAGACAGCATTTGCAGCAGTGGGGCATAAATGGCGGTATGCCTGAATTAAAGTCAGAAATTATGAATAGGATCCTTAAAGTAGAAGCATTGCACGTATGGTGTCAGCGGTTCAAATGAAACAGTCGAAGGAATTTAGGAGCAAGGGTTGACCCTTACCAACATAGTCAATTAAAAAAGAAAAGTGAAAAAAAAAAGTAAACTGACATGTTCGAGAAAAAACAACTCAAAAAATGAGAAAATAAAAAAATGAAAACTAATTGAATACATTGAGAAGAAATTGCTATATTTAAATCTTTACTTTTGTTTTTCAGTCCGTGATTTAAAAAAAAACAAAATCAGTAAATAGGAATCTTTCATTTTGTTTGCTTAAAGTAAATTTGGAGTCAATCGGATGAGTAAAACTTTTATATCGTCGTAGCTCAAGGAAAAATTGTATAAATTGCAAACAACGACTTGAAAAGTGGTGTTTTTGTTTCTCTTCGTTTTTCATTTTTTTGTCAAACATTTTGTAGCTTGAGAATTTGAAAAACGAAAACTAATCAAAAGTTTTGGAAGAAAATGTTAAGAACAATGATGTAATTAATAAGTAATAAAATTTGTTTGATTTTAATTGGTGATTTTTTGAAGGTGATTTTTGATTTATGAATGACAAATTTTCAGGATTGTTGTTCTTTTTTATAAATTTTAATCAAAAATTTTGACGATGCACAGATTGTGCAAAAATGTTCGAACTGTCAGTTTCAGTTTTTTATATTTCGTTTTAATTCAACCTTAACATGTTATTCGACATCAATATGCGTCAACAGTTGCCACCATTTTTTCTGATGAAAAATTGCCAGAAAAGTTCATTTAATTCTCTTCTAGATGACAAGGTTAAAATAACAAGTTATAAGTTTCTTTGGATAGATGTTTGGCTAGTTTAATAAATTGATACTTAACTCTTTTTCTGTGTTTTTCAGTTTGTGGTATTTAAAAAATATCAGAAGATTGAAACCTTTCATTTTTTTGTTAACAGTGAATTTGGAGTGAACCGGATCAATAAATTTTTTATACCGTCGCAGCTCAAGGAAAGTTTGCAGAGATCCAAAATAACTATTTGACAAATGGTGTTTTTGTTTTGTTTTTCATTTTTTCAGGAGACTGGTACAGCTGGTGGTAGACCTGAGTTAATGTCTGAAAGTATAGATCAAACAAGCGCAAGCGCCACCCTCAAACGACTCAAGGTAAAACAATGCACACGTGATAGAAGCGGTTTAAAATAAACAAGGAATTTAGGTACAAATGAGTTGGCCCTAATTTCGTAGTCTATGTAAGAAATTACTTAAAAAAGAACGTTAAAATAAAATAAATTGAATTTGACTTTTTCGAGGGAAGCGTTGTAGTTCTGATTTTTAGTTTTTTATGACATTTGTTTTTGATTGATGGTTACTTTCTAGAAAATAGCTTTTAAAATCCCAACAATGTACGAAATGTGAAAAAACCATTTGAATTCACAATTTTAAATTCTCAATTGTCATTTTCGTTGAGCTTTATCAATTTACATATCAATTTGAATCAACAGGTTTCAAAATTCTTCTGATGAAGGATTGCCAAAAAATTTCATTTAACTCCCTTCTAGATGATTACGATTGCAGATTTAATCTATAGGTTTCATTCAATAGACGTTTGGCTAGTCTAGAAAAATCTTATGTATAAATTTGTTCTTCAATCCGCGGTTTCAAGATTAGAAAATTTTGTTTTGTTTTTGTTTTGTGCGATGGACTTGAAGTCCATCGGATCAAAAAATTTTTACTGTCGTTGTTTGTGTTGTTTCCTTTTTTTTAAATTTGATTTTATTGTTTTTGTTTTTACTTAAGCAGGGTAGAAGGAAATTGTTGCCAGCGGGTAGATGAATAGCTTATTTTCATGTTTTACATATTTCTACCTCAGTAGTTCAGTTTGCATTTTTGCATTTTGCTTTTTGCATTTTGCATTTTGGACTAAATTTAGTCGAATTGCCTATTTTTTGGTTAGTTACAATTAGTTCGAATTCAATTGGACCAGAAGATCTTTTGGTAATGACAAATTGTATAAGGATAGCAAAAAATAGTTTCTGAACAGTAAGTACAAGCGGTGGTGCTGTAGGGCCAATGAATGACAAGGACGATTTGTGCCCATTATGCTGAAGGAAATTAAAAAAAAATCAAAAGGGGTTGCATGTGGGAGATGCCCAGAATAAGATCATCCCAACTGTAGAAAAACTTCTGATGATAAAATTTAATCATTAAACAACTTATTCTGGTATTGTGAAAGCTGCTGCTACGCTAAGAAAGTGAAGAAGGGTACTCCACAAGTGAAATTGTTCCAAAAGTCTGTAGATGATATGTTAGAACAGTCGATTTTGAGCCACTTCGTGTTCTTGATGCCGCCAATTCTCTTTTTCCAGATCTACAAGTCACTTTAGAAGAAACTAATTCAGACAGAAGTTTGACGTTCCTGTGTTTGATTAAAACTATATCGAAAATATGAAGCTAACCTGCGCTTGGTATCAAAAACCAACAGATACTGGGACCATACTTAACTAAAGGAGTTGAAACCCAGCTCCGTAATTGTGAAGTGTCAGCCAAGTTTCTGTACATAGATTGCTTAGGAGTACATCTATTTGAGAGCAGTTTGGTAAAGGTATGAAAAGTAACAAGGCGCAATGTGTGAAAAATCAGTACCCTGAGAATTAATTTGCAAATGTGGAGGCAGAAGCCATGTGCAAAATGGTTGGGGTATAGACAAGCCCCTGAACAGTGAAAGGAGCTCTTCAATTCAATCAACCCACGATGTGAAGCCACCAATGCTTATCATTCATCAAAGAGGTAATAAAAGCCAAGATTTTGCAAACAAGTTATCAAGTTGAACCCACATTGAAAACTGCAATCATGTTTGTCATATATTAAGTCATTATTTTCTAATGACCTAAGGCCAAAAAAGATTTAAAAATTGTGTAACATTCGCTCGGAAGTTCATACCGGCAAAAAAAATAAAACTAGGTTATGAAAGGACTGGCTAGTGTCTAAACGCAGCTTCACATGCTTTTAACCATCTCTACCAAAACCAGTTCATTGTGTGGTTCACTTAACATCGGGTCGACAAAATGCTTTCACTTTACGTAACTTATTTTACTTATATGCAAAACAGTCAATTCATGGCTGTGTCTCAGTGTCTCTAGACCACGAGGTGACTCTTAAAGTTAGGGCTACAACAGTTTTATCATATAACTATTGTTGTTGTTCAGCAGATAAAATCATCATATCCATCGGAGATGGATCAACCATTTCATTAAACTCCTAAATTCTCATACACTGAAAAAGAACTGGATGTGATATTAATTCACTTCAGCACATTTTGGGAAGCTAGTAATTGTTAAAAAAATATTTAACAATCCGGAAGAAGGGCTGTCTTTTTCACAACCAGGAAGGATAGCAAATTCTCCCGTTAGCTCTCCTGACCTTCGGGAATTGCTCTGTAACGAGTGTAGCGGCACAATTGTTATAACTCGGAGCACTCTTCTTCAAATAATGATAACTATAAATCTCTCGTCTACTATCTCTATCACACGTCTTATTCTAAATAGCGAAAATCATCTGTCTGATTTTCGGGTTTTTCAGTTGTGGCAAAATGAAAATTGTTGCGTGTCATGCACGCCTAATTCCAAAAGTTAAAAATGATTACGTCAATCCACATTGACTCTTCGCGTTTGTTCAAATTAACGATTAAAACTGCTAATCATCCAAGACAATCAATCTTCTTGCCAAACTGCTCCAAAAAGTTTAATTGATGACATCCATGTCATGCACTTTTGAAAGTCATTCTGGTTGAATGGCAGACTTTCTAATGTGTGGTAGCACATTTTGGGAAGCTGAAAGTTGTTAAAAAAATATTTACAACCCTTCTCCGGTACCCCTCCGATTTCCTGAATCCGGAAGAAGGGCTGTCTTTTTCACAATCAGGAAGGGTAGCAAATACTCCCGTTAGCCCTCCTGATCTTCGGGAATTGCTCTGTAACGAGTGTGGCGGCACAATTGTTATAACTCGGAGCGCTCTTCTTCATATAATGATAACTATAAATCTCTCGTCTGCTATCTCTATCACACGTCTTATTCTAAATAGCGAAAATCATCTGTCTGATTTTCGGGTTTTTCAGTTGTGGCAAAATGAAAATTGTTGCGTGTCATACACGCCTAAATCCAAAAGTTAAAAATGATTACGTCAATCCACATTGACTCTTCGCGTTTGTTCAAATTAACGATTAAAACTGCTAATCATCCAAGACAATCAATCTTCTTGCCAAACTGCTCCAAACAGTTTAATTGATGACATCCATGTCATGCACTTTTGAAAGTCATTCTGGTTGAATGGCACACTTTCTAATGTGTGGTAGCACATTTTGGGAAGCTAAAAGTTGTTTAAAAAATATTTACAACCCTTCTCCGGTACCCCTCCGATTTCCTGAATCCGGAAGAAGGGCTGTCTTTTTCACAATCAGGAAGGGTAGCAAATACTCCCGTTAGCCCTCCTGATCTTCGGGAATTGCTCTGTAACGAGTGTGGCGGCACAATTGTTATAACTCGGAGCGCTCTTCTTCATATAATGATAACTATAAATCTCTCGTCTGCTATCTCTATCACACGTCTTATTCTAAATAGCGAAAATCATCTGTCTGATTTTCGGGTTTTTCAGTTGTGGCAAAATGAAAATTGTTGCGTGTCATGCACGCCTAATTCCAAAATTTTAAAATGATTACGTCAATCCACATTGACTCCTTCGCGTTTGTTCAAATTAACGATTAAAACTGCTAATCATCCAAGACAATCAATCTTCTTGCCAAACTGCTCCAAAAAGTTTCATTGATGACATCCATGACATGCACTTTTGAAAGTCATTCCGGTTGAATGGCACACTTTCCGGACAGCTCGGTTAATGTCCTCATAGAACATTGAGTAACTCATCAGAATGGTATAATGCCATCGAACAGAATTCCAGAATTCACAAAATGTATCGAAAGAATTTTATCCACAACATATTTACTCACTGCGTGCAACAAATGGCATCAAACTAAGTTGCCATAGCCTTCTAACATTTTCACTAATCTCCAGTCAGAGGATATGAAGTAAGATATTATATCTTATTTGAAATTTAAAAAATTTTCTCAAATTAAAAATCTCAAATTAAAAAATTTTCTCCTACGGTACAATCTCAAATTAAAAAGTTTTCTCCTACGACTAAAAAGTGTTCGTCGCAGGACAGTCCTGCCAACCAACAAACTAAAATTATCATACCATGCCCCTTCGCGTTGGAATTTTAAATTGTTGTTAATCCAGAATATTGAAAATGAAAAAAGTGGTCGTTTCAAGGAACAATGAAACAATATCTCTCTTCAAAAGATTACGCAATTCTTTCATGTCACCACAAAGTGAACAGTCATCTTAGTTGTAGTTGTTTGAAACCAATCATGCAGGCTGGAATACTTTAAATAAAGCTTCCACTCCAGACTTTCTAAATAGTTATTAAGGGTCTCTAAAAACACTAGACAATGTTAAAACGCAAAAATTTCTAAATACAGCAAAGTTGAACTTAAAATAACTTAAGTTTTTTCAATCATTAAGCTTCAATTTCAAGCTTAGTTAGCTTTGTTGATGATTTGATTTATTTCACACAAAACAATTCTGCTTTTTAAATTCCTCCTCTTTGTTACTTCTTTGTTCATCTCTTTTTTCCAAGTTTTGTCGTTTAGAAATTCTAAAACTTCTAAATTTTTCTAATTGTCCTTTTTGCATCTTTTCATTCATCTGTTGTTATTGTTCCAACTGCTCGTCCTGCGACATCGACTCTGCACTATCGGTTTCATTGTCTTGCAACATATTAAAGGCCATTCTGACGCTGTTGGAAGTATTCCTCCAACACATGTTCTCTTCTACTCTGTGTTTGCAACAAGGTGGAGGGTCTACGGTCATTGCCCCCTTTCTACAGAAGCTGTTGTGGAGGCACAACGTCAGATTTCTCTCCAGTACGTCCTTCAAATTTTCTTCTCTCTCTCTCTCCTTTCACGATCAATTGTCTTCTAGATTATGTTTACTGCGTTGGTTACTGCATTCCTATGCGTCACGAAAGCTCGCTTGAAAGCTTCTGATCATATATCCGCTTAAAACGATTTGTACACCCTGATGTTGTTCGATATATGCTTTTTGGCATACTCGTACAAGCAAGCAGTCATTTTGAATCTGAATCATGGCATTAGTCGTTTTCTGGCCCAAATTTTCTTTACTTCGAGAGGCAACTCTACCTCCTTTTTTCTGTTGCTCCTCGAAGACGTAGGCATCAAGTTGTAGATAGTATTCAGGTATCGCAAATTGCAATCTGCATTCATTTCTTTTTATTTGTCCTGTGACGCCCGCAAAATGGAAATGGCATTAAGACTTGGGCACCATTTTGCCTTCAATATTTCCCAAACTACCATCAAGCCTGTCCTCAGTAATTCATCCGAGAATCCCAATCTAAATTCCATTCTGTTATCAGACTTGATCGGTTAGGAAGGTGCAGTCATTTTTTCTTCCAATACAAGTCTTAACTTTACTTGCCGACTGGCAATACTTCTCATCGCTGATCCTTTTGACAACCAGAATCTTAGCAACACTGCTTGTTCATAATCGAAGTAGCAATCAAGTATGTCTTCATTGATGAAAGGATTGTACACCATCCCAACATTTCCTGACACATAGTGGTACGATTTCTTTCTGATCGGTCCACAGCGCTCCTTGGACCTCAGAAGTTTCCCCATCGATTCTTTCGTGAGCCTATTTTTTTGTTACAAAAACTTTGGTGTCGTCGATCTTCCTTAAGGATTCTAGCTCTACATGTTTTTTCATCTGCACTCTCAGTGGCTTGCTTTGATGAATATCCAATGAAGTTTGTAAGAGTAAGGTCTTTACCAGTTCACTGCCTTCTCTCAGCATTTTTGTGCAGGCATTTGGCGCTGGTGCCGACATCTGTTCAAACACGAACCGGACGAATCAGAGAGCATCTCTCCGTTTCGCACAAGCTACTGTTGCTCCTTCACAAATCATCATGTCTCTTAAATGCGTCATCAAAGCACTTTATCTTCCTCCAATCTTTTTCTTTCTTCCGAGTCGTACTCTCCCATTGTCCGTCCCGTCTTACACCAAGCAATTCTGAGTTGCAACTCACTTCCGACGTACGGTATCGCTATCAGAGCGTGTTTGTTTGAAGTAGTTCGCTTTTTTTTTTCAAAGGGGCGTAATATTACTGCCCTCCACGGTAAACTTACGTTTTGATCCACTGTTTCAGTGTGCATTTCTGATGAGGCTAGCGTTCCACAAGCATTCTGCTTCATTGTCGTGCCCTTAGTGAATTCTTCTAGATAACACTCCAAAGCACCTTTGATCTCTTCAACCACCAATTTTGATCGCCTTGTCCCTCTCCGCATTCTGGACAGACACAACAATTCATTGTTGCTTTCTTGATGCGTCAACTTGATAGGAGAGATTATCCCACTTTCATCAGTAGCTGAATCAATGAGCAACCCCTCACTTCTTCTTCCTTCGCATCTATTCAATTTGTCGAGAATTTCTTGCATCAGTGGTCTGTTGAGACCTGTTTTCAACAAAAAATGGTTCCCGTAGCACTGTACTACCGTCAGTATCTCCTCCATAAAAGCAACTCTGTCCATCCCACAGCCTGTTCTGTTCTCACGATCATGGTGGTGTACATCCCACTCTTCTTCCGGCTGGGTTCTCAGCAAAGGTACTCGTGTAGCGCTTCCTATTAATCTTTTACGAGAAGATTCCGTCAAATGCTTCTGTGTCATGACTGCCTCGATTTTTCCAAGAGAGCTGCTATCCGGCAAGCTGCGAGCTGTGTTCATAAAAAGTGAGGGACTCCAGTGTTGAAGTTTCATCTTCCGCTGGTTCAGTCGTTCTCGCCGCCATCTCCATTTCGGTTCATCCACGAAGTTAAAGTCCAGGCTAGACTCGCCACCTACTGAGGCTTTGTCATCATCCTTTCCCACTTGTTCAGGATCCTACTCCGTCGGTTCTTCCGCATTTCGGCATTCTTGTTGATCGTCATCTCGCTCTTTACTTTGCCCCGATCCTAAAAGTCCTTGTTTACTATCGTCCATGGTTTTGACTTAGTAAACTTTTGACTTAGTAAACTTGTTTACTGGTCTTCCTCTTCTCCGTACCTTATTGCAACCTCTTCGCCAGAACAGTTCTGGACAGCAGCTTCCCGTTCGTCGCCAACTCCGGCCTCACTTTCGGAACTATCGAGGCAGCCTCCAGTCAAGATGTTTTCCCTCTTATAATAGTTGGCGCCAGGTCCAGTTTGCCCCACTCCTCTTCGAACCTTCTAGGTTTAGGAGTCGCGATGTTACTCATTCTTCTCCTTGTCGACTCATCCACGTACGCGAATTGCGTATGCTGCAGCACAGTTGAGTTTCTGCCTACAAACCACGTGATCCATTGACTCAAACAACTTTGCCATCTTTCTCTCGTTGGTTTCAAGTGCCTTCAGCCTGGGCGTGTATACTAAGGAGTCGGCTCCGGGCAACAGCCTACTGATAAGAAAAAAAATCTGGTTTTTTTTCTGGTAGTCTCTTATAATTGCCCCAATCCTCCGTTTTTTCCTCACTTTCCGATACGAGACTAAAATTGAGGAATCCTTGTTATCTCGCTTTTTGTCTTATCTTGAGGTCGTAGATTCCAGGGATTTGGAATTATTTCAACTTGACCTCTTTCTATCTCAACATTTCTATCGCGGAAATGATAATTGATATTCACTGCCGTCATGTCGGTCTCCGCTATCTTTGCTCGTTGTTTCACGCAGTACATTTTGTTCGTACCAATTGATTGTACTCCCATCTACTTCTGAAATGAGATTCAGGTGCAGCACCGACCTGCTGTAAGCTTCTGATTTTGGGTCCGGGATGCAAACGTCACGGCAGGAAATTACATCACTGTCACAAACTGGCTGACACCTCTAATCAATGCTAGGGGATCAGTACTCATAGCTAGGCACAAGTCGATGAGCAAAGGCATGCCTCCCACATAACATCGCACGTCCTCTTCTTTTTCAATCGTTTTATCTTTTCCTGTACCAGAACAATTTTATTGCAACAGGTATTAAATTAGGGTGTGCCGCAAGTCCCGAATTTTAGTCCAAGAGGCTGTGGCGTTTTTCATGTCAAACTTTTTCTACGTTCTTACTCATTTGTTCGGGATAACGTGTAAGGGTTATCGGCTCTCGTAGCCTTCCATAAGTTATGGCAGAATTTGTCTGAATTTCTCTGCTCCGAACGTCACAAACAGTCCTAAGATCATGCCGATTGACAGCTCCGTAAAGGCTTTGAGGAATTCCCGTATCAGATAGCGAGAAAATCAGGGGTAAATTTTCACCACGGAGGACGCGGTGCAGCGTGCTCCCAATCTTTTCAACGTACTGTCTGTCCTCACATAACTTTCTTCTCCTTGTAAGTTTTCAGTCCAAAATGCTTCAAAATTGTTTGGTTTATCCTTTACACGAATTCAGTTGATTTCTTTCCATCGCTTTTCGCCAGGTTTAATTCTTTCACGATGTAAGCGTGGGTTTTCGCGGTCATCGGTTGTTCTCAATCAAAAGCGTTCATACCTAATGCTGTTACTCCAGGAGTCATATGTAGCCAATTATGCGCTCTTGGTTTCGTTCGCAAAACCATAGCCTTCAGGTGAGATTTTTTCTCTTTGGCGTTCATCCTCCTTGACTTCCATTCCTCGGAATCACAAGTCATTGGACATATCCACTATCACTTGCTGATTGTCAACAATTCCTGGTTGCATCTTCAATTGTCTGCTGAAATGGGACAGCTCCAATCCCAACACTTCGTTCAACACGAGCATGTGTAACCAGTGTTCTTTCAGTCCTCTCATGGCGTTCGATATATCTGACAAAACTGCTGGCAGTTCTGACGGGAGTGGTCTCAGACTTCTCGCTTCCACTTCGCAATTGGGGTAGGTATGATCACATCATACATTCCTACTGAGAGGAGCGTAATTATTGCGTACACGAATTCCAGCCCATCCGGGAGATGCGCATATTCCGGTGACAGTACAAATACTGGCTTCGGGATTTTTTTCCGGATTCCGCATTCCCTCAACGCATCCATTATCTCGCCCATATCTTGCGCAACACGTTTTGGGTGTGCTTTCTCCTTCACATGAGCTAGAGGTGCTCAAACCTGTTTGAACTTTTTCAAATGCTTTCCCGTGGGTACTCTTTTTTTCAAGAATCATCCCGGCTTCTCCATTCTAGTCTGCTCGCTGTGTTTCATTCGCACATCTTGCAATGGTCTGGCATTAACAGGACCCATGGTGTTATTCGACGGCAGCCCATTATAATGCTGTCGTCGAGCCTAATTTGATCTCCGCTGCGATCAACCAATCCACTCCTACAATTGAGTACAATCCGTTCACCGATAGTCTCACGCCATTCGGCAATCTCAATACATCAGCTGCAAAGCTTATTGTCTGTAGATTCAAATCCTGTTTGAAAATGTGCCAAATTGTAGACATTTTGTCTTGACTCCGTTATCGTAGCATCTCCAGTTTTTGTTTCTTTCATCACTTCTTTGGGTATCATCAATCATTCTATAGAGTGCATTCACCCCGAAATCTGGCATATTCCTGTTGGCCACATGTCGACCAGCGGCTTCCACCAGCTGCTTCATTGTTGTCTTGACAACTTGATTGCCCAGGTTGTCGCTTGGGTCCGGGATGGTTACTCTATTGGATCTTGTTGAGTTTTTCACTTCGGTCAGATGACTTAGCCCGCGAGGTGTCTGAAGCTCCATTGGCGATTGCTCCCGGGGAACGTTTTCTGCAAGTAACGGTCGTTCCGCCTTTGCCGCGCCCAATCGTTCTGATTGCTCTTTATACTCCTTCCTCAACCGTTCTATCTCTTCTCCTTGCGTCTTGCTGCAGTCCTCGAACAGTCTCTTCCACATGTCTCTATCTTCTTGAGTTCTGGCAAATGTTTTTTTTATCACTCGGTCCAACTCGTCTCTCGTCTCGGTTAGATCTTCCATTGTCCGGCTCGTTTGTACTTCTTCTTCCGCTCTGGCTCTGTTATCCGGCACTGCAGCTTTCAACTGTGAGCTAGACAAAGCAGCCTCGCTACCCAATTTTTGGTGGAAAGCTTGAAGTCTAATCCGCAAGCTAGGCCTTGGCCTTGTTGAGAGAGGCATCTCACCAGGCTGATACGTTCTCTTGGTACCCAACCCAGTTTCGTGCACTATGTCGCTTCCAGAGAACGCTTCGTTTCTCCATCTCTTGACCCACAGGCTTAGACGGTCCAAAACTCCCTGCTCGCGCCAAGCTGTCATCAGAAAGACTTCCGTAGGGCGTTCTTTACGGTTGTAATGGCTTAGAATGTTCGTCAGAAAGCCGTCAACATGACTACCTCTGGGTCATCTTTGGCGTAGTCATTTTTTAGAGCTCGTATATGACTGGCCCTAACTAGGCGTCGGCCAAATGCATTAACTCATCAAGGTTTTCCATGATTCAGTTCGTTCGCTTGTCTAATTTTCATAAATTGATATTTCAAAAGTTGAAATCTAGAAACTAATTTCGATCAATCAGGATCTACAAATAAGGTATTGACTATCACATCTGTCAACATTGATTCAATTTTACATTGAAACGTACACTAAAAACACTCAGATTAAAAGATTTTGGTCTTAAGATAAAATAAAATTTAATTCAACCTAAAATTTTGGAAGCCGATCAAAGGGTGGATTGTCCACGCTTTGGATCTTTTCCTTAAAATATTTTTTGAGCATTCGTCTTCGTTAACCCTTCCTAGCACATAATCTTAATATAATAACACATACACACAACCTACAATCAACCTATACTTAAATATTGTTTCTTATGTAGATACGCGAGAGCTATTTTACTCCCCTCTCCACTAAGAAATCTTTTAGTCTTCTCAGGAAGTAAACTAAATGTTCAGGGTCCAAGTAATGCTTTTTAGTCGCCCTCGTCAGCAAGAAGCTTAAATAATTCCCTGGTATTTGTAAAGCAGCCGGTGGTAAAGATGCTACATCCGCTACTCCTCGTCTTTGCTTCCAGAAAAACTTTATGTTCTTGTTCTTTCTCCTGAAGTCGGCTGCTAATGCTGTTCTAAAACTCATGTCGGCGTCGATAGCTATAGCACATGTCCTGGCCGTGAGTATAAAATTGCTATCTGTTCGTCTTATACTACTTGAATATTCACTCGGCAAGTTAAAAAACGACTCTACTATTCTCCTAATATCTGGTATCTTAGAGCCTTCGTCTGTTTCTGCCTTTAAATCACCTGTTTCTCTTGCAGTTTTTCAGTATTTCAAATTAGTATCTTTTCAGTGTGGGTAAATCATACCCCCACAAGTTGGAAAAAATATTCATCGACGTCCCCGTAGATCGCACGCCGGATATTACAATGAG
This sequence comes from Symsagittifera roscoffensis, assembly GCF_963678635.1. Lineage (NCBI taxonomy): Eukaryota > Metazoa > Xenacoelomorpha > Acoela > Convolutidae > Symsagittifera > Symsagittifera roscoffensis. The sequence goes on along the minus strand of NC_087064.1, from coordinate 81,818,221 downwards.
GCTGCTCAGGAAGGATACTGATTGTAATTCTTTTTATACTCAATACTCTCGCGGTCTATGTCCTGAAGCGTGACACTAATTTCCTTGGGATCTGACGTTGTTTCGTTCAACCACTCCAAGAGGCGCAGGTTTGCCATTTATTGTTCGTATGACTGCTGTTTTTTGTCGTCAAACTCCACCTCTGCTATCGACCGATCGTCAAGCCCTTCGTTGTCCTCGTCGTCGATTATATCTAATTCCTGTAGCGCGGTTATCTCTTCCAGACCCACTACAACTTCTACTATCCTCTTCAAGTCTATACTGTCTACTACAAAGTCGTCCCCGTAAAGATTATACTTTTCTTTTTTGCCGGTCTTTCCCTGACACTTTGTCGTGTCTGCATCGAAAACGATAGATGCGGTTCCATGTTCTTGAGAACCTCCATCTACTTGTGGTTTTCCCAGTCATCTTCTGCATATGGTAAGGTTTGCATAATCATCCGCCTCAACTATTTGATTAGGATCCAGGTTCAGCGGCGGGCTTGATTCTTCTTCCAGTACTTAATTGCCATCGTTCTTTTCCCTGGTGCTCTTTTCATTGACTTCGCAAGCAGTGTTCATCATCAAGTAATCACCCTCCCCATGTTTTCAGGTATATACCCGTGCTCCAGTTCCTTATAGAGTACGTGTCAACATGGACACTAGAGTCCGATTTTGTCTTTCTACTAAGCCATTCGTCTGGGGATGCTAGGTGGGAGAATGAGCCTGTGCTACCTGAGAACGTCTCATGAGCTCCATGGTAAGCTCACCTATAAAAGCAGATCCATTGTCTGAATGGAACGTCATCGGACATCAATGTCTAGCTGTCCAAGTACTGATCAGATGATCGCATGTCTCTTCGACTGAGACCGTTATGCAGGGCACAGCTTCTGCATACTTTGTGAAGCGGACGATCTTCATCAAGATTTGTATGCCTTTTTCATCTCAGCCCATTCAAAGCGTTTCAAGATCCTCTGCTATATTTTAGCAATCCTTTGATGGCCCATCTGATCATGTGACCTGAATAATAGTTCCGTCTAATAAAGTTGCGGCAACACTATCGCAGTATATTTGTACAGGGTTTTGTCCTCGTATCTCCACATGAGGCAACCACCCATCCTTATTCAGATAAAACCGTCCTTCCTTCTGCATGCAATATCGTCTCAAGATCCGATAACTATCTTGCTCCAGATCTGTCTGTCTGGTACCCCGTTTTCTAGCCAGCTTTTCGAGCTACTTGTCATAACATCATTTCTCTGCGCTCCTAGTCAGTCTGAGATTCTGTATCGCGCCTTCATGTAAGTCTTCATGACGCTAAGTTCAGTACTCAGCTCATCGGGCTGATGTGTGTCATCTTCCATCTTAACACACCAAATCTTTGACAATGGCTTTGTCTCCTCTTTGACTGCTTCCTTCTGCGTTGATAAGTTTATTGAACGCTTTGACACCGCTATAATCTCAAAATCATCTGCCGCGTTATCAAAAACTTTCTCCCTCGGGAACAGGTAGCGATCACTATCAGGGTCTTGATACATCTCCTTATCCAAGTCTCCTGCTCGAATCGCCGCAACAGTGTGTGGATTGCCAACTCCGATGCCTCAGATCCCGTGCTCCAGTTCCTTATAGAGTACGTGTCAACATGGACACTAGAGTCCGATTTTGTCTTTCTACTAAGCCATTCGTCTGGGGATGCTAGGTGGGAGAATGAGCCTGTGCTACCTGAGAACGTCTCATGAGCTCCATGGTAAGCTCACCTATAAAAGCAGATCCATTGTCTGAATGGAACGTCATCGGACATCAATGTCTAGCTGTCCAAGTACTGATCAGATGATCGCATGTCTCTTCGACTGAGACCGTTATGCAGGGCACAGCTTCTGCATACTTTGTGAAGCGGACGATCTTCATCAAGATTTGTATGCCTTTTTCATCTCAGCCCATTCAAAGCGTTTCAAGATCCTCTGCTATATTTTAGCAATCCTTTGATGGCCCATCTGATCATGTGACCTGAATAATAGTTCCGTCTAATAAAGTTGCGGCAACACTATCGCAGTATATTTGTACAGGGTTTTGTCCTCGTATCTCCACATGAGGCAACCACCCATCCTTATTCAGATAAAACCGTCCTTCCTTCTGCATGCAATATCGTCTCAAGATCCGATAACTATCTTGCTCCAGATCTGTCTGTCTGGTACCCCGTTTTCTAGCCAGCTTTTCGAGCTACTTGTCATAACATCATTTCTCTGCGCTCCTAGTCAGTCTGAGATTCTGTATCGCGCCTTCATGTAAGTCTTCATGACGCTAAGTTCAGTACTCAGCTCATCGGGCTGATGTGTGTCATCTTCCATCTTAACACACCAAATCTTTGACAATGGCTTTGTCTCCTCTTTGACTGCTTCCTTCTGCGTTGATAAGTTTATTGAACGCTTTGACACCGCTATAATCTCAAAATCATCTGCCGCGTTATCAAAAACTTTCTCCCTCGGGAACAGGTAGCGATCACTATCAGGGTCTTGATACATCTCCTTATCCAAGTCTCCTGCTCGAATCGCCGCAACAGTGTGTGGATTGCCAACTCCGATGCCTCAGATCCCGTGCTCCAGTTCCTTATAGAGTACGTGTCAATATCCGATTTCCTCGAGATAGTCTGGGCAGATGAGTCTACCGTGGAGCACGTCTCCACGGCAGATTCGATCTGCTCATCCATCTAAACTCCCCAGAAATCCCTTTCTATTTCTTTGTGCTGAGGTCATGAAAATTTGAAAGTAATTACCTCAATCCACATTGACACCTCCGCGTTCGTTCAATTTGACAATTGACACTGCTAATCATTCAAAACAGTCAATTATCCTGCCAAACTGCTTCAATAAAATATCGTTAATGACATCCACGACTTGCATTTTTCGGAATATTTCTTGTTGAATGGCACATTGGCTTGTACCAGATGTTTTTCCATCTATGTAGGTGTAACCTTCGCCCGGAAATACATATCGACGGAAAATAAAGCTAGGTTCTAAAACGACTGGCCAGCGTCTTAACAAACCTCTACACGCTTTTCACCGTCTCTGCCAAAGCAAGTTCTTTTGGTGGTCTTTCTAACATCGGGTCGACAAAATCGTTACTGTTTTCGGCTTCGATCAGAACGCTCTAATTAACTTAAATACATGCAAAAATAGTGAGCTCATGGCTGCGTCTCAGTTTCTCCAGACCACGAGGTCACTCCTAAAATCAGGGCTACTACTTATTTAGTATATTACTATTGTTTCTGTTCAGTAGATAAAAATCATCATCTCCATCGAAGATGGATCAACCATTTCCCTCAACTCCTAGCTTCTCATAATCTGAAACCGAAATTAGATGTTATTAATTCAATTCAGGACTTGATCAGAAGCTGAAAGTTCAAAAAATAGAGAGTTACAGTTTTCTCCCGAGACGCTTCCGGATTCTGAAATCCGGGCATATAAAGCTCTTATTTCTTCTCGGAAGGCTGGACACGTCGTCCCAATGCCCTTCCTGGTTCTCGGGATTCGTGTTGTAATAATTGTAGCGGCAAAATCGTCACAAATTGGAATGGTCTGATAGTCGTTTTCTGTTTCAATCTCGATCTGTCTCTCACACTTGTCGCTCACCGTTTTTCTCCACGAATTCTGTTGTTCTGTTCTTATTTTCAGTTGTCGCAATATTTTGAGGTCGTCACGTGTCTTTCTTTTCAAACGAAGTTTTAAAAATTGAAATGTCAGTCCAAAATAACCATTCCGCGTTCGTCAAAATGATATTGTGAATTAGCCTAATTGTTGTGATAAACTTATTAAAAAGATTGATTTGTTCAAATTTAGCGCTTGTGTGTTTTCATATCATATGCGCGCTGGGCTTTCCTCTTCTGATTATCTAACCAAATCTCGCCGTCCCAGCCGTAGGCGAGTGAAGCTTCCCAGGCGTATCTAGACGCAAGAAGGAGTGAGCAGGTGGAACTACCCTTTAACAACACCACAACCACAGGTTGTACCGTTCCTATCTATCAATTTTTCGTTTTTTTTTAAATTTTTTTTTAAATCTCAGATTTAAATTAAAATCCTTGATTCATTGGCCATCCATTCCCCCAACTTTCTATGTAAGAGCTTCTCCGTTGCCTTCGCTGTCTGTGTTTCAGGTGGATGCCCCGATTTCAGGCAAGGCGTATCCCTGACTTTTCACAGAAGCTTGTAATTGGCACATCAAAGACAAAATATATCAAACCAGCTCTAGTAAAATCTACAATTCACTCTTACCTCGGCACCACACTCCAAGATCTGCATGAAACTGTTTTGCAATACAGACCAAAGCGCCTTAATACGGTTACCATTTTTGCCGGGCTCAATGATAATAGGCTGCATCCACAAGAAGTTGAGCAAAAGTGGAAAAACTTAATCAACCTAATTACAAACAAGTTCCAGCCCAAAATCCTGATTATCCCCAAAACAAATCAAAGCTTCAATAACAATGATGTTAACCGCAAACTCTACATTCATAACCATGTGCTGTTCAACTTAATCAATAAATTTGTTCATCCACACACACTAATTGTTTCAAGCAATCTTAACTTAAATCTAACCCCTCAAATGATCTGCCGAGACGGCATCCACTTCCCGTTCTTTGGTAATGAAATTTTTACAAATTTTCTTGCTTATATGATTTATAAATTCTCTTGATAATCTGAAGATACTGTTCCTCCTCAAATAATGTCCGATCAAACACATTGTATCATATGTAACAACCACCTACGCGGCCGCGGAATATGGTGCACAACATGCGCAGCCTATATGCATGTAAAATGCAGCGGCCTTAACCGAGCAAGCGACCACGACGAAAATTTCAGCTGCATTCGCTGCACCTCCCTGATTACAGGCAACACTACAACTGACATTCAAGCCCCTCCAACTCAACCTAAACACGCTCCTTCGACTAACGATTAAAATCCTGCCATTGCGAACAGCAACGAAACTATAACAGCCACACCCAACCCCAGGTCAAATCCCACACTTGAAGTAAAAGATAAAATAAGAACAATCTACAGCCAAGAAGTGCACTGGAAACCAGTCTTCATGATCCTCGCAAAAAATAAAGTATTGTTTAACCTTATAGAAACTCTAAATAGAACCCTCAACTCGTTAACTGAAACACAAGAAAAAACATACGCAATGCAATGCACGCATCAATGATTTTCCCTCACCTCATGTTCACCTTGACCTTTGAATGTTTCCTCGAGTGAAGGAACTCACTTAGTTTAAAACAGATAATTCATAAAAACTTGATTAAAACATCGTCAGTCCTAGGCACAAATCGGAGAGTGATGATTCGATCTCCAAAACTATAGCTAGAAGGCTTAAGCAATGGCATAAGGGCGAACTGGACGAATTCTTTAACGAGGAAAAAGCGCTGCAAATGCGCTTGCTAAAGAGTAAGAAAAACAAAGTAGAAACTGAAGCACAGCAATTTAATAAATTATTGAACACCGGAAAAATATCGAGTGCTATTGCTAAATTAACTGATAACTCCAAGGGAGTTCTTTCACTTGAAGAAACCGTCAAAGGTCAAACTCCATCAAAATCGAGAAACACCCTCCAGCAGAGCCAGTAAAGAGCAACTATATAACATCTTGCTGGGAAGATACAATCCCTTTCCACTCATCCACGTTCGTCCAAATAAACGCCCAGAAAATTAGGAAGGCTGCTATGACAACACATGGTTCTCATGGACACTCAAGTCTGGATGCAAATGAGTGGAGACGCATACTAAGGCACTTTGGTCAACTGTCAGTTGAAATATCAAAGACACTAGCCAAAATCGCACAGAAAATAATGACAGAAGTAATAAGTCATGAGCTTCTTGAACCATATAATGCCTGTCGACTAATTCCACTTGATAAATTCCAGGAATTAGGCCAATTGACATAGGCAAAATCATCCGTAGAATAATAAGTAAAACAATCACAAAGTGCTTAAAAAGCGAACTTATGGTAATCGGATCGATTTACCAACTAAGCCTTGGCCAAAAATGTGGCATCGAATATACACTTCATACGCTTAGGAAGCAATAAGAGAAAAGAGATTCCGATGCAATACTACTGATAGACGCTGAAAATGCGTTTAACTCCCTAAAACGGAACCTGGCTTTAAAAAACATTGCAAATATATGCCCTTCGATACTACCAGCATTACAATACTCAATTCTAATTCATCCAAATTCTTCGTAAATAAAAATAAAAATAAAAAGTAATCCTATCTAGAGAATGAAGGATGGAGACCCATTAGCAATAGCAATATACGGGCTAGCCACTTTACTTATAATAAAACTAGTCAACGATAACAGCCCAACACAGAAATGGTATGCAGACGATGGGAACGCAGTAGGTAAACTGAAAAGCCAGCTCATTGTAAATGATCAAAAATATAATGAGGCGATAAAAGTATTCAAAAATACCGAAGTTGAAATGAAGAAAGGGGCCAGAGTACTTGATTCTGTCATAGGATCCAAGACTGAAAGAAAAAGTTTCTTAGAAACTCAGTTAGAAGAACATAATAAAACACTAAAAAAACTTGGCAAGATCGCGAGAACATCACCACAAAAGGTGTACTCCTGTTACACCAAAAGGATACACAAGGAAATTTATTGTTCTTAGCTAGAACTAACCCCAATACCACAGAAAACATGCAGGCCTGCGAAAAGATACTGCTGGAAAATCTAATTCCAAATTTGATTGGTAAAGATAGAATCAGCCATCAATTCAGAGATATTGCTTCTTTGCCACTGAAAATAAGTGGTCTAAATATCGAGCTAGCTTCTGACTATGGGAGTTCTTTAAAATGGTCAACTAAAACATCGTCAGTCCTAGATACATACGACCCATTAACAGCTATACCTGAGCAAGAAAAAATCTATACAAAAATTAAAACACTTAAAACTGAAAGAACAAACCAAAAGAGAACTAACATTTTCAACAACTTGAGCGACATTAAAAAATACGCACTTGAGTTGGCCTACGAAAAAGGAGCCTCAAACTGGTTAAGTGCAGTGCCTCTTAGCAGTTAAAATTTTAACCTGAAAAAATCCGAATTCCGGGATGGAATTTATCTCAGATATGGATGGGAACCAACCAACATTCCATTCACATGTGCATGTGGTCAATCTTCCGAACTTAACCACGCCCTTCACTGTGCAAAAGGTGGATACACCCACCTGAGGCATAACGAAATCAGAGATACCTTTGCCACCCTCATGAGCGAGGTTTGCTTTGATGTTGAAATCGAGCCGAAACCTCAGTCGTTTCAAGGCGAGAACTTTGTAAACATTTGAACCACAACTGATGAAGACGCTCGACTAGATGTAAAAGCAAATGGATTATGGGGCTCAAGATTTAGTCGAAATTTCTTTGATGTCAAAGTGTTCAAACCGCACGCAAAAACTTCACGAAGACTACTGAAAGACGCCTATAAGTACCACGAATCACTAGAAAACTCAACAACCAACAGCGAGTTCTACAAGTCGTACAGAGCAGCTTCTTCTGCCCGCTCATTTTTGGCTGCACTGGTGGTGCCGCACCAGCAGCTACTCGGACAATTCAGCGGATAGCTGAAAAAACTTAGTGAAAAAAGGCATGAAAGCTACGCAGAGACAATAAACTATATAAGAACTAAGATAAGCTCGCGCTGCTCAGGAGTGCTATCCTTTGTATACGGGGTTGCAGATCACTGCGTAAGACGCAATTCATAGACAATTCAATTAGTGCTGTTGTATAGGAGGGACGGTTGAAGTAAATACTTTGAATGACAATGCATTAACGACAATGCATTTAGCCTAATTGTTGTGATAAACTTATTAAATAGTTTCAAATAAAAGGAATGAGTGATCAGCGATGACAGGACGATCCGTTCGATCAAATTCATCACCATGCGGGAAGCAACGATACAGATTTGGGGGACTCGTTGTTCAGAAAGGAGTCTTTTGCGGAATCTGCCTTCACTGGTTCCACTATTCCTGTGCAGGGACAACAGAAAGATACGTGAACAACATCCCACGAGAAGAACACTTCGTGTGCCCGACCTGCCGGAACCAGCCATCGGGACTAACGCAGGCGATGAGTGACCTAACACTGCGACCGGACACAACAAAGGAGGACACGAATCCTTGGACGTACAGGGACCTGCCACCCTACCAGCACATCAATGATGGTAATCTGAAGACAACGAGAGGTATGAATTTGCCACATGATGAGCTGGTAGAATGTTTTCACTCAATCGGAAAACTGCGACAAAATCTATTTGCCCTACCGACTGGCAATGCCGGGAACCAATTCGTCGCAGAGTTGGTGCGCTTATTGCATACCTTTAACAGCAATGTGCCAGGTGCTAAAAGTGCTCTTTTTGCGTTTGCCGTAATTCCCCAACTCCTGTTACAAAAACCAGCTAAGCAATCTAAAAGCCGTGACCACTTGGAAGTTTTGCAACGTAGAATCAACTCTTGGCATGACGGTGATTTATGTATCTTACTGAAAGAAGTGAGGGAAATACAGCAACGTTTTGATATCGATATTAACCGGGCCACTGGGCCCAATAAAATTGACGCTAAACGTTATAGCTCCCTTATTTTAAATGGTAAAAACAGCACCGCTACCAACATGCTGGAAACTAATAGCAAGCCACTAAAAATTACGACCGAGGTTCTTGACGCGCTTAAACAGAAACATCCAGCTGGAGCAGACATCAAGCCCGGTACAATTCTTCATGGACCTGTCGACAGGCCCACAATAGCCGCTAGCTATAATCTCACGGGCGAGCTCATCCGAAAAACGGCACTCAGGTGTAGTGGAGGGGCCGGGCCATCCGGCGTAGATTCAGTCAACGCTCGTCGCATCCTTTGCTCCAGAAGCTTCACCGGAACGAATGACCTCTGCACTGAGCTTTCTAGTTTGGGTCAGTCCATGATGCGATCCAACATCGACCCTAATGCTTTGGCTCCCCTCCTTGCTTCCCGTGCTAATGCACTGGACAAAAACCCAGGCATCAGGCCTATCGGCATAGGAGACGTTTTCAGACGGATCATCACTTCTGCTATCATGAGCATAATGAAGGATGAAATCCGTAGCACCGTGGGCCCTCTCCAGACCTGTGCTGGGCACCCCGGCGGCATCGAAGTCGCTGTTCACTCCATGAACACCATATTTCAGAGCACCGAATGTGAGGGCATCCTCTTTGTCGATGCCGAGAACGCGTTCAATAAATTGAATCGTGCCGCTGCTCTGCGAAATGTCCAGGTTTTGTGTCCCAAGCTGGCCAACTTCTTCTCGAACACTTATAGACAGCCTTCCATGATGTTTGCCGGTAGCGAGATGTTTCTTTCTGAGGAAGGGACTACACAGGGAGATGCTGCGGCCATGTGCCTGTATGGCATCGCCACCATTCCCCTGGTATTCATGAAGTCCGACACTAAGCGTGTCTTCTACGCCGACGACCGAGCTGGTGCCGGCAGACTTAAGACCCTCCATAGCTGGTGGAACGCCCTCGCGGAAGAAGGGCCTGGATACGGTTTCTACCCTAACGCTAGCAAAACCTACCTCGTCGTCAAGCCTGAATTTTTCGATGCCGCCACTCTCCTTTTTGAAGATACTGGTGTTAAGATTGCCACTGGCCGTAAGTATCTTGGAGGGTTTGTCGGCGATGAGAGCGAAAAACTGGCTTATACCACTCAGAAATGCCAGGAATACTGCACTCTCGTTGAGAGACTCTACGAAGTGGCTGAGACTGAACCACACTGTGCTTTCGCTGGATATACTATTAGTCTACAGCGAAAATGGGCATACGTCCAACGGGTCGTTGACACTCCCTCCGATACCTGGACCCCCCTTGAATTCTCTATCAAGGATAAGATGCTTCCCTCTCTCTTCGGATGCGAGATTTCCGACGAAACCCGTACTCTGACGTCGCTACCTGTTCAGTTAGGCGGGATGGCTATCGAGAATCCGACGTCTTACGAGCGGTTTCGGTTTACCGGCTCACAGGCAGCCACAGCGTCATTAGCCACGCAAATAATATCGCAGGAAAGTACCCTACAGACTAATAGCTATAGAGAAGGAGCGCAGTCCATTAAGCGCGCGAAAAGAGAGTTGGAGAAAACAACTCACGTTGACCTGATGTCTACAGTCATTGAAGAGCTGAAACTCATCAACTCTGGAGTTTGTGAAAAGGGCGCTTCTCACTGGCTAACGGCGAGACCAGACAGAGATAACGGTTTCTTATTCAGCCGCCATGAATTCCGTGATCTTGCAAGGATGCGATGCGGAGTGAACCTCGAACACTTGCCCACGAAGTGTGTCTGTAGCGCAGACTTCAGTATTCAGCACGCCCTTCAGTGCGCTACCGGAGGCTTTGTCGGACGGCGACACAACGATCTCCGTGACCTTTTAGCTGGCGTCTTGCGTGGAGTCTGTCCGGATACGGAAGTTGAACCTCATCTTCATCCCCTCAATGACAACGATAACGTCAGAGGGAACTTGAATGACGGCGCCAGATTGGATGTTTCTGCTTCGAGTTTTTGGCAGCATGGCCAACGGGCATTTTTTGATGTTAGAGTTTTTAATCCTGTAGCCCGTAGCAATGCTGGCGAACTCGCGCAGATTTATCGTAGACATGAACGCGAAAAGATCAATATGTACCAGCAACGTATTTTGAACATCGAAAACGGCTCATTTACACCATTAGTTTTCAGCAGTCTGGGCGGCGCCTCCCCTCTTACCTACAAGATGCTATCCCAACTAGCCTTTTTAATTGCAATCAAAAGAAATGCTACCCAATCTGAAGCCATAAAGTGGCTACGCATTCGCATAAATTTTTCTTTAATGAAAAGCATCTTGTGTATCCGTGGCACCAGGAAACCTAAATATTTTATATGCACTGATTTTAATTTTAATGACAACCTGTTTAATTAATCCTTCCCGACGCGGTTTCCTGTTTCCACCCGTTTTGTACGTCATCCTCTTACTGTTTTCCTGTTACTGTTCAGACAAGGTAATTTACCATTCTTTTCTCAAAAAATTAAATGCTGACTTGACTTAATTCATGCAATATTGTTTATTGATGTATTTGCATAATGCTGGTATGGGCCCTATCCAGCTTGTGCACCACCGTACCTAAACGGAAGGCCCCCTTTTATAATTTACCTTTTTTTTATTTGTTAAAAAGATCAATGTTTTCCATTTGTCAGAGTTTTGCTTGCAGCTTTTTCGAGCAACCTTGAGGCATGAGTTCTTTAGGGAAATTAGTTTTGTGCATTGAGAAATTTTCCTAAATACGCTAGTGGACAAAATTAAGCGCAAGTTCAAGATCTGCTCTGTAAATTGCCTGTTCTCTAGGTCCAATTTGGACAACAGTTCCTATGAAATTCAGTGAAATGTTTACAAAGACGAAGAGCAAATGATCAGAGGTACCCTTTATGAAATTATCAATACTTCTTTTCAATGACTTAACCAAAGTATTCTGGGTCTTGAAATACTAGTTTTCCTCATCTGTACTCAGTTTTTCATCGCAGTGAATTCTTTCTAGAATAAGCGGAATAGAAAAAATATGCGACGTGAAACATTCTCAGCGAGAAATTGAAATAATTAGTGTGAAAACTTTACTGAACTCGGATGTTTCTTACTTTTTCACGGTTAGTGCAGATGAGGAAAACTGGCATATTCAGACCCGGGTTACATTGGTAAGTCATTCAAACCAAATATTGATAGTTCCATAGAGATTAGCTCTGGTCTATATGCTCTTAGGAAATGTTGTCCAAATTGGATCTTGCACACAGGCAGTTTAGAGCGTAAAAACTTGAATTTTTGTTTAATTCTGTCGACTGGTGTAGGTCCATTGCTCTTTAAATTGTTTTGTCTGTCTGAACTTGTTTGCTAAAAGATATAGTGGCAGCCTATGGAAGAGTTGCATGGGATAAGTGCAAATTTATCTGACGATTCATGATTTTGTGCATCATGATATTTTAGCAATGTGCATACGCTTCATTTCGAAATGAATGAAATGTTTTTTTTTTCAGATCAAACATTCTGATTTCTCAAAAATGGCCGTCGGAAAGAATAAGGGATTATCTAAAGGAGGCAAGAAGAAGGGATCCAAGAAGCCAGTCGATCCTTTCTTGAAAAAGGAATGGTACGATGTTGTGGCACCTGGCTTCGTGAAGACAAGATCGTTCTGCAAAACCATTGCCTCAAAGAGCCAAGGACTGAAATTGTCCAGCGAGAACTTGAAGGGCCGTGTGTTCGAAACCAATATTGCTGATATTACTGACAGCGGAGAGCAGGGACACCGAAAAATCAAGTTCATCGTTGAAGAGGTTTCGGACCGAAACTGTCTCACAAACTTCCACAGTTTGTGCTTGACGAGAGACAAGCTTTGCTCCATGGTGCGAAAGTGGCAGACTTTGATCGAGGCTGTGACCAAGGCTAAGACCTCTGATGGATACGAGCTGCGAATGTTTATGATTGGCTTCACCAAGAAATCTCTTAATCAGGTTAACAGTTTGTTTGATTAACTTTTTCTGCACACGATTTCAACTACTAGAATTGTAGTGACATATTGCGATTTGTTTTAGGTGAAGAAAACTTCCTACGCCTCTGCTCAGCACATCAAGAAGATCAGGCGAAAGATGGTTGATGCCATGAACCGAGAGATCCAAGGAAACACTTTGAAGGATTTGCTGGCGAAGAAGATTCTGCCTGACACTATTCCCAAGGAAATCATCCACGAGTGTCAGTTCGTCTACCCTCTACAGGATGTACACATCCGAAAAATAAAGGTGAGAAACGTTGCAGAGTACTTCTTGCATTATTCATCATTTCTTGCTGATGTATACAAAAAGATTATTTGGCTTAAACTATTTGAAGGAAACATACGCGTAAGAACGTCTTAAACTGTTTAGGTTACTCGAAGACCTGCTTATGATCCCAGCAAACTGATGGAACTGCACAGTCAGATAATGGAAAAGGACGTCGCTGGAGGAGCTACTGAAAAGATGGAAGTAGAGGGTGCTGTGAATCTGGGCGGAGCTGAGCCCCCAGTCTTACAATCTGTTTAGACTGGACTTTCCTCTTGAATGTCATTTGATTTGTCGTTGGAATTTTAATCCCATATGGTGCATTTAATTCAATGACTCTGACAGCATTCTTTTCAAATTTTTTACAGCGCGGATCATTGGTTAGCTAGTCGAAACCATGAGGCTTTTTTGAGCATTGAATGTGGACTTTTGGTTACTGGGATTTTTCAACTCAGTTCGAATTCAGCAAATTGATTCATGATATTGATATCTAAGTAGGCTTCTTAATGGTTTTTCAATATGTTTATGAAGCTGCTCTGAGATTTTGTTACAGTTGAATTGGTTTTGATCATTTGTAAAATTTTCAGATAGTATGGGTGGTGACGGGCGTTTATTCGTCGGTCGCCTCAGCAAAAACACCTCAGAACGTGAAGTTCGCTCAATATTCTCTCGATATGGCGAAATGTCTCGTTGTGATGTTCGGATTGGCGTCGAAATGGGATTTGCATTTGTAAACTATTTTGACAGACGAGATGCCGACGATGCTATAAGGCGGGAAAATGGGCGTGAATACCACACAAAGAAAATTGTCGTTGAGTGGGCGAAAGATGATGAAGGACCAGGAGTGAAGAGGCGTGCCGGACGCTTGGACAGATCCAGTGATTCTTGCTGGAAATGTGGAGGTCTTGGGCATCATTCAAGAGACTGCAGAGGTGGTGCAAGTCGCCGGCGTTCGAGATCAAGATCACGGGACAGACGCAGGAGATCGCGTTCAAGATCATACGATGACAGAAGACGGCGACGATCCTCAGAAAGACGAAGTTCTCGTCGCCGACGCAGAAGTCACAGTTCACCCATACGTGACAGAGATTCAAGGTCACCAGACAGAGATCGATCACGGACGCCACGTCGAAAGAAGCGCGAGAGACGAGAAAGCAAACGAGAAGAAAAACGAGAAAGGTCAGGAAGTGCAAAAAGCGAAGCAAACGGAGAGAAAGAACGAACGACTAGTCCAAAACAGAGCCGTGAGTCACACAGTCGTACAAGAAGCCGAACGCGTAGTGAAACTGGGTCCAAGCATGAAAACGGGGACTCATCTGCTGAGCCTATACCAGGTACGGTCGAGGAAACTGCATCCCCCAAAGATGCCAAACGATCCAAGTCACGATCGAATGATGCAAGTTAAATATTTATCTGCACTAACAGTCGTGGGCAAGAATAAGAAGCTAATTTGGCTGTTAAAAAGTCAAAAGACTCAAGCCATGCTGTTTTTGGTAAATCACCATTTTTTGTTAATGTTCATTTCCTTTTGAATATAGTTTTTGTCACTTTCGAGTAGTTCAGGAGGCAACTTGATTGAAATATTGATTGTTTTTAGGACTCCGCTTTCGCCAGTTAAACCCTGATTAATGATCGTCGTTGCCCATGCTGATCCAACCCCGCCCAAATCGAACCACAAAAGTGCCCGCTTGGCCGAGATCTTTTGAACACGAAACCCAGTGCCCAATGGTCTCACGGTGAACCCCTGAACCCTTAAGACCACCCTTTTATACCCGTCGCTATGATATACCCGTACCCTGCTGTCGCGATCACGGCGCCCTCTTGGGAACAGAGCCTTCCAGGTCATGTCACCCATCTGGCTTTTTACCCGTGCTCCAAGAATGGCCATGCACTGCTGTAATTTTGACCATACACGAACGAACAGGGACGTGATGGTTAACCCAAACCCAGCCGGCCGTGAACCCAGCCCAGTCACGATCCGATTGAATTGTTTGGATTCCATTCATAATTGCTCTAAGACAAGTACGCGGCGCGTTTTTATATTGACTGGCTTTGGAATCTAAGTCAATTCAAGAAACCTTAAAAATATCGTAGGTTGTTTCGTTTTTCTTATGACAAAATGAATGTTTTTTTTTTACACAAAAGACTAACTTTCAAACTTTTTTCCGATTATTTATCCGTTGTCCTTATTTGCAGCAGCTTTTTTTTCCTGTCGATGAGCTGAACTTTTGATACTCCGGGAATTGCCAAGCATTTTAACCCAACCGTTGAATTGTTTTTGTTTCGATCACCTCACATGAGAACACTGATACTCGTTTTTTGATTACTTCATGGTAAAGCAATGTAAAACTGATCATAAGTAATCATCAGAAAAAACCGAAAAATTATTTGTTGAATGTTTTCTGGCACTTGGATGTTCACCAATTTATTAATTTTTTTGTCAATGAAAAAGCACTTTCCTAATTTTTCCGTTTTGTGAAAACAAACATCAAACTTACCGAAACTTACAAAAATGATCAAACTTACCGAGGCCCTCTTTCTGGGTATTCGCACGTTTCGCCCCTCACACATTTCGCCCCCTCAAAAATTACTGGCACATTTCGCCCCTAAAACGTACATTAAGAAAGCGGCGTTAATTAACTGTGTAATAAGTAAGGGCTGAAACGTGCGAGGAACAAATGTGTGAATTTATTAGGGGCGAAATGTGCCACTAGATTTAAGAGGGGCGAAATGTGTGTGGGGGCGAAACGTGGGACATTCTCTTTCTGCTATCCCTTCATTTTAATTGATCATTTTTCATGGTTGCTTGTTTTTTTTCCTTCAAACAGCATGTCAAATAAAATCATCGAATCAAATAATAAAAAACTGGTCAGTTCAAGCTCGGCGTCTGTTTCTCTACATATATTACAGAAATGATGTCCAGTTCTTGGACGAGGCGGTATCTGTCTGTACTATATGCAAGCCCGAAACTCAGTCTTCGGAAAAATTTTTGTCGACCCGTTTATTTTTGTCAGTTGAGATGCAACATCACAGACTATTTGTTTTCATTTAAAGATTTGTTTTGTATTTGGAAGTCCTATTGATATATTCCTGCAATATCCTTGTCTGTTTTTTTTTCGGCGTACTTTTCAAGAGCTTTCTTCTGATCTTAGCAATTTTGCTGTGCTTGAAAGTTGTTCTTGTGATTTGTTAAACTTTAACTCCATTATTTTTTTTCATTGTTTTTTTTTGGCAAATTAATTTCGACTGATCGGCTTAGTCTCCTTATATTGCGGCGTTTAAAGAGATGTTTTTTTGCATAATATTGTTTGCTTAACAAATTAGCTCAAAATTTTGTCTTTTTTTCAGTTCAACAGCCCTACCCAAGTGTTGTTGGCTTAATTGCCGCTCGGTAAATGGTTCTGAATGCTTGTTCAACGCTAGTGATTATTTTTAGACATTTCTTAAGACGAACCATTGATTTGTTTATCTGTGCACTAATCTTTGTTTTATCCGCTTTATTGATGGCTGGTGTTTGGAAGGTGCACCTAATGGTCAAGACTCGAATTTTGTAGAATTAGGAAGTGCAGTCTCGCCTCTGTGTAAGTACATTAGAGCTAGTTTTTTTCTTGCTGTTTTTACGCTTCGCCTTTGTGAAGATCTGGTAAGAATCCCAACTACTAGAATGACGGCCTAATTTTTTCGTCGCGGTCTAATTCATCGCGAAAAGAATAGAAAGAACTATGATGTAGGATGGGCTGATTTCTGTTACTTCAAAGAAAGCTCCCAAAGAGGAAATATGAAATCAGTTTAAACTTGAAAAAATTATCTTAGTGTCGAAGAAATTGGTCCAAGTTTTTCGGAGCTTTTGCGAAGAGTGAATACTTTTGCGGAGATTCTTCAGTTCTGTTTGAACTTTGGTTAACTTCACAAAATAAATAGTTAATTGCTATCCTTTGAAAATAATTATTACCGCAGTCTGAGCGGTTGCAAATTTTATCTTTTTAGAAATGATAACGCTTGCGATTAGCAAGCGTTATCAAATCGGAACAAGGATAGCCGGCTACTGTGCAAATAGCACAATGTTTCGACCATAGTCTTAAAAAAATACGACAATGTTTTTTCAAATTTTTGTCGTTTTTTTTCGACGTGGTGTGATAAAAAGAACTGAGCAGAAAACCGGGGATCAGGTATATTCGACAGGCATACTAAAATAAGCAAATTAAAAAACATATTTGTAGAAAAATTACTAGAAAATCGAAAAAAAAATAATCAAAAAACAAATTTTGCAGTTTTTTGAATTTTTGAAAATTTTGAGTCCAAAAAGGCGCTAAAATACTCAAAGTAAACTAAAGATAACCAAGTAAAATAAAATTGTCACGTTTTAAATTAAGCTATTGTAAGCGTTGAAATTCAAATAATACTGCTCGCTTTATTCGCTCGAAATAAGAATCCAGTTTTCAAACAGTTTTTTTCGACACTGGGAAAACTTATATGAAATGTTCAAATGTGGTTCGAATCACGACTGTAAGGGCTTTGATATGGTATATCACTCAATCCAGTCCAATCATTATTTGTGGTACCTGATTTTGCGTGGAAAACATAAAGAAAAAAACTAAAACAGACCCAAATACAAAGTTCCTCCCCATTTTCAATGGTCTGAACAATGAAGCCTATTCGGTTTAACAACTTTTTCAACGAAATCACTCGAATAATTTGAGATGCTGCTCTGCGGCGGACAGGCTCAAATTCTTAAAATTTGTTGACGTTTAATCTCTGGCTATTAGTACCTACTGGTCAAGGCTTTTTCTAGAAATCTAATAACTGTATAGATATTTTAGAAGTTCGATTACCCTTGCGATAACCAAGGGTATTGCAATCGGGTACTAGACTTTTTTCCCGTAAACAACTTTGCCACAAGACTCATTTCATATCTCCTGGACTTCTTCTGACAAGCTCAGTTTCTGGAAAATTCAAATGAAATTACTATAATTTAACTAGTAGTTTGGTGAACCCAGTTTCAGGTAGTAATTTTTTTTTCTAAAATGTCTAAATTTTTTTCGTGTTCGTAGTTTTAGTCCTAGTTTCTGTTCGTCCATTTTCCGTTTTTTTTAAATGCCGTTTTTTTATCTGATAGGGTTTTTATTGGTTTACTTTCTAGAGCAGGTATTTAGTTCCAATTTGAGCATTGTTTACTACAACTGAAATTTCAGTTATGTGTAAAATTACCAAATCTGATGTTTTTTTACTTTTTTTCTAGTTTTTTTATTTAAACAGTTTCAGTTTGTATCGGGTCAGTTAATTTTTATTCCATAATTTCGAGGGCAAATATATTCGCATGCGATTATATGTTTCAAATTGAATTTTTAAACTTAATGAAGTTCTTATGACAAGTGTTTTGTTTCCGGCTCAAACAGGTTCTGACAAAAAATTAGTCGGCGCTTGGTAATTGATTTTCAATTCTTTTTAGGCTATTTATGAATTTCTTCTATAAAACCATGAACAATTTTTTTCAGAATTTTTTGCATTGCTTCGCCTCTGTGTAATAGTTTTTTTTTGCTGACGATTGTGTTGGTTTTACTCATTGTTTTGTTTCCTTAAAACTTTGGTGGTGTTTTGGAGATTGAGAAGATTTTTGCAGCAAAGTGTCCAATGCTCGAAATTAATTCCATTGGGATCTTTTGAAAAACTTTTTTTCCTTCTTTTTGTAATGTTTCGCTTTTCTTGTTCCTTCTATGGAGCTCCAAGTCCTTTTGAGCTATTTTTGAGCGTGATTCTTTCTTAAACCCTATACTTGATGTATCGCAAGTGGTGCGAAACTAGTGGTGATGGATTTTCAAAAATTGATCTAATTATTGGCAATGAAAACTATGGCTTATTCTATGCTACTTGCACGTGATAAGCTAAATTAGTACTAAGCTTTCATTAGTACTTAGGTTATTATTTTAGTGTCGTCATTTGTTTTAGTAGCTATTGTTTTTATCATCAAGTATCTGCCTTTTAATTTCGAATGGGCAAATGATTTTTTCAGGTGTCGCATTTTTGCTATCATTCGACTGCACAGTTCAGATACTTTTCAGGTCTCATGGCCAATACTGGTTCCGACAACCAGCTTTTTGTGGGCAGACTGAACAAAAAGACACGTGAGTCAGACTTACGAGAAGTGTTCGAAAGATACGGTCGACTTATAAGGTGTGATGTCAAAGTAGGGGTTGCAGTGGCATATGCTTTTGTTGATTTCTACGAGCGAGAAGATGCGAAAGAGGCGATGCGAAAAGAGCACAGAAGGGAGCTGTTGGGGAGGAATATGATTATAGAGTGGGCAAGACAGGGTGACAGGGGCAAGTATGATGATGACTGTCACAAGTGTGGAAAGAGGGGGCACTTTGCAAGCGAGTGTCGGTCGGCCTTGTATGACAGAGACGGCAAAAGCAAACGGTATGCAATTTTACAAGATGGGCTTCTGTTTTTCTTCTGTTTGCTAATAAATGTAAAATGCCCAGTAGAGCGTCAATTGCTGCTAGGAGGTAGCTCAATCATTCAATTTCACTTATCTGATTAATTTTGAAAATTTAACTGTAACACATAGGTTTTCTGAAGTTTGCGATAAACTGCATGGAAAGGCTGAATTTGGTACTTTGACTATAAATGGAGAATGATAATATATATTGCAGGTCTAGGAGCCGCGACCGAGACATTAAAAGACGACGTTCACGAACTCGCAGCCGCGAGAGACGTCGATCGAGATCACGATCCGACCGAAGAAGTGGAGGCAGTCATCGGAGAGATCGAAGTCATTCGAGAGGCAGACGAGAGAGATCTCGTGGACGAGAAGTTGACGATCGTCGAGGAGGTGACCGTCGAAGTCCGGTGCCTCGAAGGAGCCCAAGTCCCAGACCTGAACGGAGTCCAAGGCCTCGACGAAGTCCGTCTCCGAAAGCCAGGCGTAGAAGTCCAAGTTTAAAAGAGCGCAAGCCCAGGAAAGAGTCCAGGAGTCGAAGCCCTGTAGAACGTAGAAAGCACAGTCCTAAAAAGGAAGCAAGAAGTCCCAGTCCAAAAACAGGAAGAGCCGATGAGAGTCCAAAAGGTAGACGGAGCCCTTCTTCAGAAAAAGAAAGAATGCGGACTAGAAGTCGCGAAAGAAGCGGATCATCAGGTGCAAGCGATGCTAATTGAGAAAAAAGATGCACTTTGTTTGGCGTTCTTAAGATATGACTCTCATCCGAGAATCATTTGCACGACGTGAAAATTTTGTGTTCAGGTGAAACTAAAACTTCATTTAGACTTTATCTTATCAATTTTGCATCAGTTTTGAAAGATACGATAACATTGATATCTTTCTTCAAAATTGCAAAAGGTATCATTCTGTTGGGAGTTTCCTTTATAAATATATTGCTGTTTTACGTTGATTTTGTTGTGCAATTGTGTGAATCTTGGAATATATATTGGACCATATTAACTTCTTCACCCTTTTAGAGCCGAGATCACGAACACGTTTCCGAATGCTTTCCGAGTCCTTTCTTCGTCCTAAGACGTGTACTCTTTAACGATTCATCTCCGAATCATACATCACGACAGGGTCATTCATAATCCGAAACAAACCTAACCGATCACTTCGAGTATAAAACTGACTGAAAGTATATAATGTAGTTCCAACTCCGAGTTTCTCTAGACCACTCAAGTTTCAGAGAAACTCCAGCAAACAAAACGAACCACCGAGCTTCTCAGAGTTCATCACCTTTGCAATCCTCTTAGACTCTTCGCTCTTTTCCGGTATTCAATAGCAAAATAATGACTTACTTTAAAGTTTTTCAACGTATATTTGATTTAAGTGTCCAGTTTGAAATGACAGTCTAATTGCCCGAAACTAGCAAACTTTAAGATTTAAATAATTGATTTTCAGAAAAACAAATCTAGGAAGCATATTTTGTCTCTAATCAAGAACGCTACTAAAACCGCGGAAAGCCGTTTAAATGACCCAGCAGTCGACCCAGGTTAGTAAACACAGTAAAATTTAGAACAGTGTTAAGTGATGACAGAGTTCTATGTTGAGTAATTCGATGAAGTAGTTCTCGAAACAATAGATATTTATGAAAAGATCAGTAGATTTGTGGATTTTTTTGGGAGGGGGATGCAGATGAGTTTTTAACGTTGATAATCATGGCTTTGTGCCGTTTGATTAAGGATAGCGGCGTAGCTTACGACGAAAACCTAAACATCATTCGAGATGACGATGAGTTCGTTTTCTACGACGAACTAACCCCACTTTCCCCTGTTCTCTTTGAGGAAGAGAATCAAGAATGGCCACTCCAGGAACCAGTCGAATCGAGCTCCGGTATTGAACTTCAAAACAGGACAGGTGCCCATATATCAACAGGTGGTCTTTCTGCTATGGGATCCCAAGAAATGAGGTCCAAATCACTTGACGTTGTTTCGGATCTTGTGGACTTGGTCATTCATAACTGCTCTCAAGAGGCGTTGAAATTCGAAACTGAGGACGCTTCCATACCTGAGGGTAGCTCAAAGTCAGTGGTCCAGTGCCTAGAAGAAGTCGTGCGCTCATCTCAAACGGGTACCTGGGTCACAAAAGGGCGAAGAAGGTATCGAGTTCGTGCCTCAATGCTGACTCAAGATATGAGAGAAGAGCCTTTTGTGACAAATCAAACCAGCAATGAAGTCCTCCTTGATACACTAAGTGGTTTTCGCAGTAATTTAAACGGCCAAGAAATGCTAGAACCATGGTATCCAAAGCTGGACGCGAGCAAGTGCACTTCACTTGGACTACTCAGAACCGATGGATCGCAAATGTCGAAATCGCTCAGTGCAATTGATATTAATGTAACAAGAAATTCTAACGCTAACGAAAATCTCGTTTCGAGTATCGACATAGTTTTCGACTGGGCTTTTGGAACATCTGGAGTACTGAAGCAACTAGCTGTGCTTAAGCTGAGAAAGAAGGTTCAACTTTTTGTAGCTAGAAACAACGACGTTTGTCTTCCGTCTTCGCAAAGTGGAATAGTATCAACTAGTGGTGTTACAACTGAAGAAATATTACTGCACCTTCAGGCTATATTTGCCGAAAAGCTTCAAGTGTTCATCAACAATAGGGATAAATCCAGGGTCTCGAAATCTTTGCGAGCTATTCAAGGACGAACTAGAGAGCATGATGTTTTACATGGCAATGGAGGTTTCGAAGGCATTGAAAGCGCTTGTCCATTCGATCCCCTGGAGGTAATGTCGCTGTTCGATTCTTGCTTAGAAGAACTAAACGCTTCGTTTAAAATCTCTATCGTTACCTCAGATTCTGTCTGTGCTCTGAAATCTATCGATTACTCATCAAATCAGTTTGTTTCAACCTGTGTTCGAAGCTCCTCCAACCTTCTATATCAGGGCGAGGTGATGTCTCAATTTGCATCCTTGACTCAGAATATGAAGCCACGTAAAATCAAAATATTCGACAATCATTCCCAGGTGGCTCAGATTCAACTGGGAGAAGCTGTCAATTGTCCGCCATTCATGAAGAATGCAAAAGACCAACTTGGTTTAAAAAACGAAACAACTGGCAGTGAAATAATGATTTCTGGGTATGGTCAGAATTCAATATATATCGAGGAAATTGAGGGGAAGCCTATATTCCATGATGGGAGTATAGACGGAAATATGTGGACGTCAAATGTCTCTGTTAAAGAGGGAAGTCATGTCGTAAATGGCGAAGATATAAAAGCGCATTGTCCAGTCATTCCAGAATCATTTATGAAATCAGAGAATCCGGATCTTCAAACGATTTCGACGGAGCCTTTATCTCTGAAAGCGGCTAAAAATCTTCCTTTGCCAACAAAAGTGAAAGAAGATTTAGTATGTACGGGCGAGGAGTCTGTTCAATTGGTACTGAAGAGCAACTCGTCAAAATCAGCTGGTGCTCGTAGCTTGAAAGCTGTGGACTTGAAGGTATCCGAAGATGAAATTTCGAATCCTATAATCGAAAACCGTTCTGAAATCAAATTGGAAACAAAACAAGGAAGGTTTTATAATCTCAGCAAAGCAGACATTTCAAAACAAGTATCAAATTTGCCGGATAAAGAATCAAAGCACAGAAATCTTTCATCCTTTCCTGAGCACGAAATAAACGCAGCTGTCAATGAAACTTCAGAGCATGAAAAGTACTTCACCAGAAGCGAGTTTGGAATCACACAGAAATGTGAGGCCGATTTTGATGGAATTGTCGAAAAGAGAATTGATATGGAGAAAATCCATGTAGTCAGTGGTAACCGGGTCATTCCTGCTTCAAATTCGAGTGAAATGAAACCAATTATTCGAGAGTTTAAACCAGATAGCAGAAAACGAAAATTGATCAATCGGACCGCAAAAGAGCCAGCAGATCAAAAAACTGGACCACTTTGCGAGTTCAAGAAAATTTCTCTTTTATCACGGCGAAGAAAAGAAGGCAACAAAATTAGTGGAACGGAATCTAAATTCAATAGTTTCAATTCTTTCAGACACCAAAATCTCAAAAAGATAGAGGGTAAAAATGATTCAAATGAAATGATAAAATCAAAAGAAACCATGAAGAAAAATTTTAACGCATGTGCGGTAAAACCTGAAATAAACGATAAATCACCGATCAGCTGTAAGATTGAGGAGGCTAGTTTGAACTCATTTGAAGGAAGTCGGTCTACTGAGCAAAATTTCGATGTAAAAGCAGACAGTACAAGGAATTTCAAGACAGGCTGCATAAAAAACGAAACTTGTCATAACTTGGCTCCGATTGCTGAAGTTGCTAAAGAAATTGTCTGCAAAGAAGCGCGACAAAAAGTTCTGTTTCCTAGAAGTCCAGATTCCAAATTAGAAAGAGCAAGTTTGATTTATATGAGAAGAAACGCCCGATTAAGTACTGGATTGGATATTCCGCTTCTCACGTTTGGCCCTAAGTCTAATAGGCCTCAAAAAAGGAAGAAGAGTTCTAAAATAACTGGAAACATTTCTCCATGCTTCGAAAAAGAAAAGGTTTTGAATTGCTCTGAAAATTCTTTTAATACGTGTGAACTTCACGATGCAATTGAAAACTCAACTTCTGAGAGTTTTGATAATCCAAATGCAGCAGGTATTGAAAGTGAACAAATCAAAGATAGTTTTGACCATGTTAAATTAGAGAAACTTGAAAATGATTCGGTGCCTAAAGAGTGCCCATTTTCTGATAATGAGAAATTGTATTTCCCAAAAAATTACCTCGTGCAAGACGCATTATCGGACAGTGAGGATGCGCTTAAAATCGGTGCCTTTGAGTGGAAAATCGAATCTTTCGAATATATTCAAAACGAGGTGCCCAATTTCTACCCTGGAACCCAAACTGAGGAAGTATCGCCTTATTTCTCGGAAGAAATGTTATTATTGACAAAGGAAGATAAATGGAGTATGATTGTAAAGGGAAGGTTTTCAGAAGTGATTCTCAGCTCCGATAAAAAGAACCTGAAGATCTCTGTGGAATGTCGGCCTTCTACCATTGGTAACCAAAGTTGCCTCGCCCTAATTAAAGCGGCAGGTTTTGAAGCAAATAATGGAGTCATTATGTCGTGGAAAATATATGTAGCTCTACAAATTGGCAAAAAGTCTTTGAGCAATGAAATTAGGTTTCGGGCGGTGTACATAAGCTGCATTGAGTGCAAATGTGATTTGATTATTCCCGAAGAAAATGACAATGAAATCACCCGTTGGGCTGAAACTGAATTTTTGCCCTGTCCTCAAGCCATAGTCAAGAAACTGATGGCTGCTCCTTTGGCCCCGAAGACTCCATCTTTGACCTTTCGGCCCTCGGAATTTCTTTCTTCTAATCAGTTGATGAAACAAGCTCTGTTGAACTCAGCCCGACAAAAGATATTAGAACGGCTTGAGAACGACTTTTTTCCCGATTTGGTTACTCCTGTGGTGGCCCTGAGAGCTGAAAAAGATCCAGAGTTTCCTCAGGAAAGCAAAACAAATACGGAAATATCTGCAACGTTGTTTGCTCCTGAAAATTTGGTCAAAACTGAAGACCACATTGATGATCTGAGTTCAGACCAACAAAAAACATTTTTGCAGTCAACAAAAGTGACTCCAGTTCAAGACTTCGATTATGGCGATTGTTTTCAATTAAGGCAGTCTCAGTTTTTGGACAATATCTGCACGCCAATTACTCAATTTTCGGAACCGTCTCAAAAGTTGAAGACTAAAGAAGAACGTAATCTGAATCGCAACAAATTTGAATTGAATCCTGCGGACTTCGTTGACTTTGATGACTTCGGGATAGATCTGAAGAGTAAAATATCGTCGCTTCTTTTTGAAGATGAGACTACATCTGATTTCTGGAACCGGAACAGACTGCCTAATCTGGACAAGGAATTTACAGAGAAAAGGAAACTTATGATGAATCAGCCAATGCCTGCTCTCGGTAAGTTTGCAAGAGTCCAATCAATTAATCAGAATTTGAAAATTTCAATAGCATATTGATAAATCTGAAAATGGTGAAGTCGCTCAGTGTTAGTTTTGAAAGTAGCTCAGAAATACAGTGCTGATTTAAATTAACCGGACAAAACGCGTTAAACTTGAAATTTAAAACGCATTTTTCTCAAATTGGGTTGAGTTTATGTGAAAACTTATGAAGGCAAAACTTGCTTAGAATTTTAGCAGAATTAATATGGTGTAATTTGTTTTGCGAAATTCAGGTCCGAAATTTTACCCCAAAAATGGGTCATTTTGGCTTTTCTTAGTTAATCAAAAGTTACGCCAAAAATACCCAGTCGATCACAGACATAATTATATCAAAGTGAGCCCCTTATGTAGCTCAACAAACTTTAAGAAGGGTATAATCTCCAAAATATTGTATAAGTTAATTTATTTTTGTTTGATAGACAAAAAAGGTCATTTTTACTATATAAAATACCAACTTTTTAATTAAAAACAATTTTTAAACAAAATGCAATTTTTTTTGAAGAAAATACCCTTCTTAAAGTTTGTTGAGCTACATAAGGGGCTCACTTTGATATAATTATGTCTGTGATCGACTGGGTATTTTTGGCGTAATTTTTGATTAACTAAGAAAAGCCAAAATGACCCATTTTTAGGGTAAAATTTCGGAACCGAATTTTGCAAAAAAAATTACACCATATTAATTCTGCTAAAATTCTAAGCAAGTTTTGTCTGCATAAGTTTTCACCTAAACTTAACCCAATTTGAGAAAAATGCGTTTTAAGTTTTACGCGCTTTGTCCGGTTAATTTAAATCAGCACTGTAGTTCAGAATTCAATTGACCATGAGAGACTTTGAAAATTTCAATTTTCATGTTATCGACTCCTTCAAGTGGTACAAGTGTCTCGATAAAGTAAAGGGGTCCCTTATCTAAATACAGTCTTTCAAAATTGTTCAATTTATGACAAAAAAAAACATTAAATAAGTCAGCGCAAATGAGATATATCGGTTACGTTTGAAAGTTTTAAAAACGATCGAGCGGCGTCCATGAATTTAATTAATTGCTTATTATCAGCGTAATTTGGGACCCTCTGTCACACTTGGTTTTTACCGGGACCCCTCTATCACACTTGAATATTTCAAGTGTCTTGACACTATCGAGACAGCGAGAGAAGTTTATTGGTATGATTTTAGTTTTTTTTCCAACCTAACTCGTAAATAAAAATGCTCATTTGGTGTCACTGTTGCTATAATCTTGATCTGTAGCATTTGAAATTTCATAGCAACTGTTCTCTGCTTTATTTCTGGCTAGTGTTTAATGTTTGTGATTTATTTATTGATCGGGTTTTTGAAAGTTTGTTATTTTTTTTACTCTTGCACTTAAAGTGGGGTGCTATCAGTGTAGACTCGAGGGCTACAAATCTAGCGTCCAACTCTGACTGCTCAAATTCTTATGGTTTTCGAGATATTGCGTTTTTCATGATTTTTCGCTTTTTCCCAAAAAACTTAGATATAAAAAAAACTAACGGAACTTGATTTTCTGAACCCTATAGTGGGGTGCTATCAGGGTACACTCAAGGACAGCAAATCTAGCGGCCAAGTTTGACTGCTCAAATCTTTATGGTTTTCGAGATATGGCGTTTTTTCATGATTTTTTTTTCAAAGAACTAGATATAAAAAACTAACCGAACTTGTTTTTTTTTCAACCCTATAGTTGGGTCCTATCGGGGTACACTCCAGAGCTGCCAATCTAGCGTCGCAGTATGACTGCTCAAATCCTTATGGTTTTCGAGATATGGTGTTTTTTATTATTTTTTATTTTCATTTTTTTTCCAAAAAAAACTTGGATATAAAAAGAAACTAACTGAAATTGAATTTCTCAACCCTATAGTGGGGTGCTGTCAGTGTACCCTCAAGGGCTAAAAATCTAGCGTCCAAGTATGATTGCTCAAATCTGTTTGGTTTTCGAGATATGGCGTTTTTTTCGTATTTTCCCAAAAAACTTAGATATAAAAAAAACTAACCGAACTTGATTTTCTCAACCCTATAGTGGGGTCCTATCGGGGTACACTCCAGAGCTTCAAATCTAGCGTCCAATTATGACTGCTCAAATCTGTTTGGTTTCCGAGATATGGCGTTTTTTTAAATGATTTTTCGTTTTTTCCCAAAAAGTTAGATATAAAAAAGTGTACCGAACTTCAATTTCTCAACCCTATAGTGAGGTGCTGTCAGGGTACATTCAGGGGTTGCAAATCTGGCGTCCATGTATGATGTTCAATCCTTTTATTTTTTGAGAAATTCGGTTTGTCAGTTTTCTGAAGAATGGTTTTGTAGCACCGGAGGTGCGATTGACGCGCTAGTTTCACTTCATAGAGCTGCTGTGTTTTTTTTTCTCGCGCCTCTGTTTGCGAAGCACAGATTCGCTTCTGTGTTAATGGCTCTAGCACCTCAGAAATTTCAAAACAGACAAATATAGATTTCCGAGATTTCGTGATTGCTTATATTCTTGTTTTTGCTCCTGACGTGATGCTAACAATACAGTGCTGATTTAATTTATCCGGACGAAATGCCCATGACTTGAAATTTAAGAAAAGTTTTTATCAAATTATTTTTGATTTTGGGTAAAAAATGAAGACAAAACTTGCTTGGAATTTTAATGGCTTTAATATGGGGCTATTTATTTTGCAAAAATTGAGCTTAAAATTTTTTACCCAATAAACGGATCTATACTTTAATAGTCAATTTAAAAATTAAGCGAAAACTACGGAGTCAAATACTTACAAAAGTATATTAAAGTGAGCCTCTTACGCAGTACAATTAAATTTAAGATTAACAACAGAATAAAACAACTGCAGATTAAGAAAGAAGGGTATAATCTGTCAAAAATTGTCTAAATGAATTTATTATTGATTGATAGACAAAAATTGTCTTTTTTTACTATATAAAACACCATTTAAAAAAGAACTATTTTCAAATGTTTTGCGCCCCTTTTAATTTTTTTGTGCTCTTTTTGATACTTAGTAAAAGGCTCACTTTGATATGGTTTTTGTCAGTGTTTGACTCGGTAGTTTTGGTGTAATTTTTGATTGACTAAAAAAGTCAAAATAGATCCATTTTTTGGGTGAAATTTTAGGCTCGAATCTCGCGAAATAAATTGCACCATATTAATTCGGCTTAAATTCGTTGCAAGTTTTATCTTCATCGTTTTCACCTAAATTCAACCCGAATTGTGAAGAAGGCGTTATACTTTCAACTTTAATACGTTTTGTCCTGATTCACATATGAATCATCACTTATGTAAAGATTGACTCCCGTTTACAGGTATCTTCGACTCACAAGCTCCTTGTCAAAAAAGAAGGAGTGTGGCTGTGGCTGCGAAAGAATCGCCTCTTGACGAGGGATATTCGGATTCACCAGTCTCAGTCAAGACTCCTCTTGTGAAGGCAGATAAGCTAAACTGGGTAGACTCAATCGAACAGAAGATGAAAAGAAAGGTTCCATTTATCTCACCGGATGCTGGTTATGTCACACCAAAGAAGGCAAAAGCTGCTTCTGCAGTTGCCCCTTGTTCTTCTAAGTCGACAAGTGTTGATCAAACTGTAACGCTTGAGAGAGCAGAAACGAGAGTAAACAATATGGAGCTTGGATCATCGAATGTCCAAGGTGTGAATCTGGGCACTTGGAAGGAAACGCCGATGCCTGGTATGTTGCAAAAACATGGAAAAGTTTTCGATGTTGTGGGAAATTAGGCCACTTGGCAACTTCAATTTGATTTCCCCGTATGTGTAGTTCAGCACTATTTTGCAAAATTATTGTTCCGATTATTGAAAATGGAGAGGAGCTTTGTATTTGGATGTAATTTAGTTTCTTTTTGTTTTCCACGCAAAATCAGGTACCACACATAATCATCGGACTGGGTCCAGTGATGCATCATTTAAGAGCCCTTTCAGACGTGATTAAAGCGACTTTTAAAAGTTTTCAAAAAGTTGTCAGTGTCGAGAAAATTTTTCGGCTTTTGTCCAAAATTCGAGCAAACGTGATTTAACTAAAAGGAAGGCTAGTGTTGGAAGCTTCATTTAGCGCTTCTCTGTTAAAAAAACGTTCAAAAATATTTTAAAATTTAAGTGCAAAAAATTGAAACAAATTTAATAGTTTTTGTGAAAATTTTCTCATTTTTGTTTTTGTATTTACTGAATACAACTGTAGTCGTTTTTGCCCAATTCAATAAATTTGGACGCATGCGTATAGTTCTATCATCACACGACGCGCAAGAAAATATACTAATTTAAAAAATTCTGAGAATGTGGTCGGAACATTCTAGGCTACTGGCACAGCAACCGGCTATCTTCGTTTGAAATGCTTAAGTTTTATTTAGAATGCTGAGAATATTTAAAATAATATAGATGCGTCTGTTGTAAAATTGTACGTACTCGAAATTTGTTATGGATTGATCTATCTGTTTTAGGATGCCCTCCAATCCACGGAATTCATTGTAGTGGTTATGGCATAAATATGAATATGATGACTCCGACATCCAGTCAAATGGGAAATATGATGACAACACCTCTGCCTTTGTTTTATCCACAAGTTCAAGGTCAGTTATATTTCAATTTATTTACACTTGCAAGAGCAAGTGTCTTGTAATGGGGAACTGGACTTTTTTCCCGTAAACAACTTTTCTCTCAAGAAATTGAACTTGCTTTATTATTGAACCTGAACTACTTCCAAGTTCCTTCCCAATTGACCTGGATGTAAAGCGGTCGCTTTTGCACCAGGGTGTCTAACAGGTCAATTTCAACCAACTTGTCGTTTTGGTCTGTTTTTGGTCGGCTTTTTCTGAAGTCATTTTTTAACGTCTTTTTTAAAAATACATTTTAATTAACGTTTCTCGCTAAAGTTTTTCCAAAGGCGCTTTTGGTGCCTATATATATTATTTTGAAAAGAGCGGGCGCCGAAAAAACGCGTTTTTGTCAAGTTTTGCCAAAAAGTACCCAAAAACGACATTTTTGACCTGTGTTCTCGGAAATTTGCTTGCTAAAAATCTGGTGAAAATTCGTTGTTTAGAGCATTTGGGGAGAGTTCAATATCCTTAGGATTTTACGAGTGAACCTACCAGGTCGGTTTTTTCGAAATTTCAATGGGCACCCTGACGTTTGAGGTTCGACTACCAGCAGACTTTGTTTTTTTTTGCAGTATATATGAAACTGAAAATTTTTCCGGTAAAAATTGAATTGTCGGACTTTGGTTGGCCAGCTTAACTTTTGTCGGCTTAGTTGCCATTTGTGCTGCTTTTTCCGGTGCTGTAAATAAGTGTCATGGTAGTTGCAAATGCTTTCAGTGAAAAATTCAAGGGAACTTGGTTTTTATAAATTTCGACTTTACTGGTGTCTGCACGAAGATTTTCGGCTTTGCTTACGCTTCATTACACAAGAAATGCTTGTGTTATATAGGAACTATCTTTTTTTTCCAATCTAAGTTGCAAATATTGTTGCGACGCAAATATTGTTGCATAAAATGTGTTCTTTTTGAAAGTGCTCATTTTGATCACTAACCAGCTATCAAGTACAGCCAATGCTAAGGATATTAAGACAGACAATTATTGTTCCGACTTTCGTTACGAAAGTAACGGAATATTTGTGCTCGGAATGGTTTTTAAGGAGTAATGAACGTAGTGAAGACCCTTATATAGGTCTTGCTGATTTTTTTTTGTTTTTTTTTTCAGGAAAAAGTCTTAAAATATTGATGCACCTAGGTATAATGCACTTTTTGAGTTCAATTTAAATTCATCTGCTGAAAGTGACGTAAATAGCACTCTCCAAATACGAACGTGGAAATGGCGCGAAAAAAACGTGGACGATTTCTAGTTTCGAAAGTGGAATTTTTTTAAAAAAATTTCCCTGCGGAATAAAAACATTAACTATTGATCCAGTTTTCTTCTCAAGTTGGGTTCATTTTATCAAGAAAGCGCCAATCATAATTTTTCTAGAATTTCATAGAGCTTTTTCTTTGAAATTTCAAAATTTGAAAGATTTTTTTCAAGAAAGTCAGTGTTTTTCTTATGTTTACTTGCGTGCATTTTTCTTTCCAATCTTCGATTGGCTATTTTTTTTTCTTCAGACACATTTCGATTTTTTAACTAGCCATTTTTTACGGTAATTTTAAAATATCAATCAAAAGGTTTTGTTGCCCTGAGCTTAAGTTTGGAAAAATATTTCACCTGTGATGTTTTTTTGTGTGCCTGCAGGTTAATTCTCAGGTTAAGTGTTCAGTCGAGAAACCCTGTTTTGGCAATCTTTTCTGCTTAACCGGTCACGGAAAATTTCGGAAAATTGGATCGCTTTTGATTATGGAAAATTGGATCGTTTTTTTTTTGAAACTTATAGTCTTTTCTTTCAAACTACCCTGTCAAATCTCCGTATATTTTTATTATTCTTGCGATAAGCAAGAGTATTGCAATCGGGTACTAGACTTTTTGCCGTAAACAACTTTGTTCATAGAATGGACGAAATGCTAATAATTTCAATAGCACCATGGTTAGTGTAGTGCGTAGTAGTTGCATATTAGGTATGGGCTTCCTGTAGTTGCAGGAAGCTTATAATTGCAGTAGTTGAATATTAGGTATGGGCTTCCTGTTATTAGTTTTTGAAGATTATTTTTTTGTACTGAAAATTATCGGTAGATTTTCCGCGCTGGAAGAGGTCGGTTTGAATTTCTTTGGCTTGTTTTCTCGATTTTTTTTTCGGTAAAATTTCCTTGGTAATGTGGAAGTGATTAATTTCTTATTTGGAATTCTGGAAACTTTTAAGTCCATTTCTAGATTATTTAACCATGCGATAAATAAGGGTTTCATAAGTTTTTCCCCTAAATCACCTAAGGCACAGGCATCTTCACTTCTAGACGATCTTCTGACTTGCTCAATTTCTTGAAAACTCAAATAAAAGTATTTTCATTTGTAGCTATGAGTTCAAGCCCGTTTCAGTTTGTAATAGTCATTTCGAAAAATTCTTGATTGTGTCTCGGGTTCGTTGTTTTCACCCTAAAATCTGTCGGTTCATTCTTCATTTTTTAAACAGTATTTTTTTATCTGCAAGTTTTTTTTTGGTTTTTTTGAAGCATCGCTTTTTTACGTTTTTTAAAACAGTTTTTACTATAACTGCAACTTCACAAGTTTGTAAAGTTTTTTTTTCAATTTTTTTTTAAGTTTTTTAAACAGTTTCAGTTCATATTATATCGACTTATTTACCTAACTTTGCGTAATTTCGAGCGCAAAATATATCAATTTGCTATTCTGAGTTTCAGTTCAGATGGGTCATAAAAACTTAAAATTTTATAAAAATTTTTATGGCAGTAATTTTGTTTTTGGCTTAACAGGCTTCGACCCCCAGTTTCTCGCGGCTCTGTAAAGGATTTCCATTTTTTGAGGGCTGTTTATATACTTCAAAGGATACAAATATGAACTCTTTTTAGCTGTAGTTTTTCAACTTTTGTCAAGTTATGTTAAGTGATTTTTCTCACATAATTTTTCAAGAATTTTTTTGACATTTGTCTTTTTTCAGTCACTATGTTGTAAAATTTAGTGAGTAAATAAATGTAAACATAGCCTCTGATTAAACAAAGTGAAAATTAAACAATTTTTTCGCATTTTTTTTTCTGTTCAAGTAACAGAATTGGTTCAATTTTTGTTTTTGGTTGTTCGATCGATTGTATTTTTCACATTCTTTTTGTTGCAGATAAAATAGGTCATTTTCGACATTTTATTTTGAAATTAAAAATTTGTTCTTATTGGATTCTCACCCTTTTTTCAGAGGAAGCCATTTCATTTCAAAGATGAAGACCCATCAATCCTGAAGTCCTATCAAATCAGAATAAAAATTATCTCTAAATTTCTGGTAATTTTGTTCAAAGTTGCTGGTCGTATTTGTTATTTTAGTCTGTCAACTTGAGTTGCTGTCTGCTACTTTTCCTGATTAATTTGTTGTACTCCTTTAGTGTCAATTTGTTAAAATTGTAACGAAAATAAATGTTTACTTTTTTCGTTGACAATTACAAAAAACGTTCTGTTTAATTGTATTTTATTTACAGACAGTGATACGTTTCTTTCAGGACGTTCTTTGTCTTTGTGCATTTGTTTCATCGCAAGTGGTGCGAAGCTGTTATGCAAAAATGTTATGTATTAAAGAGATTTCCAATATGTCAAAAGTTTTCAGTCTTGTCACTTATTTTAGTAGAGAAACAACTTAGATTTTAGGTAAAGTCATGTTTTGAAATTATATATTTCGTTTTGCATCAGAACAAATTGTAAAAATAACAAAAACGTAAACCCAGCGCTAGCCCAAGACGTTTGAAAATTTTGGTTCACCCAGCGCTAGCCCAAGACGTTTAAAAATTTTGGTTCACCCAGTTTTTTCACTATTTTTTTTCGACTTTTTCGTTTTTTTGTTAGGGTCGTATCGCAAGCGGTGCGAAGCTCCTCTTGTCCTCTGTGTGAACATTTTTGATGAGTTAAGTAGCCCGAGTTAAGTAGTCGGGTGTCAATTATTTTTTGTTAACTAAGCTATAGCTTCTTACAAAAGTTCATTTTCAAAATTCATCGCTCAAAAAATGATTGCTCAGAAGGTTCCATGACCAACTAACCCATGCCATTCTAAACTATGCCCCTCTAACCTATATTTGTCTCGTATAGAGTTCAACTCTCTGTTGGCAAGGTCGCAACACATTGATTAGCTAATTTTTTTCCGCTGAGAAATCTCAAATTTAAAATCTGATGCCGCTGTTCGGTTGTGGAGTTAAACAACTGAACTTAAGAGAACAATCAAAAGTCAAACAGCGAAAAATCAAATATAGGGTAGAATGGCATAGGGTGAATTGATATGGAGGGTAAAATGGCATAGCTTAGATTAGACTGGGGTATATTATCCTGCTGCCGCTCAAAGCATCACTTTCATTGCGCTTACTTCATTGTTTAATTTGGTTGAGTAGAGGAGAGTGCTATAGTGACGATTGTATTTGTTCAAATGAGATTCATTTTATCACCAAGATGTGACGTTTAGGTGGCTTTCCGGTTCCTCAGTGTATGTGCTGCAGCATGGGAGCTCCTGGACAAGCAATGAATCCATTCTGTCGGTCGCCATTCACGTGTCACCAACCGCATCCTGCTGATCAGCCCTACCGTAAGTGTATAAAAGAAGTTAATTATGAACAATTTTTCCATACCTATGAGGTTCCACTGATAAGGAAGAAACGACATTTTGACACCATAGAACCGTTGTCGGCTTCAAGATTCAATAATACATCAACATTTGATCAGACACATTCGTTATTTGAGAAATGTTCAGAATTGAACAAATATGGTTGAGTTAATGAAAAGAGTCAAAAAAAATTTTCAGCTGGAACGGATAATTTTGTCCGCATCGTAGAAAAGAGCAAGAGAACCGTGTTCACCTGCATTTCTTTGTTTTCAGAGGTGCCGTTCGTTGAATTGAGTGAGAGCGGTTCATATCGGAAGAGGAGACACGGTATGCAAAAGAGTGACTCGCCCTCCCACAGACTCGAATTGGAGGACTGAACATCCAATTTCAGAGGAGAGTTCTCCAAAGGAAAATATTTACGCAGATTAAACTGCTATGAATTAAATTGAATGTCGTTGCAATGTTCAGAGTTTGTTTTGGTTTGCTTTTCATTTTATCTTTTCTTCTACATGATTTTCAAATTTTAGTTAAATTCAAATTTTAAGGTTGATGACATTTTTTTAGTCCAAATAATCCCTTATATGGTGGCTAGCAAGCGGCTTCCAAAATCATACTTGACTTTTGCTGACGGTAGAAATTTGTGCACTGAGTGGTCAAAAGTGACCATTTGTAAGTTTTGCTTAAATGTGCCTGGAGGTTAAGCTAAGTGATTCTAAAATGGCTCTGCGCCTTTTTTTTGCCTTCTGAAAATTTCGGCGCAGCTTTCAATTAAGGTCGACAGCTTTTTTCTTTCGGGTTATAAATGCCAATGATTAAAAGAAAGACTCTTATTTCGGTCGGGTTGTTTTTTTTGTTTTCGGTCAAAATTCTTAATTATTCAGGTAAAGAAGAATTTTTTAACGCTGAAATGTTTTGTTTTTGTGGTTTGACTTATTATTAAGTCATTGAACGCAGTGAATGTGTTACATAGGTCGTGTTGATTTCTTGCTTTTTCTTTTCAGGAAAAAATTTTGACGCTCAAATTTGATTTTTCAGGGTTTGACTTTTGATTTTTTTAAGTTCAGTTAATTTCCTTCCAGCTAAAAAAAAAATGATCGGTAAATTTTCAAGAATGCATTGTGTTTTACGATTCCCAGCGGAATACAAAATACTAATTAATCCAGCCTCAAATGGGGCTGCTTCATTAGACTTGCGATAAGCAAGCGTTGTCAAACCGGAATATGGGTTAACAACTTGAGTTACAAAGTCATTGAATCACTGGAGAGCACTTGCGAATCATTCATAAGCTGGAATGCTCAAATTCTTGAAAGTTTAATTAAAACTACTGTGCTACTGCTATTACAGTACACTAAAATTATATCAGTACTCTTCTTGAAAAAATCCAATGATCGGTCTATCGTATATCTGCTTATTTTTTCTCGGCCAAGTTTGTATAGCATAAAGTTTAATCAAATTCAAGTTGTTTTTACTAAAACTGAAAGTCATTATGAGTTTTTCCTGTAATTTGTAGATTAAATAGATCAGATTTCGAAAAAAAATTGCGCTGAGATTTGAAATTTTTTTCGCTTAAACGATTTTTTTTCCTAAACAATTTCAACCGAAGTAGCGTTATCGGCATGAGAGAGCATATTATGTCATTTGAAGGGTGATAGTAGATTCTTATGTGTGCGTGATTCAGGGTGGGGCGATGCAAAAAAACTTCCTAAATTCAAAGCTTTCTAGTTTAAATGGTTGTGATAACAATTTTGTTTTCTGGTCAACGGGCGTCGGCTTAACTACCCCCTAATGCAGTTTGGCTGAATGCTAAATGAAGCCGACAGTTTTGTTTTATGGCATGTTTTGTTTCAAATTTAAGTTTGTTCACAGAGACGCTTAAAAATTTTGGAAGAGGCCGTTTTTTAAAGTTTTTTATTTGGATTTCAAAAATTGAAAACGTTCAGATAAATAGTCGATCGTTTCGGTGTTCTTGAGATCATTGAAATTTTTTCAGTTGTCTGTTTGCTGGTTTTTTATTCGTCCGCTGGTAGCCAGGAGATATTTGGATTTGGACATGTTAAACTAAATCAGGTTGTAAAAAGCAATGTCGAAGGGTTGAGTGAGTTAGTTTTAAGCTCTCAATCATAGTTCGAGCTGAAATTCATAAATTAACGGTATGGGAGTATATGTATGCTCTTGACTTTTTTGTAGACAGTTTTTGACTGTTTAAAAAACTGTTTTGACCAATTTATCACGATTCGTCAATGAGCGTATAAAAACATTTATATATGTCGTGGTGGTTTTTTACCAGGAAAAAGTCATTAAGTTGGGTTAATTGTTTAAAAAGTGTCACTCAAAGGAAGTACTTGAAACTTGAAAAGTTTGTTTTAAAGGCATATATTGTCCTTCTATAAATTCCGAAATTTGACGTTTATCAAAAAAAAGAAAACAAGTCAGTAAAGTTCTGGGGGCTTGAAAATTGCCAGTTTAGGATAACTAATTCGCGTATATTTCCTGTTATCTTTTTGAGTACAGGAGGCGTAATTTCGTGCGCAAAATGCCTGGAAATGACGTAAATTTTCAGGTTGATTTTCCGATCTAATGCGTTGGACGTTTTTTCAATTTTTGAGCTATTTTTAACTGATTCCTGAGGCTTATTAACCTATTCAGTCTCCTCTCCCTCACTAAAAAGTAATGAAAAAAGTAATCAAAATCTAAAACATCCCAAACTTTTCAATTTTGTTTTTTCAATTTTCTTATTTTTAGTTAGCGTTTAGTAATCGGAATATCTGTGCAAATTGCTCAGCAAACAGCTATTTTCAGTTGTTTTTTTACCTCCTTGTTTACTCCTGAGGTTAATCTGCATTTGTAATAAACAATTTATCAGGAATTGTTTTTCCATCTAGATATTCATGCAATCATATTGATTTCGTTTGTTTTGCAGTTGAGGCAAAATTCTGCTTCATCTATGCGATCAGTGATGTCCAGTCAAAAAAGTTAAACCAATGTTTTAACGACTAGCCAAGAATTTTTTAAAACCAAATCGGTTTCACCAATTTTGCTTTTAAACAGTGATGAAACAAATTATAAGTATTCTCAAACTTATAGTAAATGATGCAAGTTTTGAAAGTAGCCGGCTTGCAAATTTAATCGGACGTAATCAATTAAATCGCCAAAATTGCTAATTATCGATATATCGAGCACGATTGAGTAAAGTTTTGGAGTGGCGTGGAAAAAAATGATTTCGTGGCCTAGCTTAGATGCAGAACACACTTCTGAAAAGCTAATATATAAGCCAATATTAATAGGTTAAAAAGGACCTGTTTTTAACTAAATCGGTTTAACCAGTTGGTTATTGGTTAAATCAGTTTAACAAACCATTTCTTAACAAATTGGTTAAACCAATTGTTAAACAATTGGTTATCTTGGACAACTCTGTGTGCGCTCACTATAGCATTTTGGACATGGAAACGTTAAAGGATTGGCTGAAACGTTAGTTTATGTTGGTTAATATTCTGGTTTTGATTAGCAACGCCGAGAGAAAATGTGTAGCTTTGGCATTTGTTGATATGAGCTCGTAACCAGCCGACCAGAGTAGGCATAAATTAGGAGTAGGACACCCAAGTAAAGTTCGTAGGAATCACTATCCATAAAATATAAACTATGGTCGCGTGCAAGTAGCTCTGAATTTTCAGTTTGCTATAATTCAAGTGAAGCATTTCAAAAAACATTTTTTTCCTGTTGTTTTCGTTAAAAGGCTACTGATTTAGATAAAATACTGCTACAATGAGAACTAACTATCGGCGAAATTGCATTAGAATTGAATTGAGCGTCATAAAATTTAATTTGAGTGACAGAAATTTCGTGAATTTGGTCGAAGCATCGAATTTTATCGACACAACATTTTTAGAACACCAGTGGGCCCTTTCTAAGGTCTCACACAGGAGGGATCCACTAATGTTCTAAAAACTTGTCCATGTACCGAGAAAAAGGGTTTGAATTTTTTTCATTGCTTTGACCAATTTTGTGTCACTCAACTTGAACTTTCTGACGCTCAATTTTATTCTATTACAATTTTCCCAATAGTTAGTTCTCATTAAGGTAGTTTTTAAAAAAATTTAATTCAATTTTAATCTAAATAAAAATTAAGGTAACTCATTAAGGTAGATTTTATTAAATCTAATTCAATTTTAATCTAAACAAAAAATAACTGGAAAAAAATTTTGTTTTTGAAATACTGTAATTGATTCATTATTAAGGGTGAACATTCAGCGCTTCTTGCACGGCAACCAGCTATCCTGGTCATACTTCACATTTTATTACACTTGTGCAAGTGTCTTGTAAGTTGAGCAAGTGTCTTGTAATCAGGAATTAGACTTTTTTTCCAGTAAACAACTTTTCTTACACATGTGTAACTTTAAATGATGTTGCTTTAATTTCTTTGCATCCTGTGTTCGGGGTTTTGAGTCCCGGTCGGACCTTGAATTTTGTCAGTGTCTGAAATTGAATTTATGCTGTAAAAATTAAAAATTCGGACTATAGTTTGCCGGCTTAGCTGCCACGCCACGATTTTGGCTTAGTTGCGCTGCCAGTAGTTTTCATTGTGGTCTGACTTGTCGTTGGTTAACTCATGTAGTTTTGTAGTTTACTATCCCTGGCTGGTATATTTACCATTTTTTTGTTTTTTTTTTCGCTCAGAAATTCATTCGGCCTTAATAATTTCGGCTCATGTTTTGTCAGTTTAGTGAACTTTTTTTCATCGCTTTTAGGATAAAAACTGAATATTTTTGTTTTGACAAATATGGTCGGTTAGAGTATAAAAGTTACAAGTTCAAACAATAATCGCTTAAAATTTCTTAAGATATTTTCTTCTGACATTTTTTGCTTTCGGACTAATTGGTGTTTCACCACGTGTTGTTGGCTTGCTGAACGCTCGGAAAATACAAAAAAGTTTTAATGCTAGTGGTTGTGTTTCTTGTCTGTTTTATTTTTTGAGCTTGAATTTTTCTTATTTGGAAACCAAATCGTCGATTTTTTTGACAACAATTTCCTGTGGCATTTTTTGAGTTCGGATCAATTGGCGTCTAACCACTATTTATCGGCTTAGTGAATGCTCGGAAAATACTTAAAGATTGATTAAAACTAGTGGTTCTGTTTCTCATATGTTTATCTGAGATTGAATTTTTTGTATTTCCAGTTTTTTCGACTTCTCGTCTTCGATCCCATTGTCTATGTGGTAACTTGCAATGCTACGCTTCCGTTGTTTTATTGCAACTGATGCGAAGTGTATACTAAAGACGTCAATTTTTCCAGTTAGAAGTTTTTGGCAACGGAAATATGAGTTTTGAAAGTCTCCTTTGATAATTCCTGCAAGTAATAAGGAATAATGAATTTGTGATGTGCCGTAAATCTATTTTCAGTGATGATTGAGTTGTTTTTACTTTTGACGTGGAGCTTTCTAAGCTTCATGTTTGATGACGCCAGAGTTGTAAATACTAGTTTGACGGTATAAATTTGTTTTTCTTTGGTATAAAATCACTTAGAATAAATGGCCTTATCAGCCATAAAAGTTATACTTGTTATTGACGGTGAACGTAATAACTCAATTAATGTATCTACTGGCAAAGCAAACGATTATTTTAAGTATAACTGGGCTGAAATTTTTAAAGAAAAATCATCGAAAGTTCAACTTTTCCAATGTGGTTGGGAGGACATACTTAATGTCAGTTGCGATCCTTTCCGAAGCTCAAAGCCGAACGCTGCTGTTGAGATAAAGTTATCTAATTTACCGAAAGACGAGGCTGCGAAACATGCCAAGCGAAACACCGTAAGAGTTAAGCCAGATTTTGTTCTCGTTCGTAATGAGGTTCGCATTCCAAACCGAGACTGCAGAAACTTCCTTTACGGTTTGATGTATTCGGGAGTTCCAAGTGTGAATTCTCTATCGAGTATCTACCTGTCATGTGAACGGCCGATTGTTCATGCTGAGTTAGTTAAACTGAAGCGTGAACTGGATGTGAAACGCTCCAAAGTTCCTGCTTCAGGTATCGTTTCTGATGATTATGATTTTCCCTTGATTGAACAAGTATACTTCAGCTCTGAAACAGGAATGATGTACGGATATCAGTTTCCGGCGGTTGCTAAAATTGGGTTTGCCCATGCTGGAGCGGGCAAGATGCTAGTTAACGACCACGTTATGATGGAAGATTTCCAATCTGTTTTAAAAATGACATCCGGCAGTTATTGCACAGTAGAACCATTCATCGACGGCAAAGACAAGTTTGATCTCAGAATTCAGAAAATAGGGAAAGATATTCGCGTTTTCGTGAAAATATCTGTTTCTGGTAACTGGAAATCGAACGTTGGTACAACCCTAATGGGAGAGCTTCTACTTCCCAAAAACTTCCAGTCGAATGTAATCCGTGACGACGAATCTATCAGTTGTCATTACGGAGAATCAATAGAATCCGGATTTCTTGAAGTTATGCCACAAGTTAGTGTCAAGAGATTCTTTGGATATTGCAAGTGGATTGAAAATGCTTCGAAGATGTTTGATGGACTGGATATTTGCACTCTTGATGCAGTTTGTTGTCGAGATAAAAACGATCAATGGAATGAAGTGATTCTGGAACTTAATGACACATCATCGGGTCTTGCTCCGTTTTGCGAAGACGAAGATAACAGAAAAATAAGGGACTTGGTTCTGACCAAAATGGAAGGTTTTGATTGAAACTCTTAAATGAATCCAGTTTCAAATTAATTTCTCAACCATGCATAGCATCTTATAAATTTCAACCTGATTATACGGATAGCCACGATGCTTAAATATACCATGTACGAAAATATATGATAACCTATAAGATGTCACACCTAACAAGATCTTATAAAATTTGGTTGTCAAAGTTGTTTTTATCGTGGTTTTAGTTAGGTTTCTTAGTTGTTAGAAGCTTAAAGGCAAAAGTTCTTGAGAAGTTAATGTGTAGGCAGTAAAGACCTCAATGGAGGGCAACAGGGTAGCGTTGAGACAGGGTAGCGTTGAATTTGGCGTTGGTTTGAGGGTGATTCAGAATGGCAGTACATCGCAAAATTGTTGGTGAGGGCATTTCAGGATACAACGATATCGCTGAATTCTTTCCCGGTGAGAAGCCTTTCATCCTGTAGCGAGTGACTTTGGATGTAGGGCCGCCATATATCAAACTAAAAAAAACTGATTGGTAAAGTTGTTTTTCTTTGGTTTTCGTTTGGTTTCTTTGTTGGTGGAGTTTCATAGTAGTTCACGAGAAGTTAATGTTGAGTCATTAATGACAACCTGTAGAACTCAGTATTGACTGAAATATATATATAATTAATAGTTAATATATTTAATATATAATAACTAGTTGATAAATAATAAAAATTGTTAATAACCTTTAAGGAAAGTCGCTATTTTTTGCTTTCTTCTGATTAAAAGAATAAAGCAATTACAAAAGAAAAAATCACATAAGCTTCTAAAATTGTAAATACCAAAATAATTTCAGCTAAATCTCTTGGATTATATACCAGTACTACGGCGTGAAGAAGTGTTTGGATTGCTGTTTTTTTTTGCAATTCAAGCTGCTATGCTCATGTCTATCATTTTGGGCGTGGAATTCAAGTCTCCGCAGGCTTACTTCTCAAGATTTTTTGTGCTATTTCATGAATTGTTCTTAAAAAGCGCTGCGTCACCTCTGTGTACAAAAGTTGACTTAAGTGTAGAATTCTGAGATGAATAAATAAGTTATCTGTAAAACTAATTTTTTTCCGACTAAATGAAATGGCTGGAAGGAAATATGCGAAAGGTGGTTTCTAGTCAACTGATTTTACGTGATTCCTACGGATTCAAGTGTGGTGCAATGGTTGATTTATGAAAAGCAAATGATATTAGATTGGATATGGTTTTCTGGTAATTAACTTGTAACATCTTGAGTCTTATTGGATTTGTTTCCGCAAAATGGAAAAAAAGTTGTCAGTTTCGAAAAAAATTGATTTTTGGCCGTTCTCAACAATTTAGAGCACAGATTATTGTGTTTGTTCAGCAATTACTTAACAAGAAGACACAAGTTTTGAACCTTTAGTAAGCTGCTATTAATTATTTCAGTCCATTAGTTCAGCAAATTTTTATTAGCAACCTCTCCATCTTAGAAAAACTAATTAAATCAGCAATGAGTTTCTATTTTTTTTGCAATGATAAATGTGATCGAAACTCTGTGCTACTTACACAGAAGCCAAATATCCTTGTCTCGGTGATCTTGGTTAGCTTTCATATTAATCATTACCCTTGCGATAAGCAAGGGTAATGATTACCCTTGCGATTGCGCATAGTATTGTATCAAATAATTTTGCGTCGTTTGAAGAGCAGAAATATATTTTTATGCTTTTGATTGATTCAGGAGGCGTGGTTGTAGAAACTTCGTAGCTTAAACAACATTTTTTGTCGGTTTAACGGGCGTTTGCTCAAGTATTTTCGGCTTGGTTGCCGCTCGATAATTGACTCTGAATACTTAGTTTGCTATTGATTGTCTTATTTTTTAAATCAACCTGGTGGCTTCCGTATTGTTTAAAGTCCATTAAGTCCGTAAGTCCATTTTAAAATAATGATGCAGTTTTATTCGGAT
Organism: Symsagittifera roscoffensis; assembly: GCF_963678635.1. Lineage (NCBI taxonomy): Eukaryota > Metazoa > Xenacoelomorpha > Acoela > Convolutidae > Symsagittifera > Symsagittifera roscoffensis. Next base: position 81,775,150 of record NC_087064.1, on the reverse strand, counting down.
GTTCTCCTTTCCCCACATATGAATTTTGTTGGAAAACTGTTTTCAAGTTGTCATAATGTAATGAAATTATTCTGAACAAATTAGTTACTATGAACATAATTATTATTCATGCTTTGCATCGTAAGATCACGCATTTAGCCTTAATAATAGCTTGTGTATGCGATGTGTAGCTTTGCCTCCATCTGATTGGTGCATAAATTTGTATGAGTATGAAAAAATAAAAAAAACATATTTTTGTTACCGAGTTCAGTAACAATTTCGCCGGTCTCTCGGCTATGTTCTTAAAGTTAACCCCCCCCCCCCCACCCACAATTCTGGTTGCCAAAAAATGTTTGGTAGGTTTTTACGAAATCCATTTTGGCTGACCAACATCACAAGTTTTCTAAAGGCGTCTTAGAAGCTTGTTTTTAAACCTGTTTTTTACCTGTTTTTTTTACACAAGCAATGCTTGTGTTATAGTAAGAACTATCTTTTTTTTTCCAACCTAAGTCGCAACTATTGTTGCGACAAAATGTGTTCATTTTGAAAGTAATCATTTTGATGAATAACCAGCTATTAAGTACAGCCAATGCTAAGGATATTAACACAGAATGAAGCATTTTATGTCGCTAAAACTGGCCTGAATGAAAAACTACCTTGATATTAAAAATTTCGCATTGATCAGGAAAAGTTTACTATTTTTTGGTCGGATATCGTATCTCGTTTGGACTGATCAAGTTTTATGCGTGTCGATTAACATGCCGCAGTTATATCAGGCTGTTTACACAAGCAAAGCTTGTGTGATAGTATGCACTCTCGTTCTTTTTTTTTCCAACCTAAGTCGTAAATATAAGTGTTCATTTTGAAAGTGTTCTTTTATTGCAGTTATGTGCTTATGTGCATAAGATCAATGATCAGCTAGTGAGTACGGCTAATGCTAAGGATATTAACACAGACTGTTGTATTACAAATAGCACTTTTACTTTAAGGTATCTTGGATCGTTAGCGTAGAGGTAGGAAAAGAGACCCGCAACAAAGGAAACCTGGGCAGGGTCGGATGTTTTTAATGAACTTTTTCCTATACTAGTTGAAATGCGTCCGCTGTATTAATTGAGGTATGTTAGTTGGTAAATTTCTTTTCAAATTGACTGGTACTGCTAATGCTTCATAATTGGCTTGCGTCACTTAGCAATTATGTAGATTCAAAGTTTTATTCATTCAGTTTTTCCCAGTAGCGTTATCGGTCATATTTTTGCTTGTGTTTGCGAAGTACAACTTCGCCTCTGTGTCACTAAGGTTTTCTTCGGTTTGAAGGACTGTTTTTTTCTACCTAATTTCGGTTGGCTTTATTGCTGTTTTTAAAGTTCGAACACTGACAATGGAAAAACAAAAAACCAAAAACTTTGAATATTTGTCTTTTTAAATTGAATCAGTGTAATTGTAATGTTAATTGAAAAAGTTTTTTTTTAACTTCAAAAACAAAAATCAAAAGATTTATACAAGTTCGAGAAAACTTGCTCATTTTCAATAAAACTTACAATTGCACTGATTCATTTCAAAAAGACATATAATCAAAGTTTTTCGTTTTTTGTTTTTTTTTATTGTCAGGATTCGAAGCGTTTTTCGTTATCAAGTTTTAAAGTTTTTTCCAATAAAAAAGTATTGCTTTAGATTTACTTTGCTAGGCTTATTCTTGAAGTTAACTTTGTTAAAATTAAAGCAGTAATTGAAGTTTTAGACTTTTTGTTTTAGTTTTGTTCTTTTCCTTTTTTCAACCTAGCTCAATTTCGACTCATATTGTGTATATGGGGTGGTGCATAGATCATATTAGCATTTGGCAATTCACGCTTCTTGAAGCTATTTTGTCTCACCAAGTTTATTTTTTTTTTAAAGTTTGGATCTGTCCTTTAGTTCCCTCTCGCTACTCTTATCCCAAGCATCGCCAAGACAATAAAAGGACTCAAAATTTCCCTTTTCAATGTCTTTCAAAGAGTTATGGCTTTCAAACCTTTTGTTTTTTCAAACCTTGTATAAGTTCACAGTGCTGGCTAACAATGATTGAGTGTGTTTTGCAGTTTTTTAAACGTAATCAAATAGGAACATAGACTGTTTTCAGGTTAATAACTTGTGTAAAAACATCACTTAAATAGTTAACAGCATGTGTGCTACTGTAACGTGCTGGCAGTCTCAATTTTTGTGAAAATTCAAATTAAAGTTTTGGATTATTGGTTGATGTTACAGTACTTTTTGTAGTTTCATTAGTACTCCTGTTGTTGCTGTTTCTTAGAAAAATTCACTTTTCATTTATCTGTCCGCTTAGGCTTTGTCGGCTTTGTTTCAACCGCAGGCTTCTTATGCAGATTCGATTAACTGTTGCTAAAATTAAGTCATTTTGATTTCAGTACACTTGTAATCGGGAACTATATATTTTTTGCCGTAAACAAGTTTCTTAAAAATCGTATTTGCTTTTTTGATGCTTAAGAATTTTCAAGACCGCTCCGATTTGACCTATAGGTAACGACGTCGCTTTTGCATCCTAAGGTCAGGGGGTTCGAGTCCCGGCCGGACCTTTTTTTCAGTATGTATGTAATTGAATTTTTCCTTTAAAAATTGATTTTTCGGACTTCTTTTTGTCTGCTCAATTCTTGTGGGCTTACTTGCCACGTCACGGATTTTGCTTGTGTTCTAAGCAATTTTTTTTTGTAGTTGCAATTGCAAGTCTTCAATATAGTTTCAGGGGACTTGAAGTGTTTTTAAATGAAATTATTGTTTTTTTTGGCCCTCTTGATTCTGCTAAAAATTTGTCGACTTCGTTCCCTCGTTGTAAGTTTGCTTCTGTTGGTAATTTTATATTCAAATGTTTGGCAGTTTTGCCTAAAATGAACTTCCAACAAGACTCACGAAAATTTATATTATGGTAGACCTAGTTAATTTTTTTGACTTTGTTTTTTATATTTGTTTTGTTTCGCAAGTGGCGCGAAGTTCCGATTTGTCTCTGTGTAAATGTTTTGGGTATGGCTGTTGAAGAGCGAAAAGATTTTGCTCTGCGATATTGTTAAGTGATATTGATCCGTTTCGCCTCGATTGAGTTACACGCACGCCTCTTTTACATTAGCTTGTCCAAGCAAAACACAGCTTCGCCTGTGTAAAAAATATGCTTTTTAAGCCTGAAGCTCATATGACTCTCAAATTTTAGGGTCGTTCGATCAAAATTGGATACGCTGTGGTAGTTTTATTGATTCTCTTTGAATATCCAAAGAAAGGGTCAAAACCAAGAAGGGCGTGGTCAACCCTGAATCCACTACTGCTTCGAGACAATGAAAATCATTGTAAACATTTTAATTGGAAATGAATAAATTGTGGCATACAGACAATATATTTCTATAGCTTCTGAGTGGGTCTATATACATGATATCTAGTATATCACAATAAGTATACAAGAATAGAAGAAGGGTTATACTTTGATCATCGACTGTTCACGACTTCTCATCAATCTACTGGAAATGTGACATGCTATGACAAGTTATACGGAGATTTGACTACAACAGCACGACTGAATGTAAATAGAATGCAGAATTTTTGAGAATTGTGGCGGAAAATTGCTTTCTCGGATATTGGTCCTAGAATCGTCAGTTTGCCAGAGGAAAATTGCGTGATTGATTCAGTATAAAAGAAAAATGTGTGCTGAGCAAGTTAAGTTGTAAATTTGTTCGGATTCTGAGCTGAAGGAGTATTTTTGTTGTCATTTGCCCTGAAACAAACAACCCAAAGTATGAAAAATAAGACTTACTTTCGCATCTGGAGGTAATCAGATAGATGCTATCTGCTAATAAGAATTGTTCTAAAGACTTAAAATTGAACCCGATTAGTTAATTAAAGTCATAGAAATTAGGAACAGTTGTATTTGCCAAAGTGTTTCGAGAAAATAAATGTGGTGTGTATAGTTTTGGTTTTATTTTGTGTTTGGGTTCGGGAGAGCGGTCGCTATCAATCCTAAGTTTCAAGAATTAGTTGAAAATAGCTCGAGTAACGTTTAAATTGATGAATTCGTTGCTTTTCTCGTTCAAAATGATAAATCGCATTTTATGCCATTCACTTAGTCGCCAATCAAAACAGTGGCTTTGTGAAAAAGCCCAGAATAGCCGTCAAGGAATTACCTAAAAGTTGTTGAAGAACGTGTCGAGAAAGATCGGTCTCAGAATTTTTTGGTGTTCACGCTATTTTTGAGCGCAGAAAGTTCAAAAAGATAACTGGTGTTCACCATGCCGTCAAAAGTAAAGAAAAGAAAAAATCTCTGAATACTAATTTTTTGAAGCTTCGCCATTCCCTATAAAACGTTTGAAAAAATCACTAACACAATTTAAAAAAAACATTGGTAATGAAAAAACGAAAACGACTTATAGTTGAAATTTAAACAGCCTCTCAAACTCTCCCTAAGCAAACCACCACTCAACTCAATGTCCAAAAAAATTATTGTTTCAAACACGTATTTTTCAGTAGTATTTGTTCAAAACAAAGTGACGAAATTATTTTGCACTAATATTGTTTTAATATTGTTTCAATATTGTTTTTGCTTCAACAAAATTCAGATCCAAGTGCGTTTTCTGCTTGCATTATAGCTTAGGGCCATGCTGGGACAACAGACCTGCTGGATTTGATTCCGGCTGCGAGTAGTACTTAATCTTATTCAAGTTTTTTCGCACAAACTCTAATAAAAAAATCGAACTGCTTCCGATTTGTGGTTTTGGTTTCAATTTTTGACGGCGTCACATCGGTTTTTTAAATTTCAACTACATTATCTATCACAGCGTGATATTGACAAATCAGACTACTTTGTTTTGATTGCATACTGAAAACCTTCCTGAAAAAATGGCTCGTCTTCATTTCGGATTCATGAGATTCGTTTAGAAATTTTTTGACCTATTTTCTGATTTTCTTTCCATATGTCAGTTGCAGTAGCTTATATAGTGTTTTTTTTTTCAATTAAATAGCGTCAGATTTTATTATGATTACACGCTTAATTGCTTATGTTCCACTTTTCATCAAAAAAAAAGATGAAATAGTTGTGCTCGGTATAGTTTCGAGCAAATTTTGACTACTTAATTTCAATTATTTTGATAGTTGATATCATTTGATTTGAATTTTTGTTATTGTTTGATATGAGACTTTTTTTCAAGTTTTGATGTGAAACATTTAGTCTCTTTGAGGTTTCAATTTTTTTTTACAAATGAATTTGATTAAGTTTTTGAAAGTTTTTTTTTCCTTATTTGGTTTTATTTTCCATCTTTTTCTTTTAGTTTTGTCTCGCAAACCTTTTTAAATTTTGTTTTTCCATTATCGGGCGTCGTTTTTTGATTTTCTGTTCATGTGATTTCCAGTTGGTTATATGTTTATTCTTGCGATAGGCTAGGGTATTGCAATCGGGTTCTACTTTTTCTCCCGTAAATAGCTCTGTTCACAGTACTCACTCCTGGACTCTCTCACCTCTTTGTCCTTCTCTCTTGGTCTGGATGCAATGCGGTTGCTTTCAACTCTATGGTCTGGGTTTCGAGTACCGTTCGGACCTTGTTTTTTTTTTCAGTGTCTGAAATTGGAATTTTTTCTGGGAAAAAATGAGTCTTCGGACTTTAGTTTGTCAACTTATGTTTAGTAGGCTTAGTTGTTGCACCACGATTTTTTTTGCGCTGTATGTAGTTTTCATGGTAGTCTCAAGTGTCGTTGATAAACGGTAGTTTTTAAATTTTACTACCCGTGACTGGCATGTTTTCTACTTTTTTAGCGCTGAAATTTCATACGCCCTTAGAATTTTCGGATCATTTTTTTGTCAATTTAATTTGCATCGGCTCAAGGATAAATTTTATTATATTTGTTTTGAGAAAATCAGGTCAGTATAAAAATTAAAAATTGAAACTTTTTCATCACTCAAAGTTTTTTCGATGAAACTTTTTGTTGGCATTTTTTGTTTTCGGATTATTTGGCGTCTAATTTTGTGTTTTTGGCTTAGTGGACGGTCGAAAACTACTAAAAGCTTGCTTAATGCTAGTGGTTGTGTTTCTCGTCTATTTTTCTGAGATTGAATTTTTAATATTTCCAAAAAATTGTTGATTTTTTTGACAACAATTTCTGTGACATTTTTCTGTTTTGGATCCATTGGCGTCTCAATTTGTGTTGTTGGCTCAGTAAACGCTCGAAAATTACTAAAAGCTTGTTTAATGCTAGTGGTTGGGTTTGTCGTCTATTTTTCTGAGATTGAATTTTTTATAATTCCAAAAAATGGTTGATTTTTTTTATGACAACAATTTCCTGTTTTTTTGTTTTTGAATTAATTGGCGTCTAAATACGTGTTATTGGCTTAGTGAACGCACAAAAAATGCTAAACGTTTTTTGAAGCTTGTGGCTGTGATTCTCTTTTGTTTTTTTTTTTCTGATTTAACTTTTTGTTTTCCAAAAATTTGATTTTTTTTCAAGTTGTTTTGTATGCCAACAGAATATTCTGTTTTGGACCAATTCGCTTATTTTTTTTCGGACCAATTGGTGTCTAACCACAAGTTGTTGGCTTAGTTAAAAGTCAGAAAATACTAAATGCCTATGTAATTTTAGTAGTTGTTATTCTCGTCTCTTTTTCTGATTTTGAATTGTTTGTATTTCTATAAAAGTTTTTTCGACGTAGTTATTTCTTTCTCATTGTCTATTTGTAAGCTTGTGATGATACGCTTTCGTTTTATCGCAAATGATGCGAAGCTCCGTTTCGCTTCTGTCTGATACGTCCATTTTGAATCTTGGTTTTTATGTTAGCTTTTTAATTTCCCAATCGATTGTCATTTACACTATGAAGCTATAGCGAGCGCAGTTTAATAGTTCAAACATTCTTTTCTCCAACCCAATTCGCATACTTTGTTGCCACTTTTGGTGGCTCTTGTACAAATTTTTGATAGCAATGGCCTTAATCAACGGCCTTTTATTTCATTCAACAGTACAATAATAAAAGCTCTATTTCAAAAATTTTCCATGTCAAAGTATTTCACAATATTTTGAAATGCACAATTTGGCTCATATACAATTTGGCTCTATGCTTTCCAATTTACTACTTGCAAAGTCAGTGTGGATGCCTTAAGTTTGTTATATTCCTAATTTTTATATGCAAAATAGTGTCTATTTGGATTTGGTGCGTTTTTTTTATCGCCTTGGCTATTAATTAGCATATATAACTGCTTATTTTGTGGCTATTGTAAGGAAATTGTCAAAGGCCATTGGTGCAGATATGAGGACAAAGGACTCCAAAACTACTGGTCTTAGGATCGATTCGACCTCAACAAATGTTTTGTGTTTCAAGGCTTATTTTTATTTATGCTGATTTCATTTTTTGGAGCTGCTTTTTTGTCGTTTCCTCGCTTCTGTTTTATGTTTCGTTTTTTGGACCTAATATTTTTCAGTCTATTTAATGTCACTTAAATGGCCTCATATCGCGCCTTATGGCGAGCAAAAATTTTTTGTGCTCTGTGTGTGTGTTTTGAGGCAAATGGTTTCTGCTCGGTTGTTTTCGGCTTTGCTAATGTTTGGTAAGTTTTCTTGCGATACTAATTTTGCATCCTACTGTTTCTGGGCATGTTTTGGTTTCAAAACTATCGTTTTAGATTTTGATAGATGCATTCAGTACATAAATGGCACTCGAGCATTTTATGTGGGCAGAATATAATTTTTCATCAATTTTATTTTGCCGAAAATTTTTGATTTATTTTCAGCTTAGGGTTGTCGGCTTTAATTCTGCCGGCTTGTTTGCCAAATAGTTTTTTTCAACGATTTTTTGATGTTGCTTATGAAATGGATAAGATTCAGGCGCCTAGGTTTTGAATGCTCAAAATCAACACCATTTGGACCTCTTTAAAGAAGAACTTCAATTAATTTGAACATTTAAATAACTTCTGATTTGTTGTCCCGTTTTTCTAGTTCTTTTTTTAGTTCTTTTTTCGTAGTTCTTGAGCATCATGCTGTTTTAACCGTCTACTTGTTGTATTACAAGTGGTGCCAAGCTCGGCTTCGCTTCTGTGTTTATGTTTAAAATGACATGAATTGTTTGAAGTAATAACTTCTTAGTTTTCATATTTTTCTGCACCTTTCAAATTTTTCTGCAAAGGAAACAATAAGCAATGTGTAGGAGTTTTTAAACCACTAAATATTTTTCTGATAAAAGTAAGGTTGATTTTCGTATAAAAATTTTAGTAATAAATTTGTTTTAATTTAGGAACTTTTGTTCTGCGATTTTTTGAAAGATTTTTTTTTCATGTTCTCTTTTTCCCTTGTGAGTTATAAGAAAGCAATTATTGGAGTTTTATGCTATCCCGAATACCCTAATCACTTAGGTAATTTGATTTTTGGTGGAAGAGTTTTTATACGAAGTTTCCTGTATTGTTTTAATTCAGTTCTTTGGTGCGAAAAAGTAGTGAATGGAAATTTTTTTTGTATAATTGAACAGAAAGTTCTTTCGAACGAATGCTTTTATTTGTTTTTGAACGCTTAGTTGATCTAGAGTAAATATAGAGTAGATAATATAGATATAGAAATTTATGGAAGATAGCATTTTTTAAACTGTTTTCAAATTTTTCTATTTTTGTTGGTTGGACATCAGAAATAAAATCTCTTGAGATCTCGGGCTGCTTTCTTGAATAAATAATACACCGTTTGTCTGCTCACGGCAAGCTTAAAAGTTTTTCTGCGCAATTAAAATCTGAATAATTAAAAAATTATTTTTTTGCAAAGCAGTAAAAGCTAATTAACAATCGCTGCAGGTTGGATCTCGTGGTATCTTTGATATGTGAAAATTGCAAGTCTTTTTTTCAAATACCATTCTGGTTGTTTGTACCGTGACTTAATTATTAGCTGTCTCATTTGATTGCTGATGGCGATAAAAAACAGGATTGGTGAAAACTGAAAATTATTGTCTGTGTTTCAACTAGTTCGATTGAAAAAGGTTTAAAAATTTAAAAGCTCTCTTTTTGAATTTTGTTAATTATTTCTCTCTATGGTGCCTAGTAAATATTTGCCACCTATAATAAAGAACTAGTTCAACGTCAACTATATGTGAAGATTGTACCTTGCTACGAGTTTTCTCTAATTGAATTGCTTGCAGCCAAAAAAGTCAAGTTAGGAGAAAGAGTTCATTGTGACCTTAATGGAAGTCTGGCTAGGGTCACAATAAATTGAGGTTTTAATCTATTTTTGAGGTTGCAAAAATTAAGATGACATAACAAAAAATTTTAAAAGACAAATTTTACCTTTTGAGCGCCTTGATTTAAGCTGAAAGGTTGGCGTTGAAATTTTCTGTGTTAGTTTGGCGGTTTGTCTGCTATTTGAGCTCTGTGTGTTAATCGGCTAATTAGCAGTTGCAGTTGTTCTGAGCCTGCTGCATGGGTGTCTCGGTTAGGCGTGTCCCCTGCTTGTTGGCTGTCAGGCTGGGGTCATTGTCTAGGGACTCAGACATCTTGGCACAGATTATGTCTACTAGTCGCTCGAACGTCTCGCGTACGTTTATGTTGTCCTATAAATAAAGTTTGTAATCTTTAAGATTAAGATAAAGTTCCGACTCAGAATTTAATAATAATTTTCCTGTAAAATTTTCCGACCTGATTTCTGATAAAAAAAAACATTTCATATATGAATCTAAAAAGTCTTTAATCGTCGAAAATCAAAGTTGTCCACAAAAATTTTATTTTCAAAAACACGAATGTGTTTCGGTGGGCGACGTTTAGGGGCGATTTGATTCACTGAGACTGTTCATGGAACCATTTTTAGTTTCTTTCATTTCCCTTCTGTATTGTAATTACTTCATAATACTTTTTCTGTTAATCTTTTTTTTGTAGCTGAAAATTAAATAGTTGGAAAGGCGAATATATACGACATGCTGGGCTGATAATTATGTAAATTTGAATTAAATTTGAATCGTTTAATCCCAAAGGCTCAAATGTTGTCTGCAGCAAAAGGAAAAGGGGAAAACTCAACTGACGCTCCCTGCGTTTTCTATTTATAGGATTTAAAACAAGGTTTTAATCGCCATTCAAGTTGATCACGGGTATCTTATGCCCTGAAAATTCTCCCGAGTGTATTATGATGATGCTTCCTCAAATTGTGGGCGATTCGCGGGGTAAGGGATCACCAGACGAGATATTGAGGTCGAAATAGCGCCTCTAATTGGACGATCTAGCTAACGTTGTCATGTCAGCTCATGCATAGAGTTAAATTTCCTCTTAATGCGTCCTCTTAAATAAAGATATCTTATCTTTATCCTAAAGGGTAGGATGGTCTTGCGATTAGAATATTCATATTTGCATTCCTAAGAAATGATCGATCGATCGATGAGCAGGCCGGGGGCTGATAAAAAAAAATCGATCGGATGAGCTAGGTATTCTGTTATGAAAAAAATGCTCTTTTTAAGTATTTCATCTTTCAAAGTAGGGTTTTGCAGAGCTTTTTAAATAGTGCATTTTTAAGTGGATTGGAAAACCTACTGCATTTTCTTCAAAACATTTTTTAAAAAAAATATTTTGAAAAATGCCCTGAATTGGCTGATGTTCCTAAGTTATGATTTATCTAGTCTATGAAAAATGCAAAACTTTCAATTTAAAAAAAAAAACAAGTTCTTCAAATCTTAAAGTATTGTTCTCGCTAGAATTCATAGCGAGAAAACCAAGGTTGCAACTAATGAATTTTTCGGTGAACGAAGAACTGTGTGTGAAAAAGTCAAAAAACTAAAAGATCGAAACAAAGAAGTTCACAAGTTGTTCAGGCGCTGGTTTAAAATTGATTTATTAATGTTTTCATTTTGCGTATTTTATGACATCGAATTCTGTTTTCAAATACCGAAATTTATGGCAGATCGTTTTTCTTTGTAGATTTTTTTCACCCACTGTTCTTCGTTCACCAGAAAGTTGCCAGAAAACTACGACCTTGGTTTTTCTCGCTAAGAATTCTAGCGAGAACAAGTATTGTATGGCGGTAGATATTGTATCGTGGTATTGTATTGCCCTGTCGCGGTAATACAAGAACGTTTAAAATTTAAAGTTATTGATAGTCTGTTTCTCTTTGAAATTTTGAAAGTTTTGAATCTCCTCCAACGTGTATTGCAAACGCCGTCGTTTCATGAATGAATAAAGAGTGAGCAATCACCTTATCAGTTTTTTTTTGCCTTTTTGAAACTCGGTTGAAAAAAATTGGTTTAAAGAATTTTTTTTTTAATTTTCTCACCCTTGCGTCCCTATTCTAGTTCAAGTTGCTGCTACTACTGTAGCACGCTTATAAGATAGATAACGCACACGCTTGTGATGACATCTGTCTGGGTTTCGAGTTCGGGTAGAAGTTTTTTCTTACAAATTAGAGCTTTGGAAATTGAAGTTTGCAGAAAAATTATAGTTGTCGGGCTATCGTTTGTCTGCTTATTTTTGTCAGCTAAGGTTCACCAATATGGATTTTGTATAATTTTTGTTTCGATGTAAGGTAAGAATTATTTTTTGTACATTTTACTCGTTTCTTTAGGAAAACAACCATTGGAGCTGTGTATATCAAATTGACCATTGAAGGCTAAATACCAAATTTTGAGAAAAAAATCGATTTCCCCCTGGTTCGCAAATGATTCCCGTGTTTTGAGCTATTATAGAAGCTTTCCTGATTTCAAAATGCAATACTGAATAGATTGATCGTGAGTAGTCTCAGAGTACTTGAGTTTATGCAAAAAAAAAAGAAATATGTTGTGTTTGTGGTTTTCAAATTGACCTTTTTCTTATATTTATACACAAAGTATATATTTTTTTGTCGCAAGTGCTGTGGCACTCTGCTTTGGTTCTGTGTAGATTTATGTTTGTCTGTAATATAGTTGTAGTAGACATTTTTGTAAAAAAAACTAGAAACTGTTTAATTCATTTTTCTGAATTTGGTAATTTAAAAGATTCTATTTTATCGTGATCATGTAGTATCCAGAAAAAAAAAGCAATTGAAGGCTAATCAGGCGCTTTTATTGTTTCGATAAAGCAGTGGAAAATATGTTTCGGTTTCTAAAATCAGGTGCCGCTAAGAAGTCTTTTACTGGGTCAAGTGATATTTTGTGTAAAAGGGCTGTCTGTAACTTTCTTTTTGTGAATAAATAGGGGGATTAATTGCAAATGAGATTTAAAAAATTTTAATGCTAGTCTACTATAGTTATAATGTAATGCCTAAATATTATATTGAGTAATGAACATAGTATATTGAGTACTCTTTTATCGGTCTTGCTATTTTTTTTTTTCGTTTTTTTTCAGGAAAAGTCTTGAAATTTATTCAGGTTCAAATTCACTTTTTCGCGGCTTGACTTTTGATTTACTTTTAAGTTCAGTTCATTTCCTTTGTTAAAAGGAAGGCAAACTCAATCGAGCAGAAAAAGTGTAAAGCTCACAAAAAACGTGATTGACTTATAGTTTCGAAAGTGGAATTGAATTTTCAGATTTCCCAGCGCAATACTTATCGATCCATTTTTCTCAAATAGGGTAAAATTTATCGAACAAATGCCAATCATAAACTGCTCTACAAGTTCATCTATTTAAGGCCATCTATTTTTTTCTTTAAGACAAGTAGTGTTTTTTTCAGTTTCAATGTGTTCATTACTTTTTTCCAACTGTCAGTTGGCTATGTTTTTAAAGTATATGTCTAAACATATTTGTCTAGCGGACAGCATAAAGTTGCTTCGAGTTTACTAGTGCATAGTTACAAGCGTTCTTACAGGAGATTATCGATTAGATGTTAAACTAGCTTCGATAGCATCGCTATATGTAATTGCAATGATGGGATAAATTGCATGCTTTTAAGCTAAAAGTTAGACCTTTGAAATTGGTCGAAAATTGTTTTTTTTTCTCGTATTCAGGTCGCAGATTTTCAGGAAAAAATGTTCACGTTTGTTCAAGTTTGTTCCCGCTCAAACTTTTTTTATAGTTGACTTTTTCAAGTCCTTTTTAAGTTCATTTCTACGCCCTCCAGTAACGAAAGCAAATGGTAGGTTTGAAAATACGAATAAATGTTGTTTTGATAAGTGGATTGCAAACATTGCGTGTTTCAAATATTAGAAAATGAGGAATCAAAACTTGAGTTTGGTATGTGAGATGTGTGACCTTGGCGCTGGTCTCGAAGAACTCTACATTGAGGCTCTCTGCCAGCTGTCTGCCCCTGTCCGGCACCACTGCCCTCTCGTCCTCCATATCACACTTGTTGCCCACCAGGATGATCTGTGCATTGTCCCACGAGTAGTTCTTGATCTGTGTGATCCTATGAATTAAAAATCATCTCTGCTATATACATAAAACACCTTCGAAATAAACAATTCGAAAGATTCCTTCTATCATTTATTTCTCAATTCGAATTTGCAGAACATGAACATGAAATGTTCTGACTCAATGAGTTTAACTCCTCCACTTTGAATTCTGAACATCTACATTTTTGAGACTTTTTCTACATTCTTCAGTTATGCTATTGTATTTTGAACACAACTTTTTCTTCTTTGCGATTACTTTCGTTATATTGTTGGTGAAAAGAAGATTTTATCTGAGAAGATATGAATTGATCAATTTTTTCCATGATTCTGTCGACTGCTTTCTTATCTAAGTTGTCTACTATTTGATCTTTGATCATGAAAATTTAAAAGACAATGGTATTGTCATCCGGCCGGGTAGACCAAACCATGAACTTCAACTATTTATCTTTGATATGTGTTTATATTATATTGTTAGTCAGATGAACTTGAAAACTTAGTACCACCAAAATGGTACAGAATAATAAATGCTAGCTATACGTAAAGAGAGGTGAAGAGTTAATGTATAGAACAGTCGCTTCTTCTATTGACTTATAGAACTTCAGTTCCTTGTTTGACGATTCGCTCGGAATCCAGAATTATTTCGTTGAACAGACGATCACGTATGACAGTTTTCTCAGCCGTTGCCTTGCAGTTCCTCTTAACCGCGGGCAACTTTTTTGAATTTAAGCTCTTTTTTTTTTGAAATTTAGCTCTTTTTTTTGAAATTTAGCTCATTTTTTTGAAATTTAGCTCATTTAAGATAGGTTGTATGTATGTGTCAAACTGTCTTTGGGGTCTAGTGCAGCTGAAAAAGGATCTGATTGGTTGAATACTGACCAGTCCTGGACGGCGTTGAATGAGTCCTCGTTGGTGATGTCGTACATAAGGATGAAGCCCATCGCTCCTCTATAGTATGCAGTTGTGATTGTCCTGTATCTCTCCTGGCCCGCCGTGTCCTAAAACAGTTCAACTTCTTTTATCTGTCTGGTTCTTGTTCAATTGCTCGTTTCACCCATTTTGACTCAATTTGTTTCACAAATTTTATACAAAGTTTTTATTGACCCATTTTTACCCTTTTGTTAAGCAAGGGTATTACAATCGGGTACTTGACTATTTCCCGTAAATAACTTTATTCACAGGACTGTTCTCCTGGACTCATTCATCTACTGGACTTTTCTGTTGCAACTATTTTGAGCTTGTTAGCCTTTTCAATATATGACCTAATCGAAGCGCGCGGCGAAAAAATTCAATTTTAAAATTTTCCAAAAATTTCCCATGAACGGCGCAATTTTTTTCAAAATGGGGGCTTCACAGTATGTCAAAATAGGGTGGCGTTGTAGCGCATGGGTAGTGATGGTGTCGAGTAATCATATGATTGCGGGTTCAAATCGCACATGCGCTGCAATTTACAAGGTGAGTTCTGGGAAGATAGCCATAACTTAGTTAACCTTAAATAAAATAATTAACCTTCGGCTCAAGCCTCTGGCTGGTTAACTAAAGAAAGTATTCTGGGAGTGCTCGAAAAATCAATTTGCTCAACCTAAAAAAGGTCGACAAAATTTTCGAAAATCTGCCCCTCCCTTTCGAGAAAATCCTGATCAGCAACTGTCAAAGCTGCAAACTTAAAGACAAATATGAGATGCAACATTATTTGGTAGGTTTTTGCATATTGACTCCGTATTTTTTTTCTTCACAGGAATCTGGGTCCTTGAATCTGGGAGATGACAGGTCTCTGGATCAATCGCCGGTGTTGACAATGTTTTTTTTAAATTTGATAAGGGCTTCCTTAAGTATAGTGGAAACTTAATTTCCGAGGCAAAATCTTTTATGGGGGGCGACAATACAGCACCTGAGAGTATTTTATTGGAATTATCAATATACTGAAAATGTCATGTTTTCACCCCGGTTTTTAGACAGTCTAAACTAAAAATATCTGTTTTCACATTTAGTTCCGGTGAGTGCTTCATCGCGATTCAGACGTCATAGCAAAGAAAGAACAAAAAGAAATTAATATCAAAGAAAATAGGATAGAAGATGTCAAATTCTAGTCAATTGAAATTGAAGTCGAAATTGAAATGAATCAATAAAACTAATGTAAGTAGGCAAATATTCAAAGATGTCACTGTTACAAGCTAAATTGTTTTATGAATCGGATAAAAAACTAGATGTGAACTTTTGATTACGGGACAATAGCGCTCTAATAAATTATAACGAGGTTTATAGTTATTGATTATAGCATATGGCTGAAATGTAAAACTGACCCATATTTGAAGTTTGACCCTCTTGTCGTTTCTAAACACAGTCTTGACCTTGAAGTCTATTCCCACTGTTGACACAAATGCAGATGTGAAGGAGTCGTCGGCGTATCTGAAGAGGAAACTGGTCTTACCCACCGAGGAGTTGCCGATGATGAGGAGTTTGAACATGTAGTCGAAGTTCTGGTCTCCCGACTTTCCCTGATCGCTGACCATTGATGACATCTTATTCTTTTTCTTCTTCTGTCTACAATTTTTTTTGAGTTTAACTAATTTATAACTGATAGGTTGAAAAGTGAATAACAAGCTAGAATGGCTAGTTGTAATTGCGTGGTTTGATTTTCAAAGTAGGCGGCAATGACGTTTTTCTGTTCTGATGAAGGTTTTGCGTCTGCGTTCTTGTTTTGGGCTCAATTTACTTCTAATGACGTTCGTTTTTCAGTATGGTTTGTTGTGCCTGAAAGTTCAAGTAGAAATTATCTATAAGCTTAAGCTTTAATCAGGCATATAATAATTTAAAAACACAATTAGAGGGGATCTAATCATGACTATAGGGCAGAATTTTTCATGAATGAGATACTACATTGAAGGTCATATAGCTGTAAGCGCCATTTTTTTGGGGGTATGTTGAAATAAGCCAGAAAATGTTAAGAACTTAATCTCTCTTTTTTTTCTGATTTCAGCATACTTACTCTAGCAGTAATGCATTTGTTTCTAACCTGATTGTTTTAGAGTAGAGTTTCTGTGTTCAGTTTTTAAAGGCTCTGACATCAGATCAGAAATTAAAATGAAGTTCGATTTTTATGTCTTGTCACAGTCTAAAATAAACTAGCAACAATCTATCTTTTAATGGAACAAATGTGCAAAGTAATCAATCTAGCTAAAAAGCAGCTATTGCTTTCGTAAGTTTAAAAAGCGGTTATTGCTCTCGTAAGTTTAAAAAGCGGCTATTGCTTTCGTAAGTTTAAAAAGCGGCTATTGCTTTCGTAAGTTAGCGGGGGAAAGTATGCACTTTTATATTTTGGCTTTAAAGCTACCTTTTATGAGCAAAAAAGCGTGGTGAACGAAACAAAATTTATAAAAGTATTCAATTTTGAAAATAATTGTTTCGCCGACGTATTTTTTTGAAACGGAAATTGCTGTAAAAAAAAGTCCATAACACAAGCTAGTTTGATGATGCGGCAGTGATGAAATTTCCTATTTAATGCTTTTTAAGGCCTTAAATTATGTTTAAGCTTTGCTTAATGCTGCGTTCAAAAGCTTTTTAAATAATGATTTATAAAAATTAACAGCCTGTATGCTACAATTCAATTGGTCATTGCTCTGAACGTCAGTAGTAAAAATTGAAGTATTTTTTTTTGTTTTTGTAGATTTCTTAGCCATTTCTCCTTTGTATGTGAAGAACTATTTTTCCGTGTCGATGCACACTTTGAAAAAACCAATGGTTGGTGGATTGTCAAACCAATCAGTTTTTGTTCAGACTCTGTGACCAAAAGAGGTATGATTAAGAGTGAACATAATTCCGAACAGACTATCAAAGCTACTGTCGATTGTTTTGAAGATATAGAACATTTCGATAGACTCTTTCTCATGTTTGATTAAATTAATCAAAGATTGTTTGCTCTGAATGACTTCTAGGAAAAAGCAATTGAGGGGAGAGAATTTCCTCCATAACTGGACAAAGAGTATTTCCATTCTTTCATTTCACTCAGCTACTGGGTTCTATGTAATATAAACCCCGGTGGGCTCAAATGTCACCCATATCATTAAATGGACCCGAGACACCCTACACACTTCATCACTTCATGCTCTACTGCTTTGGAGAAATTTTATCATAAATTTAACCCACAAGAAACGAAGAATTCTGATTGTTCAAATCGTGCAATTCTGATATTACATATTGCATTGGTACATTCTGACTACTGCTCATTTATAAACTGTTTTAGATCATGGATGAAGTTTCAACTGCTGCAACAGTCTTCTACCCTGAATTGAGAGGAAAACGTGCCGTTGTAACGGGCGCGGGTAAGGGAATAGGCGCTGAAACTGTCGATGGGCTCATTACTCAGGGCTGTTACATAATCGCCATTTCTCGAACGCAAGCCGACTTGGACAAATTGAAACAAAAATACGACTCGACTAAAATTGAAACTATTCTTCTCGATATTACCCATTGGAATGAGGTCGACAACATTTTCTCGAAGTTGGAACCATTTCATTATTTGATCAACAATGCTGGAATTGCCATTTGTGGTCCATTTTTGCAAGTGAGTGAACAAGATATCGACTCTGTATTTGGCGTGAACGTAAAAGCATGTCTTCACGTGGCACAATGCGCTGCCAAGAAAATGCTGGAAAACAAAATCAAAGGAGTTGTTGTCAATATTTCCAGTCAAGCGTCCAAAAGACCGATTAAGGATCATACAATGTATTGCTGCACCAAAGCAGCCCTCGATATGTTGACAAAAATGATGTCGCTTGAATTGGGTCCTAGTGAGATTCGAACCGTATCCGTCAACCCGACTGTTGTTATGACAGATATGGGGCGAAAAAATTGGTCTGAACCGTCGAAGAGTGAGAGTATGTTGTCGCAAATTCCACTGAGGAGATTTGCTGAAGTGGACGAGGTCGTTAAGCCTATTTTGTTTTGTTTGAGTGACGGAGCGGCTATGATCAATGGCTGTGATGTTAACATTGACGGGGGATTTGTGTCAGCTTAGACTCATTGAATTAAGAACTTAAATTCGTTTATTTATGCCTGTATCAGTTTAAACTCGTATCCTAAATTTGCTTTTAAGCTGCTGAATTAAGAGATCGATTTCCATAAAAGAAATGTTGGCTCTGAGCTAGCCTCTCAGCTATAAGTTCAATGATAGTGAAGTCTTTTTGTTGTTATTGTTCCGACCATATTAAAATGAGGAGGAACTTTGTATTAGGGTATGTTTTTTTGTTTTCCACGCAAAATCATTTGTCACAATTATAAGCATCGGAATCATAGGCCGAATGATAGATAAGATTTACACTTGCTTAGTGTGTTACTAAGAACCTTCTTTTTTTCTAACGTAATTTGCTAATTAAAGTGTTCCTTGAAAGTGTTCACTTGTGTGCCTTCTTGCTATAATCACGATATTCTTAGCATCTGGTCTGTAGTTTTGTTTTGGCTACCGTTTGGAGACGATTAAGATTCCTAGGCTAAGTGGTTAGTGTGTGAGCCTCTTAATCTCTAGGTCGTAGGTTCAAATCTCAGAAGCAGGCGAATTTTTTGCTATTTCGAGGCTAAATTCTAAATTTTTTTATTGCACTTTATAGAGCTGCTTTTTGTCAGTTTCTCGCAAGTGTTTGCGAGGCGCAGCTTCGCCTCTGTGTAAAACTCTTTTTGCTGTGAATTGAACGACATTGAAAATTTTCATAAAGTGGTCCCAGTGTCGAGAAAACACGTTTTTTTAGAGTTAGTCTGCTAGACTAAATCTCCAAAATTTCAGAGCAGTTTTCTCGGCACTGAGTTACTTGAAAAACGTTTTAATGACGTTCAAGTTGCGACTGAAAGAATTTTAATATGATATATTATTCGGCCTATGGTTCAGTAGTTTCGAGCTAGTAACGTGATTGAGTAACGTTCATTATATACCTTGCGATAAGCAAGGGTGTTGCAACCGGGTACTAGACTTTAGAAATTTATTCCAAGATTCTGCATGTGTAATTAACACGTGTTTCAACTTGCTTCCTAGTAAATTCAAAATCAATCAGCTATCCAACGCATCTAGACTTACACTTGCTTGATCCGACTGGGACCTGCTTGTTCGGAGTATCTTCAGTCTGTTTTGTCGGCTTAGTTTCAGCTTTTTTCTGAATTTCTGATTGCAATTTTTTTGAAATTTTTTCTCCGTCGGTTAGTTTGCATAAATTGTTTTGCATGTAAATATAATGCTCGCGATTAGCAGGCGTTATCAATTCGGAACGCAGACTTTTTCTTGTTAACAGCTTTTCCAACAAAGTAACTGAATCATTTTATCAAATCTGCACTTCTGTCAACCAATAGACATAGTTGAGTGTGTCTGTATTTCAAACACCTGTTATTTTCAATAAATGTTTTTTGTTGGTTTCATTATAACCAACTCCGGCTTGGTATAAAAACTGTTTTTTCGTTTTTTTTGTTTACTCGGCTTAAAAGTTTATCGGGTTATTTCTCAGCTTATTATCATCATATTGAGTCGTTGGATGAACAAAACAAGTTTTTTTTTGCGTGTGAGTCTTTTGAGCGGGTATTTTTATGTTAAGTATTTTCCAAAAATGTTTTAAAGTAAACCTTTTTTTATTGATTGGGCGTATGCTCAAAAATTGTCGGTTTTGTTACAGCTTCGTAAGAATTGTGCGAAACAAAATTACTTTCAATTGTCTTGTTTCTTATGTGTTTTAAAACTGAAATTTATTCTTGACAAACAGAGACAAAGATAAGAATTTTTTTGAAGACTTAGCGTTTCTGGATATTTGAAAAAAAAATTATTTAGCAGCATTTGTCTCATTTCTTGTCTGCTCTTTGTTCATGCTATTTTTGCGTTCTATCGCAAGCGGTGCGAACTGTGCTTTGTTCCTGTTTAAGATAGTAGGTCATTTAGGCTAAGAAGTTTTGATTTTAATTGCAAGAAATTTAGTTTTGTTTTGCTGCAACTGGCGCTTCTTTGGCAATTTTTTGTTAAAAAAACTTCAAAAAATATTGCACACAAGAGTTAGAATAAATATTGAAAATTTTTGAAAATGTATTTCATTTTTTGTTTGTTTTTCGTTTTGTGAAGACAATTGTTGTCAATTATACCTAATTTGCTAATTTTCTATGCATTAGTATAGTTCTCCCTCATCACACCACGTACAAAAAACGAATCTAAATTGAAAAAAAAAAACATTTTTTGCATTACTTTTCTGAACATCGCCGGAACATTTTTTGATAATCTTGCAGCAACCGGCTTTCTTCGTTGTTCCCACCCTTGAAAATGGGGACGAATATTGTATTCAGGTGTGTCTTGATTTTTTTTTTTTTGATTTCCACGCAAAATCAGGAACTTCAACTAATAATTATACTAAGCCGAGTAATATCTCACATTAAAGCTCTTTCAGTTGTGATTGGAACGGAATTTAAAAAATCAAAATATCCCAGGGTCGAGAAAAACCGATCTGAAATTTTTGAGTTGTAGTGTAATTTTGAGCTAGAAAGTCGATTGAGTAACGTTCGTTATATAAGAAAGATGGTCTTTTAGGCTAAAAAAACTTGAGTTTACTTAAAAGTAAACTGGAGTTGGAAGCTTCATTAAAGCTTGCTTGGCAATGAAAATTTTTAAAAAATAGTGATTGTGCAAAAAAATGAAAAATTTTGGATTTTTTCAGTTTTTTGTTCCTTTTTGTGGACAACTGTTTTCGATAAAATCAAATACGATAACTTTCAACGTGTTCTTATAGTGCTCTTATCTTACCAAGCAAAAAAACGACACTAATTTGACGAAAAACGGAATAACATTTTAAGGTGGTTAAAAAAGAACATTTAGTGTTACTTGCACAGCAACCGGCTCTCCATGTTTTTTGTCTCTCAAGCGTTGTCTGCTCTATGTTGCTGCTCAATGGTTTTTATTATTCAACGACCAGAAACGTGGTGAACAATCATTGAGTTACAAATATGATTATTTACACCCGTCAGTGACCAATTCAAAACTATTCGAGCAATACGATCGAATCGTACAACTGCAGCACGTTTTTTTTCATAATAGGGCCAATATTGTAATTGAACGTATATTAAGTTCGCGAATGCATAGGGTCAATTTAACGTTGACTTTAGCGAGGATTTGACTACGCAATGATACCCAGGTGAAAGTTCGCGAATGCTATGCTTAGGGTGACCTTGAATGGCCTGGTGTCAACAAGGCGTCTAAACAAAACCATCGGACCTTACTGAACAAGTCATGTTTATATTTGTTTTTGGCGGGTTGAAATTGAATTGGTAAATCAATACTTAATATCTTCTATCCTTCTGTCACTATTCAAAAATAATCGAAACTCAACAATGCAAATTCCAACATCAACCTTTTGGTTATTTTTTGTATCTTACTCAACTCAACTAATTGCAAACATTTCTGCAGTTACATGGGGTGAAGCTGTGTCAATTCGAAACAAAAGTGACCTTGTGAATAACTTCATAGTAAATGGAGTGAGAAGTCCTCCCCGAAATTTCTTCGTGAAGGTGCGACTTCTGGGATCGGGCGGACTGTTTTGCGGGGGGTCTATAATAGCCAATAATTGGATCCTTACAGCCGCGCATTGTATTCATAACTACTATGGTAAGAAAATTAGTTTCTTTTAAACGCAAATTATTTTCTTCAAAACAATGTCTGTGCAAAAATGTCTGGGTTAGTGAGAGGGTATGGGGTAATGGGGGTGATTTTAGCTCGTTGGTACCTGAAGCATGTTTATTACCATTACCTATTGAAACTAGTATCAAGAAGCAATAGCCAGATTCTCCAACGCTCATAATTTTCAAAATTCTTAATATCACAACCCAATCATTAGTGTCACAGTTTGTGCGCGTCAATCTCCACGAATTGTAAAAAAATTTGATTTCAAACAATTGAATTAACGAGCATTTTATCGGTAAAATAGCTCAGGAAAGTTTTTAATATAGCGAATTTTTTCATACTTCAACATCGGTTACATCGGCCATAAACATCTGCATAACTCAAAACAAACTGCAAAAATGGCCGGTATTTGTCCTTGAGACAAATTGCTCTTTTTAAAGGTCAGCTTTAATCAAGGCTGAACCAAATTAGAGCGAAAAGACGGTTAAGTTCGGGGCATATTTGAGTTCTAGAAAGAAAATGACCTAGGCGGGATTCGAACGCTCGGCTACTGCCGCTCGGATTCGAACGCTCGGTATACGCTCGGCTACTGGCCCTATATGCATGTGCATTTATATGCATTTATACTCTCGCTTACATTTGCGCTGCAACACAGTGAAACAAAATGACCGCATTAGTCGCATATTCAGCCTACTTTCTGTTATAAATGTCTAAAAACACGCAATTACGTACATTTTAAAGGTTCTAAAGTTAACATATTTTGGAATATAGACAGAAAGTCAGAGAAGCATCAACCCTGGTAACATTTTTCTTCGAGGCAATGATACCCCAAACAAATTTTTTTTTTGAAAAATACGACTTTTTCAAATTTTACTATCGACATAAAAAACTTCAATCGATCAGCGATCAATTGACTGCTTTCCAACTACACATCAACTCCCTGCTTACGTTTGATTTGAAAAAGCCGTTTTCAGGGGAGAGTACAGGATTTTTTTGAGAGGGATGGATTTCAAAAAATTTCCTAAATTTGGTCGAACTTTTTTTGTTGACCTCAAAAAAAGCCAAAAAACGCGTAATTCCATTGCATCTGATGCATTCATTTTGTTGGCGGCTAACTGTGCTGTTCGATTAAAACTTATTAAACGCTCATTTTCCATGAAAAAATTTCCCCAAAAAATTTACGCTCGTTTTTCTATTTTGATAATTTGACTTTTTTAGGTTCCCTTACATTAATTTACTAAATGACAGGCCATTTCTGCTTTCCAAAACCAACATGGGAAATAAGGGAATCATGCAACTTGACGTTCAAATTCCAGAGTTCTTATAGTTTTAAATTCATAGCTCTTGCTCTCAATCAAAAATGTCATCAAAATCTATATAGCGTAAAGGAGTTTTGTTTGTTCTGTTGATGTGTGACGTTCAACATAACTGTCTGTTTCAATACTGAGCATAGTTCTAATCTTCAGTTACCGGTATAAAGATATAAAGTTACACATCAAATATATAGTTACAAATCAATTAAAATCAAAGACCGAAGTGGTGTGTGCAGTTTTGTTTATTAGTTGATCAGGTCGTTCTTTATGTTCCGACCTTCTAAGAAAGTGACTGAATATTTGTGCTCTGGGTGTTTTTTTTTCTGCAGAGCAATTACGTTTTTAACTAGCCGTATTTGAACGGAGTTTTTATACCATCTCAAAGTCAGTGATGTCCTGAGCTCAAATTTGAAAAAATATTTTACTTGTTTTTTTTTTGAAAAGTTATGACGGTTTGAAAATTGCCAGTTTCTCTAATTTGGGATGATTAAAGCGCGATATATTTTGTGCTGCTAACACAAGCGGATATTTAATCCGCCAATAAATTGTTACGAATTGAACTGAGGCATAGTGTTTGGTGTTGTTAATATGTTACTAGACGCTAAGAACATCTTTTTGTAGTGTGGGGGGGGGGGGCAGTTGAAGGGCAGTTGGAACCTTCAGGGCTTCGCCCTAATACAAGCAACTTTGTTATTGTTTGGTTGTTCTTGGATCTCGATGTAGTTTTGGTTGGGTTACGTAGCAGTATGTATACAATCCGTTATTCATACTCGTCAGTACGTAGACAAATACTGTATTAAACGAAGGGTCGGGACAAGAAAGCTAAAGTACGAAATAAATAAATATTATTGAACATTTTCGTACTTTTGCCTTCATGTGTTGATTCTGATTAGTTAATACAGTATATGTCGACTTACGAGTATAAATACGCGGTTGCTACGCAACCCACAAGGGGTTATTGTTTCTGTTTGATTAAATACTTTGCTTGATGGAAAGTTTTTGGTAAGGAACAGCTGTGAATTTTTTGTTGAAGTTTTATAATCGTAATGGATTTTTACACCAGCGAGCAGCTAGTGTCTTAGTACGATCCGCAGCATTAGAAATTTCATAGCATCTTTTTTCTGTTTTATTTGTGGCTATTGTTTGTGATTTTGTGCGTGAGAATCTTTTTCTCTAGCTCGCAGTAGGTGGGAGAGAGATCGAATCCGAGACCTTGTCGAATTTTTACTAACTCGAGGCTTATTTCTCTTTTTTCTGATAGCACTTTATAAAGCTGCTTGCTTTCGTGTTCTTGATAGTGTTTGCGAGAACCAGAAAACAAGCTGTGTAAATTTAAGGAATATGTTATGTATAAAAAACGTTTGATATTTTTAAGTTTTTGTTGCAGCAGTTGAAATTTTTGTTGCAGCAGTTGTTTGTTCGAAATTTTTGTTGCAGCAGTTGTTTGCTTTGAAGGATTTTGAGAAAAACATGTATTTTTTTGGATACAAGGCTGCTTAATTATAAGACGATTTATGCACAACGGAAAGGCCCAAAAAATGAACCGCTGTTGTGCTTCTGCTGAAGATCTACATTCAAGTTTTTTTTGGGCTTGGTAATGTTTTGCCTCAACCTCAAGCAACAAGCACCTACAGACCATGGTAGGCCTCGAAGATCCGAGTTTTCGATTGAGAGGAGGAGACGTAACCACTTCACCGCCGCTCCCCAACTGTTATAACGTGTCAAGATTTTGAGAGAAAGTAGAAATCTGTTTGTTTTTATCAAAAATATTTATCTTGTACCTCGAGGAATAAGTATAAAAGTAGATGTCAAATAATTGTAGCAATATAAGAAATATACGTCATCAATCTAGTCTATAAAGACCCATATATAAAGTTCATTAAGTCCAAGTAAGGCAGTCTCTTCTTTTTCTCCTTGAGGTCATGAAGTTTTTCTAACGTGTATGTGTTTTAAAAATATTTCTCTCAATCTGCTCCTCTGTTCCAGTCAATGAGTTACTAGTGGAAGTCAGAGAGTTCGACAACATCCAGAGTGGGAGGGAAAGTCACTACGTCGTTTCAAAATACATTCATAGGAAGTAAGTAGGTCCTCTTTAAATACCTCAACTTCCGAAGAATGCGAGGAGTTCTCATTGTGACTATGCTTTTTCTCCAAAAAAAATTGCTTATATAAAATGCTGTTTTTGAAAAACTTGATTTATTTTAAATTGAATTTTTGATACCCAGAGCTTAAAGCAAAAAAAAATTGATTTGTCAGAGTTGTGCTTCACAAATTTACACTACGGTACTAATTTCAAAAAAAAGAAACAACGTTTTTGTATTTTTTAAGAATATGTTTGGAACATAAAAAAACGGAACAATGCAGCTCTTCGTGGGCAAATAAATGGATATCTAGGACGAAAAATTTCGGTGAAAACCCCGAAACTTAACAAAATCGGAGGTGAAATGTCTTTTTACTTCTGAACTCCATTTGTGACAAATCCGTTTAGTTGAAGCGCCTCCATGGTTTTAATCAAATGTCAATCATTGAAGCATTTTATGCCGCTAAAACTGGCCCGAATGAAAAACTACCTTGAAATTAAAAATTTCGCATTGATCAGGAAAAGTTTACTATTTTTTGGTCGGATATCGTATCTCGTTTGGACTGATCAAGTTTTATGCGTGTCGATTAACATGCCGCAGTTCTATCAGGCTGTTTACACAAGCAAAGCTTGTGTGATAGTATGCACTCTCGTTCTTTTTTTTTCCAACCTAAGTCGTAAATATAAGTGTTCATTTTGAAAGTGTTCTTTTATTGCAGTATGTGCTTATGTGCATAAGATCAATGATCAGCTATTGAGTACGGCTAATGCTAAGGATATTAACACAGACTGTTGTATTAAAAATAGCACTTTTACTTTAAGGTATCTTGGATCGGTAGCTTAGAGGTAGGGAAAGAGACCCGCAACAAAGGAAACCTGGGAGGTTCGGATGTTTTCAATGATTTTTTTTCGTATACTAGTTAACATGCGTCCGCTCTATGAATTGAGGCATGTTAGTTGGTAAATATCTTCTTTCAAATTGACTGGTACTGCTAATGCGTCATCATAATCGGTTTGCATCATTACCAATTATGTGGCCTATAATTGGCGTGCGTCACTTTACAAATTGCGTAGACTCAAAATTTTACTCATTCAGTTTTTCCCATTCAGTTTTTCCCATTCAGCTTTTCCCATCGATCATATTTTGCTTGAGTATGCGAATTGAAATTTCGCCTCTGTGAAAACTAGATTTTAAACTCAGTTGACCTCAATTGATCATCCGGATTGAACAAAGTTTCTAAATATACAATTTCTAAATAGTTTTAAAGAGAAAACAAGGATAACCGGTTACTGTACTGGCAGCACAGAATGTTCTTGCCATATTCTTATAAAATACAAAATAGTTCATTCAATTTAAAGTCGTTTTTCTGCATGATGTGATAAACAAATCTGAACGAAAAAATATAACTTAGGCATATTCGACAGTAATAGTAATATAGGCCAATTGGAAAATAGTTTTTGAAGAAACATAGTTTTTGTCGAAAATAAGAAAAAATTCGTTATAGAATTTCAAAGTTTTCGATTCACATAGTGGCGTTAAAAACTCCAAAAACTAACTTTACTTGAGTTAAACTATTTTTCACTGCCTAAATTAAGTATAAGTAAGCTATTATAAACGTGCATGCTCATCTTATTAGCTCGAAGTTAGACCAAAAATGTCAAACCAGTTTTTCTCAACACTGAGAAATGTTTGATATTTTGTAATCACTACTGAAATGGCTTCACTTTGGTACATTTTTCGACTTATTACGATGAATATTTTGGTAGCTGATTTTGCGTGGAAAACGGAAAAAAAACGAAAACACCCGAATACAAAGTTCCTCCCCATTTTCAAAGGCCGGAACAACATTTATATAAAATCTTTAATAATCTCCCATATTCGAAATTTGTGTGACAATAAGATTTCTATAAACCAAAGAATGTTTTTTCCCCATTTTACTACTTTTTTTCTGTGTTTTGTCCGAAAACACAAAAATCAAGGTTTTTTTTCAGTAAGAAAACCCATTGCGTACTTGATTATAATCTTGCAGTTAAACAGCATTATCAATTTTATCAATCGTGGTCTGTTTTTTTTACAGATCAAAGGTTATCATCATACATATAAACACTTATAAACGCGTCAAAGTTTTAAATATAGGATCACAAGAAGATTATCATATCTTTTTCATTTGTAAAAAGTTTTCAGTGTGGACTACGCTATCAACAAAATTGGGAAAAATATCTCATTCAGAATTTTTGTGACAAATATATTTTTTTGGCGAAAAAATGATATTGCGACTAAAGGCAAAACCTCGAACGCAGCTTGACCGGTTTCGCCTGCAATAGTAATAGCACATGAAAGTTCTTTCACGCCAAAAAAGGGCTTGAGTGGGGAAAAGTAATTCAGCTAACTAACTTAGATGGAATGTGGAGAAATAAGAGAAACTGACTATCCTTCAGCAGGCAGGGTAGCCTTCGATAGATCCTCTGCGAATAGAAACCACAATCTTTTTCATTGTTTTTTGAAAAACTTTTTGCGGTATTCAAGTTTTAAAATAATCTCAAAAAATAAATCCGAAATCCTTTTCAAGAAAACAATGAAGGGTATCGATGATCATTTGTGCCGTTTATCGGTTGAACAATCAGAAGACACTTTTCCACGAGGGAAAGAACCAACATCCGAGCTGTACATCTCATTACGGAGAACCTCTGTTGTGCCCCTGCTTAAGAGCTACATGCAATTTTTTTGGCCATTTTTCTGGGCTGGGTAATGTTGCCTCACCCTCAACCAATGAGCACGGACCATGGTGAACCTCGAACATCCGACCTTTCGATTGAGATGCGGAGACGTTCAGAAAGTTCTGAAGATTTATGAAAGCTCTGAGTTTTTTCAGCTGCGTTAACTTATGCAGTTTCGGCTGCTCTTTAACAAGTGGTCAACTATTTATACTATTTTTATAGAATCAAAAAGTATTTCAATTTCTCCTTCTGAATCCTATTTAGGGCTAATGATATCTCAACTGGGTCGATATAAAACAAATTTGACCCTGATGAGATGCCTAAAGTTTTTGGGAAAAAATAGGCTAATGTTTTTCCGATGTGATTCATAATCGAAATAAAAAATATTTTTAGCTTCCAATTGTCATCTGAACCGAACTACAACTTTGCTCTACTGAAGCTTAGATCACCAATCGCTAATTCATTCAGTAGACCAATACCCATTTGTGATGAAGAGCTGCCCGAGGGCACACCGCTAGCCACTTGTGGTTTGGGGTCGACATCAACTCAGAAGAACCTGACCATTTCGAATGTACTCATGGAGACGTACTTATTCGAAACTAAAAGGATTGCAGGCGAGTGTTTGAGTAGCATTTCATGTCGCATTTCAAAAAAATATGTTGTACATAAACGTAAGTTCTTTTATATTTTAAGTTATATTCTCTTTAGAGGGGTCCCCCTTTGTACTATTTTGAGATATCCATATTTGGTGACGGACCCTTTGGCGCCAAAATATACCAACTTTAAGGGGAAGCGCGCAACGAAAAAGCGATGTTTTGGTCAAAATTTTCCAAAAAGTGCCTAAAATGCCTTTTGACCTTTTTTTTTTACAAAAGTTTGCCTGCGGCGCAGAAAAACTGACCAAAAGAGGGTCTTTTCTATGCTTTGAGAGAGCTCGAAAAATCAATTTAGTTGACTAAAAAAAGGTCGACAAAATTTTTTGAAAATCCGTCCCCCCCCCCCCCTCGAGAAAATCCTAGATCTGCCCTTGCTCTTTGCTGCTTCTTTTTGTGGCTGTTTGCTGCAAAAATATGATTTTTGTTATAACCCGTTTTTTATTAAACATTGAAATTTCTGATGATTAATCCTTGATTTCTGGTTATTAAATTGGCAAGTTAGTACAGGTTTGCAAGTTTTGTAGAAAACAGTTTCTAATTGGCAGCCAACTGTTTGATATAATTTTTTGAAACTTGAGAAACGGACTATGCTTAGACAGGCTGCAAAGCCTTTCATATATCCTCTGCGAATCGCAGATCTAAATTATTATTAATTATTATACGTGTTTGAAACTCTTTTCCCCGTGAAAAAATTAGCAATGTCTGTAGATCCGTGTCAGGACATTTGTGTCCCAGACATTTATGTCCCGGCAAAAACAGTCCAAAATGCAAAAAGTGTCCAAGACATTTGGTTCCCAGACAAAATTGTCCAGGCTATTGCCACACTAGTTAATGACCGGATTATTTTGATAAGCTCTCAATAGGAAGGATTAAATCTATAAGGCTACGCAACTGAGCACTTAGACCAGAAATTACTTCGCGCAGCAAATTAGAGACGAAATTAACACAGGACTCAAATCATTTACACATACCTACACAATTATTGCTTGATTGATAATGTTGCCAAACGTAGACACGAGAGACTGAATTCCTCAAAATTAAACTCGGAGGAAGATTTATCCAAATGAAAACTCAACTCAAGGTTGTTTCGATAGTGCTTAGTTGTAAAAAATATTTTGACTTCTAGGTATGCCTGTGGGAATGGACTGGTGCGCAGCCGACAAAATCTGCACCCAGCCAATGTTCGAGGGGAGTAACATATGTGCGATGGATGACGGGGGACCCCTGTACAAACTAGCATGCGAAACACGAGTACCTGAGTGCCTCTATGGTGTAGTTAGCCATTCGAGATCCAAATACGTACAAGGGCAGGAGTTCCAGAGGTGCAACGGGGGTAGTTTCTTCGCGAATGTGCCACGGGTGATCAGGTGGATTGTTGCGGTGATCGGTAGCAGCGAGACACGCGGTGCCTCTCCAGCTAATTATGAGCCTATAAGAGTTCTGGAAGTGCCGCGGCCGTCGTGGGGTTGGCCCAATCGGAACTGACTAGTGTAAGCACTTATTTGAACGGAGTAAATTGTATAACAAATATCCTGCATGAATTTATTTTCAATGAAGATTTTTTTTATCGAGTGACGTTATTTGTCTTTTATTAGTTTATTAGTTGCTGTTTTAGTTTCAGAGACAATGTACTCTCAATTTCTAATGGGTTCGAATCTCAAAGAAAAGCACGTCGGTGCTCATTTTGAATGCGAGTTGATACGTCGAAACATTTCAGAGCAAAGCCTTTCGCATCTCTATGTTCTTATTTTGCGAATAAAGATTACGAGAAAAAAAAACGATTTCATGGTAAATTACGCAAAATTATCCAAATCAGGGGCGGATCTAGGATTTTCTCTCTGGGCGGGGGGGGGGGGGGGGGGGGGGGTAGTGCTTTCATAGGTCGACCAAGTTGATTTTCTTTTAGCTCTCCCAAATCACTATAAAGACCCTTTTTTGACGAAATTTACAGGGATGTCGTAAAATTCTAGCAAAGGCATCTGATGAGTAGATCGAATCCCTGAAAAAAAAGGTAGGTTCAAGAAAATTTACCGGGTTCAAGAAAACAAATAATAATTACTCATAAGTTCAGCGCTGTTGTTTTTTTCTCAGGAATCTACAAAAATTTGAATCCGAATTTCATTAGTCTAATCAGACCCGAATATGTCATAACCAATTTGATTAACATGTGTTCGATCGTGCTGTCTTCTTAAACCTTGAAAACCTTGTAATATCGTCAAAATTTATTGGGTTCATTGTGTTGGTCAACTTATATAAAGTTAAAATCAACAAAAATTTAAAGCAATGAATCACTTGCCTTCAAAATTTGGCTAGGAGAGCGTGTAAATGTGCAAAATTAAAAGAAGCGATAGCGCATATTTTTTCTGCATGGCGATCCAAAAAAGGTCAAAGAACTAAAAGTGCGTGGAAATTGATTTCACTGTGATTAAATTTGCGAGTGCAAGTGTATTGTAATCGGGAACTAGACTTTTTTCCCGTAAACAACTTTTCTCACACATTACTAATTGAATTGAAATTGATATTTGGTTTTCATCGAACCTTACCAACATCTAGGTCCCATCACACTTGGTCTGGAAGTAAAGCAAACGCTTTTGCAACCTATGGTCAGGGGTTTGAGTCCCGGCCGGACTTGGTTTGAGTCCCGGTCGGACTTGGTTTGAAACTTATTTCCGGGACCGGGAAAATGTTATTAGTCGTACTATAGATTTTCCGTTTTTTTGTTGTTTTTTGTCGCCTAGAAATTTTATTCGGCTTAATTGAAATTGGCGATTGTTTTGACGTTTTTGTGAATATATTTTGCATCCATTTAAAGATAAGAATTGATTAATCTTGTGGTTGATAAATCAGGTCGGATTTTTTGGATTTATAAAATTTAAAAGTTCAGATTTTTTAATCGCTCGACAGTTTTTTATGACAAAATTTTTTCTGGCATTTTTATTTTCGAATTAATTGGCGTCTAACCACGTGTTGTCGCTTCAGTGAACGTTTGGAAAAACTGCAATCGATGTGAATGCTAGTGGCTGTTTTTATCGTCTGTTTTTCTGAGATTGAATTTGTTTTATTCCAAAAAAGTTTTCTTTAATGATAACAATATCCCTTGCCATTTTTTGTTTACGGATCAATTGACGTCAAACCACGTGTTTTCGCCTTAGTGAACGCTCGGAAAATAGTAAAAGTTTGCTTAAGGCTATTTATTGTGTTTTTCGTCTGTTTTTCTGAGATGACTGTTTCGTATTTCCAATAAGAAAATGTTGATTTTTTTCTAGGTTTTCTTATGACAACAATTGCCTTTGCCAGGTTTTGATATCAGATCAACTGATGTCCAGCCACGTATTGTTGGCTTAGTGAACACTCGGAAAGTACTAAAAGCTTATTTAATGCTTGTGATTGTTTTTCTCGTCTGTTTTTTAGGTAGAATTTTCGTATTTTCAAAAATGTTGTTGAGTTTTTTTTTTTTCATTTTTTTTTCGATTCAGTTATTTCCATCTCACTGGTTGTTTGGTAGCTCGCAATTAAGAATGACTTACGATGAAAATTTGATTGTACCAATTTTCCCAATGTTCATGCTAAGTTATATTCAAAACAAAAGGAAAAAATTTCCAAGTGTCTGTCAGTGCGTTACCTAACTCCTCATAGGATAAGAATTGGACGGCAATTAAATTTAACACGTATGTGCATATGAATACATGGAGTTCCATACTCTTTTTGATTTTTCCATTTTTCTCGAATTTCCTTGAAAAACATATCACATAACTTTTTTTATTGCAATTAGTTTTTTTTTCAAAGGGTTAAAATAATTTACGAGCTTTTTTCTCAACTATTGTAGTTCTTTTCTACTTCCAGTTAAGGCTCCAATTTTTACACTTGCGATAAGCAAGGCTATTGCAATCAGGTACTAGACTTTTTTTCCGGTAATAAAATTAGGTACAAGACTCTCCCGTTTCATCTGGACTCATTTCCTGACAGCCTCTGTTAGCAACAGATTTACCCATACGATTTTTTTTCTGCATCGTAGCGTTTAAATATCGGTCCTATACGAATTTATTTTTTAATGTTGGTTGTAATTTTACCGACTCGATTTGTTAAATTTTTTTTTCTTCGGCTTGTTACGTTTCGGCGTATATTATATCGGCTTAAGGGCCTCATATTGCGTTTTATCCTTCGACGGGCAATTTTTTTGGTGTGTATATGTTTTGAGGGGAGGCGGATTTAATATTTTTTTTACTAGTTATAAATTTTTTTGATTTTTTTTCCATTTTTTTCTATTTTTTTTTCGGCTAAATAGGTTTCGGCCTGCAGTATATCAACTTAGTGGCCTTATATTGCGCCATTTGACAAGCTGTGTCTGTCTGTGTGCGTGTTTTGAGGGCAAGGGGGATCTAATAACTTTTCGTTAGCAAAAATGTTTCGAATTTTTTCCGGCTTTTATTATAGTTTCTTTTTTTTCAGTTTAATAGGTTTTGGCCAATACACTATCAGCTTAGTGGCCTCATATTGTTTCATTTGACCGGCGAATAAAGTTTGTGTGTGTGTGTGTGTGTGTGTGTTGAGGGAATTTATGCATTGGTTTGAATTTTTGTCGGCTAAAAGGTTCTCTGCTAAGGTATTTTCGGCTTTGTTACCGCTTGATGAATTTTCTTTCGATGCTAATTGTGTCTTCTTTTGGGTGGGCACGTTTTTGTTCTGAAGTTATGCTAATTCATTTCAAAATATCTAGTTTTTTCGACATTGTCGCGTTTTTTTTCCATTTTTTTCGACATAGCCGCTTCCTTGTATTGTATCGCAAATGATGCGAAGCTCAGCTTCGCCTCTGTGTCATTATTACTGGAATTTTCTGTAGCACTGAAGTTTAAATAATTTGAATTTCACAGTTCAAGTTTTCAGAGAAGATCAATTTACTTCAACCATTTTTCTCTCTTTTTCCGGTTTATGTTCAACCTCCAATTTTTTTGCTTGTGAACATCATTGTTCAAATAGTGATTTACTAAAATTTTAAATGGACTGTTTAACTTCTACTCTCTTTGCAAAGCTTAAAGGAAGCAATCAAAAAAGTTATGCTGACAGCAGTAGTTTAAAATTGTTTTCGTTTACGCAGTAAATAAAAACTTGAATAAAAAGTAAAATTGAGGTGTAACTTGATTTACAATCTTATATACCGGCGTTAAATGCTAAGTAGCTACAACAAAAAAAAACTAGTAGCTTGCCGTTCAGTGATTTTTGGTTTTTGATGGTCATTTTCAGTTTCAATTGACGCTTGCTGCAATATTTTTATATAAAATTTTTACAAATGTGAATATAACTAAACTGCTCCAAGAAAATGAATTGTACATCCGTAAAGCTTTATGTATGTGGCGGATTTAGGGATGGCGGATTTAGGGGGGAGGTGGATGCACCCTCCCTCAGGAATGCGACCCCCTGCTGGCCCAAAGGGTTTCCCTCTGTACTATTTTGAGATATCCATTTTCGGCTGACTGACCCCAAAGTTTTTTCAAAGGCGCCAATATATACTAACTTTGAGGGGGCGAGCGCGCGCCAAAAATAGACATTTATGGTCAATATTTTCCAAAAAGTGCATAAAAACGTCTTTTTGGCCTGTGTTTTGAGAAATTTGCATGCGGTGCTGAAAAATTGGTTGAAAAAAGTCGTTATAAGGATTTGGGAGAGCTGAGAGAATCAATTTGGTCGATTAAAAAAGTAGAGAAAATCCTAGAACCGCGCTTGTATGTGCATGTGATTACAACAAATCTCATCGGCTATTCTTTTGAAAGTTGTGTCGAACAATTGCGGAGACAAAGTGAAAGTGTAAGAAACGGAATTATGTGACTTCTACGTAATTTTTTTTTGCTCAGATGCTTTAAATGGTAACAACTCAACTTGTGCCTAATCAACAAATTATTTATTTTATTATTTTTTTAAAGATTAGACTCCCGGAAAATCAATGTCACTGAAAGTCTTAAAGCATCATATTACAAATAAAAGTTGGAAAGTGTAAGAATTTAAATGTAAGTGTAATCAGTCTGCTGTTTCATAAAAGTTAAGTTAGCAGTTATACAGGCTGCTGGTTCACGTGCAATGGCTGAGTGTTTTTTTTACAGGCGATCAAGAAAAATACGTTTGCAATTGAGGTTAAAGGAACAATTTTCTGTAGTTAACTGAATTTTGAATAGGACATTAAAGTTAAGATATGTAACCAGTAGCGGATTTAGGGGGGGGGGGGGGTAGCGGACTTTTTTTCCTCAAGGTTGCGACCTCCTGCCGACCCAAAGGGTCCCGCCTTTGCACCATTTTGAGATATCCAATTTTGATAAAAGACCCCAAAAATTGTCTGAGGGCGCCTTCGCTGCCAATGTATATTAATTTTGAGAGGGGAGCGCGCGCCAAAAAAACGCGAGTTTTTTGTCAAAATTTTCCAAAAGTGCCTAAAAACGCCGTTTTTGCGCCTTGCGCAGAAATTTCGTCAAATTAGAGTCTTTATAGTGATTTGGATGACCTCAGAAAATCAATTTGGTCCTCCCACGAGAAATTCCTAGATCCGCGGCTGTATGTAACTTGATTTACAAGTTTGAGCCATAAATGGTTATACCTTTAGTTTTACCATGAAACACAATGGTAATCACTAGATGCGCAAATGTTGAATTGTTTTCTTTCAAATTTTTTTTGCTAATTTTTTGGTTTTGTAGAAGGCTGATCTCACACTTGAATTTGACATTAAATGCAGAATTGTTAATATCTGAGGATTTTTTTAGGAGGGACATTTTTAGATTTTTTTGTTATCATCTTTTTGATTTTTTTACAGGCAAGGTTTTGAAGAAAAAAAACAATAAAAAATTGCATTCAGTATTTTTGGTCAATCGAGTTTCAGCCGAGTTTCTTTTGATTTTCAGCCGACTTTCGTATAAAGAGTCGCCCTTCATTTTGGTTCAGTTTATGCTCAATAGTTTTGATTTTTTTCAAAAAAAAAGAGAAATATAAATTTTTAGAACAAAAGTTTTGTGCTACTTGCTCAGCAACCGTCTGTTCTTGGTAGAAAAATCTGTTTTTTTTCCACACAATTTTCATATTAATGGAATCTACACATATACAATGCTGATACAAATTAATCGGACAAAAGCAAACAAAATTGAGTAATTCAATAGCGTTTTTCTCAACTTGGGTTGAAATTAGACCAAAAATGATGAGGATGAAAGGTTCTTGGGATTTTATCAGAAATCAATATGGTGTAATTTATTTGGCAATTTTCGGACTTAAAACTTAAAGCTAAAAGGGAAAATTTTTGAATCATTTTGATCAATGCAAACAATTACGCGATAAGCGATGGATCAATTGATAACAATTTTTTTATAGGGTGAAGACTTCATCGTATGAAGGAAAATAATTTTTAAGAAGGGTGAAATCTCCAAAATTAGCGTAAAACTTTGAAGTTTTGTATTTAAGTAAAAACATTTTGTTTTGGATATAAAGTAAATGCCAATTTCTTTTGGCTAACTGTAATTCTTCCGTAATAAGCGGCTCACCTTAATTTGATTGAGCCATCGATTGACCTGATAATTTTGGCGTGATTCTTGATTGACTAAAGAAAGCCAAAAATTATCCTTTCTTGGGTAAAATTTTGGGTCTAAACTTTGCGAAAAAAAAATTTCATTCAGCTATCTGTATTTGGATAAACTTTAAGCCTTTTAAGCAATTTGACATACTTTTTGTCTAATGTCAACTCAATTTGAGAAAAACACTTATAAACAATTCATTAATGTTCTTTTTTTCGATAGTTTAAATCAGCAAGTTAGCATTTTGAAGCAAGTGAAATTAATGTATTTTAACGTCAATTTAATTTTCATTCTTTTATAGTTCTTCAAGATATTTAATGGGGCAAAAGTTTATATGTTACAGTCATTTCGGATGTGATTTAATGAGTACTTGTTGAATTAAATGTCTGCCAGTGTTGAGGAAAACTAGTCAGATGCTTTTTAGATTTCATTAAAATCGCTCTTCATTAGATTTCATTAGAATGCTTCAAAAACGTACGGATATGTGTCGGGTTATTTTTGCACTGTAATTAAAAGTACAAAAAATCAAATGGCCGGTCAAAAACCTGTTCAAAAGATAGCGTTCCTAGCGTTCTTTTTACCTAGCGTTCTTTTAAAAATATTTTGCTACCAATTATGCTCAAACTTTCAACATATACCCAGAAAATACTCTGGAAGAAAAAACCCAGAACATAAAATAATTCGAAAAAAAATTGACAAAGTTTCAAAAAACCGAATAAAAACTGTGCTATCAGCAGACAGATAATTGTTTCGACGGCTTTCACAATTTACCTCAAAAGAAAAAAGCAAGGCCTTGGGGTGGATATTTGTATCTTGCGCGATTTCAGGTACCTCACAAAATGCTAATTTGAGATCGAAGTTGGCTTTTTTGATACATTCTCAGTAGCGACACAGTAACTTTATTTTTTATGAGTCGAGAAAACTCAGTCTAAAACTTAAGCTGAAGCCGCAATTTGGGTTATATATGTTGACTAATAGTTTCAGTAACAATAAATTTAAAATAAACTGGGTTTGACTAAAAATTACAGATACTAAAATTAGTATTTGTTGAGCTGAAGGTTAAGTATGTTCAACTTTTTACTCTGATAGATAAGAACTTTATCTAGCTTTAACCTCTTTTTTGATCAACTTCACCTTTGCAGCTTTTCATCTTCATTTAGTTTTCCATCTAGCTGAAAATATCCAACAAAACCTTACCTTGACTTTCGCTGAAGTCCAATCGACTAAATTAAGACAGTGAAGTCTGTAAGAATGTGGTGAAAGTTTAATTAAAGTGACAGTTTACGATGTGTAGAAGAGTTTTGCAGCTTTTTTCAGGTGTGGGAAAATAATTGGCAAGGGTTTATTTTGCACTAAGGAAAAGTAATAGAGGAGCGCAAGGTTATGTTATGTTGGGCCAAATTTGAGGCTTGCGGGATCTCCAATCAGCTTAAAAGGCTGCCGTTTTTTGTAGCTCTACTATAGGTATTAAAATGTGAAGGAAGTTTGGAATATACCGGGAAATAGCGTCTTCTATGTAGGTAAAATATGGAGCGGTTAGATTTTTTCTTGTTTTTTTTTTCTGTCAAGGAAGGAACAGCGAAATTGCGTGCTGTAAGCGGTTACAATATTTAGCAATTGTCAGCGTACAAACCGAATTTATACTTCTTCGTTTAGAAAAAAATGGGAAAATCGGAAGCAATATTGGTCTCTGAGTATTGAAAGTAGTACTGCTGATATATGTGTGTACGAATGAACGTGTGATTTCTGTATCACCGCCGTGCGGTTTTTTCAACATCGCCATGTGAAGAAATTGTGAAAAAAAAAATCTTTTTATCTTTACTATTTCGTTCAATTTCGGACTACCTTTTCCAATTCCTCAGCCATTCACGTTTATCCAATCTTGAAGCAAGGGGATATAAAGAATCCATTCGTATAGCTGCATGCCTTGCTTATTAGGAACATTAACTGCGCTGCAGAAGCTCATAATATACGATTAGACAGGGGTGGGGACTTCGACCGATGCTAAATTAGACGAAACTATATGACCCAATTTGAAGAAAAAAGCTTTCTCCTAATTAAGACTAGCGGTGAAACGCAATGCGATACTAATGACGATGGCGTAAAAAGCGTAATTTTTTTGTGACGTATTTCGTTACCTAGTTTTTAAACCAGTGCTTTTCATTCAAAGTCTTCCCCCTTTCAGACGTCAAAGGTAAGGGAAGGATTATAGCATACGATCCGTATTTCTAGTTGCATCTGAAATTTCACATCGGGGTGATTAAGTAAATACCCATTCATAAAGCGGCTTTATCGCCAATTCCTTATACTTGGAGTAATTTACCGTGACTGACTTTTAATCTAGTTCGGGGCAAAATCGGAGATGAATAAAAAATTTATGATTGGGAATTATTTCTAAATGCTACTGCTCGTTTTTGTTCATAAATTATGCAAAAATTTACTTCCTTGCGATTTTCAGTTTCATGTTTAAAATGTTTTTAAAAAAGCAACGCTTTCTGATTTTTCTTACCTTTTATGAACCATCAAAAAACCACTAAAAATTCAACTCGCTTCCAACTAACACACTTAGAAGCGTTAACTGAACTCTCTGAAGGAATAAAAAACAGAACTAATATTATCGCTTTTATGTCCTGACCAGAGAAAAGGAAATGAATATACAGTAGCTTACAAGTTAAAAAACGAGAATGAAGTTACATGAATAAATTTTTTTAATGTTCTTTTTTCAATTCAATATTATATATTTTAATCAGCGGAAGACCGGAACAAAAACTCAGCAAAAGTGATCGTATCAGGGGATGGCACGATTAATTTGATTGCCCTTTGAAATGTTTCAAGCTCTTCTTGTTTTGAAAAATTTGATGAAAACTTTTCAAAAATATTTTAAATGTTTTGGAATTTTACATTTTATTTAAAATCCTCCCTACACGAAATAAAATAGACAAAATGACAAAATTTGTTTATAGTTTCGGAGAATTTGAATCATTTGGTTTTCTTCTATTTTTTTTACTTGTCAACTGAAGATTTTTTAATTTTCAACTGAAGCTAAAAGTATTTGTTAGGCTGCATAAAATTTATTATTTAAAAATGATAGATAAATTTTGAATTTTACCACTGGAAAACTATACACAGCTTAAATATTACTTAACTATCCTTTAAAGTCGAAACGAAATAATTTAGGTTTTTATGTTTCGGTGAAATTTTGTGAAACAGTTTCTTCATTAATTATGAAGGCAGTAACCTGAGTAATTTGACTGTTCTTTAAATTGTTGAAGTAGTATTTGCTTAAACGATTTTGAAAGTTTTATCAGAATAATTGTTCAAAGTTTTTTCTCATTGCAAAAACGTCCTGATACGCGATCGTACAAAGTGATATCTCAGCGTATAATAACGCAAAAACGCTATCAACTTGATTCGCTCCTTTCAATTTGAAATGCTTTTTGAGGCATATCAAGTGGCCTTAAAATATAGTTATCTCATTTGGAAGTTTTAAAACCCCAAAAACTGATATTTAAAATGGGAAAAAATATGTTTATTTACAAGCGCAACAATTCACTATCTGAAAATTGCAAAAAATTTACCAAAATGTGTTAATTAGCAGCTCGAAAAGTGTTCGAAAGAACTGGTAACAAATATTGCGGATTATTTTTCTGTTTATTTTTGTCCGACAATTCAAAAGGGGCAAAACTTTTGTAGTCGGGTTTTTTCCACAAATAGTTACTTGAGTTGAATGATATATCAAAATAAAACGTAATTTTAACGACTTTTTAAGCAAAAAAAATAGTTTCCAGAAAAACCGGTTTGAAGTTTTTAAATTTGGCCTAATTTCGAGCGAGTAAAGCGCTCGAGTAAAAAAAAAATCGTCATAAAAATTAGTTGTTTAGACTGCAAAAAGCTTTCTGAATTAATTTAGAAGCTTCCTTTAGCGCTTCCCCGGTAATGATAAGTTTCTAAAAAAAACAAAGCAAATTTAGAAAAAAAAATTTTGAATTTTTTTTCCATTTTTTTGTCAGAAATTTTCGAAGACAACGATTACCCTTAATTTATTAAGTTTATACGCGTTGTATATGTTCTTTTCTATTAATTACACTCAAGAAATTACACGATTTTTTTTGCTGTTTTTTTATGAGTTTGATTGGAACATTTCGTGCTTATTGCACAGCAACCGGTTTTTATGTTTTTTTTTTCAAATTGTTTCAAAAATGATTCTTAAAATGAAACGTTTTGGTTCTTTTTGCTCAAATTGGTTGGAATGCTTGTACCAATGGCTATACCTCAACTCAAAAATTGAGCCAAAAATTTGCACCACGATAACAGACAACCAAAGTTTTTGTGCTTTAAGTGTCTCAAACCTCGTTTTTCAAGCCACAAAAATAAAGAAAAAACAGTGCAAAAAACGAAGTTTTCTTTATTTTTGAGCTAAGTAAATGTAGAAAAATGGAAAACAAATTTGTTGAAAGTTCGCAAATTGTCTGGAAGAAAAAAGTCGAACTTTTTGGTTCTGTTTTCGAATGTCAGAAAAATGTAAATATCAATTTTCGACCAACAGGGCTGATACATTTCAACGCAAAATAAAAAAATTCTTGGTATGGAATGGCTACAGATGGTAACAGCAAAAAATCGTTTTATTGGCTCTTAGTTTGGTAACGCTTCCTCGGAATGTAAAATTTTGTCACAATAAAATGTTTTGAATGGATTAAACAGTTTTCTATAATTAAACAATTTCAATGTTTTGCGCTCTTTTGAGGCCCTGCAAAAACCATATATATGAAATCAAGTAATATTTGTATCTGCGTTCAAGCATTTTAGCGTGGAAAATTGCTTTCTCGAAAAAAAGACAACCTATTGAAAGGGATAAATTGCATTTTTTCGAAAAATTGACAAGTAACAACTAAAAATTAATAGGTTTTAATTGATATGCAGCAATTCGATTGATAAGTGTTTCGTGCTCGCGAAAACCGAAACACCAATTGTTAAGCGAAAAGCCTCAGAGGCACTCCCAGAGAGTTTGCGTTGCTATTTGTCGCTTGGTGCAATTTTTCGCTTTTTCTTCATACTTACCAGTTGTCGCTTTCGACCAGTTGCGATGAATTGTCGCTCCGCCTTTTTTTCTAAGTGTCGGCTTAGC
The DNA here is from genome assembly GCF_963678635.1 of Symsagittifera roscoffensis. Lineage (NCBI taxonomy): Eukaryota > Metazoa > Xenacoelomorpha > Acoela > Convolutidae > Symsagittifera > Symsagittifera roscoffensis. Next base: position 81,733,836 of record NC_087064.1, on the reverse strand, counting down.
TTTTGTCTGCTCAAGTATTCTCGGCCTAGTTGCCACCGCACAAGTTTTGCAACAGTGACAGTTGTTTCAATTATGATAGTTTTTTTTTATTGATTATTGATTTTAAGAACTATGATAAATCTTATAAAATTTTTTGACTTAGCGTTTTTGGTCTCATTTTCTGCTTGAATACCTGCAAGGCTATGTTTGTGTTGTATCGCAGTGATGCGAAGCTCAGTTTCGTTTTTAAACTAATCATGATGCTGGTATTCAATGGCCATTTATTTGCTAAAGTTCGATCAACCATTTCTGCTCTTATAGCTGTGCAATTTAAGATATTTGATGGGCGCATTTAAATTTTTTTCCCATCGGCAAAAACAATTGAATAATTTATAATGATCTTTTTTGGGTCGACCAAATTGATTTTTCGAGCTGTTTTAAAATTCAAAAACCCAAATTTTAGGGTCGGTCGGCCAAAATTGGATGTCGGACACTAATACCAAAAGGGTGGAACCTTTGAGTGATGAGGGTTCGAATCACTGAGAAATTTAGAGAATGCATGGCATAAAGCCAGACAGCTTAAACATCACGGTGTTTTTTCAATCAGGAAAAAGAGGTCGGCACTTACCGCAAAATTGTAAAATGAAGATGTAGCGGCGTTCCTCATCAAGTTATAACTAGATAAGATGGCGAAATAAAAAAACTAGATAGCGTAATTTTATCCTGATGGTATACTGTCTGCCGGCTTCCTTCTCAAATCCACCCTTGAAAGGTTCTCTTTTCACGCCTAAATTTCCTCTTCGCAAAGTAGTTGCTGCAGTTTTCTGATTTTCGTTTTTTAATTGATCCCACTGGTGCTTCTGAACTATATCGTAAATCCATTAGTCTGTGAGGGAAAAATGGCAGACGTGGAGCCTTATGTCTACCTGAAATTGATAACTCAGCCAACCGACTAAAAAACCCAATATAAACTAACTTAAAGTTTTGAACCACTTTTAGAAATTTCTGGATGATTGAACAGACTCGCATTGTTGTGTCTTAAAAAAAAGTTAACCGGGAATTAATTAGTAAGTGTTTTGTGAGCTAACGTTCAAACTAACTTTGATCCTGGTATCAAACGTTCGCCTTTTGATATATTTTCATCGAAATCTTCTTTGTTTAAGTTGAATTGCGTCAAGATTTCTGATGCGAGAACTTGGTGTCTTTGGAATCATATGGGTCTCTTTTTAGCTTTTATATCCCTGAAGAAAACTAATGATTATGTGTGAAAAAAACACTGTAAGCCATAGATTGTTCCGTTTCATCAAGTCTTTAGAACAAAGATACAAAAAATTTGGTTAACTAAACACGTCGCGGTAAGCTAAATACCGAATACTACGATGCCAATTAGAAAATTTCTGCTGGCGATGGTCGTGATGCTGCCCTGATGATATAAGAACTCAGTGGGCAGAGGAAAACGTGACCTAAAGCTCCCAATAGCTCGTACTTTCATTAGATTATTTTCATTATTTTCACAGCTTCCTCCAATGTTTGGCTTTAACGCTGGAGGCTCGTCAAGAAATTTGAGTTTCACGTTTTGTTGATTTTTGTTTTCTTTCTTTGAAAAATGCTGCTTTCAATTTTTAATATTTAGAGGTTTTTTTTCAAAATATTGGTTTCCAACAAAAAAAATTTGATGAATTGTAATAGTTCCCATTTTTTCTCTGAAAAAAATGGCAGTGGCTCAAAAATTATGAGGACAAAATTCTAAAAGTTTTTAAATAATTTGTTTCAAGTTTACTGAAGATGAGAGAAGCCGTTTTTTCTGATGAACTCAGCTGCTTAAGATAATTTAACGAAAAGTTGCAAGAAGAACAGATGGTCTCCGAAATTTTAGCTTTTTATGCCGTGTGATTCAATATTAGCTAAGACTTTGCTTGTCTTACAGCTTCTGGTCTCCTTTGACGAAACTCAAATCAGCGTAAAATTAACCAGTTTTTTTCGTATCCTTGTTCTAAAGATTTGATGAAACGGGACAATCTATGGCTTAAACTGATTTTCTCACACATAATTATAAAGTTGAAGAAATTTTTGAAAAGCATCGGCAGTGTTACCATTTTGATATTTCATCAGTTGAGAAGCAACCTCCAAAACTAATGAAGAAATTGTTTTGGCGTTAGAAAAAAAACGTCTATAAATTTACAGTCTGAGACTGATAAGGCTCTAATGGCCTAAAGCGCCTGATAATTTATGCCTTTTTTGTGTTTGATTTAATGTTACAAGTTTAATTATATTTTAAAGGTAATGTCTGACACATAAATTTCCAACTAGCAGGTACTCTCATTACGTTCTCTTATACGAAAAACAGCTTCTCCGAACACCTGAATCTAACGTTAGAGGCTCGTTACGAAATTCAAAAGTAAATAATAAATAGTTTCTGACACAGCGCGGAATTTTTATATTTAAGTTTCAACGTTTTCTTGATTTTTGCTTTTTTTTGAAAAATGCTGCTTTCAATTTTCACTCTCTGAGAATTTTTGTAATTTTTTTTCCAAAAAAAATTAAGTAAATAGATTGTGTTAGTTCCCAATTTTTTTGCTGAAAAAATGTCAATCATTCAAAAACTATGAGAACAAAACTCTCAAAGTTTTGTAATTTGTTTTCAAGTTTATTGAATACGAGACAGGCATTTTTTTCTGATAAACTGAGCTGCTTAAGGTAATTTAGCGACAAACTTGAAACAAGGAGAGATTGCTTGCTCTCCGGTTTTGACGCTCATTATGCCGTATGATTCCATATAAGATCAAACTTGCTTGTCTTAGAGCTTCTCGTTTCATTTGATGAGCTAAAAATAGCGTAAAATTAACCGAACTTTTTGTATCTTTTTTCAAAGACTTGTTGAAGCGGGAAGAATTATGGATTACTGAGTTTTTCAACGCACATCGGTATACCTGAAAAAAGTGTTTGTAGAGCATGGATAGTGTTATCAGTTTGATAACTCATCAGTCGAGATTCATCTTCCAAATTTAATGGAGAAATAAGCTACCGTTTAAAAACGTCGATAAATTTTCAGCTTGAGATTGATAAAGTTCTAATGCCTTAAGACTCCTGATATTTTGTACTCCTTTTGTATGACCGTAACGTTAGAGACTCGCTACAAATTTCATGATAATTTAAAGGTAGTTTCTTAGACACCGAAGAATGTACCTTTTTGAGTTTCAACGTTGTGGTACTTTCGTTTTTATATTTATCCAGAGAAGCTAGTTTCTCAAAGCAGAGTCACGACACTCTCTCTAACACTGTTTCATAAACAATTTTGTTTCAGCTGTTTTTAATTAATTAGCATCAAAGTTGTAAAAACTTTCAAATTAAGAGGAGAAAGTTATTCTTTGCTTATGTTATAGGACAGGCGCTTCTGACGGATCAACAGTTGTTTTAATTATTAAAGATTCTGTAGCTCCACATGTGCCAATGTTAATGCGGAGTAAAGCGCCGAAAACGAGATCAAAAAGAACATTGTGAAAAATTATCTGCGATATGGAAATTATGTCATCATGGTTTTCAATTTCAATTAGAAGGCATAAAAAATTGACGCGACGAAATGTCGCAAAAAACAATCTCCTACCCGATAAAAAAAATCAAGCGTCCGGGTTACTGGTCTGAATTTTAATATTTTGATATTATATTCGTTCAAAAAAATTGACTTGCAATTTTCAACCAATATGGATGCTTACATTTAGGAGATCAAAATTGAATCACATCCAAGTAGCAATGCTTTTGAGTAACATTCACGAATATATTTGTTTCATTTTCCTTGCAGATTTTGAACGCTGCCAATTCCTATTGTTCCGACTTTCGATACGAAAGTAACGGAATATTTGTGCTCGGGGTGGGTTTTTTTTTCTTCAGACAAATTTCGACTTTTTAACTAGCCATTTTTGACGGAATTTTTTTTATATCATTCGAAAGGTATTGTTGTCCTGAGCTCAAATTTGAAAAGATATTTCACCTGTGATCATTTTTGGTAAAGTTACAGGGGTTTAAAGATTGCAATTTTGGCCAATTTGGGACAATTAACGCGCAATATTTCGCGCTATTAACGCGTAAGCGGAGAATTAATCCGTCTTAGAAATCGTTCCAAATTGGTTAAAAGAAGCTTATTTGCCATAATTGGTTTGTTACAAGGAGCGAAATCTATCCTTTTGTACTTTATATGGCGTGTGGGGGGATGATTTTCATAAAAAAATTTCAAACTTTAAAAAAAAAATTTCATTTGTTTTATTTCATTGAATTTTATAATGTTATTACTGCTCCATAAACCTTAGTAGGCAGTCGGAACATTCAGGGCTTCGCCCTGTTACGAGCAGTCTTGTTGTTATTGTTCCGACTTTCGATACAAAAATAACGGAATATTTGTGCTCGGGGTGGGTTTTTTTTTGTTCCGACTTTCGATACGAAAGTAACGGAATAATTGTGCTCGGGATGGGTTTTTTTTTTCTTCAGACAAATTTCGACTTTTTAACTAGCCATTTTTGACGGAATTTTTTTTATATCATACAAAAAGTTTTGTTGTCCTGAGCTTAATTTTGAAAAGATATTTCACCTGTGATCATTTTTGGTAAAGTTACAGGGGTTTAAAGATTGCAATTTTGGCCAATTTGGGACAATTAACGCGCAATATTTCGCGCTGTTAACGCGTAAGAGGAGAGTTAATCCGTCTTAGAAATTGTTCCAAATTGGTTGAACGAAGCTTATTTGCCATAATTGATTTGTTACAAGGAACGAAATCTATCTTTTTGTACTTTATATGGCTTGTGGGGGGATGATTTTTATAAAAAAAAATTCAAATTTTAGAGAAAAAAAATTTCATTTTATTTTATTTCATTTAATTTTTTTATGTTATTACTGCTCCATAAACCTTAAAAGGCAGTCGGAACATACAGGGCTTCGCCCTGATACGAGCAGTCTTGTTACTTTTTTCAATCAAGATTTTTTCTCCCTTTTAATCTGTCAAGCTTGTCAAAGTCGAATTAGAGACAGAAAACAAACTCCTGGCAATAAAATCAGTTACATCATTTCAAATAGTGTGAACTCTGGAGGTCAATAATTGAATCAATTAAGTTGTTTCGATTCGATTGGAAGTCAAAAATTGTTGCAGAAAAAACCACCCGAGCATAAATATTCCTTCAGGAGGAACAATAGTTCTCAAAATTTCCTTAAAAACTCATGCTTTGTCCTTTCTTGTGATCATACTGTTTAGCTAAACATTTTAGAACAAAGTGAGTTCTATGTATGGTTAAATCGTTTCAAGAACGTTTTTTGGCTCTATTTTTATCTAGGTTTAGATAAGGGGCACTGATTGGCTGATCAGCTGGTTTGCACCCTAATTGGTTACATTTTAACATCTGATTTTAAAATAATAATAGAACATGAAATTAATTACCTTCATCGGACTAAATCGCGACCAATTTTACGAATATATGGACTCTTTTTCATCTTGGTTTAGATAAAGGGCACTGTTTAGCTGAATAGTTGGTTTGCGTTTTTGTTAATTTCATTTTAAAAATAGTTTGTTGTTAAAAATGCCTGCCATGAAATGAAATTTTTTTAGACTAACTCGGCCGAATTATGGACTATCGCGACTAACTCTTAGACTAATTTGCAATTAGTTTTTAGACTATCTCTGTTAATTGGTTGCGACGTAGTTTAAAAATTATTAGACTATAGAGACTAAATATCAGTCTATTCCGACCCAAATTTGTCATTTTTCGAATTTTTCCGCGTCTATTATAATATTTTAGCCACTCCTCATAAGGTAATTAGTGCCGAAAGATTGTTGAGCAATGACGCAATTAGATAAATAGAACAAAACACTTTTTACGCCACGTCAGATGGAAATAAATGAAATTGTTGGCATCTTGTTTGACGTAATAAAAATTTAATTAATTCGCACCTCAGCATTTGAAGTTTTAGTTTTTCTGCTTTTAAATGAAACTTGAACTAAATTTATTTTATTAACAATGTATGAAAACAACAAGGACTAAATTGCCAAACAAAAAATTTTCAGTTCAGAAGGTATGTGAGACCCCTGGGAGGATCAACTCTTATTGGAGAAATTCACGCTATGTTCACTGCTGTTTGTAATCTCTGCTGTCGCTTAAAAATTTTATTCTGTCCAAATGATTTCGCCCTACTTTTTTTCGATTTAGTAGTGACCTAATTTTGAGTCGTGTAAACGGAAAATATTTTCTATGCTCACCTCTGGATCGCAAAATTGTAGTTCAAGTTTTACAAGACAACATTTTTTCGGCCTTTTTGTTTTTCCTTTATTTTCGGAATGATAAGTTTCAACCTACATTATATCAGCCTCATGTTGCATTTTTCGACGATTGAAGAAAGTTCGTATCTGCGGGTTTGTGTTTTGAGGACGAGGGGGATTTTATAACTCCTTATTAGTCTTAAATTTTTTGAATTTTATTCGACTTTTTCCATTTCTTTTTTTGGGCTTATTAGGGTTCGGAATTTTTTATATCGGCTTAGTGGCCTCATTTTGGTTGATTTGATGAGCGAATAAAATTTTTTTTGAGTGGTTGTGTATTTTGAGGTTGAAGAAGACTTTTCATAACTTTTAAGTCTTGTTGATTTTTTTTTCGGCTTAAAAAGTTTTCGACAATGTATTTTTGGCTTTTTTACCGCTTGGTTTATTATCTTCCCCTGCTAATTTCACATTTAATTGTCTTGGCATTTTTTTGTTTTAAAACCAGGCTTAATCATATTGATTAATCTAGTTTTTTCGAGATATTCTTTTTTTTTCAATTTTTTTCTTGTTTTGTATCACAAGTGGTGCGAATCTCAGCTTTGCCTCTGAGTAATCATTTAATTTTCAAGAACTAATTGGTACAATTAAATTGTTGGCATCTTGTTTGACGTAATAAAAATTTAATTAATTCGCACCTCAGCATTTGAAGTTTTAGTTTTTCTGCTTTTAAATGAAACTTGAACTAAATTTATTTTATTAACAATGTATGAAAACAACAAGGACTAAATTGCCAAACAAAAAATTCCAAAAAATACGAGACACGCATTTTTTTCTGATAAACTGAGCTGCTTATGGTAATTTAGCGACAAACTTGAAACAAGGAGAGATTCCTTGCTCTCCGGTTTTTACGCTCGTTATGCCTTATGATTCCATATAAAATCAAACTTGCTTGTCTTAGAGCTTCTCGTCTCATTTGATCAACTAAAAGTAGCGTAAAATTAACCGAACTTTTTGTATATTTTTTTCAAAGACTTGTTGAAGCGGGAAGAATTATGGATTACTGAGTTTTTCAACGCACAATGATATACCTGAAGAAAAAGTGTTTGTAGAGCATGGATAGTGTTATCAATTTGATAGCTCATCAGACGAGATTCATCTTCCAAATTTAATGGAGAAATAAGCTACGGTTTAAAAACGTCGATAAATTTTCAGCTTGAGATTGATAAAGTTATAATGCCTTAAGACTCCTGATATTTTGTACTCCTTTTGTATGACCGTAACGTTAGAGACTCGCTACAAATTTCATGATAATTTAAAGGTAGTTTCTTAGACACCGAAGAATGTACCTTTTTGAGTTTCAACGTTGTGGTACTTTCGTTTTTATATTTATCCAGAGAAGCTAGTTTCTCAAAGCAGAGTCACGACACTCTCTCTAACACTGTTTCATAAACAATTTTGTTTCAGCTGTTTTTAATTAATTAGCATCAAAGTTGTAAAAACTTTCAAATTAAGAGGAGAAAGTTATTCTTTGCTTATGTTATAGGACAGGCGCTTCTGACGGATCAACAGTTGTTTTAATTATTAAAGATTCTGTAGCTCCACATGTGCCAATGTTAATGCGGAGTAAAGCGCCGAAAACGAGATCAAAAAGAACATTGTGAAAAATTATCTGCGATATGGAAATTATGTCATCATGGTTTTCAATTTCAATTAGAAGGCATAAAAAATTGACGCGACGAAATGTCGCAAAAAACAATCTCCTACCCGATAAAAAAAATCAAGCGTCCGGGTTACTGGTCTGAATTTTAATATTTTGATATTATATTCGTTCAAAAAAATTGACTTGCAATTTTCAACCAATATGGATGCTTACATTTAGGAGATCAAAATTGAATCACATCCAAGTAGCAATGCTTTTGAGTAACATTCACGAATATATTTGTTTCATTTTCCTTGCAGATTTTGAACGCTGCCAATTCTTATTGTTCCGACTTTCGATACGAAAGTAACGGAATATTTGTGCTCGGGGTGGGTTTTTTTTTCTTCAGAAAAATTTCGACTTTTTAACTAGCCATTTTTAACGGAATTTTTTTTATATCATTCAAAAGATATTGTTGTCCTGAGCTCAAATTTGAAAAGATAATTCACCTGTGATCATTTTTGGTAAAGTTACAGGGGTTTAAAGATTGCAATTTTGGCCAATTTGGGACAATTAACGCGCAATATTTCGCGCTATTAACGCGTAAGCGGAGAATTAATCCGTCTTAGAAATCGTTCCAAATTGGTTAAAAGAAGCTTATTTGCCATAATTGGTTTGTTACAAGGAGCGAAATCTATCCTTTTGTACTTTATATGGCGTGTGGGGCGATGATTTTCATAAAAAATTTCAAACTTTAAAAAAAAATTTCCTTTGTTTTATTTCATTGAATTTTTTAATGTTATTACTGCTCCATAAACCTTAAAAGGCAGTCGGAACATTCAGGGCTTCGCCCTGCTACGAGCAGTCTTGTTGTTATTGTTCCGACTTTCGATACGAAAGTAACGGAATATTTGTGCTCGGGGTGGGTTTTTTTTTCTTCAGACAAATTTCGACTTTTTAACTAGCCATTTTTGACGGAATTTTTTTATACCATTCAAAAAGTATTGTTGTCCTAAGCTTAAATTTGAAAAGATATTTCACCTGTGATCATTTTTTGTAAAGTTATGAGGGTTTAAAGATTGCCATTTTGGCCATTTTGGCCAATTTGGGAGAATTAACGCGCGATATATTTCGCGCTGTTAACGCGTAAGAGGAGAGTTAATCCGTCTTAGACATTGTTCCAAATTGGTTGAACGAAGCTTATTTGCCAAAATTGATTTGTTACAAGGAACGAAATCTATCTTTTTGTACTTTATATGGCTTGTGGGGGGATGATTTTTATTTAAAAAATTTCAAATTTTAGAGAAAAAAAATTTCTTTTTATTTTATTTCATTTAATTTTTTTATGTTATTACTGCTCCATAAACCTTAAAAGGCAGTCGGAACATTCAGGGCTTCGCCCTGATACGAGCAGTCTTGTTACTTTTTTCAATCAAGTTTTGAAACTTGTCTCTCTTTTTTTCTCCCTTTTAATCTGTCAAGCTTGTCAAAGTCGAATTAGAGACAGAAAACAAACTCCTGGCAATAAAATCAGTTACATCATTTCAAATAGTGTGAACTCTGGAGGTCAATAATTGAATCAATTAAGTTGTTTCGATTCGATTGGAAGTCAAAAATTGTTGCAGAAAAAACCACCCGAGCATAAATATTCCTTCAGGAGGAACAATAGTTCTCAAAATTTCCTTAAAAACTCATGCTTTGTCCTTTCTTGTGATCATACTGTTTAGCTAAACATTTTAGAACAAAGTGAGTTCTATGTATGGTTAAATCGTTTCAAGAACGTTTTTTGGCTCTATTTTTATCTAGGTTTAGATAAGGGGCACTGATTGGCTGATCAGCTGGTTTGCACCCTAATTGGTTACATTTTAACATCTGATTTTAAAATAATAATAGAACATGAAATTAATTACCTTCATCGGACTAAATCGCGACCAATTTTACGAATATATGGACTCTTTTTCATCTTGGTTTAGATAAAGGGCACTGTTTAGCTGAATAGTTGGTTTGCGTTTTTGTTAATTTCATTTTAAAAATAGTTTGTTGTTAAAAATGCCTGCCATGAAATGAAATTTTTTTAGACTAACTCGGCCGAATTATGGACTATCGCGACTAACTCTTAGACTAATTTGCAATTAGTTTTTAGACTATCTCTGTTAATTGGTTGCGACGTAGTTTAAAAATTATTAGACTATAGAGACTAAATATCAGTCTATTCCGACCCAAATTTGTCATTTTTCGAATTTTTCCGCGTCTATTATAATATTTTAGCCACTCCTCATAAGGTAATTAGTGCCGAAAGATTGTTGAGCAATGACGCAATTAGATAAATAGAACAAAACACTTTTTACGCCACGTCAGATGGAAATAAATGAAATTGTTGGCATCTTGTTTGACGTAATAAAAATTTAATTAATTCGCACCTCAGCATTTGAAGTTTTAGTTTTTCTGCTTTTAAATGAAACTTGAACTAAATTTATTTTATTAACAATGTATGAAAACAACAAGGACTAAATTGCCAAACAAAAAATTTTCAGTTCAGAAGGTATGTGAGACCCCTGGGAGGATCAACTCTTATTGGAGAAATTCACGCTATGTTCACTGCTGTTTGTAATCTCTGCTGTCGCTTAAAAATTTTATTCTGTCCAAATGATTTCGCCCTACTTTTTCTCGATTTAATAGTGACCTAATTTTGAGTCGTGTAAACGGAAAATATTTTCTATGCTCACCTCTGGATCGCAAAATTGTAGTTCAAGTTTTACAAGACAACATTTTTTCGGCCTTTTTGTTTTTCCTTTATTTTCGAAATGATAAGTTTCAGCCTACATTATATCAGCCTCATGTTGCATTTTTCGACGATTGCAGAAAGTTCGTATGTGCGGGTTTGTGTTTTGAGGACGAGGGGGATTTTATAACTTCTTATTAGTCTTAAATTTTTTGAAATTTATTCGACTTTTTCCTTTTCTTTTTTTGGGCTTATTAGGGTTCGGCATTTTTTATATCGGCTTAGTGGCCTCGTTTTGGTTGATTTGATGAGCGAATAAAGTTTTTTGAGTGGTTGTGTATTTTGAGGTTGAAGCAGACTTTTCATAACTTTTAAGTCTTGTTGATTTTTTTTTCGGCTTAAAGAGTTTTCGACAATGTATTTTTGGCTTTTTTACCGCTTGGTTTATTATCTTCCCCTGCTAATTTCACATTTAATTGTCTTGGCATGTTTTTGTTTTAAAACCAGGCTTAATCATATTGATTAATCTAGTTTTTTCGAGATATTCTTTTTTTTCAATTTTTTTCTTGTTTTGTATCACAAGTGGTGCGAATCTCAGCTTTGCCTCTGAGTAATCATTTAATTTTCAAGAACTAATTGGTACAAAAAAAAAATATATCAACATTTTTAGTTACATTACTTTTATGTGCAACCTCGAAAGATTGCAAAAACCAGCTTTTTTGATTTCTTCAAAAATTTTTAATTTCACTAATTAGAAAAAGATTCAACCAAAAAAACGCAATACTTTCTCAAAAAAGTATCTAATAAAACCTGAAATTGTTTAAAAACTTTCAATATTAAGTTTTTTATAAATATTTTTTGTCTAATATTGAGCAAAATTATATCTATAAACCATAACAAAACAATTATCAAAAAACCATCGAATACAACTTGTAATTTTTTTCTAATTGCCTACGCACAGAATTTGAAAATTAAGGGTTCTAGTGGTCGCCTACTTTTGCTAAAATAAATTGTGTTGCTTTTATCAGTGCGGATAGTTTTTATTCGCTGAGTAAGTCGAAATAAATTTTCAGTATGTAAATGATGGACAGATGGATAGCTAAACTCATTGGCTACTGTTTCTGTTTTTATAAAATACGTGCCTGGGATTTTGATAACATGGACTTTTGTTAATTGGTGAAAACTGGAGTGCATCATTTTCGCATGAACACTTCTAGTCAGTAGAACTGGTTGCAATTGACGTGCCTTTTGGGTTCATTTTTATAGAATTTTTTACCTTGTGTAGACCGGAGTTTTTGTTATATGATAAATGTTTATATTTTCAATGATATACTCAAAGTAATAACTGTAATGAAAAGGTAATGGAGAATGTGCCTAGTTGATATCTAACACCTTGTGCGGATGTGGAGAGCTGTACTTTGGCTTTAATAACAAAACTTTCTTCGATTGAAATTTTTCCGGCTTCAAAGTGCCTCATCCGGGAGTATTCCACTATATTTGCCACAATTAAATTGAATATCTCCTTTTTCGGAGCCCAAATTAATCGTTTCATCGTGTAATTTTTCCAAATAGTCCACATAGCAGTTCGTGTTGCTTCGATTCAGACATATTCAGAATTTCCAACGGTTTTCAAAAAATTCTTCCAAATGGATAACAGCTAGAAATTCATCAATAATATTAGCTTTCAATTAAATACTGTTCTACTTTTTATGAGCCCCTTTTTAAGGTAGAAAAACTCTCAATTCGTTTCAGAACATCATTTTCTGGTTTAATGATCTATTTTGAATTGCGCAAGTCTTAATTTTCCAAGCACAAACTTAAGCAAGAAGAAAGATCGAACTGTGTTCTTGCTCTTCACGTTCTTTCTTCAAGCCATACATGCATACAGCTACCAAAAAAAAAGTTTTTTGTAATAAAAATATTATTAGAATAGTTAGTATGGTTATCAAAAATTGTAAAGAAAAACAACCTTGCCGTTATTATAACTTTTTAAAAGTCTACTTTTGGCATCTAGAAAAACTCATAAGGGCTTGGGTTATATTTTTTTTGATAGTAATTTTTTTTCCTCTCCCGGTAGCGCATTATGAGGTGTTGGAGTTGCGGTTTTTCAAGGTGGTTTTTATCATTTTAACGAAAGTACTTGGTCATTGCCTTAGTTATTTTTTATTATTGATTTTATTAAAAAACATTAAAATTTCTCTTTTTTTCTACTTTTTGCAGTGTAATTTTGTTTTGTTCTCCCCAGGGGCTGAGGGTGAATGGGGTTTCAATAGCGCACTCCTTCAGGAACTCGACGCCGCTGTCACCCCCTTTGAACTATTATGGCATTCATTTTTGCCCGACGAGTTCCAAAATATTTCTTTGGTTGTCATAAGATCAGAAAAAACCCAACACTGCATTTTGTACTCAAATATTCTGAAAAAGTTTTAGTACCACAAAAGTCACAAAAAATCCACAAAAATTTCTTCATATGTTTGACCATTGTGACATCAAATTTGAGAAGAAATTTGAAAAAGTAAAAACTAGTTATAATTTCTCAAACGTCGTGAAACATTTTATAAAGGTATTTTGACCGGTGGAAGGGGCACTACAAAGTGGAGCTGGAGTTGACAAAATTCAAGTTTGATAGTAACGTAGCCTTACTAAAACAACTGGTTTTCAATAGAAGTCGAAATGGTTGGTGGCATTGAAAAGCCAATCTGAGAGCACTATAAAACCAAAATTTTCAGAGCAATTTATCTTGTATCTAAACTCTTTTTCCAATGTTTTTAAGCGATGAGAATAATGGTGGCTAAAAATTGCTGCTGTATAATTCATCAACCGACCCCGGACAAAAAATATTCCGTGGTTTTTTGAATCATCTTGTGGTCAAATTATATATTCTGTAGACGCACAAAGTTAAATTTGTATGACTGCGGATTCCAGAAACAAGCTTTCAGTAATTTAAAAACGGCGCCGATATTTATAGAAATTATTTTAAAAAAATTTTACCAGAACAAGCTGGATTTTTTTAAGAATGAAAATCATTGCAAATCCGCAAGAAGTACAAAAAATTTCAATAACTTAGGCTTTGTGAAAAAAAAACAATTGAAAAAAAGATTCAAATTCAGAAAACGTTATAATAAAAATTTCGCAAACTATTTTTGTAAGTATCCTTCGATCGGCGGAGGGAAGGTGCAAAATTAATTCGGGTTTTCAAAATTGGGTTTGATACTAAAAATTTTTTCATAATAAAATAGCTGGGTTTTTGTATTTAATTAAAATCAAAATAATTGAAGGGAGGAAAATTGCTATTTGAGAAACCAAACTTCAAAAATGTACAAAAAGTTTAAGACTTTTTTTCTGCAATGAATTCCTCAAATATTCTGTAATTTTTTTAAGCATTTGAGAAATGTTGTACCAGAAAAAATTTCAAGATATTCTCAAATTGACAGCCATTGTAGTTTGGCAGGAAAAGCAAAAAATTTTGATCATGTTGAGCATTGTGAGTTATGCACGAGGCACTGTACTCATAGAGTAATTTCAGGTAAAGTACACCGTCTGTTCGTCACGCTATGTTATTTTCGGCCGAATAGATTCGTGCAACTTCTTAGTCTAATACCAATCTTAATCTTACCCTTATATATCCTAGTCTCAATAGATCTAGTGTATACTGGTTTTTACGATTTAGTTCTTGGAGTTTATCCAGAAGGAGATCAACTGTAGTCTAAGATTTATTCTAATTGTACTGGTGCTGAAACTGCAAGTAGTTTCAGCACTTACAAATAAGTGTCATTGTTAGTGATAGATTATGATTGGTTAGTTAAAACTAGTTTAGAACTGGTTCCAATTGGACAAAAAAGCTGAAAAACAAAAAAGAAGCATAATCAGAAGCTTTTTTTTCTGAGAAAATCTTCCAGAGTTTGATTAAACTAGTTTTCAGTTATGGTTTAGCTGGTTGATGGTAAAAAAACGCCATTCTGAGACCAGTCTGCAAAAAACTGCAGCCAATCTTTTTCATATTTTTTTTTTCGTCAATGTAGAGTGAGTCACGACAAAAATGGCGGTATTACAATTTAATGCTCGACCCCGGACGATACATGTTTTCGGGTATCTGATTTACTCATGAAGCTAAACTCCATTTTTAAAGGTTTACAAAATTGTATGCATGTATTTATGTGAGTGGAATTATGTAGAAAATTTTCAAATGGTTTCAAATTAGCACCCGAAGTCATGGAATAAAATTTGACAGATTACCAGAACAATAGCCAAAGATCATTTTGTATTAGAAGTTTTAACAATTTTGCAAGCTGCACGAAGTATTTTGAACGCTGTCAGAATTCTGAAATAAGGTTGCGAAAAATTTAAAAGCAAAATGCAACTTTTTTTTCTTCAAAAATTAAGTGTTTTTTCCCAATTGCTAGAAGAGGGCTGCAAAATTGAATTCGAGTTTTATCGATAAATAACTTCAATAGAAGTGTTACTTCTGTGAACGTTCAGTTTCAGTCAAAATGGTTGATGGTAGGAGATGACAATCTGAGAACAGTCTGAAAAAACTGTGCACTTCCAAATTTTTTGAAAGTTTTCCATTGCATCGTAAGTCATTATGACGCTATACTTGACCCGGAGGACGGTTTCTCCTGCTTCTCCTAACATCGTTACGAGGCCAAACTGTTTTTTCTCTTCGCGCATAGACTTGTGTGTTTTTCCGCGGACAAGACTTTAAACATGTTAAAAATGACACCACGGAGTTTCGGTCGCACAAAGTCGCAACATACCCATTTTGAGTCTTAATGGTCGCACGCAACCAGAGGCGGATCTAGGATTTTCTTGAGGGGGCGGACCGAAAGTTTTGTCGACCTTTTTTTGTTAGGTCGACCAAAGTGAATTTCCCAGCTCTCACAAAGCACTAAAAAGACCCTGTTTTGGTAAAATTTTCTGCATCGCAGGCAAAAAATTTGGCCAAAAAAGGCGGTTTCAGGCATTTTTTGGAAAATTTTGACCAAAAAAACGCGTTTTTTGGCGCGCGCTCCCCCTCAAAATTAGTATATATTGGCGCCAAAGGCGCCTTTAGAAATTTTTTGGGGTACGTCACCAATTATGGATATCTCAAAAGAGGGGGCCCTCCCGTTTGTTCGCCCTCTGCCCCCCCCCCCCTCATCCGCCCCTGGTTGCAACATACACATGTTGACTCGCATTGGTCGCAACATAAGTCTCCGACCTCGGCCCGGGCAGCATACCAATTTTTTTTTGTTTCGAAAATATTTTTCAAAATTGTTTTTTAAAATTGTATTCGACGAGACGAGTATTTCAAAATTGCTATTGAAAGGTGAAAGGGGTTGAATGGAAACCCCTCCCCCCTCCGTCCCCCACTTTTTTATATTGCTGTAACCAGTTGTTTTACAAAGTTGACCATGAAAACTAAATCGATTTAGATTACAATCATCGATCATTAGACAAGACAGTTCACTAAATTTTTAACTTGATACAAGGGAAAGGCGAATAAACGTTATACCAGTACGAAAGTATAGGGAGAGAGAGAGAGGGAGGGGGAGCAGACCAAACATGTTTGGAATAGCCTTATAACTATTCCGT
Organism: Symsagittifera roscoffensis; assembly: GCF_963678635.1. Lineage (NCBI taxonomy): Eukaryota > Metazoa > Xenacoelomorpha > Acoela > Convolutidae > Symsagittifera > Symsagittifera roscoffensis. Next base: position 81,717,684 of record NC_087064.1, on the reverse strand, counting down.
ATGCCCATTTTTTAAAAATAATAAACGGACAATACGAGCCATAGTTTTACAAAAAAAAATACTCAGGGAGAGGGGATAAAAAAACGGTCACATGTTATCCATGATATCAAAAATTGGAAAAAAGGATACAAATTTTTTATCTTCTCAGTGTATTGTCCCAGGCCATTACTGATATGATAGCACGTGCTTTAAAACAAAATACGTTCCCATTTAGCTTCAACGAAACGGTTATAAGAAACACAGGAGCTATAACGTTCAATAAGAGCGAAGACAGAAGCTTCTTAAATCCTTGATTTAGAAAAAAAAAACATTCAGAATATCGACTCAAAAAATTTTAACATATGACTGCTCCCAAAAAAATTCTTCGAATGGTGTGATTACAATTGTTCGCTTTTTAACACTTCATCCTCAATCGCTATTGCCAATATTTAATTTATTAGTTTAATTTGATCTTACTTTTCTAACTCTCTTGAATTCAATTTTTATAGTCAACCGATTTCTTGTTTCAAATCGGTTTATTTTGAACAAACCTTTAAAAAGGTTTTTATTGATCCAACGTTAAAATCGGATTTTTGTTTAACCACTCTTAGAACCGGTTAACTAAGTTAGTAATAAATAACTTATAAGCAATATAACAACAATGCCCGCGGGTGCAGGAGGTGGTGGGATGGGCAGACACGAGGAGGAGGAGTCGGCCACTTTGGTCACGCAGGAGCAGCCGAAGAGTAGTTGTACTACTTACTTGGCAGAGGGCGACAGACTCTACAGAGTGCAGGAGTACAAGAAGGCCATAGAGTCATACACTGCTGTGAGTCATACATTTTCAAAAGGGGTTGAAGGGAAAGAAGAGTTCGAAATTCGTACTTCTTCGAAAAGAGTTCGAAAACCATTTTTAATGCTTCTTTTCCTTCAAATTTAATCATTTAGGTTTTTTCTTCAGTACTGTTAGCGGTCGTTCTCTTAAACCTTAACAGTTTTCTTTCATGTGATGCCCATTAAATTAAATTGACAATTGCAGAGCTTTTTTTATCTGAAGAAGGAAAAAATATCCAAGGAGATTTTTGTGAGACCATGAGGCTTATTTCTTATTCAGTAAAGCTTGACTAATTCTGACTTGTTTGTTGAAGTCTTAGCGAAATTTAAATGAAGTTTAAATGTTGTCTCATTTTTAAAACGGGTTCTGACTTCTATGGAATTGGGTCCTAATAGTATTTGCTTCCAGGCCCTGGAACGCGCGGAGGCTGAAGGTATGGACAAGAGACTCTGTTATTACTCCAGAGCACTCTGTAAACTCTACCTGGGTGACTCAGATGCCGCTCTGGAGGACGCAGAAGAGGCTCTCGACGATGACCCCTCCTACTCAAAGGTCAACACAGTTCAAGCATTCACAGCATTCACTTCACAATAAATACATTGTATCAAGGAGAAGATTTAAGTGATGCGTCTAAACAAGATTTGACCGCTTAAAAAATATTTCAGACTCCAAGTTTTTTCTACAATATTTTTTCTTTAATATTGAGGGATCTCATGTGAATCAATTTTCTACAACGCATCAAAAGAAACAGATTTAATTTGGCTTGTCTCTCGAAACTGTTTATTATCGACGTAAATTTTGTAAAGCTTGCTTTTTGCTGCTCTAGTCAAGACCAATGACGTCAATTTTAATAGTATCCGACAAAAAAAAATGAAATTTTAAGGTCGGTTTTTTGTTAAATCAGTCACATATAGTCGGCTCAATATAACGCACATTCTTTCAATTGCACATTTTAGGGTTACATAGCAGTATTTAGAAAACCGCGTTTTCAGACTCGTCAGTATTTAGACAAATAGTGTTTCAACCAATCAGAATCGAGACAAAGAAGAAATTAATAAATAACTATTATTTATTTTGGATTATTTATGTCTTTTCTCGATTCTGATTGGTTCATACAGTATTTGTCTAAATACTGACGTGTCTGAATACGCGGTTATCTAAATACAGGCTGCACTCCACATTTTAGGGACTGTGGATCAAAGCAGAGGCACTCTACGCAATGGGTAACTTCGAGTACGCCCTGATGTTCTTCCATCGTGGCTGTCACTTGAGAGCGGACAACGGAGAGTTCCAGATAGGGATCCAGAAGTCACAGGAGGCCATAGAAAATGCAATTGGAGAGAGTGAGTGGCTATAGTTTATCTGAATAGGAGCACATACCGGGTTTTCTCTTGGTCGGTATTTCGCAAAAAATCCAAAATCAACCAAATCTGTTTCTGGAATTTTCAGAAATCAACATCAACTAATTTTGTCGCCAATTTTTCTTGCGCCAACTGCAGCTTTTGAGATAAGCAAAGTGCGTAAAACCCAATTTTTGCCTTTTATATATACTTTTTTTCGTTCTTTTCTTGATTTTTGCATACTTTTTTTCGTTCTTTTCTTGATTTTTGCATACTTTTTTTCGTTCTTTCTTGATTTTTGCATACTTTTTTTCGCTCTTTTCTTGATTTTTGCATACTTTTTTTCGTTCTTTTCTTGATTTTTGCATACTTTTTTTCGTTCTTTTCTTGGTTTTTGCTGCTGATATAAGTCCGATAAGCCACTTTTCGAAGAACATATAGTACCCTCATAGCAGTATCTTCTCATAGAATAGTTTTTGTTTCAAATTGAAGGTCAACATAACAAAATAGATATTGAAAGCGGTTACAATGTTTGGAATCATGGTTGGGTACGGGGTAGCGAGTTCATGAGGGGAATAGTCAACTTCACGCTCAAAATGTTGCCCAAATTTGTTTTTAGAAGCGAAGGGTGTGGAGTTGAGTACGGACTGTGACCTAACTTGCTTCTACAAATTCGACCCGGTAAGTAGTAGCAGTTGGGGAGTCTTTTCCTGCCATTATAGAGGTTTTGTCGCTTTTTTATAATTTAATTTGGACTTTTTCAGCTTCATCAAAATGTTTTTCTTCTAAGTTTTTATTTACCAAAGTTAAACAACATGCTTCGCAAGTTTTTAGGCCACATCTAATGATACAGGTCCTTTTCAATTCTATGATTTAACTATGGTATGTTAAATCATAGATGATTTCAATTCTATGATTTAACTATGATTTAACAATTCTATGATTTAACTATGATTTTCTATGATAATTACGCATTTCAGGTGAAGAAACGTGATAAGAAGCACAAACCAGGCACCGGTCGCATCCAGTCACGCGGACCCCTGCATAGCAAGAAGGCAGAAGATGCGAAGAAGAGGGCTGAGGAGCAGAGGAGAGCCAAGGGGACTAAGAGCAGCCGGAAGAGTTCGAAGAGACTGCTGGGTCAGCTGTATTCGGACAAGGAGTACCTGGAACAGCTCTTCAAAGATGGAGGTAAGGCTTGTAAGACTTGAGATGGGTCAAATTTAGATGGGTTTGTTATAGATAGAGGGAGCATTACTCAAACCGTCTAGTCATTTTGACCATATAATTTGAATTCTCAAATCTTTTAGTCGTTGGTTTTCATGTTATCAAAGCTTTTCAAAACTCGCGTTAGAAGTCGGTTAGACTTACATTTTTCCAAAGAAGTTTGAGATTTTTCTATCAGTCATAACATTTTTTCCGAGGATGCGGAAATTGTCATCTGTAACAGGCTTCGGATTGTTGGCATGAAATATGTTTTCATTGAAAAAAGACTGCCGAGTTTGACGTTTTGTTCAACGTGTTTTAGTGGTGTCGAACGACTCCACCGAGTCGGGTAAGAAGATCCGAGATTACACGAATGACGCAATCAAATACTTGGAGAAACGGGAGGAGTTCTGGCGACAGCAGGATCCCTCCCGCACCCACGACAAGACCTACGAGAGATCCAGCAGCAGCAGGAGGGGGACGGAGTCGTCGGCAGTGACAAAGAAGTCGAATCCAGGGGGCTATGTGATCAAGCAGATCGAACGAATCGAAAAAGGTAAGAAAGGTTGTTTTTTGATATCAAAAGGCATAAAAACACAGAGAAAAAATTGGTCTGATTATAATTTATACCCCAAATAAGGTTGCTTATAGTTAAAAAGAAATAAATAAATGGATACAATTACCAAATTGTTCAAAATTTTAAACGGGGTATGGAAGGGGCAGGAAACAAGATAAATAATCTGAAATAACCTGCCTAAATGACATGATGATAAACTATACAATGGTTTGGTAAAGTATTCTGCGGCTATGGACGTTTTTCAACACTCATGCATGTTTTAAGTCTCACGTTTGAATTCTATATTTACAACGAGTTTCACTTTTTTATCTTCCTCCTTAAATTAATATCTGATATTAAATTAATATCTAATTAGAATCTTCCTCCTCAAATTTGTTTGAACTAAGAATTTTTTGCGATTGGATGCCAAAAATATTTAGCATCTTTAAAAAAAATTTACAAAAAGAATGCATTTTTATTCAGACATGGACAAAAAAGACTACAAACAGGCTGAAAAACGTTGCAAAGAGACTCTGGATGAAGCCCTGATCTACACAGATGAAGAGCTGTCTAACAAGCAGGAGTTTCTGGCCACTCTCTACAACTTGTACGGGGTCTGTCTCTTCGAACAGGACAAGTTCAAAGAAGCTGAGATCCAATTTCTCAACGACTGGGATCTCTCCGAGAACAAGTGAGTATCTGCGAGGAAAACGAACTAAATTGGCGGCGGTCATTTGATACGTGGAACTTGATTTAATCCAAGTTGCAGAATAAAAGTGCCCCCTGCTAGAGGGGTGGATCTAGGATTTTATCGAGGGTCTTGTGTTTAGGGGGGTGGATTTTCAAAAAAAATTTTTTTTTAGGTGGACCATATTGATTTTTCGAGCTCTCCCAAAGCACTAAAAAGTCCTTGTTTTTGTAAAATTTTCAGCGCAGCAGGCAAAATTTTAAAAAACAGGCCAAAAAAGGCGTTTTTAGGCACTTTTTAGAAAAATTTGACCAAAAATTTGCGTTTTTTCGGCGCGCGCTGCCCCCTTAAAGTAAGTATATATTGGCGCCAAAGGCGCCTTTAGAAAATTTTTAGAGTCCGTCACCAAATATGGATATCTCAAAATAGTATAAAGGGGGGAATCAGGGGTCGGCAGGTGGTCGAATCCCTGAGGGGAAGGGAGCGTCCGCCCCCCCTAAATCCGCCCCTGCCTTGCTACACAGGTGGTGCACATGAAAGTAACAATCGTCAAATGTTTTTCTGTCAAATGTTATGGAAAATAAAAAAAACCTATATCAAGTCGTTTTGTTTTCTTCAGTAGTTTTTTGAAAATCTAAGTAACGGCTGGATCAATCACTATACAATGAGAGAAAAAGTGCTGTTTCTTTTTCAATTTGTAGATCTCGATCTTTATCAACAGCGCTGATTTAAGCGTTTTGGACAAAGTTTATTATACTTGAAATTTCAAATAAACTCTTCTCAAATTAGGTTGACTTTAGAAAAAAAACGATGCTTAGAATTTTAGCGAATTAAATATAAGTCGATTTGTTTTGCAAAATTTAGGCTAAAATTTTTACCCCATTATTGATAATGTTTAGCTTTGTTAGTCAATTAAAAATTACGCCAAAACTACGTAGCCGATCACTTATTTGATTAAATCGAAATGAGTCTCTTATTAAACCCAACAAGCTTTGGGAGGCTATATTCTCCAAAAAAAATGCGGAGAACGTTTAAAAATTGTTTTTAAATAAAAAATTGGTATTCTTCTGTATAGTAAAAACGACCTTTACTGTCTTTCAAACAAAAAAAATCACTTATACAATGTTCTGGAGATTCTACTATTTTTAACATTGTTGGAATACTTAAGAAGCTCACACTGATATGATATAGTTGTGACAGTGATCAACTAAGTAGTTTGTGCTTAATTTTTGATTGACTAAGAATGATAAGTTTGATGATCAGTTTTTGGGGTAACGTTTTGATTGCAAATTTTGCTGAACAATATTTTGCGCACCATATTTGTTCTGCCAGCATTCTAAGTAAATTTTATCATCAATTTTTTCAAAATTGAGAAAAACGCGTTTTAAGTTATAATCTTAATGCGTTTTCTCTGGACAATTTAAATCAGCACTGTATACTGGATAGAAGCATTAAAACAGAGAAGTTGCAAGTGCGAAACAGCATATGTTTTTCTGATTTGATGAGCCTGAGAATCGGTTTTTGGAACCTCTCGGCGTCCTCCCAATCTATATAATTGAATGCGAGTAAACGATATTTCTGTTAGAATCATGGTACCCTTGACTGTAAACATTTTATTTTAAGTATTATGTTTTTTATGATTACACTTGCGACTTTTAGTAAACGTTAGTGTTATACTGAAACTAGTTTTGGGGCAACTTGACAATTTTCGGTAGAATGTGTTTGGACATTCGAATACTAAAAAAATAACACAGATGATACAGTCTAAATTCAATAAAAGGAACCGAAAAAAAGCTATTTGTTTCAAACAACATAACAATAAAAATCACTCTATTTCTGAAATTTTGTAATTCGTAATTTTCTGAAATGCATAAACTATACATAATATGGCTTTATGCTTTTCAATTGATTACATGCAAATTAAAGGGGATTCTTTCAGTTTTTTATATTCCCAACTATTACTTGCAAAATTGTCTAGTTATGTTTCGTGCACTTTTGCCGCATAGAATTGGGAATTTATTTGCATATGTAGCTGCTTTATTTGTGACTGGTGTTTGCTGGCTCTTAAGCTTTCGTGGCCGAGAGGACAGGGTGCGAGACTCCAATTCTCGAGGTAGCACGTTCGCAACCCATATGTAGCAAAATTTTCATTACTTCGAGCCTTATTTCTACCTTTTCTTATTTCATTTTATAAAGCTGTTGTTTTGTCGTGTTCTGGCTAGTGTTTGATTTTTGTTGCTTAGGGTGGCTTTGTTTTTGTTGCTTAGGCTAGTAGTTGTGGTCACTAAAAACAATGTTCAAAACAAACAATTTGATACTTTGAAGTCTGCTGAATCACGACTCAAGGCTGAAAAGGTTTTCATACCTCACTCTTGGGATTTTCTATACGGTAGGTAACTGTGCATAAAAAACACAATTAAAACCTCTTTTTCGTTCTTATCGTTCCTATCTCTCGTTCTTAACGAAGCTTGCTAAAAAGAATACTTTATGTGATAGGATTCAACATGCCATATAAATGATTGTCGTGACATTTAAATGGAATTCAAAACTGTATTTGATATAATTTCTGAGGCACGTTTCCAATTTTTTTCTCAAAATTTCCAATTTTTTTGTCAAATAAAGCAGAAAAAAAACATTCCAATTTCTTGAAAAAAAAACAGGAAAAAAATGAAGTTTCGTGGCAATTTTGTGAGGTTTTAACAACGCTTGCTCCCTTTTTGATTTCAGCGCATATTAAAAATTAAGTTTTTATAAAATGATTGTTTTAAAATTAATAAATAAATTAAAATGGGTGTTGTAAAAATGCAACAAAAGAGACTCTTTGAGCAATGAGGGCATGGGTCGAATCTCTGCGCAATTTTGTGTATTTCAGAGCTAGTTAAACAACTTTTACCACATGTTCTGGTCATAACAAAAATTTTCTCTGGATGTAGAAGCGCCAGATTGTACTACGAGAAAAAAGCCGTAACCAGGAAAAAAATCTTCGAATTAATCTTTTGATTGAACCTCGTATCACCTTTTGTGGCGAGTGCAAGTGCAAGTGCAGCCGAGCGAACGTTCGCTACTTGCCAAAGCTGATTTAAAGCTAAACCTTCAATTTTGCGTTGTCTAGTTTTGCGGGTTGCTGTAGTAACTAGGCTTGAACAATTTTAATGAAAACTTTTAGTTTAATTTTCTTAAAATATACATGAAAATTAAATTAAATATATTATTTTTGATATGTTGCTTCGGTCATTTAATAATCTCGGCTATTTGTATATATAATTTCGTATAATCTGGGCCATTTTCTATGACACTTAAAACTCAATATTGCTGTCAACTCAATATACTTTTTTTTAAAACACCCTTTTGTTTGACTTCACGATTGGTACTTTTTTCGGAGATCTAAGTTTAGTTGAGCAACCTGGAAATTTTTTCTAAATAAAGAAGAAATGGGAAGGGTGGCAATTAAGCGCACGATGCTTTATTGCTGGGATGGCATTGTTACCTCATTGATTGCTCACAGTTTGGATGTGGTTGTCGATCGAATTTTGAGCAGATCATACTTCATACTTTCACTCACATAGATAAATACATGACATATTCATAGTACCCACTCGTTGAAGTTTCCGCAACCAGTAGCGTGCCGAGGGGGTGGGGGTGGGAAGGATCGACAGCTTTTCCTCTCCCCCAATTCTGGTTTCCAATTTTTCCCAAAGGTTCCACCCTTTGGTATAGTTTTACGTCATCCATTTTTGGCTGATCAACCTCAAAATTTTTGTAAAGGCGACTATGGTGCCAATATAACTAAAATTGAGGGGGAGCGCGCGCCGAAAAAATGCAATTTTTTGCTCAAAATGATCCAAAAAGTGCTTAAAAACGCCTTTTTAACCTGTTTTTTTAAAACAATTGCCTACGGCGCACCAAATTTTTGACTAAATAGGGTCCGTATAGAATTTTTGGAGAGCTCGGAAAATGAAATTGTTCGACCTAAAAAAAGGTCGGCAAAATTTGCAAAATTTTTCGAAAAACCGCCCCCTTGAAAAATTGTTTGAGCACGCCAGTGACCGCGACATAATACCCTGTCCAGACTATGGATTTTCGGTCGCGGAACTAACATCAGCGCGACCGACAAAGTCGAAAAAGTCGACCCGGGTCATTTAACTGGATTTGACTACTGCTATTGTTGATTTCGTGCAATCAAGTTTCTGTTAAACATCGTATTTGGTTTTTGCATTAAATTGATCTTTTGCTTAGATATCAAGTTTCGAAGGCTTTGTAGAAGCGATCTGCTTCAATGTAGTAAGAATTTGTAATTTGGTTACATAGTGCTATGCCTCATGAGAGTTTGTGATGAACCTTCCCAAATTTAACGGTCCTTTTTTGAGCAAACACGAAATAGGTTCGCACCAATTAATTAACTTCCAATAACGGCCAATATAAAACATTCAAGAGTCAGATCAATTTTTTAAAAGTTTTTTTTAAAAGGTTTCCTTTTTTGTTGTTGGTTTCATGTACTTATGTAAATGCATTTTAATTTGAAGAAAAAACTTGATTTAAACAAGAGCATGCGTAATCAGCGAGTAAATCATGATTTTTATCAGCGAATAAAGAATGAATATAAAATGCATGAAATAATATGTTCAGCGACAACCAAGACGGGCGCAGCCGGGCACTGGACAGTCTGGGAAGGGTGAGTATGAAGCTGGGCAAACACGAGGCAGCCTTGGGCTACTGGAACCGCAAGCTGCACACGATGGATTCCAAGGACGAGATAGAGGCACACATTCACGATGAAGATGAGACACTGGAACGAATCTGGCTCTACCACGAAATAGGTTTAAAAAGATTTAAAATTTGAAATTTTTTAAAATTTGGAAATCATAAAATTGAAAACTATTTATTTTCGTGTTTTCTTAAAGAAATACACAATGATTTGACAACCGCAAAAAGCTTACGTTGATATGACCGCCTTGATTATTCCTTGACTTAAGTAACCCAATCCCGAATGTGGGGAACCAATTGAAACGAGCTTTTTTAGACAGGGTTATTGATTTTTGGGATCTGCAAATTATTGTGATTTATGATAATTCTTATGACTATGATTATCTGATTAGTATAGCTTTTAGTTATGTTTTACTGATCAAAATAAAAAATAAAACTGTTCGGTTTTCAGCCAAATGTCACTTGGAGATGAAGAAGTATGAAGAGGCTAAAGACTTCGGACAGAAGGCACTGGAGTTCGCGAATGAGAGCAAAGACGAAGCATGGCAACTCAACGCCACTATCATCATCGCAAAAGCCGAGAGTGAGTGAATGAGAAAGTTATGGGCCATTTGTAAAGCCATTTTACATCCAAGGGGCGTATATAAGATTTTCTCGAGGGGGAACATTATGAACGAAAAACACTTTTTTTCTAAGTCGAATAAAAAACTTTCTTCAGTTTTTCTAAAAAGAACAAATAATTTTTCCAAAAAGACTCAATTTGGACTCAATTTGGAGGGTTTTGGTCAAAATAAATTAGGTTTTTCGGCCTGCTTTAGTCTTCAAACAAAGTGAAAATTGGCGCCAAAAGAGCCCTCATCAACTTTTTAAGCTTGGACGGATATGGTGTCGAATTTCTAGGAGATCAGAGGAGGTTGTTCATCTTAAATCGACCGCTAGTAACATCCACATTTTCGTTGAGATGATCTTAGTTCGAGGTCGGCTCGATGCTTTTGAGTTTGAAGCAACAGATCCTAGATAACTTCAATTTAAATCGCTATGGCATTCAAAATTTTATGGCGAAAAGAACGATGATCACGATTTATTATGATCAGGGTCGTTGGAAACATTAGTACAAGCATTATATTAGGGTACATGATTCAGTTGAGCCTTAGTGGTTTCCGAGAGTTTTTAATTTGCACAAACACAATTTGGAAGAAAACAAAAAAGATAGAATTGGTTTTTGATAACTGTTATGTTTTTTAACTTTTTCATAAGGGCGCCGTATGTGTTGGTACAATTTGAGGCGGAACTAGCATAAGTTTACCCACTATATGAAGAGTATGCGGAAAAGAAATGGTAATTGTTCCGATCTTTGAAAATGAGGAGAACTTTGTATTCGGGTGTTTTTCAGTTTTTTATAGTTTTTCACGTAAAATCAGGCACCACGAAAAATCATCGAATTGAATTGAGTACTATATCATGTTTGAGTGACTCATATTTGAGTGAGCACTATATCAAGCCCTTTGAGTGAGTCATGTTTCGGAAGACCTTAAAAAATTGTCAAACTTTTTTCCCAGTGTCTAGAAAAGCATGAATAAATTTTTGATTTTTGTCGAATTTCGAGCTAGTAGCAACGTGAATTCGAATTTCAATTAAATTTGCCAGTTTGAGTTATGTCCTATTTGGATATACTCATAGAATAATTTCAAATAAGGTACACCGTCTGCTCGTCACGCTATCTTATTTTCAGCCGGATAGATTTGTGCAACTTCTTAGTCTAATACCGATCTTAATCTTACTCTTATATCTCCTAGTCTCAATAGATCTGTGTATACTGGTTTATGCGAGTTAGTTTCCAGAAGGAGAAAAACTGTATTTTAAGTTTAATTCAAACTGCTCTGGTGCTGAAACTACAAGTAGTTTCAGCACTTACAAATAAGTGTAAATGTTAGATATTGTATATGATTGGTTAGCTAGGAATATTTTATAGAATTAAAGAATTATATTTATAACCAATTATAGATTCTAGTTTAGAACTGGTTCCACCCATCCGGGGCATAGAGAGTTTTTAGTTTTCTAGTGGTTCGATGTAGTGAAGGACGGGTGATGTAGGTTCTTTTTGAAGTTGCGAGCATTGGCTTCTTGGAGGAAGAAGAAGTGTGGCTGTTGGTGTTCGACGGCCGAAGATTGTCATGTTTGTATCTCTAGATGGGTCTCGTTGATCGTGGTAGTCTTGTGTGATTGTGTCAAGACTTCTGATCGATGCAATGATATATCGATTTCGTTAAGCTTGGAGCGAGATTACGTGCAGGATGAAGTTTGACTTTACCATGTGAAGTGCCAGGTGACTAGGAACTGTACGTAAAGTGAACATCGAGATGGCCATTGGTCTGGTTCAATGGGTTTCCTTTGTTGCGATGTTGGGTCCATACTTTAAATCCTTTGAGGGTAGTGACTTTAGGCAGCAAATCAAAAATATTTGTCATCCCGAAGTTGGAATGTGATTGGATTGTCGTCTTCTTTGCTGCTCGTCTTTTGGGCTTTACAAAATCTATAAATACTGCGTTTATTGCTTACATATTTTTTTTTCTTTGTTAATTTAGTTATAGTTATGATTTGTTATTAATGGTTATCGCAAAAGCGTTTATATTAGTTCAGTTATTTTTTTGTAAGAGTCGCTCAGCCTAGAGCAACTCTTGGCAAAAAGTGTGGGTCACAAAGCGTGATATAGCGCGGTGGGTTAGGCCGGCTATATAGCATGCTCAGGACGTCCCTCTGGTTGGCGAGGCCAGGAGTGGGGCATAATTTTGAGTCTCTTTGTGCAGAGTCTCTTTTTGTGTTCAATTTTTTGTTTTGTTTTTATCACTTGTTTTTCTCTTTTTGTTCTGGTTGTGTCCTTTTCTCACAAATCGAATCTTTTGGTTTGGTTTTGTCTTTCGAATTTTTTGTCTTTTATTCGATTGTGGTAAGACTTGAAAGTGGTCTTCAAAAGAATAATTTATCCAGTTTTAATCTGGTTTTAATCTGGTTTGGGGACCGTGGGTTTTTCTTTCTTGGTCATGCTATTAGTTTGTCGTTTGTGACGTTTGTAAATTGCGTTGGTTATTGTAGTTTACTCAATATAATTCCTTCCAACCGGGTTATTGGAAAGTTTGAAACGTGTGAAAAATGGTTAGAGTTGTTATCAGTGAAAGTTAAAACGTAAAATTCATTATTTAAACAATTCTTCGTGGGCGATCTGTGCGATTGTGGAAAGAATTTTATTAGCGAGTGAATGATTCAAATCTATAAAAAAACGTCATGTAAAAAAGTTAGTACTCTTTTTATCAGCAATTTTTGTGAGTTTACTGCATCGAAATATTATTTTAATTCTTTTGGGGAATTTAATTTTTGAATTTACTGCTTGGTAAAAAGAAATTTTTTGCATTGAGGATTATTTATTAATTTTTGAGTGCTATTTGGGGGAAAATTTTACTGCTTTTCATTTATACTGCAATTTGTTAATACGAGTCTAGAATTTCAAGAAAGGAGTTTTCAATTTTTTATTTGTTTTTTATTTGTTTTAGGTGATTGTGTGATTAGATCTAAAAAAGAAAGTGAAACATTTATAAAGAATGGTTAGTTGTGTTTTGAATTTTTTGTGTAAGATATATCATTATACTTATTTAATCATCAGCAAAAAATCCATTTGGGAAAATATCGTGAATGACATTTGATGTTGTTAAAGATTTAGCATGTAAGCTGGTGATATATTTTGTTTGCAGTAGTGACCAAAGCAAGTCAAGTGCGTTGATAATCTTGTGCTCTTGACTACTTGGTGAGAATTCATGCGGTGTGTTTTGTATTAGATTATAAAGCTCATGATTATGTTTAATGTTATAATGGTATTCTAGGATTGGGATTTCAACGGGCGGTATATATTCGTGGGGGAGAATTAGTGGACGGGATTCATCAACGTTAAAAGTTCTGGTTAGTGGGCGGAATATATACATTTGTCAGATAGGGTCGTAGTTTCTAAGGATTCCTTGCATATTAGTGTCTTTTATACAGTATGTGAAGTTTAAGAAGAATGGTGATGTGTATTTGGAGTTAATAATTTGAAATCGATACTGTAGGTTTCGTGATGGTGTAATAGTTGTGTAATGGTGTTGTATAAATTTATAGTAAGTGTATTTGTGAGTTTGTTTTGTGCGTAACATGATTTGATGTGAGCAGTGTAAGTCACGTTCTTCGGGTGTTAGAAAAATTTAGGTTAACAAAAATGGTTAAAATCACTGAAATAAGAGTCGTAGGCTTTTGTGTAGCGAAGTGCTGTGGATATAATGTGATCATAATTTTTGTTCATGCAGTTCATAGTAAATACAATTGGTGATTTGATGAAAAAACTTTCAGTTTGTTGGGGGTTAGCGTTGGTATCGTCTTTTGAAAAGTTATCTTCATTGGGTCGCGGTTTGACGGGTTGGACAGAGAGTAGTATATCAATTCGTGAGAATGGTTTTTTACTTTCTCGTGACTAAGTTCTAATTTAAGGTAGACCTATCTAATCTTACTTAGGGGTTGTGATTTGTGATCGAGGGTTGGAGAATAGTAAATCAATCCACAAAGTTCAGGTACAATTAGCACACGAGTAGATCGTTGGATACTATTTTATGACTTATTAAGTTTAAGTCTTTTAGCCTGGGTCATCTAAGAGGAAGGGCTCAAGTGAAGGATGAGAAGTTCTTCACTGTTTAGCTTAAATTAAATGGTTAAATTTTCAAAAATTTCTACAAGGCCTGGGTTGTTGATAAGGGTTGGGTGGTGAATCGACGTTTGAGGTCGTTAGACACTTTAAGAAATGTAGGAGGGAAAAACAAAATTGTTCAGTTTGATCCAAAGAAAGCCTTGATGATCAGAAAATAAAGAATTTTAATTTAGAAGAAATAAATATCCAAGCAAAGCGTTGATGATCTGTCATTTAGGTTAAGCTAATTTAAGAGAAAACAAAGATAAGCCTTGATAAGATTTGATGTGAAAGCTTAAGTGTAAAAAGTTCAAGATTAAAATTTAGATAATGTTAGTTTTGTGTAATTTGCTGTTACTTTTTAGGTGATGCAGCTGGGATAAAGAAAATATGTATATATTATTAAATACTAACAATTATTTTTTGTGTTAACTAATTCTTTTATTTTTCTTCAATAAATTGTTTTACTCAAAATGATTTGATTTACTGCAGGTTTTCTGGAGAGAACGTTTTGTGTTGTTTTTATCAGTCGTTCTTGTGTAAATAGTAGGTTCAGCACCATTTATGTTGCTGAAAGATTTCTTCAAATTTCATGTCAGTAAATAAAAATTTAAATTTAATGCGGAAAGGATTCTAAATACATAGGTTTGCTCCGGTTTCCGCCGTACTATCATGAAATGAATCGGTAGATTTTTTTCTAATCGTAGATCGTGACTTGGTTTGGGTCTTTTCGCAATACCTGGTAATTTTCGTTTTTTTTTTTTGGAAAATTGGCGGTGATCTATTGAGTCGGAGAGACACTTACTAATAAATTGTCAATTTCATCTAACATTGTTGAAATTTTGCAATTGTCTAATTCTAAAATCTATTTTTTCTAAATCTAAGTCAGTTAAGGTCTTGTTTGAGACTTTTGGTCGCACCAGATGAGTTATGTCCTATTTGGATATACTCATAGAGTAATTTCAGATAAGGTACACCGTGTGCTCGTCACGCTATCTTATTTTCGGCCGGATAGATTCGTGCAAATGCTTAGTCGAATACCGATCTTAATCTTACTCTTTTATCTCCTAGTCTCAATAGATCTAGTGTATACTGGTTTATGCGAGTTAGTTTCCAGAAGGAGAACAACTGTATTCTAAGTTTAATTCAAATTGCTCTGGTGCTGAAACTACAAGTAGTTTCAGCACTGACAAATAAGTGTAAAGGTTAGATATGGAATAGGATTGGTTAGTTAGGAATGTTTTATAGAATTAAAGAATTATATTTATAACCAATTATAGATTCTAGTTTAGACTGTTTCCAATTTGAAACATTTAGGCCAAGAAAACTTGTGTACGGAAACGAGAACTAGTCTTTTTTATTTTTTTGTGAATGTGTTCGGAAAATTTGTGCCACCTGCACAGCAACCGTCTTTCCTTGTTTTGCATGCCCAAATTTAGCATGTCGTTGTTTTATTTAGGCATTTTTCGATTTTTTTTTTCACAAAAAAAATTTGAAAAAAAATCAACAATGTGAAAGAAGTTGTTTTCTGGAGCTCAAACATAAATTAAGATTTTACAGAGAATCATTTTTCGTTGAAAAAATTACGAGCTGTTAAAAATTGTTAATTTGGTCAAATAAATATAATTTACACGCGATTCAGTGCGTTCTTATAACGCGAGCAAGCAGCAGATTAAACCGTTTTGAACTGATTTGAGGCAGTCAGCTGGTCTGATTATAATGATACAAGACGCTAAATAAATCTCTTGGTACTTTACATTTGCGTCTGGGGGAATAAAATGACGAGAAAAGAAGAAAAAAATTAAACTTTTGATTATTTCATCAATGATTCAACCAAACGTTTTTCAATTGGCCTTGATAAGCACTCAGAAGATTCACAGCTTTGCCCTGATATACGATCAGTCGCTTTGATATTTATTGATTTCTGTCTCTGGATATTGAAGTCATTACACCTTTTGAAACATAAACGATCAAAATTGAGAGGGCTGAGGAGAAAAAAAAATTTAAACACGTCTAGTCTAGTTCATGAGCAAGCAAAATTACCATTACATCTTCTACTACACTTCCCATAAG
This sequence comes from Symsagittifera roscoffensis, assembly GCF_963678635.1. Classification (NCBI taxonomy): domain Eukaryota; kingdom Metazoa; phylum Xenacoelomorpha; order Acoela; family Convolutidae; genus Symsagittifera; species Symsagittifera roscoffensis. The sequence continues at coordinate 81,701,598 of NC_087064.1, read as the reverse complement.
AGGGTTAATCTATCCTAGTTGCGCCTCAATTTGTAATTACACATAAATGTTGTTTTGAAAAAAAACTATGTACAAAACAATTATCAAAAAACAAGTGGATGCATTTTAATATATTTTTAAATTTTTGTTTTTAAGATATAAAAATTTCTCGGACCTTTGAGTCGTACCTTTTTAATACGACCAATTAGCTAGCCTCATTGTTCCGACTTTTGATACGAAAGTAACGGAATATTTGTGCTCGGGGTGGGTTTTTTTTTTCTTCAGACAAATTTCGACTTTTTAACTAGCCATTTTTGACGGAATTTTTTGGTATTCAAAAGGTATTGTTGTCGTGAGCTCAAATTTGAAAAGATATTTCACCTGTGATCATTTTTCGTAAAGTTATGAGGGTTTAAAGATTGCCATTTTGACCAATTTGGGACAATTAACGCGCGATATAATTCGCGCTATTAACGCGTAAGAGGAGATTTAATCCGTCTTATAAATCGTTCCAAATTGGTTGAACGAAGCTTATTTGCCATAATTGATTTGTTACAAGGAACGAAATCTCTCTTTTTGTACTTTATATGGCGTGTGGGGGGATGATTTTCATAAAAATTTTCAAATTTTAGAAAAAAAAGTTTTCATTTTATTTTATTTCATTTAATTTTTTAATGTTATTACTGCTGCTCCATAAAACTTAAAAGGCAGTCGGAACATTCAGGGTTTCGCCCTGATACGAGCAGTCTTGTTTTTATTTGGATTGATTTTGTTGAGCTGGATAATTCTCCACTCAGAAATAATTCGCGTTAAGCTCTCAGCATTATGAATAAACTCTTCAAAGTGCTGATAATTTAGTCCAGAGCCCCCAGAACTTTACAAAAAATGATCGGAGGTAAAATATCTTTTTAAATTTGAACTCAGATAGTTGATATATTCAATGGAGCATAAAACTTTTTTTTGCTGAAAACTGTTATTTTGATCGGCAAAAATTGACTGAAAAAAAATCACACCGAGCTTTTCTTCGAAAGTCGGAACCATAAATATTCAGTTTTCTTCGAAAGTCGGAACAATAAAAGATAAATAATTAGTGATACTTTTTTAAATAATCAATTTTCTTGTTATTGATCGCTGAATATGATATGGTTTCATACTGCCGTATATATCTTCCTTCCTTGTGTGAATTTTTGCTCCCAACTGCGCAGTGTGTTATTGCCTGTAAGATTTGATGTCTTGGGCTAGATGCGACGATTTTGCAGATGTCGGGGACTGAAATCTGCAACATTGACTCAAACTTTTATTGAACTGCTCCAAGAGTGTTACTTGGTTTTGGCAGGCCGTCAATTGTACAAAAATATTGTGTCGAATCTTCCCTTCCTTTTTGAATAACTTTGAATTTTCCAAAATTATCATAGAAGTACGCTTTGATGTTGTCTAGAATCTGATAAATCAGGATCACAATTGTGTACCACTGTTCTCCGTGTAATGATTTTGCAAACAAAAACTAATTGTCCTAAATTTTCACAGCTTTTGAATTTTTCAAAATGTAACCACAGTTGATAAATTTTATTATTTTTAGCTCAATACAACCATTTTTCAATTGGCACAAAAAATTTTCCGAAGTGCTTAGTTAAAATGTGAAACTAAGCCTGAATCAGAAAGCAACCTAAAATTCCATCCCATTTTTTGAAAGTTGGTCTAAAATTCCACTAAAATTCCATCCCATTTTTTGAAAGTTGGAACAAAGAAAACTATCTTTGTTGAAAAAACACGTTGTTAAAGTTTGTTAAACGTTTGCGCAAATAATCAAAATAGTTTGTATGATATTCAAAAACAGAAAAGTAGATTGAATAAAAAATGCAGAATTAATTTTTCCGTCAAATTGATGAGCAGATTCGCTGACCTTGAGCGAAAAAGAAAAAATTAACAAAACGAAAAAGGAGCATCGGCTTTTTTGATGAATCGAGAAATTTGCAGTGCCCGTTCTCAGCTTTTAGCCAGCAAATTGCTAAAAATGTGAAGCAAATAACAAATACAGTGACCTTTTTGACAAAATTCGGAAAAAACAAGGATTGATAACCGGTTAGAGATTTCCAAAGAAAATTCATTTTTCAATTTAGTGTCGTTTTTTGTCCGGTTTTTTTTGTGAGCGACGGACGCGATCTTAGGAATGCGTAGAAAGTTAGTGAAATAAGCATCGAAAAGATTTTCCAGTTTTTTTTTCAGAATAATTGTTTGATTTCTCAAAAAAAATTTCATTGCTGAAGAAGAACTAAATGGTGCTTCCAAAACTACATCAACAAACCTGTACTATTTACTTGAAAAAAAAATCGAACAAATTAGTCATAATTAGCCGGCTAATTTTTCTGCCAAAATGACAAAAATCATATATTATGTACATTATTAATGTGTTAATGTGTTGCAACATTTTTTTGATTTTTATGTATTTTTTGATTTTTATGTAAGAAATTGGATGCCCAACTCTGCGCTAACTTGCTCACCTCAAAGCACTAATCGTGCAAATCATAATTAAAATGAAATATCGTGCTGATCAAAGCAAATTGAAAATGGTCAATTGATTCCACTTAGCTTAACCTCTTCGCGTACATTCAATATAATTAAACAAAAACTAAAAAAATTCGGAGAACTTAAAAGACTTCTATTTTTTTTGCAATTTTGTGTCTGTATGTTATCAAAATAGTCAAAATTCAGCCGGTGAACTTGATGAGCGTTAACTGTGTTCTACTTTTAGTGAAACTGGAGGACTATGAGGCTGCTTCGACCACATTTGAAGAGGCACTGGAGCTGGCTAAAAATCAGCAGAACAAAGAGGCCCTAGACAGCATTGAAAAGGTTCGAGGAGGCTCATCAGTTTGTTCATGACAACACTCACTCTACTTTTAGCTCGTCTGAACACACAATATACCTGCAACCCGTTACTTAAGAGGAATATAGATAAATTTTAGTTGTTCTTTTTTCGATTTTTAGGCTCTGCGAGACGTCAACCAAAAACTCTCCCAAAATGTCAGTCAACAGGTGGACGAAGATAATAACTACTCGGTAGCCAATCAGAATCAAGAACAGATTCGCGAACAGAGAACTCAGACTCCTCCCAAAGTGGAGAAACCGAAAGAAGAGCCGAAGGCGAAAGCAGAAGAGCCGAAAAAAGTGGAAGAGAAAAAAGAAGACGAAGTTGTTGGAGACGGAAGAGGAGACGGAGATGAGATCCCGGAGGAGCAGGAACTGGAGGGAACTGAAGCTTATGGGGAGGAAGATTTTGAACAAGATGACGAAACAGCAACTACTTCTAGAGATAAATGAATCTATAGCTTCTTAAAAATTTTGATGACGTATTAAATCGTATACTGAAAAAGAGTCATGATTACAAAGTTTATCGATTGCTGCAACACAAAGTAGTGCTGTGATCGTCAATTTTGGAATCGATGACTCAGTTTTATGTATTTTCATTGATTCTGTCCCATCGCATAGCTTCATTTTTTGACGCAACCGTGATACAGGTTATGCGGTTATGCAACATAACAGGCCGAAGGTGCGAAGCATGACAAAAATAGTAATAATTATTCCTATACACTTTTAATCAGCCATATCATATCAAACTAGTTGACTTAAATTTCGTAGATTGGCTTTCGTAAATTTTTGGCGCTTTAAAAATAAAACAAAAACGAGTTCATGGAAGTGATTTTGAAATATTGATTTTGGTGGCTTGTTAGGTTAAATACTGTACAGTTTTTTGTGAAACAAACTCATGGCGAATCAAAGAAATTACGCATTTTTCTACTCTGCAGTTGAAAAAGACGTCCTTCTGTGATAATATTTTAAGCCACAAAACAATTTAACGAAAAGTTTTTGGCATGATTGTACTATTGGCCACCCGGGTCGAGATCCCGCTCAAAAACCGCTCAAGATTTGAGCGGTTTGGGCGTTTTTTTTGAAAAAACCGCTCAAACCGCTCAAATCTTGCTTAAAAAAACCGCTCATTTCTTGCAGTGATTTTTGAACGGTTTTCCAAGCAAGATTTGAGCGGTTTTTAAGCGGTTTTTGAGCGGTCTTATAAATTGCACCGTCGACTTCAACATTCTGCTCCTTCTTAAGAACTCAATCTGCAAAGGAAACTAGCTGACATGAGCCCTAATATATTCAGATAGCTTGAGCTTCTTGTTCATGTAAGTATCACTCTTGTTGGGTCTTTTTACTTTTTGTTCCCAAAGTTTTCTTTTCATATTCTTCAATTGAAACCATTGTGCTTGAATTTGATTGGCTTAAGATAGCCAATCGCATTCAAGTTGCAGTTCATATTACTCAGTTTTTTAGGGGACAAATGCATCAGTTGAACCGAACAAAAACAGGTTTTTTGGAAAAACAGCTGAACTGGAAAACAATATTTGTAGAAAAGTTATCAGAAAAACAAAAAAAAAATCATTTAAAAATTTGAAAACATTTTCAAATTTTTTTTGAATCCCAAAATGAGAAAAAAAAATAAATCGAGTCAAACTAAAAATCGGCATAATTAAACAGAAGTAAACAGTTTAACTTGAGCATACAAAAGCTCGACCGCTCTCTTGATTCGGTCAAAATCAGACTGAAATTCAAAGTAATCAAACAGATTTTTCTCGAAACGGAGTAAATTGAAAAAAAAAACACTTAGAGGTCACAAACGTTTTAATTGTTGTTGTGAAAATCATCCCCCACACGCCATATAAAATACAAAGTGTCAGATTTTGCTCCTATTAACAAATCAATTATGGCAAATAAGCTTCTTTCAATCAATTTGGAACAATTTCTAAGACGGATTCAATCTCCGCTTCCTAGTCAGCGCGAAATATATCGCGCGTTATTTGTCTGAAATCGGCCGAAATGGCAAAACTTAAATCCTCATTACTCTACAAAAAATGATCAAAATTGAAATATTTTTTTAAAATTTAAGCTCGGGACAACAGCATCTTTTGAATTATATAAATATATATATATATATATATATATATATATATATATATATATATATAAAAAAAATCCGTCATAAAAGACTAAAAACCGAAAACTGAACTGCTTTTTCGTCCGATGCTTCCTGGAGACAAATGGCAATTATACTGCTATTAATAGGTACCATTTGCTGCTTGGCCTCTTTTTTCATTTGATGCATGATCATCTTAGCTTCAACTTTTCCCGGTCTAACATTGTGGCAATGTTCCTTTTTGGTGGATACCAGTTCATCTACAGCTGTTACAGCGAACATTCAGCACTAATGGGAACTGTATCTCGCGCATCTCTAGTGTTTAGTTGTTGTTTTTTGTTGTTTGCTTTTTTGTGAACTCGTGTCCGTAAATAATCAGCGTTCTCTTGTTTCATTTAGATATGCCCCACGTAGTCTGACTCATGATAGTTAAAATGTAATTTTGAGCAGAAAAGATATAAGCAATGGCGCAAAACAAAACAAAATAGTGTTTTGCTCTGTTTCAATAGCGTTTATTGTGGATTATTGCCACAATTTTGCGTTTAATTGACAAAAATTATGGCTCAGATTATTTTTGAGGTTCAATTTGAACAATTTTGAGTCAGTTTCCCTTCTTGTCTCAAAACGATTTCAGTTTGCCATTAGAACTTGCTGGTCCTATACATTAATCTATTTGAACATCACTTGATTAACTAGATGTGTTAATTTTGGGACAAAACGGCATAGGACAAGATGTCATATGGGGCAAGTTGGCATAGGTCCAGTTTTCATGTTTGGCAATTTAGTAGAGGGCAAAAAGTCCTGACACTTAAGTTTAGAACCATCATCGTTTGATTAACAACTTCTTGGCAGCACATTAATTTCTTTTCCCGGTTCGAAGTTGAAGTTTTATGATCAGACGGTCGCGACCAATTTTTGGTATTTCCAGACTGCCGCGACCAAAAATGAACATTTGTAGACCACCACGCTCAAAATTCGCTAGTTCCAGACTTTGTGGACCAAAGCAATGTGTCCGCGACAAGCGCGAACGAAGGAATGCTAACCGCGACCGGCGCAACCGAAGGAAAGTTAGTCGCCGCTGTCAAAAAAATAGTCGCGGTGGTCGAAAAATTAATCGCAACTGTCGAAAAATTAGTCGCGGCGGTCGAAAATTTTTTCGCGGCGGTCAAAAAATTAGTCGCGCCATGGTCAAAAAATTAGTCGCGGTGGTCAAAAAATTGAGCAGGGCTATGTGTCCACCGATTTGGCTCAAATAAGCTATGTTTAGGCCGAAACGATCATGAATGGATTTTGTTTGCCGTCTTTACCAAAAATGGCTACGTTTCGCTGGACTCGACCAGACCAGAAATGGCTATAATTCGACTGGATCAAACAAAAATGAGTTTGTTTTGGTCAAATCGACCAAAAAGACTATGTTTCGACCAGTTCGACCAAAAATGGCCAAGTTTTGGATGAAACGACCAAAAATGACATGATTTTGTCGAATCGAGCGCTAATGGCTATAAGTTAACCTTTTGTTAACGAAAAAAACTGTACGCTTGACACCTAATTGTCAGCCGATATGTATACATGAATTTGAAAAGAATGTGTACATGTACAACTCGCAGTAATCTGCTTCATCTCTTCAATATTGTATCCCACGGTCTGATAATAAAAGGATGCAACTACAGAATAAAATTAACGAAAAGCAATGAAAAATGTTACTATCGAAATAAACTGAAGAAGAAACTTAATTTCGGCCCACCAAATTTCGGCTAAACGAAACCAAAAATGTGATTTTTTTTTTGGAAGTTTCTCGTTTTGTTTTGCATAAAAAACTTGTTATTGATTGGTTGAAAATAATATAACTATTCCAGTAGCCAAGTGAAGTTTATATCCTTTCAACTGGATTAGGTGGTAAGGGTACATTGTCAAAACATAACTCGAGGAAGATAAAAAAACCTCGAGCACGGTCGTATATTGAAGTGAGCAGACAACAGATGCTAAGCACAAAATAATCCAGTACATATGCATTTTTAAATTAATGCGTAATTATCTAGATAAAACACTTCCTAATCTCATCAGCGCTCAGGTTCGACTCAGTTTTTTTTTGCGTTCTGGCGCATAGCGAACAAAACTTTGATAGCAAAAAACGTTTTGGATAGTATATAATTTGACAGGGAGTACACATTATGATGTCAAAGGAAAATGGAAAAGTTATTTTCCACGATGAGCTTCTTTACTGTCGTTGGCATTGGAGTAGATACTATTTGAAGCAGAACATAACATCTGGCTGTTGTCGGACTGAATCACTTCGCGACCGGTGCCTGCGGTATCGAACACAACGATTGAAAAAATTGAGTCTTGGTTGCAATTACTGTACATTGGGTCAATTGACAAAAATTCTGTTTTTTTTATACTAGAAAAACATAAAGATTAGATATTTCCCCCCCCCCCATATTTTCTAATTTCTGGCTAGTTGCTCGAGAACAATGTTTATAAAGTTATCTGAAAAATTTTTATGCCTCTCACATCAAATTTACAAAAAAAATGTTTTCGGCATTATTTTAGCAAATTTATGAGCTCAACAAATCTATCTAGAATGGCTATGATACTAAACGCATATATTATAGCCTTTTCTGTTTAAATTTGAAGTGTTGGGAAAAATTTCAAGGAAAATAAAAAAATACACAACTTTTTATTAACTTTCTTTCAATTGACGCCAGGAAAAGAGTTGCTTTTTTAAAGCTAAGAGAACTTTGAATAGAAAAGCAAACGAATGCAAACGAACCGACGCGCATAAATTGAACCGAGGCTTTCTTCACCTCTTCAGGGATTCCATCCCCTGGTAACCAACGGGTTCATCCTTTGGTACTAATTTAAGACCTCCTTTATTGGCATCAATTTCATTGACCTACAGAAAGGTAGACGTATTTTTTGAAAAACGATACGACCTTCCGCCTCGCTCCAACCCAATGGAAAACTTGACCCTTGATGAGATGATATACACGATATACAAATAAAAGTAATAGTCAAAAAGTGGTTCTGGAGGAGAGGCGTTGGTTTTAGCTATTTGAGTTGGGAGAAAAAAAAAACAAAATAAAATTAGGACCTGCATTTTGAACCGGTAAAATACCCAAAAAAAATATTTATAAGAGCTGTAAATGTAATTCATACTTGTGCAGGCGCGGATCTGGGAATTTCTCGAGGGGGAGGGGGGTAGTTTTGAAAACTTTGTCGACCTTTTTTTTAGATCGACCAAATTGATTTTCTGAGCTCTGCCAAACCACTGTAAGGACCCTAATTTGGCGTTCGCTTTTCCTTAAATCCGCTATTTTACCTGTGCATTAGAAATACAAAAATAACCAAAATAATGCAAAAAATAATGCCCCATGCAAGGGCGTATCTAGGATTTTCTCGAGGGAGCGCCTTTTTTAGGTCGATCAAATCGATTTTTGAAGCTCTCTCAAATCCTTATTAACACCCTATTATGGCCCAATTTTCTGCACCGCAGGCAAATTTTACCAAAAAATGGGGAAAACGGGCCAAAAAAATTGTTTCGCGCCAAAAAAAAAATCGAACATATTAGTCATAATTAGCCGGCTAATTTTTCTGCCAAAATGACAAAAATCATATATTATGTACATTATTAATGTGTTAATGTGTTGCAACATTTTTTTGATTTTTATGTATTTTTTGATTTTTATGTAAGAAATTGGATGCCCAACTCTGCGCTAACTTGCTCACCTCAAAGCACTAATCGTGCAAATCATAATTAAAATGAAATATCGTGCTGATCAAAGCAAATTGAAAATGGTCAATTGATTCCACTTAGCTTAACCTCTTCGCGTACATTCAATATAATTAAACAAAAACTAAAAAAATTCGGAGAACTTAAAAGACTTCTATTTTTTTTTGCAATTTTGTGTCTGTATGTTATCAAAATAGTCAAAATTCAGCCGGTGAACTTGATGAGCGTTAACTGTGTTCTACTTTTAGTGAAACTGGAGGACTATGAGGCTGCTTCGACCACATTTGAAGAGGCACTGGAGCTGGCTAAAAATCAGCAGAACAAAGAGGCCCTAGACAGCATTGAAAAGGTTCGAGGAGGCTCATCAGTTTGTTCATGACAACACTCACTCTACTTTTAGCTCGTCTGAACACACAATATACCTGCAACCCGTTACTTAAGAGGAATATAGATAAATTTTAGTTGTTTTTTTTTTCGATTTTTAGGCTCTGCGAGACGTCAACCAAAAACTCTCCCAAAATGTCAGTCAACAGGTGGACGAAGATAATAACTACTCGGTAGCCAATCAGAATCAAGAACAGATTCGCGAACAGAGAACTCAGACTCCTCCCAAAGTGGAGAAACCGAAAGAAGAGCCGAAGGCGAAAGCAGAAGAGCCGAAAAAAGTGGAAGAGAAAAAAGAAGACGAAGTTGTTGGAGACGGAAGAGGAGACGGAGATGAGATCCCGGAGGAGCAGGAACTGGAGGGAACTGAAGCTTATGGGGAGGAAGATTTTGAACAAGATGACGAAACAGCAACTACTTCTAGAGATAAATGAATCTATAGCTTCTTAAAAATTTTGATGACGTATTAAATCGTATACTGAAAAAGAGTCATGATTACAAAGTTTATCGATTGCTGCAACACAAAGTAGTGCTGTGATCGTCAATTTTGGAATCGATGACTCAGTGTTATGTATTTTCATTGATTCTGTCCCATCGCATAGCTTCATTTTTTGACGCAACCGTGATACAGGTTATGCGGTTATGCAACATAACAGGCCGAAGGTGCGAAGCATGACAAAAATAGTAATAATTATTCCTATACACTTTTAATCAGCCATATCATATCAAACTAGTTGACTTAAATTTCGTAGATTGGCTTTCGTAAATTTTTGGCGCTTTAAAAATAAAACAAAAACGAGTTCATGGAAGTGATTTTGAAATATTGATTTTGGTGGCTTGTTAGGTTAAATACTGTACAGTTTTTTGTGAAACAAACTCATGGCGAATCAAAGAAATTACGCATTTTTCTACTCTGCAGTTGAAAAAGACGTCCTTCTGTGATAATATTTTAAGCCACAAAACAATTTAACGAAAAGTTTTTGGCATGATTGTACTATTGGCCACCCGGGTCGAGATCCCGCTCAAAAACCGCTCAAGATTTGAGCGGTTTGGGCGTTTTTTTTGAAAAAACCGCTCAAACCGCTCAAATCTTGCTTAAAAAAACCGCTCATTTCTTGCAGTGATTTTTGAACGGTTTTCCAAGCAAGATTTGAGCGGTTTTTAAGCGGTTTTTGAGCGGTCTTATAAATTGCACCGTCGACTTCAACATTCTGCTCCTTCTTAAGAACTCAATCTGCAAAGGAAACTAGCTGACATGAGCCCTAATATATTCAGATAGCTTGAGCTTCTTGTTCATGTAAGTATCACTCTTGCTGGGTCTTTTTACTTTTTGTTCCCAAAGTTTTCTTTTCATATTCTTCAATTGAAACCATTGTGCTTGAATTTGATTGGCTTAAGATAGCCAATCGCATTCAAGTTGCAGTTCATATTACTCAGTTTTTTAGGGGACAAATGCATCAGTTGAACCGAACAAAAACAGGTTTTTAATGGAAAACAATATTTGTAGAAAAGTTATCAGAAAAACAAAAAAAAAATCATTTAAAAATTTGAAAACATTTTCAAATTTTTTTTGAATCCCAAAATGAGAAAAAAAAATAAATCGAGTCAAACTAAAAATCGGCATAATTAAACAGAAGTAAACAGTTTAACTTGAGCATACAAAAGCTCGACTGCTCTCTTGATTCGGTCAAAATCAGACTGAAATTCAAAGTAATCAAACAGATTTTTCTCGAAACGGAGTAAATTGAAAAAAAAAACACTTAAAGGTCACAAACGTTTTAATTGTTGTTGTGAAAATCATCCCCCACACGCCATATAAAATACAAAGTGTCAGATTTTGCTCCTATTAACAAATCAATTATGGCAAATAAGCTTCTTTCAATCAATTTGGAACAATTTCTAAGACGGATTCAATCTCCGCTTCCTAGTTAGCGCGAAATATATCGCGCGTTATTTGTCTGAAATCGGCCGAAATGGCAAAACTTAAATCCTCATTACTCTACAAAAAATGATCAAAATTGAAATATTTTTTTAAAATTTAAGCTCGGGACAACAGCATCTTTTGAATTATATAAATATATATATATATATATATATATATAGTATATATATATATATATATATATATAAAATCCGTCATAAAAGACTAAAAACCGAAAACTGAACTGCTTTTTCGTCCGATGCTTCCTGGAGACAAATGGCAATTATACTGCTATTAATAGGTACCATTTGCTGCTTGGCCTCTTTTTTCATTTGATGCATGATCATCTTAGCTTCAACTTTTCCCGGTCTAACATTGTGGCAATGTTCCTTTTTGGTGGATACCAGTTCATCTACAGCTGTTACAGCGAACATTCAACACTAATGGGAACTGTATCTCGCGCATCTCTAGTGTTTAGTTGTTGTTTTTTGTTGTTTGCTTTTTTGTGAACTCGTGTCCGTAAATAATCAGCGTTCTCTTGTTTCATTTAGATATGCCCCACGTAGTCTGACTCATGATAGTTAAAATGTAATTTTGAGCAGAAAAGATATAAGCAATGGCGCAAAACAAAACAAAATAGTGTTTTGCTCTGTTTCAATAGCGTTTATTGTGGATTATTGCCACAATTTTGCGTTTAATTGACAAAAATTATGGCTCAGATTATTTTTGAGGTTCAATTTGAACAATTTTGAGTCAGTTTCCCTTCTTGTCTCAAAACGATTTCAGTTTGCCATTAGAACTTGCTGGTCCTATACATTAATCTATTTGAACATCACTTGATTAACTAGATGTGTTAATTTTGGGACAAAACGGCATAGGACAAGATGTCATATGGGGCAAGTTGGCATAGGTCCAGTTTTCATGTTTGGCAATTTAGTAGAGGGCAAAAAGTCCTGACACTTAAGTTTAGAACCATCATCGTTTGATTAACAACTTCTTGGCAGCACATTAATTTCTTTTCCCGGTTCGAAGTTGAAGTTTTATGATCAGACGGTCGCGACCAATTTTTGGTATTTCCAGACTGCCGCGACCAAAAATGAACATTTGTAGACCACCACGCTCAAAATTCGCTAGTTCCAGACTTTGTGGACCAAAGCAATGTGTCCGCGACAAGCGCGAACGAAGGAATGCTAACCGCGACCGGCGCAACCGAAGGAAAGTTAGTCGCCGCTGTCAAAAAAATAGTCGCGGTGGTCGAAAAATTAATCGCAACTGTCGAAAAATTAGTCGCGGCGGTCGAAAATTTTTTCGTGGCGGTCAAAAAATTAGTCGCGCCATGGTCAAAAAATTAGTCGCGGTGGTCAAAAAATTGAGCAGGGCTATGTGTCCACCGATTTGGCTCAAATAAGCTATGTTTAGGCCGAAACGATCATGAATGGATTTTGTTTGCCGTCTTTACCAAAAATGGCTACGTTTCGCTGGACTCGACCAGACCAGAAATGGCTATAATTCGACTGGATCAAACAAAAATGAGTTTGTTTTGGTCAAATCGACCAAAAAGACTATGTTTCGACCAGTTCGACCAAAAATGGCCAAGTTTTGGATGAAACGACCAAAAATGACATGATTTTGTCGAATCGAGCGCTAATGGCTATAAGTTAACCTTTTGTTAACGAAAAAAACTGTACGCTTGACACCTAATTGTCAGCCGATATGTATACATGAATTTGAAAAGAATGTGTACATGTACAACTCGCAGTAATCTGCTTCATCTCTTCAATATTGTATCCCACGGTCTGATAATAAAAGGATGCAACTACAGAATAAAATTAACGAAAAGCAATGAAAAATGTTACTATCGAAATAAACTGAAGAAGAAACTTAATTTCGGCCCACCAAATTTCGGCTAAACGAAACCAAAAATGTGATTTTTTTTTTGGAAGTTTCTCGTTTTGTTTTGCATAAAAAACTTGTTATTGATTGGTTGAAAATAATATAACTATTCCAGTAGCCAAGTGAAGTTTATATCCTTTCAACTGGATTAGGTGGTAAGGGTACATTGTCAAAACATAACTCGAGGAAGATAAAAAAACCTCGAGCACGGTCGTATATTGAAGTGAGCAGACAACAGATGCTAAGCACAAAATAATCCAGTACATATGCATTTTTAAATTAATGCGTAATTATCTAGATAAAACACTTCCTAATCTCATCAGCGCTCAGGTTCGACTCAGTTTTTTTTTGCGTTCTGGCGCATAGCGAACAAAACTTTGATAGCAAAAAACGTTTTGGATAGTATATAATTTGACAGGGAGTACACATTATGATGTCAAAGGAAAATGGAAAAGTTATTTTCCACGATGAGCTTCTTTACTGTCGTTGGCATTGGAGTAGATACTATTTGAAGCAGAACATAACATCTGGCTGTTGTCGGACTGAATCACTTCGCGACCGGTGCCTGCGGTATCGAACACAACGATTGAAAAAATTGAGTCTTGGTTGCAATTACTGTACATTGGGTCAATTGACAAAAATTCTGTTTTTTTATACTAGAAAAACATAAAGATTAGATATTTCCCCCCCCCCCCATATTTTCTAATTTCTGGCTAGTTGCTCGAGAACAATGTTTATAAAGTTATCTGAAAAATTTTTATGCCTCTCACATCAAATTTACAAAAAAAATGTTTTCGGCATTATTTTTGCAAATTTATGAGCTCAACAAATCTATCAAGAATGGCTATGATACTAAACGCATATATTATAGCCTTTTCTGTTTAAATTTGAAGTGTTGGGAAAAATTTCAAGGAAAATAAAAAAATACACAACTTTTTATTAACTTTCTTTCAATTGACGCCAGGAAAAGAGTTGCTTTTTTAAAGCTAAGAGAACTTTGAATAGAAAAGCAAACGAATGCAAACGAACCGACGCGCATAAATTGAACCGAGGCTTTCTTCACCTCTTCAGGGATTCCATCCCCTGGTAACCAACGGGTTCATCCTTTGGTACTAATTTAAGACCTCCTTTATTGGCATCAATTTCATTGACCTACAGAAAGGTAGACGTATTTTTTGAAAAACGATACGACCTTCCGCCTCGCTCCAACCCAATGGAAAACTTGACCCTTGATGAGATGATATACACGATATACAAATAAAAGTAATAGTCAAAAAGTGGTTCTGGAGGAGAGGCGTTGGTTTTAGCTATTTGAGTTGGGAGAAAAAAAAAACAAAATAAAATTAGGACCTGCATTTTGAACCGGTAAAATACCCAAAAAAAATATTTATAAGAGCTGTAAATGTAATTCATACTTGTGCAGGCGCGGATCTGGGAATTTCTCGAGGGGGAGGGGGGTAGTTTTGAAAACTTTGTCGACCTTTTTTTTAGATCGACCAAATTGATTTTCTGAGCTCTGCCAAACCACTGTAAGGACCCTAATTTGGCGTTCGCTTTTCCTTAAATCCGCTATTTTACCTGTGCATTAGAAATACAAAAATAACCAAAATAATGCAAAAAATAATGCCCCATGCAAGGGCGTATCTAGGATTTTCTCGAGGGAGCGCCTTTTTTAGGTCGATCAAATCGATTTTTGAAGCTCTCTCAAATCCTTATTAACACCCTATTATGGCCCAATTTTCTGCACCGCAGGCAAATTTTACCAAAAAATGGGGAAAACGGGCCAAAAAAATTGTTTCGCGCCAAAAAAAAAATCGAACATATTAGTCATAATTAGCCGGCTAATTTTTCTGCCAAAATGACAAAAATCATATATTATGTACATTATTAATGTGTTAATGTGTTGCAACATTTTTTTGATTTTTATGTATTTTTTGATTTTTATGTAAGAAATTGGATGCCCAACTCTGCGCTAACTTGCTCACCTCAAAGCACTAATCGTGCAAATCATAATTAAAATGAAATATCGTGCTGATCAAAGCAAATTGAAAATGGTCAATTGATTCCACTTAGCTTAACCTCTTCGCGTACATTCAATATAATTAAACAAAAACTAAAAAAATTCGGAGAACTTAAAAGACTTCTATTTTTTTTGCAATTTTGTGTCTGTATGTTATCAAAATAGTCAAAATTCAGCCGGTGAACTTGATGAGCGTTAACTGTGTTCTACTTTTAGTGAAACTGGAGGACTATGAGGCTGCTTCGACCACATTTGAAGAGGCACTGGAGCTGGCTAAAAATCAGCAGAACAAAGAGGCCCTAGACAGCATTGAAAAGGTTCGAGGAGGCTCATCAGTTTGTTCATGACAACACTCACTCTACTTTTAGCTCGTCTGAACACACAATATACCTGCAACCCGTTACTTAAGAGGAATATAGATAAATTTTAGTTGTTCTTTTTTCGATTTTTAGGCTCTGCGAGACGTCAACCAAAAACTCTCCCAAAATGTCAGTCAACAGGTGGACGAAGATAATAACTACTCGGTAGCCAATCAGAATCAAGAACAGATTCGCGAACAGAGAACTCAGACTCCTCCCAAAGTGGAGAAACCGAAAGAAGAGCCGAAGGCGAAAGCAGAAGAGCCGAAAAAAGTGGAAGAGAAAAAAGAAGACGAAGTTGTTGGAGACGGAAGAGGAGACGGAGATGAGATCCCGGAGGAGCAGGAACTGGAGGGAACTGAAGCTTATGGGGAGGAAGATTTTGAACAAGATGACGAAACAGCAACTACTTCTAGAGATAAATGAATCTATAGCTTCTTAAAAATTTTGATGACGTATTAAATCGTATACTGAAAAAGAGTCATGATTACAAAGTTTATCGATTGCTGCAACACAAAGTAGTGCTGTGATCGTCAATTTTGGAATCGATGACTCAGTGTTATGTATTTTCATTGATTCTGTCCCATCGCATAGCTTCATTTTTTGACGCAACCGTGATACAGGTTATGCGGTTATGCAACATAACAGGCCGAAGGTGCGAAGCATGACAAAAATAGTAATAATTATTCCTATACACTTTTAATCAGCCATATCATATCAAACTAGTTGACTTAAATTTCGTAGATTGGCTTTCGTAAATTTTTGGCGCTTTAAAAATAAAACAAAAACGAGTTCATGGAAGTGATTTTGAAATATTGATTTTGGTGGCTTGTTAGGTTAAATACTGTACAGTTTTTTGTGAAACAAACTCATGGCGAATCAAAGAAATTACGCATTTTTCTACTCTGCAGTTGAAAAAGACGTCCTTCTGTGATAATATTTTAAGCCACAAAACAATTTAACGAAAAGTTTTTGGCATGATTGTACTATTGGCCACCCGGGTCGAGATCCCGCTCAAAAACCGCTCAAGATTTGAGCGGTTTGGGCGTTTTTTTTGAAAAAACCGCTCAAACCGCTCAAATCTTGCTTAAAAAAACCGCTCATTTCTTGCAGTGATTTTTGAACGGTTTTCCAAGCAAGATTTGAGCGGTTTTTAAGCGGTTTTTGAGCGGTCTTATAAATTGCACCGTCGACTTCAACATTATGCTCCTTCTTAAGAACTCAATCTGCAAAGGAAACTAGCTGACATGAGCCCTAATATATTCAGATAGCTTGAGCTTCTTGTTCATGTAAGTATCACTCTTGTTGGGTCTTTTTACTTTTTGTTCCCAAAGTTTTCTTTTCATATTCTTCAATTGAAACCATTGTGCTTGAATTTGATTGGCTTAAGATAGCCAATCGCATTCAAGTTGCAGTTCATATTACTCAGTTTTTTAGGGGACAAATGCATCAGTTGAACCGAACAAAAACAGGTTTCTTGGAAAAACAGCTGAAATGGAAAACAATATTTGTAGAAAAGTTATCAGAAAAACAAAAAAAAATCATTTAAAAATTTGAAAACATTTTCAAATTTTTTTTGAATCCCAAAATGAGAAAAAAAAATAAATCGAGTCAAACTAAAAATCGGCATAATTAAACAGAAGTAAACAGTTTAACTTGAGCATACAAAAGCTCGACCGCTCTCTTGATTCGGTCAAAATCAGACTGAAATTCAAAGTAATCAAACAGATTTTTCTCGAAACGGAGTAAATTGAAAAAAAAACACTTAAAGGTCACAAACGTTTTAATTGTTGTTGTGAAAATCATCCCCCACACGCCATATAAAATACAAAGTGTCAGATTTTGCTCCTATTAACAAATCAATTATGGCAAATAAGCTTCTTTCAATCAATTTGGAACAATTTCTAAGACGGATTCAATCTCCGCTTCCTAGTTAGCGCGAAATATATCGCGCGTTATTTGTCTGAAATCGGCCGAAATGGCAAAACTTAAATCCTCATTACTCTACAAAAAATGATCAAAATTGAAATATTTTTTTAAAATTTAAGCTCGGGACAACAGCATCTTTTGAATTATATAAATATATATATATATATATATATATATATATATATATATATATATATATATAAAAAATCCGTCATAAAAGACTAAAAACCGAAAACTGAACTGCTTTTTCGTCCGATGCTTCCTGGAGACAAATGGCAATTATACTGCTATTAATAGGTACCATTTGATACTTGGCCTCTTTTTTCATTTGATGCATGATCATCTTAGCTTCAACTTTTCCCGGTCTAACATTGTGGCAATGTTCCTTTTTGGTGGATACCAGTTCATCTACAGCTGTTACAGCGAACATTCAGCACTAATGGGAACTGTATCTCGCGCATCTCTAGTGTTTAGTTGTTGTTTTTTGTTGTTTGCTTTTTTGTGAACTCGTGTCCGTAAATAATCAGCGTTCTCTTGTTTCATTTAGATATGCCCCACGTAGTCTGACTCATGATAGTTAAAATGTAATTTTGAGCAGAAAAGATATAAGCAATGGCGCAAAACAAAACAAAATAGTGTTTTGCTCTGTTTCAATAGCGTTTATTGTGGATTATTGCCACAATTTTGCGTTTAATTGACAAAAATTATGGCTCAGATTATTTTTGAGGTTCAATTTGAACAATTTTGAGTCAGTTTCCCTTCTTGTCTCAAAACGATTTCAGTTTGCCATTAGAACTTGCTGGTCCTATACATTAATCTATTTGAACATCACTTGATTAACTAGATGTGTTAATTTTGGGACAAAACGGCATAGGACAAGATGTCATATGGGGCAAGTTGGCATAGGTCCAGTTTTCATGTTTGGCAATTTAGTAGAGGGCAAAAAGTCCTGACACTTAAGTTTAGAACCATCATCGTTTGATTAACAACTTCTTGGCAGCACATTAATTTCTTTTCCCGGTTCGAAGTTGAAGTTTTATGATCAGACGGTCGCGACCAATTTTTGGTATTTCCAGACTGCCGCGACCAAAAATGAACATTTGTAGACCACCACGCTCAAAATTCGCTAGTTCCAGACTTTGTGGACCAAAGCAATGTGTCCGCGACAAGCGCGAACGAAGGAATGCTAACCGCGACCGGCGCAACCGAAGGAAAGTTAGTCGCCGCTGTCAAAAAAATAGTCGCGGTGGTCGAAAAATTAATCGCGGCGGTCGAAAATTTTTTCGCGGCGGTCAAAAAATTAGTCGCGCCATGGTCAAAAAATTAGTCGCGGTGGTCAAAAAATTGAGCAGGGCTATGTGTCCACCGATTTGGCTCAAATAAGCTATGTTTAGGCCGAAACGATCATGAATGGATTTTGTTTGCCGTCTTTACCAAAAATGGCTACGTTTCGCTGGACTCGACCAGACCAGAAATGGCTATAATTCGACTGGATCAAACAAAAATGAGTTTGTTTTGGTCAAATCGACCAAAAAGACTATGTTTCGACCAGTTCGACCAAAAATGGCCAAGTTTTGGATGAAACGACCAAAAATGACATGATTTTGTCGAATCGAGCGCTAATGGCTATAAGTTAACCTTTTGTTAACGAAAAAAACTGTACGCTTGACACCTAATTGTCAGCCGATATGTATACATGAATTTGAAAAGAATGTGTACATGTACAACTCGCAGTAATCTGCTTCATCTCTTCAATATTGTATCCCACGGTCTGATAATAAAAGGATGCAACTACAGAATAAAATTAACGAAAAGCAATGAAAAATGTTACTATCGAAATAAACTGAAGAAGAAACTTAATTTCGGCCCACCAAATTTCGGCTAAACGAAACCAAAAATGTGATTTTTTTTTTGGAAGTTTCTCGTTTTGTTTTGCATAAAAAACTTGTTATTGATTGGTTGAAAATAATATAACTATTCCAGTAGCCAAGTGAAGTTTATATCCTTTCAACTGGATTAGGTGGTAAGGGTACATTGTCAAAACATAACTCGAGGAAGATAAAAAAACTTCGAGCACGGTCGTATATTGAAGTGAGCAGACAACAGATGCTAAGCACAAAATAATCCAGTACATATGCATTTTTAAATTAATGCGTAATTATCTAGATAAAACACTTCCTAATCTCATCAGCGCTCAGGTTCGACTCAGTTTTTTTTTGCGTTCTGGCGCATAGCGAACAAAACTTTGATAGCAAAAAACGTTTTGGATAGTATATAATTTGACAGGGAGTACACATTATGATGTCAAAGGAAAATGGAAAAGTTATTTTCCACGATGAGCTTCTTTACTGTCGTTGGCATTGGAGTAGATACTATTTGAAGCAGAACATAACATCTGGCTGTTGTCGGACTGAATCACTTCGCGACCGGTGCCTGCGGTATCGAACACAACGATTGAAAAAATTGAGTCTTGGTTGCAATTACTGTACATTGGGTCAATTGACAAAAATTCTGTTTTTTTTTATACTAGAAAAACATAAAGATTAGATATTTCCCCCCCCCCCCATATTTTCTAATTTCTGGCTAGTTGCTCGAGAACAATGTTTATAAAGTTATCTGAAAAATTTTTATGCCTCTCACATCAAATTTACAAAAAAAATGTTTTCGGCATTATTTTTGCAAATTTATGAGCTCAACAAATCTATCTAGAATGGCTATGATACTAAACGCATATATTATAGCCTTTTCTATTTAAATTTGAAGTGTTGGGAAAAATTTCAAGGAAAATAAAAAAATACACAACTTTTTATTAACTTTCTTTCAATTGACGCCAGGAAAAGAGCTGCTTTTTTAAAGCTAAGAGAACTTTGAATAGAAAAGCAGTCATAATTTAAACCTCTCTAACTAATGCAAACGAACCGACGCTCATAAATTGAACCGAGGCCTTCTTCACCTCTTCAGGGATTCCATCCCCTGGTAACCAACGGGTTCATCCTTTGGTACTAATTTAAAACCTCCTTTTTTGGCATCAATTAAATTGACCTACAGAAAGGTAGACGTATTTTTTGAAAAACGATACGACTTTCCGCCTCGCTCCAACCCAATGGAAAACTTGACCCTTGATGAGATAATATACACTCGCCTCTTTTCAAACACTAGAACCAAACTTAACCCCTTAACGTATAGAGTGCACCGTGGAGGGGGCAGAAAAAAATCAAAGTAATAGTTAAAAAGTAGTTCTGGAGGAGAGGCGTTGGTTTTAGCTGCTTGAGTTGGGAGAAAAAAACAAACAAAATAAAATTAGGACCTGCATTTTGAACCGGTAAAATACCCAAAAAAATATTTATAAGAGCTGTAAATGTAATTCATACTTGTGCAGGCGCGGATCTGGAAATTTCTCGAGGGGGGGGGGGTAGTTTTGAAAACTTTGTCGACCTTTTTTTTGGATCGACCAAATTGATTTTCTGAGCTCTGCCAAACCACTGTAAGGACCCTAATTTGGCGTTCGCTTTTCCTTAAATCCGCTACTGTACCTGTGCATTAGAAATACAATAATAACCAAAATAATGCAAAAAATAATGCCCAATGCAAGGGCGTATCTAGGATTTTCTCGAGGGAGCGCCTTTTTTTAGGTCGATCAAATCGATTTTTGAAGCTCTCTCAAATCCTTATTAACACCCTATTATGGCCCAATTTTCTGCACCGCAGGCAAATTTTACCAAAAAATGGGGAAAACGGGCCACAAAAATCGTTTCGCGTTTTTTTGAAAGTTTTGACCAAAAAATTGCGTTTTTTCGGCGCGCGCTCACCTCCAAATTAGTATATATTGGCGTCAAAGGCGCCCTAAGAAAAATTTTAGGTTCTGGCAGCCAAAAATGGATGTCTTAAAATGGTACTAAAGGGGGACCCTTTCGGTCGGCAGGGGTTCGAGTCCCTGAAGAAGGGCGTCCGCCCCCCTATAAGTCCGCCCCCTGCAAGTCCGCTCCTGGCCCATAGATGATTTCTTTTTATGGATTGGAAAATCGTTTTTCAGAACTTCGCCAGACAAATTCAAACCAGACAATTTCATTTTTTAATGCATGGTGAACAAACTGACAACTGTGAACAAATTTGTTCTTTATACTTTAAATCGTTACATCACGCCTTTAGCCATAACGACACGAACGAAACACAAACATAAAAATCGATATTTTGAAAGGTGGAGGGGGAGGGTGGAAAAGTCATTTTTAAGAAAGCCAAAGAGGATTATTTGGATCTTTGGATCTTGTTAACTATTGCCCCCCCCCCCCCCCCCCCCCCTATTGCATAAGGGTGTGGAAATGGTTAACAAGGTACAAAATTCGTATCCGCTTAACTGTTGAATTCTTTCTTTATAGGGGGGAATTCGTAATTCGTTACAAGGTACCACAGGGGGGGGGGGGGGTTACTCTCAAGCAGTCTCTTCACGTCAGTGATCAAATGTGTCTCTGTGAACTTTCTCGATTAATTTTGGAGTCAGACTAAGATTTTGTTACGGTGGTAAACTCAATTTGATTAGCAAAAGAAGTCTTGTTAACAGGTAGGTTGGCTGATTGATTTTCGTCTGGAGCAGTTTTCCGAAAATCTGAAACACGATATTTTTACAATTAAAATGGATATCGTTCAGAATTCTTTGGTTGTTAGATATGCTAACAAAAGAGACAGAAAGAAAATTTTCAAATATTAATGAAAAGTTTACAAAATTACAGAATCGGCTTCAACGTTTTCATTCATTGTAAAGTAATTCTTGTTTTGATCTCATTAGAAGTATGTGAATTTGAAAGACGTACTTTCAAACTTACTCCTACTACGTTTTCAACGTTATTTTAGTTTTTATAACCCCCCATTCTGCCGTTTTTCTTCAAATACAAGGTCTTTGTTTTTCTAAAAACGTCAGCAGAAATTGTAGACATTACTGATGTAGGGACGTACGTCGCCGACTTTGACACCCCGGTCGAGGCCCGCGACATGCGAAAAGACCGGCGTGATTCAAATCGGCGTGATTCAGACCGGCATTTTTTGCCGACTTGACCAAAAAATTTGTTGTTTTGTTCAAATTGATGATAAATGGCTATATATTGCTCATTTTGATCTAGGTTACATTTCAGCCTACTCGAACAAAAATGTCTATGTTTTGACAGAATGGAACAGAAATGTCTGTCTCAATTGTCTCAAACAAAAATATTATGCTACAAATGAATCGAACACAAATGTCTTGTTGCAGCAGACTCGAGCGAAAAAGTCTCCGTTTCGACCAACTGGACTAAAAATTGCCATTTTTAACGACTCATTCAAAAATGGCTATATTTTGACCGAATCGAACAAAATTGGCTTTGCTTAGAACGACTCGACAAAAAAGTATTGGTTTCAAACTACTCGAACAAACAGTTTATATTTTAACTGACTCGAACAAAAATTTCTATGTTTCGACCGACTAGAACAAAAATGTTTGTGCTCCGAACGACTCGAACATATACGTCTAAGATTCCACAGAATTGAACAAAAAACGTTTGTTTCAACCTACTCAACTGGAAATGGCATTGTTTACCGACTCATTCATAAAAAAGTTTGGGCAATCGTTAGCACCTTTATGGGTATAATCTCGTCGTCTTTTACCGAACAAGTCACGATACATTTTGAATTTTTCAGAAGAATTATCACACCAAGCCAAATTTTTATAGTGAAACTTACGTTGTTCTTCTTTTGTTCTCTTGGCTACGAGATTTTAAATTCAAATAATCTTTTATTTGTCAACTTTACCGTTACTTTTTCGAAAATTAATTGCTTGTCTATCCCCTCTTGATTCAAAGTTTTTAATTCTCTGGTTAAAATTTTTCTGTGTGTTTGCTTGCGTTATTTTAAAGGGCGAAAATTTTCACAACATTCAGTAACAGAGTTGTGATATCTCTGTCAAAAAATTTGATGGATCTGAAACTGAAATTTTTGCTAGCTTTTTTTGTAGGAGGAAAAGTAATTTGCAGGCCATATCGCTTCATTAAATTTTGTCATATACAGAAAGAAAAAAGTTTGAGCTTCTACAATTACTGTTAGAACAAATTTTTACACTTATATTGCATAACGATCGCTCAGGGGACATTCTAGCGTCTCCACATTTGCATTTTTAGAAGGCAAAAACGATCAATACGTGTCATAGTTATTATTGAAACACGAGTAAATTTTTGGTTCTGTACGGTAAGATCATAACTGTCATGTAAAATTGTGAAGTCAAACAATTTTTTAATATTTCGTGGAATCAGAATATCAATGTTAAGACCTCCGCAAATTGTAGTTCTAGTTAAAGTTTTTTATTTAATGTCATTCTAGTTAAAGTTTTTTATTTAATGTCATTCTAGTTAAAGTTTTTTATTTAATGTCATTCTAGTTAAAGTTTTTTATTTAATGTCATTCTAGTTAAAGTTTTTTATTTAATGTCACTAGTCAGACAAGTTGTTTGTTATCGTAGAGTTAGAGAATAGTGAATCAATCTAAAGAGTCCAAATCAAAATCAATATACTTAGAGTACACGTAGACTGTTGGAAACTATTTGACTCTTGCTAATTTAAGACTTGGTTCTACTCTGAGCCAATAATGAGATAGGGCGCAATTGATTTTATTTTCGAAAAAACGTGGCACAATGCAAATTCGAATTGTAATTTTTTTCTCTGAGAAACGAAGATCAATCTTTGATAATTCTGATCAATTAGTTAGTCATGGTTCGTGTTTGAAGATTGGATTGCGAATTGACATTAATGAGTTGCTAGAAATATCTTATCGGAGGATTGACATCAATTAATTCATGATCGATAAACAAGCCTGGATGGACCGCTTGGTTGTATTCTTTTATAAAAAATTTTTGTTTCTGAAATCAATTCTGTATGCTTTATTCTAGATTGGATTGAATCACTAAACGATTAAATCTCGTTCCCAGCTTGGAGTTTTTTTAAAAGTTTTTCACGATATATACAGAGCAACAAAATGTGGAAAAAGAAGTACCCAAAAACACTATATTTTCGAAGGTTTATATGGATCAGTATAGCATGCTAGTCAACGCTAGTCCGAATCTGTCGAAAATGTATTCAAAGAACACAATGATTAGTGGTCAGATAGCAACCGCGAAGTTGTTTTGCCAATTTTTTTTCTCGAAAACACAAGAAACTGAAGTTTTTCCAAGGCAGCAACAACTACACAAGAAGGTAATGCCGAGAAGAATGTTGCTTAGAAGAATTTTTCTTGAATGATGTTATTCAGTTGTACATCTACTGTTCTATAAAAATCGCCAAATGTTTTGCGCTGGAATTTTTAAAATTTATTTTTTGTTTAAAAATTTCTTGTCGGATATTTTGAGACTAATAAATTAAACTGTCTTGTAAATTTTTTCTAATTTATTTCAGTGTCAAAATCTTCTTTGAGGATCACTTGTCGCGGTCGCGTCAGATTAGACGGGATTAGATTGCTGTCTCATGGAATATATTAAGATATAGTACACCGTCAGCTTGCCATGCTATCTGTTTTCGGTCTCAATAAATCCAATTAAATAGTGACAAAAACGCATGAGTTTGAAATCAACCATATTTTTTTTCAATATAAAAGCGACTTAACTGCGAACAGTCAGACTTTACAGTAAATAGTATTAAGATTAGTTATGGAATTTGATTAGCTAGTTATACATACTTTCCAATCTTATTCTGAGATATAACAAATGAAAATCTTACAGGTCGCGAAGGTCGAACATCTACAAAACAGTTTCAGCAGAACAGACTTGCTTTGCTTTCCTGACTAACCTTGAAATATACTACAGACATTTTAAGATAAATCTCGAAAAAAGTTCTTAGACGTCAATTTTGATCAAAAACTGACGTTGCTAAAGCCCAAAAACTGTCAGAAACTAATTGCAATTAAATGATAATTGGCAAAAGTAGAGAAACAATTTGAGTTAATTATCACAATTTTCAGACATTTCACTTTTTCTCCCCATTCTACCTTTGGCAACTTCTAATGCCAACTTCTATGTGGTGTTTGAATAACTTGATTTTTATGGTTTGATGCTATTTTACTGACCAGATATCGCTTCTTTTAATATTTGCTATTGATTGTGTGTTGGTATCAAGTTCGTTGCATAATTTGGCTAGTCCCTGATATCAAGTGAGTTCAGTTCCGTAAAAAAAAATTTAAAAGAGAAATGTGAATTTTGAAAAAAAACCTTGTTTTTATTAGCAAACTACCAGCAGAAGCTTCTACAGAAAAACTTTATGAAAACAAAAAATACGCATAAGAACTTTGTACTCACAGTAAGCAATCTTTTTTCTGATGATAGGAATAGTTTCCTTGAATGGATTCACTATGAGAAGTGCGAGGATGAGAGTGATGCAGTTGAAGCATGGGATAAGAAGCAGAAGTATATTTGAAGTGAAAGTAGCTGAGTCACTTTTGAGATAGAAGTCGTTAACTGTGTCTTGATGATACATGTACTCTCCTCTGACATCGTCATGGTTTTTAGCTAAAAACATCGAAATAACTTGAGAAGTGTAAACATCATTTTTATTTAATCAATAAAACAATTGTTTTTGTTCATTTACACAATAAAATATTTATGTATTTTTACAGAAATTCAAAAAAGGCAGCTGCTGCTCTGCAGTTAGCCCCGTATGTCCAAACACACTCTTAAGACAAGGAACTTCAACATCAAAAAATCGTTTGAAAAACTTAAGTTTCATAATTTTTCCCAATTTTGTCAAAATTTCCAGTTATTTATCGTCTAAAAATGCGATTGAAAAAATAGAAAGAAACCATCAATTTTAGAGTAAGTAAGGTTGTGTTTGAAGGCTTCTCAAATTTTCTATTTTAATTTGAAAACCACAAGGGTTCAGACAAACATTATTCACACTGACACTTTTCAGCACCCTCTGCAATCTTTATAACTTATGAGTTTTCATTAATGTAGTAAGAATCAGGGCACAAAAAACGAGCATTACGCCATTGTTACTTCCACTCACGTAAATAATGAAATTTTGGAAAAATGTAATCAGTTTGACGAAAAAATTCTCTGTTAGTTGTGAGTAAACTGCTGGATCTGTGTCGTAAGGTGAGTCTTGCATATAGCGTATGACTGTGTGATCGTATTGTGTAATTGGAAAATTGGTCAGAGTTTTCGTGCAATAAAACGGTTTACTACATGCGAGAGTCCAACGTTAGTTAAGTTTTTAAGCTGTATTGCGTTAGTTAGTTGATGTAGTATAGTTCATGGTCTTCAGCTTTTCGAATAGATACTTTTAAAAATGTTAGTGAAAATGTAAAAAGATATCCAGGAGATGGTAGGGAGAAGGGAGTGTTCATCAACGTGGGAGTCACTCCTGGCTTGGGGTTTAGTTTCATAACAATATTGGGTGAAAATGGGACGTTTTCCAGCACGATTTCGAAAGTGTTAGTG
Organism: Symsagittifera roscoffensis; assembly: GCF_963678635.1. Classification (NCBI taxonomy): domain Eukaryota; kingdom Metazoa; phylum Xenacoelomorpha; order Acoela; family Convolutidae; genus Symsagittifera; species Symsagittifera roscoffensis. Next base: position 81,674,966 of record NC_087064.1, on the reverse strand, counting down.
TGCCTAGGGTGATATGTACGGAGTAGTTGTGATGTATGAAGGTCGATTAGATAAGTACCGAGATGGGTTAGTAGGGTACTTTTTGTTTCATGGGGATGCGTTGTGAACGTGTGTGAACATTATGGATTGATGATGTTGATGTTTCTGATGGTGGGGCTGAGTGTTTTAGTTGATGGATTGTAAGTTGTTCGGTCATTACTATGAGTTTGTTGCTGGTGACGTATGAAATCGTAAGGAAAGATAAAGGAATTATCTGAAACTACTTTGTATTCAAGCTAAAATTATAGAACGAGTTAATTACACAGAAAATGGAGATGAATCCATTGATTGTGTATTTTTAAAAAGCAACAATCTAATCCAAAAGAAGAACGAACATTGATTGATAAACGGGCTCTAGTCGTGTAGAGGTCAAAGTTTAGATGTTTAAGATAAACTATTTTTAGACGAACAAACTAATTAGATACTTGTCAAAGTTCGTGACAAACCAATTGGTGCTAAACTCACTTCCAAACAGCTAACTCTCGAACGCTTTTCGTTTCTACCTGAACCCCAGCTTGATGCTAATACTGCTGTTCATCTAAGTTCATGTGTAACACACTTCTATTCTACATTGAACTCCTTATTATTATTTACAACATTATAAAATTATTTTAAAATTTTTGTAATTAACAAGTCTACGATTTTTCATGGCGCAATCAGCACCTTTTTTTAAGACTAACAAACAGACACGCTAGGAATCCCGCCTTACTGGTCAAAACAAACAGAAAAACCTCCACACTTGTTAAGCAATTGGATCGGACAGTTCTTTTCAACAATGTGATCGAACGAAAACTGGTACCCAATGAGATTGCTAATATCCCTAGGAGAAATTCATCTCCTCCTAAACCAGAACAGCTATCAAATACTGAAACGGAAAGAAAAAAAAGGTTAGTTAGGGCCACAGCAAACATCAGACAAAAAAAACAGTTTAAAACAACAATCGAAGACAAAAGGATCATAAAAACAATGCGACCCGTACATTACCAGGACAGCGAAAACCAGAATTTTTCCCCCTTTGAGTGAAGAAGAGAGAAAAAACTATTTATGCAGAAAAACCTTCAAAATGATATAAACACAACCACTCTTAGAGAATTTTACACTAAAATTGAAAAAAAAAATTAAAAGAACAAAGAGTTGCAACTCTCGAAAATAAAAATATAAAAAATTCTTGTCTAAAAAATAAAACAATTTACAATCATGACTTGCTCAGTTATCAACACAGAAGCTGCTCTGTGCGAAAAGAGAAGAACATCGTGTGATAAAAAGTTTTTTTTAAGGAAGAAAGCGAAATTCGGAAGGAACTGATTAGCCGCAAAGGAACTCCTTCCTACCCGGTTTGAATCAAACATGAGCCAACTTTCTCAATAAAACTGAAAAATTTCGACACAAATACTAGGATTAAAATATTAAACTAAATCAACCAAA